>NC_088403.1:36222707-36822707 GCF_034236695.1 Oncorhynchus nerka
AGAGTCTAAATATAAAATCGGGAGTGAATCCGACGTGTGGTTCATGAGGAAAAGATGATTGCAGATGTTGAGCATTAGCGTTACATATGCACAGAATGATTCGTTTCCTTGTTTGTTTTTTTAGATATTAATACCAAATTCGGTGTGGGTCATCTCATTTTTGGGACGTCCATGGTAACGATGACAAGTTTCAGATTAAGTGAATTGACGGGTTTAAATGGACACGTAAAATATGTGATTTGTCAACTGCCACCTTTTTACCAATCCCTTAGCTTTTCTCAAATCCTGTACCATGGGCTTAGGTTCCAAATTTGGTGCCATTTGATCCCATGGTTCATAAGACACACAGGAGCAAGAATGTTTTGCATGTTAACATATCTGCTGGTATAGTGTGGCCATCTTTAAATGCATCAATGTTATTTTCTCAAACTGTTTAGGGACTATTGTGATGCGTCAAAAGACCACATTTGGAGTGAATCTGCCTTTTAGTCCATGAGAAGATTTTGTTTGGTTATTTAAAGTGTCACATAGTCACAGTTAATTAGTAGATTCCTTTTTTATAAGATATCAATGCCAAATGTAACATGGTTCATCATGGTAATGTCTTTGATGATCCTAAAAAGTTTCAAGTTGATAGGCCATTGTGGAGCAGGTTGAGAGCTTCAAGTTCCTTGGTGTCCACATCACCAACAAACTAGAATGGTCCAAACACACCAAGACGGTCGTGAAGAGGGCACGACAAAGACGATTCTCTCTCAGGAAACTAAAAGGATTTGGCATGGGTCCTGAGATCCTCAAAAGGTTCTACAGCTGCAACACTGCCTACAGAGTGTAGTGCGTACGGCCCAGTACATCACTGGGGCTAAGCTGCCTGCCATTCAGTACCTCTACAGGAAGGTCTGTAGACCAGGACCTCTACAGGAAGAGGAAGGCCCTAAAAATGGTCAAAGACTCCAGCCACCCCAGTCATAGACTGTTCTCTCTACTACCGCATGGCAAGCGGTACCAGAGTGCCAAGTCTAGGACAAAAAGGCTTCTAACCAGTTTTTACCCCCAAGCCATACGACTCCTGAACAGGTAATCAAATGGCTACCCGGACTATTTGCATTGTGTGCCCCCCCAACCCCTCTTTTACGCTCTGTTTATCATATATGCATAGTCACTTTAACCATATCTACATGTACATACGACCTCAATCAGCCTGACTAACCGTTGTCTGTATGTAGCCTCGCTTCTTTTATAGCCTCGCTACTGTTTTTATCACTGTCTTTTTACTGTTGTTTTTGTTTATTTACTTACCTATTGTTCACTTAATACCTTTTTTGCAATACTGAGGGGAAAGCCAGACTGAACAGGTGGAATTTTTGTCTGCTTTTGAAGGTGGTGATGGAGTCAGAGTTGTGGGTGGCTTGAGGGAAGAGAGTTCCAGAATTTGGGTGCAGCGGTACTGAATGCCGGTCCCCCATTATTGTTTTAGGGATGGTGAGTAGTCCTGAGTCAGGGGAGCGGAGACAGCGGGAAGGCGTGTGTGTATGGAGGAGGTTGGAGAGGTATGAGGGGCCAGGCTATGTAGGGCCTTGTAGGTGAGATCTTAATCTTGTAGGTAATGCAGAATTTGACTGGGAGCCAGTGATGCAAAGTGGGGGTAATGTGTTCTGAGGGTCTGGTGTGTGAGAGGACCCTGGCAGCAGAGTTCTGGACGTACTAGAACCGCAGTAGTCCAGACTAGTGGTCTTCATGGGTCCACCCAAACCTGAAATTCTCACCTTTTCCTTGAGTCCAGGTCGGGTCCTGTTTGATTGTCATCAGGTCTGGGGTCTACAGTGCATTTGGAAAGTATTCAGACCCCTTGACTTTTTCCACATTTTGTTACGTTACAGCCTTATTCTAAAATGTATTAAATTAATGTTTCTCCTCATCAATCTACCCCATAATGACAAAGCAAAAACAGAAATACCTTATTTACAAATGTATTCAGACCCTTTAATATGAGACTTAAAATTGAGCTCAGTGGCATCCTGTTTCCATTGATCATCCTTGAGATGTTTCTACAACTTGATTGGAGTCCACCTGTGGTAAATTCAATTTATTGGACATGATTTGGAAAGGCACACACCTGTCTATATAAGGTCCCACAGTTGACAGTGCATGTCAGAGCAAAAACCAAGCTGTGAGGTCGAAGGAATTGTCCGTAGAGCTCTGAGACAGGATTGTGTCGGGACACAGGTCTGGGGAAGGGTACCAAAACATTTCTGCAGCATTGAAGGTTCCCAATAACATAGTGACCTCCGTCATTCTTAAATGGAAGCAGTTTGAAACCACCAAGACTCTTCCAAAGGCTGGCTACCCGGCTAAACTGAGCAATCATGGGCGAAGGGCCTTGGTCAGGGAGATGACCAAGAACCCGATGGTCACTCTGACAGAGCTCCAGAGTGGATATTGGAGAACCTTCCAGAAGGACAACCATCTCTGCAGCACTCCTGCAATCTAGCCTTTAGGGTAGAGTGGCCAGACGGATGCCACTCCTCAGTAAAAGGCACCTAAAGGACTCTCAGACCATGAGAAACAGTATTCTCTGGTCTGATGAAACCAAGATTGATCTCTTTGGCCTGAATGCCAAGCGTCACGTCTGGAGGAAACGTGGCACCATCCGTAAGGTGAAGCATGGTGGTGGCAGCATCATGCTGTGGGAATGTTTTTCATCGGCGGCAGGGACTGGGAGACTAGTCAGGATCAAGGGACGGCTGAACGGAGCCAAGTACAGAGAGATCCTTGATGAAAACCTGCTCCAGGGCGCTCAGGACCTCAGACTGGGGCAAAGGTTCCCCTTCCAACAGGACAATGACCCTAAGTACACAGCCGAGACAATGTAAGAGTGGCTTCGGGACAAGTCTCTGAATGTCCTTGAATTGCCCAGTGACAGCCCGGACTTGAACCCGATCAAGCATCTCTGGAGAGACCTGAAAATAGCTGTGCAGCGACGCTCTCCATCCAACCTGACAGAGCTTGAGGGGATCTGCAGAGAAGAATGGGAGAATCTCCCCAAATACAGGTGTGCCAAGCTTGTAGCGTCGTACCCAAGAAAACTTGAGGCTGTAATCGCTGCCAAAGGTGCTTCAACAAAGTATTGAGTAAATGGTCGGAATACTTATGTAAATGTGATATTTCCATTTTTGTTTTTTTACATTTGCATACATTTCTTAACCTGTTTTTGCTTTGTCATTATGGGGTATTGTGTGTAGATTGATTAGGGGGGGAAACTATTTGATCCATTTTAGAATAAGGCTATAACGTTTTTTTGTGTTTAAAGTCAAAGGGTCTGAAAACTTTCTGAATACACTGTATGTCACCACAGCTCTGCATAGGCTGTAAGATATGTATTTTACACCAATAAGATTAATTTATTTATAAAGGTCTGTTTGTCGTCGGGTCCATTCGGGTTCGGTTAGATTTTTCTCGGGTATGTTCAGGTCCGGGTCCCCCTTTAAAAAAATGATCAGGTCCATTTGGGTCCAACATTTTGGACACAAGAAGACCTCTAGTCAAGACATGATGTAACAAGTGCTGGTGGAAGAAGGCAGATTTGGTGATGTATTTTATGTGGGGCTCAAAGGAGAGATTGGGACCCAAGTTTCTAACTGCAGATGGAAGAGCTGTCGATGGACATTATGAGGTCTCCTACTTTCTTGAGGAGAGCTTTGGGAGCCACCAGAATTATCTGTTTTATTACTGTTGAGTTTGAGTAGATTGGATATCATCCAGTTCTCATATCTGTGATATTTGATCAGAGACTGGGAGAGAGAAGAAAGGTGGGTTTGGTGTGGATGTAAATCTGGGGGTTATCCGCATAGCAGTGGATGTTGAGACCATAGCGGCGGATGATCTGGTTCAGGGGAAACATGTAGATAATAAAAGTCAGAGGTTCGAGGACGGAGCCCTGGACCAGCCTTTCCAAAATAGCTACAGTATTTTTCTTACAGCAGTACCTTCTAGCTGCAGAGGGGGAGCTGAGCCTGCCCTTACAAAAAAAGATTGACGTTTTGAAACTGTAGTAAAAGTGCAGAAACTGCAGTCGACTGGTATTTTGGATGGAGTAATTGCAAAATAACTGCAGTTACACTGCAAAATTACTGCGGTAAAAAACACTGTTCTTTTGGAAGCAGTTTTTGCAACATATTGCAGTTATAATGCACTCTGACTGTAGTTATACTTCAGTGTATTTTAACTTCACTCAGACACCTACACACAGTCAGCCAGAAGCAGGATTGAGTTGACTGACCATTGTCAAAGGATGGTTAAATATAGATTGTAGTAGAGGCATGAAGGCATTTTCTGTGGTTTCTGCTCTCTGATTTGATATTTATTAAACTGGTCCAATCATTCAGAGGTCCACTTGATAAGAGCTTCACATGCTACTCGGGAACTAGGACATTCTGACATTTCTGACTTAACTGGTTAAACATGGCATGTGTATAACTACAACCATAGCGAGTTGGAAATGTCAGAGTTTCCTAGTTCTGACTAGCATGTGAATGCCGCAAAAGTCAAGACTGCCCTGACACTGATGACCTGCAGGGATGAAGCCTGCCCTGCACTACAGGCCTAGATTAATACAATGGACAAGAATAGACTGCCAAGGCATCGTAATCTACTTACTCAGACCTCTCTCTTTCTCTCTGTATCGCTCTCTCTCTCTCTGTATTGCTCTCTCTCTCTGCCCCCTCTCCCTCTCAAATCAATTCAAAGGACTTTATTGGCCTGGGAAACATATGTTTACATCACCTCACTCCCTTTCTTTACCTGGCACACACAGCACTCCATCATTTACCAACTAAATTGGCAGGAATACAAATGTAAAAACCAGCTAAAATAATTTTAACCGTTTCTGAACACAAGAAAGCAACAAGCACAGCAAATGTGTTTAGTCTTCCATGTGGTTGGTGGCACTGCCACTTCTAAAACTCAATTTAAAGAGAATTCTAGCATTGTATTTCTATGATAGCACTGAAGGCCTAGGAAAGTCCTATTTCGTGATTGGACTCCGCATTTTGATTGATCGAACTGTCATTGCGTATATCGTCCCTGATAGGACGAAACGCAGAAGGACTATCCCACTTTTTCCCGTGACGTCAGGGAAGGACAAAATGATTTATCGCGAGGTCGTTCGGCCCCTGTGACCGCCGGTTGAAGTAGAGTCGAGTCTCCATTTTAAGACACGGAAAGAGTGAGTGCAGTGCTACGAAATATCTAACATAACCGATTTCACAATGCTAGAGTAGAATGGATTCTGAAGGCTTGTCTTTACTGTAATGCGTTGTTTAGAATGTTTTATGTTGCTAGCTTGTCTTGCGCAACCGTTCCACCTTGGGAAAGCTAGCTAATCAGCTAGTAGTGAGCAAGCTAACGTACTTCAGCTAACTGTAGGAATAGCTAGCTCACACCAACAATAACATGATCTAATACTGTTTGCCTTTTCATTCAATGTTATCTGGATGTCAAATTCTAACTACACCCCCTTCCTAGGCTGTTGTCAGTGTAAGCAGAGTTGTTTTACTGTTGGCCGTGTTTCTATAGCAAGGTAGTGATCTAGCCTGCTAACATTCGCTTTTTTTCTACAGACCGGTTTTGGACACCATGTATCCGAACACACTAACGCAGTTGTCCCGGGCTAATCCCTTCAACGCCCCGCTATTCTCCCTCCAAGAAATCGAGGAGCCCAAACAGAGCCTCCCCGCAAATGGACAGAGCCGCAACCTCGCTGCCGCAGCAATTGCTGGTAAACCGAGGTTCTGCATGCTAACAAGTAACGTTAGCTATAGCGAGCAATTACGCAGTCAACGGAATCAATGATGAGACGAGATACCGATTTTATTCAACATGTGTCTTTTAATATATACGACTTGTGTGCTCGTCAAATGTTCACAGCTATTTAGCCACTGTTATTAAATGTGTAATGTCAAAGACAGGCCTTGTCTATGGAGGACACGGAAGGGCAGATGTAAACTTTGAAATATGCCGCAGGTATTTGAACTGAATTCATGACCCCCAAAAAAAATCGCTGTTCAAAACTAAGGTGAGAGGCCACTGTCTCAAACGTGCAAAGTAGAAGTTAGGCCAATGTCTGTATCGCTTTCTAGCACACCAAACAGCTAATGATATGCGTCTGACCCCTAAATGGGGGCATTGGTTCTCAATTCGTTTTGTCAAGTTGTCAAGATTTAGGATCACTTGAAATGCTATCCTTTTTGTAACGTAAAGTATGGCCTTCAACAACCCCTGTTATATTCTGACCATTACAATATTATTGCTGTTCATTGGTGCCTTTAAATTTTCAACAGAATGTTTTTGTTTTTACGGCTTAGAGCCTGCCAAGTTCTAAAGGTGACATTAGCTATTATTGAACCACCATATTTTGGTCAGGCTTTTGGTTAGTTTTAGCGCTTGCTGACCAGTGTCCTTTATTATAGCCTAAATACTGTGTGCTGGTTGGTTGATTAGTTATATAGCTAGTCTGCTCTGCTGTTACAGCGTCTGTTGCTCAACAGTCTTCCCTCACAGGGAGTAAATGTTCTATGTGTGCATGGCTCTTTGCACCTGTGATATAGGCCTATGCAGACTACATAGGACAGGACACACACAATTAAGTTCCACTTGAATTTGGCCTTTAGCCTAGTGAAGATGCAGTTTGCTCTTACTTACTACCACTTTTCTAATGAACAACATCAACACTAAGTCCCCATTTTGAAAGTATTGCCTGACTTTTTCTTCAGAGGGAGACAGCTGTGAGTTCGGCTCACGGAAGTATTTACTCCTCTGTGGGTTTGGTGGCATCATCAGCTGTGGCACCACACACGCAGCCCTAGTGCCCCTCGATCTGGTCAAATGCAGAATGCAGGTCTGTCTATCCCTGTGGCCTGGAGCCATTTAAAACCCAACACGCTGTGTTTTTGTTGTCTGAAATGCAATTTGCATGGGAGAATGGATGTATCAAGCAGTCGTGGTGGAATCTTTGTCATTGTTGTTCCTCACGTTTTATCCCACTTTGATCACCTGCTTTTTGTTTTCGAATAACCTACATCGCATGGTAAGTGTGTGATTCATAATCACCAGTGTTATTGTTTAATGAACCTCCCTGCCTGCTACATTCCCCTTCCCAATCCAATGCTAAAGGACTTGTAGGTCACTGAGGTCAGGAGTGACGATGGGAAAATTTGTTCAGGATGTTCACCCTGCTGTTTATAACATGATCAAAGTGCAGCTATGCATTGCTAGAATGTGGCCTATAGCTTTATAAGTAGGTTCAAAGGACCAAGTAATTTACACCTCAATGGAATTATTCCCAGCTTTAAATTGACAAAATATATATATATTCATATATTTATGTAAGCTATATGTATTATTTTAACTAACTATGCAGCTGATGCTTCAACACTCTATTTTTATTTTTTAGTAAACGTTCAAATTCAGGACGTACACTGTAAACTGATTCAAATTCAGGACGTACACTAAACTGATTCAAATTCAGGACGTACACTAAACTGATTCAAATTCAGGACGTACACTAAACTGATTCAAATTCAGGACGTACACTGTAAACTGATTCAAATTCAGGACGTACACTGTAAACTGATTCAAATTCAGGATGTACACTGTAAACTGATTAAACTTTTTTTTTTTTATCATAGACAAGTATTGAGAGAAATTGGAATGTCAGTTTACTTCCTGAATTTAAAAGGAATTGACCTAAATCCTGATTCACAAGTGTTTGAAATTTGATCTGGCTCATTCCCTGGTGTGTTCTAATGTAATGGTGGCATGTTTGTTGGTGATTATTGTCCTGTGTTGCATGTGTCGTGATTGCGTGTTGGGCACGTATTGTGTTTTTTGCTGCAGACTCTGCAGATGTGAGCTGTGAGTTTGGCTCAACAAAATACTATGCCCTGTGTGGGTTTGGGGGTATCCTGAGCTGCGGCCTCACACACACAGCTGTTGTACCCCTCGACCTTGTCAAGTGCCGCATCCAGGTTTGTGGTACCCCCTGTAGCTGTCTGCTGTGTGAAGGCCTCCATAGCTCCTGTAAGGAAAGGTGCCCAATCCCAAATCTACCCCTAAGACTTTAGTTTCAACTTTATTGTCCCAGAGGGATTGTTCAACAATTGTGGCCTTAAAATTAATCTAGACTTTGCAGTCCCAATGTACCCTTAATTCCTATGCACTTGAATAAATGAGGGAAAAAATTGTGTGGAAAACTTGATTTGGGATTGGGCGGAAGATTTCTGTAGATTAGCAGACATCAGATAAATCACTAGCTATAAGTAGTAATGTTCATCTGGATAAACCCCTAGTTCACAACATGAAACCTAGCGAGTATTTTTTTTAAATGAACATGGCCCAGAAACCTTAGATACTGGTACAATTACCTAGATTTCAGCTCATAGGGCTCTAGTCCCATTGTTCATTTGACTCTCTGCTAATCAATTTTTTTTTCTTCCTTAGGTGGACCCTGACAAGTACAAGAGCATTGGCAAAGGCTTCTCCCTCACATTGAAGGAGGATGGAGCCCGAGGGCTGGCAAAGGGCTGGGCTCCTACCTTCATCGGCTACTCCATGCAGGGTCTCTGCAAGTTTGGCTTCTATGAGATGTTCAAGATCTTCTACAGTGACATGCTTGGAGAGGTCAGTCAGGGGTAGGAACCAATGTGGGGAGAAACCAACACTGTTGGATTCCAGTGTTTACAGTATTTTAAAGGAACCGGTCGCCCACCAAAAAGAATTAATTGCATGCTAATTACCAGACACTTTTATGCAATTACAGTACAGTGAGCACTTACATTTTTAGTATTTATATGTAATCCCTGTGGGACTTTTAAACATGGCATTGGTTTTGCTAGCCCACACAGGACCACAACTGCCTTCGCCCCCTCTCATCTAACAGGAGAACACCTACCTGTGGAGGACATCCCTGTACCTGGCTGCGTCTGCCAGTGCAGAGTTCTTTGCTGACATTGCCCTGGCCCCCATGGAGGCTTGCAAAGTGCGTATCCAGACCTGCCCCGGCTACGCCAACAACCTCAGACAGTGTGCTCCCAAGATGTTTGCAGAGGAGGGAGTATGGGCGTGAGTATATATTGTGTTTGTGATGTTAATTAGGTTTTTGTATTTGTTTTGGAGGCTGTGTAACCTGTAAAGGTTTTCCATCCTTCTCAGGGACAGCTATGAGGTGTATGCTTTTGTTCCTGCACTAGGTGAACAAACCTGCTTCAACTTGTGGCCTTTATTAGATTGTGTTTCATGGCTGGTATGGAACATAAACCTGCAAAAGTAATTATTGCTCCCAATAGCTGATTTGAGAGGTTACCACCAAACACGCTCCTTAGATCCACCTCTGGGGGGCACTCCTGTGCTGATGCTGTTGTCTGAGTGCTGCAGCTCCAGCCTGGAGGCCCTCAGCAGCTTTTTGGCTGTACAGTTGGAGGTGCTTGAGTCATTGGCGTGTGAGAGCAGTCTACCTGCCTCCCAGCACCCCTGCTGCACTGGCAACCCTCAGTTCCACTGACGGGACCCTACCAGTGCAGCTATGCTGGGGGATGGACAATCCCATAGGCCCTAATGGTATTTTCCAGGTTTGCGCCTTGATAGTCTAACGTAGTTTGTTCTCATCTCCTTTTACACTATTGTGTGGGGAAAATTGACTGTTGAAAGTCGGTGCCTTGTTAGTGACCACCATATTGACGAGAACTCTGATCTGTATGTACGGAACTCTCAGGTTCTACAAGGGTGTGGTTCCCCTGTGGATGCGGCAGATCCCCTACACCATGATGAAGTTCGCCTGCTTTGAGAGGACCGTGGAGCTGCTCTACAAACACGTGGTGCCCAAACCACGTGCTGACTGCACCAAGTCCGAACAGCTGATCGTCACCTTCACTGCCGGCTACATCGGTGAGTAGTAGTACCACAGGAAATAGGATGAAGGTGGGTCTAGGAGCTCACCTTGAGTCATGTTTGTGTTGTCCTCGTAATAACTAAGGTACATTAACGTCTTGCTATGGTGTGCACTAATGTAGTTTAAAAAAGAAGAATAAGAAATAAAAGGTAACAAATACTTAGAGCAGCAGTAAAATAACAATGTCCCCACACTTTGACTCTATCGGTACCCCCTGTATATAGCCTCGCTATTGTTATTTTACTGCTGCTCTTTAAGTATTTGTTACTTTTTATTTCTTTTTTAAACTACATTGTTGGTTAGGGTTTGTAGGGAAGCATTTCACTAAGGTCAACACCTGTTGTATTCGGCGCACGTGACAAATACAATTTGGTTAGGATTTGGAAAAGCGTAATATGATCCTAGATCTGTGACCAATGGCAACTACTTAGCCAGAGAGACCTGGGTCGTATTCATTAGTGCACACCATAGCAAAATGTTGTGCAACGGAAAATGAAAACAAGTGTTACTTATTGGACATGTACATGTAGTTGTCCCTCCCTGTTTCAATCAGTTTTCTTCCATTTGGTGACTGACAAAGACGACCCTGGCTTCTGTTTGATGGTATATAGTGGTCCTATATAGCAGTGTGTGCTGATGATTTGTCTGTCCCCTGCAGCTGGTGTGTTCTGTGCCATCGTGTCCCACCCAGCGGACTCAGTGGTGTCTGTACTGAACAAGGAGAGTGGCAGCACCGCCGCCCAAGTGCTCAAGAAGCTGGGACCTAAAGGTGAGTGGACAACCGTAGGGCTTGTCTCATTTAGGAAATACATCCTTCCTCAAAGTTGTCACCGATGTGATTTGGTACCTCGGGGTACTTTATCCAATCAAACCCTCTCAGGTTACTGGGCGAGAATAGGTGGGTCTAAATAAATATTTAATGGCCCAATTCTAACAACACGCTCCTTAGATCCATATCTG
Source organism: Oncorhynchus nerka (assembly GCF_034236695.1). Taxonomy (NCBI): domain Eukaryota; kingdom Metazoa; phylum Chordata; class Actinopteri; order Salmoniformes; family Salmonidae; genus Oncorhynchus; species Oncorhynchus nerka. The sequence continues at coordinate 36,233,611 of NC_088403.1, forward strand.
GAGGGTGCTCCTGTGTGCTGGTGCTGTTCAAATCAAATGTATTTATATAGCCCTTCGTACATCAGCTGTTATCTGAAAGTGGTGTACAGAAACCCAGCCCAAAACCCCAAACGGCAAGCAATGCAGGTGTTGAAGCACGTTGGCTAGGAAAAACTCCCTAGAAAGGCCAACACCTAGGAAGAATCCTAGAGGAACCAGGCTATGTGGGGTGGCCAGTCCTCTTCTGGCTGTGCCGGGTGGAGATTATAACAACATGGCCAAGATGTTCAAATGTTCATAAATGACCAGCATGGTCAAATAATAGGTCTGGGACAGGTAGCACGTCCGGTGAACAGGTCAGGATTCCATAGCCGCAGGCAGAACAGTTAAAACTGGAGCAGCAACACGGCCAGGTGGACTGGGGACAGCAAGGAGTCATCATGCCAGGTAGTCCTGAGGCATTGTCCTAGGGCTCAGGTCCTCCGAGAGAAAGAAAGAGCGAATTAGAGAAAGCATACTTAGTCACACAGGACACCGGATAAGACAGGAGAAGTACTCCAGATATAATAAACTACTGCAGCATAAATACTGGAGGCTGAGACAGGAGGGGTCAGGAGACACTGTGGCTCCATCCGATGATACCCCCGGACAGGGCCAAACAGGAAGGATATAACCCCACCCACTTTGCCAAACACAGCCCCCACACCACTAGAGGGTTATCTTCAACCACCAACTTACCGAGTATAGCCCACAAAGATCTCCGCCACGGCACAACCCAAAGGGGGGCGCCAACCCAGACAGGAAGATCACATCAGTGACTCAACCCACTCAAGTGACGCACCCCTCCTAGGGACGGCATGAAAGAGCACCAGTAAGCCAGTGACTCAGCCCCTGTAATAGGGTTAGAGACAGAGAATCCCAGTGGAAAGGGGGGAACCGGAAAGGCAGAGAAAGCAAGGGCGGTTCGTTGCTCCAGAGCCTTTCCGTTCACCTTCATACTCCTGGGCCAGACTACACTCAATCATATGACCCACTGAAGAGATGAGTCTTCAGTAAAGACTTAATGGTTGAGACTGAGTGCGTCTCTCACATGAGTAGGCAGACCATTCCATAAAAATGGAGCTCTATAGGAGTAAACCCTGCCTCCAGCTGTTTGCTTGGAAATTCTAGGGACGATTAGGAGGCCTGAGTCTTGTGACCGTAGCGTAGGTATGTACGGCAGGACTAAATCAGAGAGATGGGTAGGAGCAAGCCCATGTAATGATTTGTAGGTTAGCAGTAAAACCTTAACCAGCCCTTGACTTGACAGGAAGCTGTGGTCTCTCTTGAGTGCTGCAGCTCCAGCCTGGAGGCCCTCAGCAGCTTTCTGGCTGTACAATTGGAGGTGCTTGAGTCATTGGTGTGTGAGAGCAGTCTACCTGTCCCCCAGCCAGGCTGGGGGTGGCTAACACTTGTTTTAGTCCCTTTGGATAGAGTCCTGTAACATTCCATGTACAGTCCTTGTACTGAATATGGCCTTTTTAAATCTTGCATGTATGACTGCCTAACATTGAGTGTTTGGCCCACTCAAAGAAACTAAAAAGCAGATGAAATGTATTTATATACTTCTAGCAAACACCTCCCTCCTTCCATTCTCTCCCCCTTTAAGGTGTTTGGAAGGGCCTGGTTGCCCGTATCATCATGATCGGTACTCTGACCGCTCTGCAGTGGTTCATCTACGACTCCGTGAAGGTCTACTTCCGCCTACCCCGTCCCCCTCCCCCCGAGATGCCAGAGTCCCTCAAGAAGAAGCTGGGGCTCACTGAGTAAAAAAAAAACATCTCCAGGACCCCCTCTCGACACCTCACCCCCCTGGCTGCAGCACACAGCTCTGTTTTCTATATTTATGTTCCTAAAGCAGCTCCTCTTCTCCAGGGCTGTTCCTCCCATGTATATTTAAGAGAAAGAGAGACCGGAAGGGAAGGATCCATGTTTGTCCCCCCTCTGCACTGAGGTACAGGAGAATATACGTACTGTAGAAACATGGTCTGGTTTTATCGAATCATGTCATTAGTAATGTGGAAATGATATAAAAATTAAAATGTTTCCCTCTAAAACATGTCCAGTTTTAATTTCTTGAAGTTTTCCACTGAAAATTATTTTGATATTGGGTTTAAGTGGTATATTGGTGTGCTATACATTTTAAGCTGCCTCCCTTCCAGCATTGGGGATCACCCTGTCAATTTCTATGGTCACAAGCACTGTTCGTGACAAACTGTACACGCCACTCTTGTTGCTCGTGAGAATTTTGCTGGTTTAAAGCTTCCTTAAATTCTACACATTTTGTCATAGGGTGTAAAGATAATGTTGCAGTTTTAAATAATTTTCATGCAATTCTATACATTTTGCCATGTCCATGTGATTTGAGTGACTAAAAAATGACAACTATCTATGGGCAAAAACAAACAAAGAGCTGACATGGTCTAGTTGATCTGGACATTTCTGACACGTTATAAATGGCTTTTTGAGGTATGCAATGAATAACACGAGGAAATGATGCTTCACTAACCACTGGAGAAATTGCACCTTGTGCATTCCTATACAACTTTCAGGAGTTCCTTTCAAAAAATATATTATAAAAAATGTAACCTTGTAAATCTCTTTAGGACAAGGGGACTTCAGTATATTCGCCTGTATTTACCCCCCAAAAATGAGATGCTAATGTGGCTATCATAAAGTACTACAAATGCCACGATCTGGACGAAACTGCCAAATCAAGGAAAAGGTAAGTATCTCTGGATGTGCTATGGTAGCTAGGTGTAGACATTGTCTACATTTTTTAAATGAACAATTCTGAGTACTGTCTTGTGCAAGTTCTAAATTGACACTAACTGTTGGCACAGGTGTCATCTAGAGATGACTTGCAGGAATTTGTAGTCTTGCATGATGTCTACTTTGATGCTGATTAGGATTTTGGGATCAGAGTAAAGAAAGCTGAACAGATTGCTAAAAGTCACATTGTCCAGGAGAGATTTACATGGTTATGAAAACATCACTCCAGGGTAAGCCGACATGAAACACAGCCCTTATTTTGAGTGTTTCTAAAATTCCCTTTGGGGGAAATGCTTGGTGGAAAAACAATTTGGAACCATTTCCCTGTTTTACTGCTAGGTTTTGTGGATATGACACCTTCTGTGGAGCTCTATACCCATGGAAATAGAAACGGGTGCAGGATTTGTTTCTGTTCTCTTAAACCCTAGAGGGAGCTACATACCATGTACAGCCTGTGTCAGAACAAGACCTGAATATTGATTGCATTTGTATTACTTTGATATACAAAAAAATGTCTTTAGTGATGCTCATATCTGATTACTGTCCCTGGATAGAGGATGACTCCATTTATTAAAAATGCATCCTGTCAGAACATCAAAATTGCCTGCGTCAGTCTGCTTTGTGAAATGGAAGCGGGAGCATTGATAGTATGTGATGTGGATGTAGGGCTAGGAGGCGAGCAGAACTACCTGAGGCTTGCGGGTATCTAATGGACTAGTATATCAAGCATGCGTCACATCAACAGCCTCCCAATGTTAATCGGACCGCATTGTGTTCAGTAACCACCATGTCATTATAATCCATTTGGCTGCTTTTAATAATGGGTTTTTCACATTTCCGTTCCCTGAAAGCGGAAGACGGAATGGAAGCGATGTTTCCAGGAAATGAGATGTGTTCGTGAAACCTGGAGCTCGGGTCTGCGGAATGTTGAGGTTGAGGGGGGTCATGGGAAATGGATTCCCATTTCTTTGTGACCCCTTGGTGACCATTGTGTGCTTTCAAATAGTAATGACTCAGACGTACCCTGCTGTTAGAAAAAAACGTGATTATTTTAAAAGGGGGGGGATGTTGGTGAGCATGGAATATATTCCCAAAATGTGTAAGATTCTGAAATTGCTCTACAGATGTTGATATCATGGTATGATTAATTCAGTCAGTAATTTAGTAATTTCTTAACTATTACATGTGGTGTTATGTAGCCTAATGTATCATATGTATACACTTTTCCTTTTATCAATTAGTACTTGTAATGTACTTCCCAGGACTAACTACCACCTCAAGCAAGTTAACATTCCAGAGATGCTCAGTACCGCTATAGATGACTAACCTTTTAAGTTGTATTCGTCATATGTACCGGATACACAAAATATAAGAACAAAGTAATGGCTCAGTAAAATAGAATAAACACAACATTTCCTCAAGTTAACATCGTCCTGGGGTGTAAACTCTAAAAGGATAGCTGCTGAGGGGACAAGCTCGGTTTGCTATTTTTACCCTGGTCCCTAATATATCTATGTGGACTACTGAGGTGACGACAGCTGCAGCCCATCAGTGGCAGTTCTCCCAATCCCCAGAGAGACAGGCCTGCCAATGTTTTTCCTCTTCTATCTTCAATGTTATTTTAGTATTACAACTGAAGACCTAATGCGGAACTGAAGACGACTATGGTTGAGAGAAGTCCTGAAAAGCTTCAAAGGTAGTACTATGGAAACACAAGATATTGGAAATAGTCTGAACCTGCCCTGGTGATATTGGAACTATTTTATATCAGGCACTTATTGCAGTTTCTTCATTATTTGATTGCACCACAGTGGATTGCACCCACAGCACAGTAAACCGTTAATATGAATATCCTTCCTCCTCTGTGTGGGCGCATGTGTGAATGTTTGTGCTGTCATGCAGAAGTGTGTGTGTGTGTCCACTCCATTGTGTCTCTGCCCTTGTGCTGGTCTTGGAGAGTTCTCTCTGAAACAGTAGCCAGTGTTCCTGTGTCACGAGCTGGGCCGAGTTAGGGGCTGGGCTGCGCCTGAGTCTTGTGTATCCGAAATGGTACCCCTATAACTTATGTAGTGAACAACCTCCGGCCAACCTCATGGGCCTCTGTCATGTGTAGTATAAAGCAGAAGCTAACTTACTATGTGGGGAACGTGAGGTAAAACTCATGCATCATGTGACTAGTGTTTCTCATTGATCATGGCACTTGATGATATAGTTGTGTGAAACACATTCAGGGATTGTGGCCAAGATAGAGGTAAATTATCTAATGTGTGAATGCAAAATAATTGTCCTTCATTACATTGAGAACATCTATATTTAATATACACAGTCAGACTAAAGGAAATCTAATCTGGTTACGGTGCCCATCTATTGTGTTTTGAAGGTTAAGTTTTGACTCGTGTCCTTTAATAGAAGGAACAATGGCTATCATTGGGCAGATTGGATTATACTGATCCCTGGGGAACAAGTCTATGGCCGTTATGTGAACAGGCAAAAGCGGTGAAGGAGGAGCGCCTTTCTCAAATCTAACAGTAATCTGAGCTGCTCGGTCATGTTGTCAACAACGCAGCATGGTGCATCGTCCAGAAGCATTCATCTATTTTCTGTCAAATATGTTTGACTTTTCAAACTAGTTTTCATTGGGAAGGCAGATAAAGCATTTTTAACATACAGAGGTTGGCCTTTTCTGTCATATTACCCGCTCCCATCAAATTCATGACACATATTTTAGGGGATCAATTGAAATAGAATCTCAAGTGCTTCACATTACAAAAAGCTTTGCTACCGCTCATGACCTTGTTAATGGTTGGACTGGACTGTGTGTCATTGTGTCCTGTAGTCACATGTACCCACCGGGTGTGATGATAAGGACATCTGACAGGGAGAGAGGGAGTGAGAGAGAGAAGGGGTGGGACAGAGGGAGACGTAAAGATAGAGACAAGGGAGGTGGGAGGGGGACAAAAAAAGACAGAGCGAGAGGAATAGAGGGAGGGAGAGAGCTTGCTGCACCACACTAAACGCCCCCTGCTTGCATATTCACCAAACAATGCCCTTGCTGCAGCTGACTGGATGTCCTTATCAGGATCAGTGTCCTCTCACCTCATTGGCTGAGAATATAGGAGTGACTTAAACCCCATTGGGTGCCGAGGCTTCATGTGTGAGATTCATAGGATTGCAGCAACATCAGGAGAGGAGGGAGGGAGAATAGCCATCTAATACAGTATGTGATACATGAGTTTACCCCTCTGTTAAATTAATCTAATGGAGGACAGTGGAATAGATATAACAGAGTGGAATGGAACACAGTGAAATGGAACACCAAAACCTTAGGCTAGTACAGTAGAAATGTAGTAGTTTTACCATAGGTCTATGTTAACCTCTACGGGACCGGTGTCCCCCCCCCCGAGACGGTTGTGCTAACGTACGGTTTTGCTAATGTTGTAAGTAACAAGAACATTTCCCAGGACATAGACGTCTTATATGGGCAGAAAGTTTAAATTCTTGTTAATCTAACTGCACTGTCCAATTTACAGTAGCTATTACAGTGAAAAAAATACCATGTTATTGTTTGAGAAGACTGCATAACAACAACAACTTTTATCACGGCAACAGGTTTGATACATTCACCTCTGAAGGTAAATAATGTACTTACATTCAGTAATCTTGCTCTGATTTGTCATCCTGAGGGTCCCAGATATAAAATGTAGCATAGTTTTGTTTGATAAAATCCATTTTTATATTCAAATGTAGGAACTGGGTTCTACAGTTTGAACCCCTGCTGTGTCTGCCCACTCTAGATGTGTGAAGGTTAGTGTCTATCCTGTAGGGAAGCTAATTATCCATCATTTATGACATTCCTGGGAGTGTGTAAACTACATTTTTTATTACCATATCATTTTTGTATGTTCTTTATAGTTATGTACTTGAAAATATATGAACTGATCAATTCGGCACATTTGGGCAGACTTGATACAACATTTTGAACAGTAATGCAATGGTTCATTGGATCAGTCAAACTGTTTACATACACTGCTACCATCTAGTGGCCAAAATCTAAATTGCACCTATACTCCTAAGTGATATAATGGCCTTTCTCTTGCATTTCAAAGATTATGGAAAAAAAAAGAAAAAATAGAAAACGTTATGTTTTTTTCTTTGTATTATCTTTTCCCAGATCTAATGTGTTATATTATCCTACATTCATTTCACATTTCCACAAACTTCAAAGTATTTCCTTGCTAAAGGTCCTGAGCAACAGGCAGTTAGATTTGGGTATGTCATTTTAGGCAAAAATTGAAAAAAGGGTCCGATCCTTAAACGTCATCATAAAAATGCACAACATGATTTAAATAAATGTTTTCCTCCACCTACATAATCCCTCCAAAAACTGGGAACACTCAAACATGACAAAGGGGAGGACAAACAATGTGAGCACTGAGCCAAAGTAAACATCCTAGCGGCAGGGCGTTGTCTGTACAGGAGACAGGCAGTGTCTATCATCTGTCCACTGTCTGGTTTTATTGACATCACCCCTCTCTCTCCAGTTGACCGAGTGACTATTGGACCTGTTGCAGTAGTTACAATAAGAGACCCTTAGACCCTTGCAATATTACATCATCGTACTATACCCTTTACACATCACACTGCGAGGGAATGACAAAGGTTGACTGTATGTTACTGTAAAAAAAGTTTGTTACCTGGCTGCCTTAACATTTTTAAGTACAATTTGGATTTCGTGTTGAGTTAACCCAATCTAAAGTTACTTCAACCTAGTTAAGTAAGTGGAACTGACAAGTTGGATTTAATAACTTGTTGAGTGAACTTGATTACTTTTAGTCAAATCAATGTGCTTCAACTGATGTTTTTAGTTGTCTAACAAAGCTATTCAAGTTGTTTTGACAAATTACCAAGTGAGAAGACAAGTATTTGATAGTCAGAAAAACATAACTTTGTTGTTTTAACTTACTAATGTTTGCCTTCAAATGTCAAGTTGTGTCAACTTCCTATACAGTTGAAACAACTACTTAGAAGTGACTAAATCTTTCGAATTATTTAATAGAGATTTCAGAAATGAACATTACGCACTCATCTGTCTCTTGCTCAGATGTGAGCTTTTTCGCCAGCATAGTCTTCACCGTCCTCTCTCCTCATCCTTTCCTTCTCAAAACCCATTGGATGAAAAAGCCAGAGGTGCCGCTCCTCTGACCTTCTCCTCCAATGGGTTTTGAGGAGGCGAGGAGAGAGGACGCGAGGAGGATACGATTGATATTATTTCCGTGTCAAACTCAGCCAGTGGTGAAGCCCTACTTTGCATCCTCCTCTTTGGCTAAAAACCCGTTAAACCCCGAACTCCATAAGTGAAGTCATCTCGTCCTCTCACTACCTGACTCTCGACGCTGCTTCAGTTGCCTGCCTCTTAGGACCACAAAGGGATATAACCAATCTTTAAAATATATGCAAAAGGTATGTATGTAGCTACCGCCGGTGTTTGCTTTGACTTTGAGTGAATTGCTATCATAGTTTTCGATTATGTTCTGTCATGTGACGCACGACTGACTCATCACTTCGGTGTATGCTCAAAAATGCACGTAGGCCTACACACAATTTTTGGATACGTTTTGTAGCATGCAAATCTGGTTGCAATAGCCTGAATAATGTTCTTGATATTCCTACATGGTTTGGTATTTGACATTTAGAATAGACGATGTAGGCTACGCGAAGCCTAATAGCGTGCTGTGTTTTAGCGAGGTGGCCTAGCTCCCTATAATAGCGGTTGTCGTTAAAGGGGTGGATGCCGCTAATTTGACAGAAAACGGACCTTTTCCTCGTTGAGCTTCGTGAGCGACTCCGTCTTGAACGTGACACAGTTCTTGTATTACGGAATGTAATTTGAAGACGTGGTTAATGATTGACTGACGACATGAATATTGGTTTGAACTGGGCAGATTGTTAATGGACTGTGACAACATCCACCTCGTTTGTCTAATGTTATTGTAATGACCTGACTAGATCATAAATGAACAATTGTCCAGACAGAGGCTTGAGTTTGCGAATTGACGGTTTATTAAACCAACTTTACACAGGCTACTGTTTGGGCCGTAGCACACGCCAAATAGATGACAGATAACCCACAAGCCAATCGTGACTTTCTCTTGTGAAGCCCAGACGTAAGAGGGAGAGAACAAAGGCTGAACCTGGTCTTAACTTCCAATGCCCAACCCCCCTCCACGCCACTCCGCCAACCACCAGGATGCCCGGCATCAGAACATTCCAGGCATTCCCGTGATTGGCAGATAGCAGGTTGATTGACATGTCCGACATCTTGAAGCTTCAATATTTTTAACATGATCAAACATATTAGTATTAATATGCCTCTGTAGGGCGAGTCCACGACAGCAAGGCCCAAACATATATTTTTGGTATCACAGACTGTTCAGGAAATTCTCACGTAGAAACTTAATTGGGAGGAAGAATGTTTGATATTCTTTTTACATTTGTATCATAAACTACTTGAGAAGATCATGAGGCCATTTTAGGCCCTTTTTTCCATACATGCCTATTGAAAGACCCTATGATACAGACATATTGGTGTCATTATACATTTACATTTGAGTAATTTAGCAGACGCTTATCCAGAGCAACTAAGTCAGTAATGACTGCATACATTTTTCCGTAGCTACACGCGCACCATGCTCTACCAACTGAGCCACACGGAACCCATTATGGTTCTTGGTGTGCTCTAAAATGTGGATGTCTAGATTCTGAAATACATTTTGTCACATTATCTCAAGTACCCTTCTTGATTTTGTTCATATTGTTTAAAACGATGTACTGTACATGTACATCACATTTCCAGAGTGGGTGCTCTTCAACTTTTAAGTAATGATAAATGTTATGAGCAACACTGGGAATGGGCAAATTGATTTAAAGGGAACTCCCTCTGCTTGTGATTTGCTGCATGTGCACTCCTAAAAGAGGTCTGAGATTGTTTAAAGGAGAAGTTTACTCTATTTGAACCAAATCCTTATTTTTGATGTAAGTGGCATGTTATAGACTTTTGTTGTTGCTATTTCACTTGTTTTTTTTAAACTTACCCCAACAGCGATATCCTTCCTCATGCTTGTTCAGCAGTAGTTGTAGGGGCACAGAAAACATGAACAAAGGCTCCAAAAACAACCCAATACGTCCTTTAAGAAACATCAACATTCTATCGCCTTGTTCACTGGCTAGTTGGAACTAGGAAACTAAAAAATGTCTGACTTACTAACTGGTTGAACCTGGCACATGATAACTACAACCAGTTGTGCAGAACAATTAATTTCTTGGCACACCCATCCCATTACCGGGATCATTTCCGTCAACATCCGCTGAATTGCAGAGCGCCAAATTCAAATGATATTACAAAAAAGGATTACATTTTCATGAAATCACAAGTGCAATATAGCAAAACACATCTAAACTTGTTGTTAATCCACCTGGCGTGTCAGATTTAAAAAAAGCTTTACAGCAAAAGCTATCCAAGCGTTTGTTAGGACATCTCTCTCAGCAGACAAAACATTACAAACAGCTAGCAGCAAAGTAGATTGCTTTTCTGACTTTCGTGAACAATCAAATGAATCACTTACCTTTGATCTTCGGATGTTTGCATTCATGAGACTCCCAGTTACACAATAAATGTTACTTTTGTTCTATGAAGATTATTTTTTATATCCAAAATACCTCCATTTGGTTGGCGCGTTTTGTTCAGAAATCCACAGGCTCAAGTGGTCACGACGGGGCAGACAAATTCCAAATAGTATCCGTAAAGTTCGTAGAAACATATCAAATGTTTATAATCAATCCTCAGGTTGTTTTTACAATAAATAATTGATAATATTTCAACCCGGACCGTAGCTATTTCAATAGGAGAGAGAGAGAAAATGTCTGCTCCAAGCTGTTGCTCATGCAAAACTCTGCTGGTACCCAGCCATCCACTGACGCGATGTGATCGTTCTCGCTCATTTTTCAGAATAAAAGCCTGAAACTATGTCTAAAGACTGTTCACACCATGTGGAAGCCATAGAGAAAGGAATATGGTTGATATACCTATAAATGGAGGGAAGGCATGCAATGGAACAGGGAGATTTGTTTCTCTTAGGCACTTCCTTGTTGGATTTTCCTCAGGTTTTCGCCTGCAATATCAGTTCTGTTATACTCACAGACAATATTTTGACAGTTTTGGAAACTTCAGCGTTTTCTATCCTAATCTGACAATTATATGCATATTCTAGATTCTGGGCCTGAGAAATAGGCAGTTTTATTTGGGTATGTTTTTCATCCAAACATAAAAATACTGCCCCGTACACTCAACAGGTTAACTTCTTGCGTCGAGCCATCCCAGATCCGGTATCGTGACTACAGCCTCAAGCTCATTACCTTAACGCAACGTTAACTATTCATGAAAATCGCAAATGAAATGAAATTAATCTATTTGCTCTCAAGCTTAGCCTTTTGTTAACAACACTGTCATCTCAGATTTTCAAAATAGGCTTTTGAACCATAGCTAAACAAGCATTTGTGTAACAGTATTGATAGCCTAGCATAGGATTTATGCCTGGCTTTCAGCATGCAACATTTTCACAAAAAACAGAAAAGGATTCAAATAAAATCATTTACCTTTGAAAAACTTCAAATGTTTTCAATGAGGAGACTCTCAGTTAGATAGCAAATGTTCCGTTTTTACAAAAAATATGATTTGTGTTGACAAATCGGTCCGTTTTCTTCATCATTCTTCATCACGTTTGGGTAAGAAAAAAACCGAAAATTAAGTCATTAAAACGCGAACTTTTTTCCAAATTAACTCCATAATATCGACAGAAACATGGCAAACCGATGTTTAGAATCAATCCTCAAGGTGTTTTTCACATATCTATCGACGATAAAATCCTTCGTGGCAGTTGACTTTCTCTTCTGAAGAAATGGAACGCGCATGGACCTACAGATTACGCAATAATTTCAACGCAGGACACCGGGCGGGACACCAGGTAAATGTAGTCTCTTATGGTCAATCTTCCAATGATATGCCTACAAACACGTCACAATGCTGCAGACACCTTGGAGAAACGACACAAAGGGCAGGCTCATTCCTGGCGCATTGACAGCCATATAAGGAGACATTGGAACACAGCGCCTTCAGAATCTGGGGCATTTCCTGTATGAAACTTCATCTTGGTTTCGCCTGTAGCATTAGTTCTGGGGCACTCACAGATAATATCTTTGCAGTTTTGGAGACGTCAGAGTTTTGTCTTTCCAAGGCTGTCAATTCCATGCATAGTCGAGCATCTTTTCGTGACAAAATATTGCGCTTAAAGCGGGCACGTCTTTTTATCCAATAATGACATAGCGCCCCCATAGGTTGAAGAGGTTAACTGATATTTTTGTTCGTTTTCAGTTTTTAACCTCTAGCGTCGAGCAATCCCGTATCTGGGAGCGTAATTATAGCCTAAGCTCATTACCATAACGCAACGTTAACTATTCATGAAAATTGCAAATGAAATGAAAGAAATATATTCACTCACAAGCTTAGCCTTTTGTTAACAACACTGTCATCTCAGATTTTCAAAATATGCTTTTCAACCATAGCTACACAAGCATTTGTGTAAGAGTATTGATAGCTAGCATAGCATTAAGCCTAGCATTCAGCAGGCAACATTTTCACAAAAACAAGAAAAGCATTCAAATAAAATAATTTACCTTTGAAGAACTTCAGATGTTTTCAATGAGGAGACTCTCAGTTAGATAGCAAATGTTCATTTTTTCCAAAAATATTATTTGTGTAGGAGAAATCGCTCCGTTTTGTCATCACGTTTGGCTAAGAAAAAAATCCGAAAATGCAGTCTCTACAACGCTGAACTTTTTTCCAAATTAACTCCATAATATAAATAGAAACATGGCAAACGTTGTTTAGAATCAATCCTGAAGGTGTTTTTCACATATCTATTCGATGATAAATCATTCGTGGCAGCTGTGTTTCTCCTCGAAGCAAACGAAAAATACACGCAGCTGGAGATTACGCAATAATTGCAACGGAGGACACCAAGCGGCCACCTGGTAGATGTAGTCTCTTAAGGTCAATCTTCCAATGATTTGCCTACAAATACGTCACAATGCTGTCGACACCTTGGGGAAACTGATGAGTTTCAGAAGAAAGGTCTTTGTTTCTGGCCTTTTTGAGCCTGTAATCGAACCCACAAATGCTGATGCTCCAGATACTCAACTAGTCTAAAGGCCAGTTGTATTGATTCTTTAATCAGAACAACATTTTTCAGCTGTGCTAACATAGTTGCAATAGTTTTTTTTAAAGTTTTTTTTTTACCCCTTTTTCTCCCCAATTTCATGGTATCCAATTGTTTTCGTAGCTACTATCTTGTCTCATCGCTACAACTCCCGTACGGGCTCGGGAGAGACGAAGGTTGAAAGTCATGCGTCCTCCGATACACAACCCAACCAAGCCGCACTGCTTCTTAACACAGCGCGCATCCAACCCGGAAGCCAGCCGCACCAATGTGTCGGAGGAAACACCGTGCACCTGGCAACCTTGGTTAGTGCGCACTGCACCCGGCCCGCCACTGGAGTCGCTGGTGTGCGATGAGACAAGGACATCCCTACCGGCCAAGCCCTCCCTAACCCGGACAACTCTAGGCCAATTGTTCATCGCCCCACGGACCTCCCGGTCGCGGCCGGTTACTTGGGCGCGAACCCAAAGTCTGATGGCACAGCTGGCGCTGCAGTACAGTGCCCTTAACCACTGCGTCACCCGGGAGGCCCGCAATAGGTTTTTCTAATGATCAATTAGCCTTGGTGGTTGCCCTCTGCTGGTGACTTGCAGGATGTGCGACGATGCGAGCAAAAGGAGGTCTGCGATTGCCTACTATGCCAATTTCTCTGTATACAATGGGCCTTAACTTTAAAACTAGCAGAGATCCCACTCCGGAACTTTGATATACCGGTAGAGTATATATTATGTTCAACAATATATTACAACTTTTGCCAAATATGTTTATTAATGTCAAAAGTGTTATTGAAATAAACATACTACTAATTACAGAGTAAGAGATAAGGCTTCATATGGCTAGGTAGTATCTGTAGGTACTACATTTTGCTTTGTCACACCTACAGATGGAACATTATGGAGTCTTAAAATGTCACAGATATTGCAGATTCAATTAATTACATCTTAAAGCATAATTGAGAAATAAGTCAACTATATATATATATATATTTATTTATTTCTCCTTGTGAAGAATCACCCTAAAATATCCTTCCTTTTACAGAAGATTAAAATATATTAAGACATGTATCACTGTTTTAATATTTGAGAATCGTAATAACATTACTATTACCAATCACATACACTCACATCCGGCTGTGTTAGAACAGGTGTCTTCAGCTGAAATTCTATTCAGGTAAAATTGTAACAACACTGTTGCATGACCTTTGTCACTGTTCTGTCTCTGGACTCTAGTATCCTTTTTAGCTTCTGATGGAGGATTAAAGCCACTGTTGGTAAACAACACAAATCAAAAGTTATTTGTCATATGCTTTGTAAACAACCGGTGTAGACTAAAAGGGAAATGCTTACTTAGTCTACACCTGTTGTTTAACACGCATGTGACAAATTTAATATTTGAATTGTTTGCCAACTGTTGTAACTGCCTCTCACATGGACATGCAATAGGCTAGATATTTGCGATTTATGTTTGCGATTACGCCTCAGCAGCAGCAGATGGAGGGGGCAGTGGGTTTTGTGGATTATAATTTTGGGTCGGGCCTATAGATGAGGATTAGGGTGACCTCAGAGGTGCGTGTTTGTCGTACCCTTTTTTTGGGGGGGGGGTTACTGCGTATTCTCTGGTCCAGGAGGACCTCCTGGTTGGATAAGGACAAAGTAGCTAAATCTGGGCCTGTGGAAGTAGGATGTCTCCCTGCCGCCTTTGATCTGTGGTGGTGCCTGTATCTGGCGGCAAGGAACCTTGCCAGACAAAGCAAGTATCCTGTTTGATCAATATTGTTAGTTTGATAACCAGGCAATGTCCGGTCATTGTGATTGCCTTAGGAAATCACCCTGGCTTAGTTGTTGCTTTATATTGTTCCGTATGTCTAGCCAGAATATTCTAGTAAAATGACGAAAGGACATAATTATTGTCCTTGGGATTTGATAGTTAACTTATTACTCGTGTGTTTCCTTGGTAGGGACTGCTCAGTAAGGAAGGTTGTAATGGTAGGATGTCCAGGCTTTTGATTCCAAAGATCCTCTCCTACAAGTGTTTGAAGCTGTATTGTACTGTTGGTCTGCGGTTGGTTGCCTGCCAAAGCAGCAGGACTGAAGTTGACCAATGGTTTGAAGCAATGCCAGTTTACTAGTCTTCAATTGGGCTACAGTATATCAAGCAATATTCACTAACTGCACTGTAGTAGCTATGGAAAACAATAGCAGGACATTTTAGAAACGTGACCCTTAACCCACTATACACTAATCAAAATGGTTTCCAAATGGTTACGAAATGCGTGGTTACGAAACAAGACCTTTGGCCCCTGGCCTCAAACACTAGGGACAGGCCTAGGTAAGATGCTATTTCAATTACTTTCAAGGACATTTCGTAGCAAGTATTTGGATATGTTTTCTTTGAAAATAGGCTACAAGTAGTTGAATATTCAGAATGCATTTTCAAATATTTAAATACTTCATGCGTTTGAACCCAGGTCTGTTTGGTCCTAGGTGTATTTGAAATAATGTATTTTGAAGTTAGTAGTTTAGGCTATTTATCAGAAGTTTATTTGAAAATACTTTCAAAAGTAGCTGATTTTGACAATAAATTTAAAAAAAGAACTTAAATATGCATTTATTTGAACCCAAGTTTGACTAGGATATTGGTTTTGACTCAGTCTGGAGTAAATCAATTAAATACAGCAGTGTTTGTTTGATTGGCTTAAGAAATGCATTCCTTGGGCTAGATTCCCAGACAGATTAAGCCTATGCCAGGACTAAAAGAGCGTGCTCAATGTTGAGGCAAGAGCATGATTACCTCACACAAATTTCACACACTTTAATCTTGGACCAGGTTTCTCTTTGAATATGTATTTTCTCTCAAGTACACTCACCTTAATTAACTAGACTAAAGGCTAAACTCTCTCCTTCCTTCTCTCCCTCCTCCAGCGTCGTGAATCATGTCGTCTGTGATGCAGAAGTTGATCACCCCCATGGCCAGCGGCCCTGCTGAGCCCCCCAGGAACAAGGTGACCGTGGTGGGGGTGGGCATGGTGGGCATGGCCTGTGCCGTCAGCATCCTCCTCAGGGTAAGATGACTATATCACTGTCGTACTGTTACTTTACACCTGCATTACTACCCTTACTATTGTGTTTATTAGTACTTTAACTCTGAATTACTACTACTATTGTGACACCAACAAATAGTTACCACTCAGTTATTACGTAGCCTGGTTGTAGTTGTGGATTTTACCATATCATTTCTAAGTAAATACCAGGTATTCGTGGCCAAACTATCCTTCTGGCCCTTCTTTCCACCCCTGACCTCCTCCTCCTGTAGGACTTGGCTGATGAGCTGGCTCTGGTTGACGTGATGGAGGATAAGCTGAAGGGAGAGATGATGGACCTGCAGCACGGCAGCCTCTTCCTAAAGACATCTAAGATAGTCGCCGACAAAGGTAAGAGAATCCCCCTTGTGTGTATGCCACTGGAGTGGTTCAGAGCAATGTATGTATTTTGCCATTGAAAGTGTAATGCAGCTTGTTTTGAAACCAGTTTAAGGTTGATTGCATTTCATTGATTGCCATTTAGATGTTTTTTTTCACCCCTGCTAAATGGGAAAAGTCTACGTAATTCAATTGCTCTTTCCCGATCTCTGTCCAGACTATGCCGTGACTGCAAACTCCCGCATCGTGGTTGTGACCGCTGGCGTGCGTCAGCAGGAGGGAGAGAGCAGGCTCAACCTGGTCCAGAGGAACGTCAACATCTTCAAACACATCATCCCCCAGATCGTCAAACACTCCCCCAACTGCACCCTTATTGTGGTGTCCAACCCAGGTACACACACACTGACAATTTAAATCTTGGACACAAGGTAAATTGTTTCCATCATTATCCCATAGATTGCATTGGCCAACCCAGTTCCAACATTCCACCCTTACCAACTGCTACAGTATCACACCACTCCACAATTCAAGATAAGAGGGCACTGTGACAACAGTGGGTGGCAGGGATGGGCAGTCAGTCATTAATGCTGTCAAGGGTGTGTGTGTGTGTGTGTTTGACCATATCCCTAACTCTATCCCTGTGTCTCCCTACCCCTAGTGGATGTGCTGACCTATGTGACATGGAAGTTGAGCGGCCTGCCCAAACACCGTGTCATCGGCAGCGGCACCAACCTGGACTCCGCCCGCTTCCGTTTCCTGATGGCTGAGCGCCTGGGCATCCATGCCACCAGCTTCAACGGATGGGTGCTGGGAGAACACGGCGATACCAGCGGTGGGTAGGGATGATGGTGATTGGTCCTGGTAGAGCACGGCGATACCAGCGGTGGGTAGGGATGATGGTGATTGGTCCTGGTATAGCACGGCGATACCAGCGGTGGGTAGGGATGATGGTGATTGGTCCTGGTAGAGCACGGCGATACCAGCGGTGGGTAGGGATGATGGTGATTGGTCCTGGTAGAGCACCTGATACCAGCGGTGGGTAGGGATGATGGTGATTGGTCCTGGTAGAGCACGGCGATACCAGCGGTGGGTAGGGATGATGGTGATTGGTCCTGGTAGAGCACGGCGATACCAGCGGTGGGTAGGGATGATGGTGATTGGTCCTGGTAGAGCGCAGAGACCCCATCGGTGGGGATGATGATGACAGTGGAGTGCATACTTTAGTGGGAATCTGAGCGCATGTGTGAACTTCTTGTCACACCTAGTAAGCCACACCCATTTGGCAGCTTTAACAGCTTTTAAAACAAAAGTACTTGTTTTGGCATTGTTACATCACTCTGCACATCCACATCCATCTCTGTCAGAAATAATGAGTGAGTTGAGTCTGCGTGTGTTAAAAAAAAAAAGAAGGAAATCCTGATTATTTTCTGGGTAAAATAATAAATATCTCTGTATGTGTTAGTCCCTGTGTGGAGCGGTGTCAGCGTAGCTGGAGTCAACCTGCAGAAGCTGAACCCAGAGTTTGGCCTTGACGGAGACAAGGAGGACTGGAAGGCCACCCATAAGGAAGTGGTCGACAGGTAAATACCCCAGACCTATCCCCAGCTCCATCCAGAGTCTAAATATGTACCTCTGACTCACCTAGCGCTCGTAGTACAGCTAGAGTTTCCACCGTACTGCTCACCACCTTCTGATTCATTCATATCTACTGGAGCTGTCAAGGTGTAAGGGCTAAAATAAGGATGAGATCAGGCTGGGCTAATTTTTGGTATCATTAATATAATGAGTTCTACTGACATTGTATACTAGAATAAGTATCAAAGACCGCCCTCACATTTTTATTTTGCATTAACCTTTTATTTGAGTTAACGTTCATGCAGTTTTACCTGTTCAAGATGGCAACAGTTGGATGTAGATGCTGACTGACAGTGATTGTTTTGTGTGCTCCTCCAGTGCCTATGAGGTGATCAAGCTGAAGGGGTATACCAACTGGGCCATCGGCCTGAGTGTGGCTGATCTCACTGAGAGCATCATCAAGAACATGAGCAGGATCCACCCTGTCTCTACCATGGTCAAGGTGACGGGAGAACACACACGCATGCGTGCAGACACATGCACAGTTACACATTATGTGCATGTAAACACACACACAAAGAGCGAGAGAGTGAAGCTAACACACACATTTCTTTGTGATGATGACTGACAGCTGTGTTTTGTTTCCCCAGGACATGTATGGTATTGGCGAGGAGGTGTTCCTGTCCCTGCCATGCGTGCTGAACAGTAATGGAGTGGGCAGCGTGATCAACATGACCCTGACCGACGCTGAGGTGGGCCAGCTGAAGAAAAGTGCAGACACACTCTGGGGCATCCAGAAGGACCTCAAGGACGTCTAGAGACGCACAGCCACCCTTTCTCCCTCCGTTCCAGACCTAGTTCCACCAGTCCTCCGATCTACTGTGTCCATCTCCCTTTCATCTTAATCTACTGGTATACATTCTGCCTTTCATCCCCCCTTCCTTTCCTTTTGTAGGATGAGGTTACTGTGTTGTTTCCGTGCTGCTGTTGTGAACCAGTATGACTATGTACGCTCATTGGATTCATGTGTTGCAGCTGTTGTACTACGATCAAAAAGTGTTGGCTTTATCCTCCATTTGCACTTTCTTGAAGCACTGTTCTGTTCACTTCCTGTCGGGAGCGCAGGAACAAAGACCCTATAACTGGGTCTCCTCCTGTTGAGGAGCAGTGATGTTGGTTATTGTGCGAGATGTTCAGTCTGACATTGATTGCCAGAAAGGAACAAAGGGGGGGAGAAGAGGGCAGAGGTGGAATCAATCGAAACGGCCTACTTTAGTAGTTTTTATTTTATTTTTTACTTACTGTAACACCCATGTTTGTAATGAATGACAACAACCAATGAGTAACTTAATAAATACTTTAACCGTATGAAGCATGTTATTGTGTCCAATGACATAAATGTTCCTCGATAAACTAGGCTACACAATGCCTTCCTGCTGTTAGATATTTCTACTAAGTCATTTGACATTTTAAAAAATGAGTGACGTGTAGAAGGAAATCCAGATCCCTTGTCATACTTTTATTCACATAAACCATCAAATTAATTTGGACAATACTGACATTTTCAGTAAAGAAACATTCTGTTAACATGCCGTACTGTTGGCTACTTCAAATCAAAATCAAATTTATTTATATAGCCCTTCGCACATCAGCTGATATCTCAAAGTGCTGTACAGAAACCCAGCCTAAAATCCCAAACAGCAAGCAATGCAGGTGTAGAAGCACGGTGGCTAGGAAAAACTCCCTAGAAAGGCCGAAGCCTGGTTCCTCTCTAGGTTATGTGGGGTGGCCAGTCCTCTTCTGGCTGTGCCGGGTGGAGATTATAACAGAACATGGCCAAGATGTTCATAAATGACCAGCATGGTCGACTAATAATAAGGCAGAACAGTTGAAACTGGAGCAGCAGCACAGTCAGGTGGACTGGGGACAGCAAGGAGTCATCATGTCAGGTAGTCCTAGGGCTCAGGTCCTCCGAGAGAGAGAAAGAAAGAGAGAACGCACACTTAGATTCACACAGGACACCGAATAGGACAGGAGAAGTACTTCAGATATAACAAACTGACCCTAGCCCCCCAACACTAAATACTGGAGGCTGAGACAGGAGGGGTCAGGAGACACTGTGGCCCCATCCGAGGACACCCCCGGACAGGGCCAAACAGGAAGGATATAACCCCACCCACTTTGCCAAAGCACAGCCCCCACACCACTAGAGGGATATCTTCAACCACCAACTTACCATCCTGAGACAAGGCCGAGTATAGCCCACAAAGATATCCGCCACGGCACAACCCAAGGGGGGGTGCCAACCCAGACAGGATGACCACAACAGTGAATCAACCCACTCAGGTGACGCACCCATTCCAGGGACGGCATGAGAGAGCCCCAGTAAGCCAGTGACTAAGCCCCTGTAATAGGGTTAGAGGCAGAGAATCCCAGTGGAAAGAGGGGAACCGGCCAGGCAGAGACAGCAAGGGCGGTTCGTTGCTCCAGAGCCTTTCCGTTCACCTTCCCACTCCTGGGCCAGACTACACTCAATCATATGACCCACTGAAGAGATGAGTCTTCAGTAAAGACTTAAAGGTTGAGACCGAGTTTGCGTCTCTGACATGGGTAGGCAGACCGTTCCATAAAAATGGAGCTCTATAGGAGAAAGCCCTGCCTCCAGCTGTTTGCTTAGAAATTCTAGGGACAATTAGGAGGCCTACGTCTTGTGACCGTAGCGTACGTGTAGGTATGTACGGCAAGACCAAATCAGAGAGATAGGTAGGAGCAAGCCCATGTAATGCTTTGTAGGTTAGCAGTAAAACCTTGCTTTGACAGGAAGCCAGTGTAGAGAGGCTAGCACTGGAGTAATATGATCAAATTTTTGGGTTCTAGTCAGGATTCTAGCAGCCGTATTTAGCACTAACTGAAGTTTATTTAGTGCTTTATCCGGGTAGCCAGAAAGTAGAGCATTGCAGTAGTCTAACCTAGAGGTGACAAAAGCATGGATTAATTTTTCTGCATCATTTTTGGACAGAAAGTTTCTGATTTTTGCAATGTTACGTAGATGGAAAAAAGCTGTCCTCGAAATGGTCTTGATATGTTCTTCAAAAGAGAGATCAGGGTTAACTTAACATCACTTTTCTTCCCCAGCCAACAAATGAAGGCCCTGTCCACTGTTTAGTGGTTGCTGAAATGAGTCTAGCTGATTCAAGACAATTCCACTCCATTACCAAAAGTATGTGGACACCCCTTCAAATTAGTGGCTTCGGCTATTTCAGCCACACCTGTCAAAAAAGTTGTCTGTCCTCGGTTGCAATACTCACTACTGAGTTCCAAACTGCCTCTGGAGGCAACGTCAGCTCAATAACTGTTCGTCTGGAGCTTAATGAAATGGGTTTCCATGGCCGAGCAGCAAGCCTAAGAGCCCATGCTCAATGCCAAGTGTCGGCTGGAGTGATGTAAAGCTCGCCGCCATTGGACTCTGGAGCAGTGCAAATGTGTTTTCTGGAGTGATGAATCACGCTTCACCATCTGGCAGTCCGAAGGACGAATCTGGGTATGGCGGATGCCAGGAGAACTCTACCTGCCTGACTGCATAGTGCCAACTAAAGTTTGGTGGTGGAAAAAGAATGGTCTGGGGTGGTTTTCATGGTTTGGGCTAGGCCCCTTAGTTCTGGTGAAGGGAAATCTTAATGCTACAGCATTCTAGACAATTCTGTGCTTCCAACTATGTGGGGCAACAGTTTTGGGAAGGCCTTTCCCTCTTTCAGCATGACAATGCCCCTGTGCACAAAGTGAGGTCTATACAGAAATTATTTGTTGAGATCAGTGTGGAAGAACTTTACTGGCTTGCACAGAGCCCTGACCTCAACTCCATAGGACACCTTTGGGATGAATTGGAACGCCGACTGCGAGCCAGGCCTAATTGCCCAACATCAGTGCCTGACCTCACTAATGCTCTTGTGGCTGAATGGAAGCAATTCCCTGCAGCAATGTTCCAACATCTAGTGAGTGGAAAGCCTTCCCAGAAGAGTGGAGGCTGGTATAGCAGCAAAGGAGGGACCAAATACATATTAATGCCCATGATTTTGGAATGAGATGTTCGACGAGCAGGTATCCACATACTTTTGGTCATGTAGTGTGCTTTCAGAGATTGAGTGTATTTTCCTTATTGTGATTACAAGGTGTAATAATTACATCACACAAGACATGTACAAAAAATTTATTCAGCAGACTTGTATTTCCCAAACCCACCTTATAAGTAGACAATATGACACACAAACTCTTAACCTCATGAGTGAATGGTTATAAGGATGCTGCTATAACTGCTATAGCAAAAGATAATTGACCATCTCCATTGTTTAAACATTGGTTCCTTCTTGGGAAGGAACCAATTTAGGCAGGAATTTCTAGTTCTCTGAAGTAGAGTAGAATAGGCAACAATTTGCTTGTACTGGATCTTATGAGGCTGGCCTTGGATGGGTTAAATTTGTCGCGCTTTCCGAATCGGAGACCAAACGGGTTGAAGTTGAATTTGCTGGTCCGAGTTAAACGATGTTTGCAGATAATTTGTTGCTGGTCTTCATCACCTTCTTTCAAAAGGTAACAAAGGTTCGCATCGTCAGGTAAATTCGGACTGACGACTTTACTTCTCATCACAACAGAGTGCCCCTCTTGCGCCTTAGCAGGTGTATGTCCTGAGAAAAGAGAGAGGATCAAATCTTATTTTATTCATTTTGGACATTAAAAAGTTTGTCTCAGGACATTATGAGAAGAAAATGAACCTATAAGAAATCAAAAAGTCATTAGAATATATCAAAGCAAGAAATTACCTGGAATATCCGTCCACCCAAATCCTGGAGTTGGAGTCCCCCATGTTCCATACTGGCGAATTATCGCACAAACCAGGAAAAATGCCAGCATTCTCATTCTGTCAAAATCCAAGTGATCACACTTCGCATCCAACCAATGCAGCAAGAAACAATGTGTGGTCATATACACTAAGCTGTCTTTCTTTGATGCATGACGTGTATTCTCTGCCTTTTATATTTCCGTCTGTATGCACCGGATTGTTAGGAGCGAGATGACAGCGGATGAGTCGCGTTCGCGGCGCTGTCCACTGCTTAGTGGTGCTGAAATGAATAATTCATTACCTTCTAGGAAATGTTGACAATCCGTGCCAAGGGGTGACTTTTCTCTGAAAATTTGACTGTCAGATGTGGTCATTGTTGAATTGATGCTGTTTGCTAGAGTGCATGAGAGGTTTGAGGGATATGGGAAGATTTTGGGCAGCAGACACTAGCCAAATATCAATTATGCGTTTGCTTGACATCCATATTTTATTTTAATTTTAATTTTATTTCACTTTTATTTAACCAGGTAGGCAAGTTGAGAACAAGTTCTCATTTACAATTGCGACCTGGCCAAGATAAAGCAAAGCAGTTCGACAGATACAAAGACACAGAGTTACACATGGAGTAAAACAAACATACAGTCAATAATACAATATAAACAAGTCTATATACAATGTGAGCAAATGAGGTGAGAAGGGAGGTAAAGGCAAAAAAGGCCATGGTGGCAAAGTAAATACAATATAGCAAGTAAAACACTGGAATGGTAGTTTTGCAATGGAAGAATGTGCAAAGTAGAAATAAAAATAATGGGGTGCAAAGGAGCAAAATAAATTAATTAATTAAATACAGTTGGGAAAGAGGTAGTTGTTTGGGCTAAATTATAGGTGGGCTATGTACAGGTGCAGTAATCTGTGAGCTGCTCTGACAGTTGGTGCTTAAAGCTAGTGAGGGAGATAAGTGTTTCCAGTTTCAGAGATTTTTGTAGTTCGTTCCAGTCATTGGCAGCAGAGAACTGGAAGGAGAGGCGGCCAAAGAAAGAATTGGTTTTGGGGGTGACTAGAGAGATATACATGCTGGAGCGTGTGCTACAGGTGGGAGATGCTATGGTGACCAGCGAGCTGAGATAAGCGGGGACTTTACCTAGCAGGGTCTTGTAGATGACATGGAGCCAGTTGGTTTGGCGACGAGTATGAAGCGAGGGCCAGCCAACGAGAGCGTACAGGTCGCAATGGTGGGTAGTATATGGGGCTTTGGTGACAAAACGGATTGCACTGTGATAGACTGCATCCAATTTGTTGAGTAGGGTATTGGAGGCTATTTTGTAAATGACATCCCCAAAGTCGAGGATTGGTAGGATGGTCAGTTTTACAAGGGTATGTTTGGCAGCATGAGTGAAGGATGCTTTGTTGCAAAATAGGAAGCCAATTCTAGATTTAACTTTGGATTGGAGATGTTTGATATGGGTCTGGAAGGAGAGTTTACAGTCTAACCAGACACCTAAGTATTTGTAGTTGTCCACGTATTCTAAGTCAGAGCCGTCCAGAGTAGTGATGTTGGACAGGCGGGTAGGTGCAGGTAGCGATCGGTTAAAGAGCATGCATTTAGTTTTACTTGTATTTAAGAGCAATTGGAGGCCACGGAAGGAGAGTTGTAATGGCATTGAAGCTTGCCTGGAGGGTTGTTAACACAGTGTCCAAAGAAGGGCCAGAAGTATACAGAATGGTGTCGTCTGCGTAGAGGTGGATCAGAGACTCACCAGCAGCAAGAGCGACCTCATTGATGTATACAGAGAAGAGAGTCGGTCCAAGAATTGAACCCTGTGGCACCTCCATAGAGACTGCCAGAGGTCCGGACAGCAGACCCTCCGATTTGACACACGGAACTCTATCAGAGAAGTAGTTGGTGAACCAGGTGAGGCAATCATTTGAGAAACCAAGGCTGTCGAGTCTGCCGATGAGGATGTGGTGATTGACAGAGTCGAAAGCATTGGCCAGATCAATGAATACGGCTGCACAGTAATGTTTCTTATCGATGGCGGTTAAGATATCGTTTAGGACCTTGAGCGTGGCTGAGGTGCACCCATGGCCAGCTCTGAAACCAGATTGCATAGCAGAGAAGGTATGGTGAGATTCGAAATGGTCGGTAATCTGTTTGTTGACTTGGCTTTCGAAGACCTTAGAAAGGCATGGTAGGATAGATATAGGTCTGTAGCAGTTTGGGTCAAGAGTGTCCCCCCCTTTGAAGAGGGCGATGACCGCAGCTGCTTTCCAATCTTTGGGAATCTCAGACGACACGAAAGAGAGGTTGAACAGGCTAGTAATAGAGGTGGCAACAATTTCGGCAGATCATTTTAGAAAGAAAGGGTCCAGATTGTCTAGCCCGGCTGATTTGTAGGGGTCCAGATTTTGCAGCTCTTTCAGAACATCAGCTGAACGGATTTGGGAGAAGGAGAAATGGGGAAGGCTTGGGCGAGTTGCTGTTGGGGGTGCAGTGCTGTTGACCGGGGTAGGAGTATCAATACTCAATACTCAATACTCAATATACTCAATATCAATTACTTCACCCATGATTGATTCTTGTAATGTTGGGCCATCAGAAATGGATGCATTCTATTTGACCAACATTCAACCCCATGCTTAAAACACAACTCATTCAGGACGCATGGGGGTGCCAAGTGTTTGCATAGCCAACACAACATATGGGGACTATTTCTGGGAATGAAACCCAGATTATTTAATGACAAATTATGCCATATACCACCAATATGCCTACCTATAGGCTAAACCACCTATAGGCTAGGCAATATTGAGAAATAGGACTATGGGGGTGCCAAGCAAAAATGAAAGCAGGAAGCACCAGTGATTCGGTCTATAAAAAAGTGGTCAGATGAAGCAGATGCTAAACTACAGGACTGTTTCGCTAGCACAGACTGGAATATATTTTGGGATTCTTCCGATGGCATTGAGGAGTATCAGCTTTATCAATGAATGCATTTAGGACGTTGTCCTCACAGTGACTGTACGTACATACCCCAACCTGAAGCCATGGATTACAGGCAACATTCGCACTGAGCTAAAGGGTAGAGCTGCCACTTTCAAGGAAAGGGACTCTAACCTGGAAGCTTATAAGAAATCCCGCTATGCCTTCCGACGAACCATCAAACAGGCAAAGCGTACTCCGACACTCGTCGGATGTAGCAGGTCTTGCAAACTATTACAGACTACAAAAGGGAAGCACAGCCGAGAGCTGCCCAGTGACACGAGCCTACCAGACGAGCTAAATAACTTTTATGCTCACTTCGAGGCAAGTAACACTGAATCATGCATGAGAGCATCAGATGTTCCAGGTGACTGTATGAACAAGCTCACCGCAGCCGATGTGAGTAAGACCTTTAAACAGGTCAACATTCACAAGGCCGCTGGGCCAGATGGTTTACCAGGACATGTACTCCGAGCATGCGCTGCCAACTGGCAAGTGTCTTCACTGACATTTTCAACCTTTCCCTGTCTGAGTTTCAAGCAGACCACCATAGTCCCTGTTCCCAAGAACACTAAGGTAACCTGCCTAAATGATGACTGACCCGAAGCACTCAAGTCTGTAGCCATGAAATGCTTTGAAAAGCTGATCATTGCTCACACCAGTATCCCAGAAACCCTAGACCCACTCCAATTTGCATACCGCACCAACAGATCCACAGATCATGCAATCTCTATTATATGCCACACTGCCCTTTCCCATCTGGACAAAAGGAACACCTATGTGAGAATGCTATTCATTGACTACAGCCCACCGTTCAACACCATAGTGCCCTCAAAGCTCATCACTAAGCTAAGGACCTTGGGACTAAACACCTCCCTCTGCAACTATATCCTGGACTCCCTGATGGGCTGCCCCCAAGTGGTAAGGGTAGGTAACAACACATCCGCCACGCTGATCCTCCACACAGGGATCCCTCAGGGGTGCGTGCTCAGTCCCCTCCTGTACTCCCTGTTCCTCATGACTGCACAGCCAGGTACGACTCCAACACTATCGTTAAGTTTGCTGATGACACAACAGCCTGATCATCGACAACGATGAGACAGTCTATAGGGAGGAGGTCAGAGACCTGACCGTGTGGTGCAAGGACAACAACCTCTCCCTCAATGTGATCAAGACAAAGGAGATGATTGTGGACAACAGGAAAGGAGGACCGAGCACGCCCCCATTATCATCGACGGGGCTGTAGTGGAGAAGGTTGAGAGCTTCAAGTTCCTTGGTGTCCACATCACCAACAAACTAACATGGTCCAAGCACACCAAGACAGTAGTGAAGAGGGCACAACAAAAGCTATTCCCCCTCAGGAGACTGAAAAGATTTGGCATGGGTCCTCAGATCCTCAAAAGAGTTTACGGCTGCACCATCGAGAGCATCCTGACTGGTTGCATCACTGCCTGGTATGGCAGCTGCTCGGCCTCCGACCGCAAGGCACTACAGAGGGTAGTGTGTACGGCCCAGTACATCACCGGGGCCAAGCTTCCATCCTGGACCTCTATACCAGGCGTTGTCAGAGGAAGGCCCTAAAAATTGTCAAAGACTGTTCTCTCTGCTACCGCACAGCAAGCGGTACCGGAGCGCAAAGTCTAGGTCCAAGAGGCTTCTAAACAGCTTCTACCCTCAAGCCATAAGACTCCTGAACAGCTAATCAAATGGCTACCCAGACTATTTGCATTGCCCCCCCCTTACGCTGCTGCTACTCTCTGTTATTATCTTTGCATAGCCACTTTAATTACTCTACCTACATGTACATAATTATCTCAATTACCTCGACACCGGTGCCCCCCGCACATTGACACTGTACTGGTACCCCCCTTGATTACCAACAATGACGAGATGGCCTACAGAGAGGAGGTGAGGGCCCTCGGAGTGTGGTGTCAGGAAAATAACCTCACACTCAACGTCAACAAAACAAAGGAGATGATTGTGGACTTCAGGAAACAGCAGAGGGAGCACCTCCCTATCCACATCGATGGGACAGTAGTGGAGAGGGTAGTAAGTTTTAAGTTCCTCGGCGTACACATCACGGACAAACTGAATTGGTCCACCCACACAGACAGCGTCGTGAAGAAGGCGCAGCAGCGCCTCTTCAACCTCAGGAGGCTGAAGAAATTTGGCTTGTCACCAAAAGCACTCACAAACTTCTACAGATGCACAATCGAGAGCATCCTGTCGGGCTGTATCACCGCCTGGTACGGCAACTGCTCCGCCCACAACCATAAGGCTCTCAGAAGGTAGTGAGATCTGCACAACGCATCACCGGGGGCAAACTACCTGCCCTCCAGGACACCTACACCACCCGATGTCACAGGAAGGCCATAAAGATCATCAAGGACAACAACCACCTGAGCCACTGCCTGTTTACCCCACTATCATCCAGAAGGCGAGGTCAGTACAGGTGCATCAAAGCAGGGACCGAGAGACTGAAAAACAGCTTCTATCTCAAGGCCATCAGACTGTTAAACAGCCACCACTAACATTGAGTGGCTGCTGCCAACACACTGACTCAACTCCAGCCACTTTAATAATGGAAATTGATGTAAAATATATCACTAGCCACTTTAAACAATGCTACTTAATATAATGTTTACATACCCTACATTACTCATCTCATATGTATATGTATATACTGTACTCTATATCATCTACTGCATCTTTATGTAATACATGTATCACTAGCCACTTTAAACTATGCCACTTTGTTTACATACCCTACATTACTCATCACATATGTATACACTGTACTCGATACCATCTACTGCATCTTGCCTATGCCGTTCTGTACCATCGCTCATTCATATATCTGTATGTACATATTCTTTATCCCTTTACACTTGTGTGTATAAGGTAGTAGTTTTGGAATTGTTAGGCTAGATTACTCGTTGGTTATTACTGCATTGTCGGAACTAGAAGCACAAGCATTTCGCTACACTCGCATTAACATCTGCTAACCATGTGTATGTGACAAATACATTTGATTTTATTTGATTTGTACATGGCCCCACTATTGTTATTTACTGCTGCTCTTTTATTATTTGTTATTCTTATCTCTTACTTTTTTGGGGGGGTGGGATTTTCTTAAAACTGCATTGTTGGTTAAGGGCTTGTAAGTAATCATTTCACTGTAAGGTCAAACACCTGTTTGATTTGATTTGATTTGACGTTGGTTCGCTTGAAAAGGCTACATGGACTGAACATGGATTAAGAGCGAGGTCAGGTTTCAATGTGTTGATACACTGCACAGCCCTAACACTTGGCTGCCACTGAACGAGGAGAAGCAAAGTTCAAGCAAACATTGCATCACATAATTCTGCGTGATCATCAGCAGAAAGTAACTGTAGTCTACCTAGGTTTTGTTTTTGACGCAATGACAGTTTTTTCCCCCCCTAACATAAACTATTGTTTCAAAACAAAAGTGTAGTTTGTGTCATTATTTAGGCTTTTGTAATTAATGTCGAGGTCCCTTAATTGCAGACATATGATATGCATGATAATACAACTCTAGTAGTCCTAATATAGTCTACATTGCTTAAAAAAAGGAACTGTAGCCCTAGAAATAGTAGGGTCAAATTCATAATATAAATAATAAATATTTGCATTTTTATGTAAAAAATACAATATCTAAACGCGAATGAGTATTTTTTTATATCATGAATTTGGCGTACTGTTTAAGGCTAGGGAAACCACAAAATAATGACTGTAAAACTTTGATTTATAAATGATGTAGGATCTTCATTTGATCACTCTTTTGTTGCTGAGAATTGTCCTGCACAGTAGGAAATGCAAACTTGTGGTGTATTTGAGTTTTAAAAATGCTTCTAAAGCTTGTTATTTCCAGTAACCAAAAACGTATCAACCCCCATAAAAATGTCCATTCATTAAAATCCACATAATAATTCTAATTTCCTATTGCTGCAGGATTATTTTCCCGCTGTAGCAAACTGGCTCAAATTAAGATCCTATATCTGTATATTTTCCACCTTTGCTCACTATTGCCTTTGTCAAAACATTACTCTTGATGTCTGTGTGTGGACTTCAGTCCCTTGCATGCAGCCAGGGAATGTTGACTTTCTGTTCAAAGACGAGGGTCAGATTCAATCACAAAACGTAGGCGGCCTGGACAGTGGACTCCTAGGAGTGACGAACTGGGACCATGGGATGTGAACTCCAGTGGCATATTTGGATGTGAGAAGATAGACAGTTTACTGTTGAACCTACAGAGGAGATGACCAACAAACTGAGAGAGCATCAGTTGCTCTCATCACTTACCTTTTCTTGCCCCTGACCGTCCCTTATCCATGACGTCACTGAACGGGTCTGCCTCTGTGGGATGAGGAAGTTCTACCTGTAGACGACCTGCTCTTGTTTGAGGCAGCCTGGCAGGTTACTAATAAACGTTAGTATTACTTGACCGAGAATTATCTGCATGGAGATAGACAATTCACTGTAAAGTCTCTTTTAATGGTCTTGGTTCTTGGAGTATAATTGTTTTGTGTCCCTCTTCAGTAAATGTTATAGTGACAGTGGATGCAAAGTTGTATGCATTGTCTACAGATACCATTGATGATCATGCAATTTTAATAGCACATCACTTATTTTAGGCAATGTTACTACTTTTGTGTAAAGATGGGTCGCAGTGAAGTGTACAAATATGGAGCAACTCTTAAAGAGTTCACGACCCCTGGATTATTGGTCCAGAGTGGTCAGATATGGGATACTATCATGATTGGGAGCATCATCTTAAAATTCCTCTGGAGCTGTGACAGTTTAGCCTAATGCCAGTGTCACCTGTCATCTTCTTTTTGCTAAATATGGTCATCTTTGAATCGTTGGTCCCAAAAGAGCAAATATTGAAATACATTGAAAATACAGTGTGATTGGAGAATATTAACTGTCTCACTGTCTGAAATGTTAGACATTTAATTGAAGACAAATACACAATCTCTGTCAAATACATTTGTCTTAATGTTTGTGTAACAGGATGTCTATCCTGTTCTTGTTGTGAAGAGTTCAGAAGTCATCACTTATGCAGTGTTGGGTATTAGTGAACCACTGTATATGCAGTCAACTAGTTCAATCCACAAAGCTCATCACTAAGCTAAGGACCTTGGGACTAAACACCTCCCTCTGCAACTATATCCTGGACTTCGTGATGGGCTGCCCCCAAGTGGTAAGGGTAGGTAACAACACATCCGCCACGCTGATCCTCCACACAGGGATCCCTCAGGGGTGCGTGCTCTGTCCCCTCCTGTACTCCCTGTTCCCTCATGACTGCACAGCCAGGTACGACTCCAACACTATCGTTAAGTTTGCTGATGACACAACAGCCTGATCATCGACAACGATGAGACAGTCTATAGAGAGGAGGTCAGAGACCTGGCCGTGGGGTGCAAGGACAACAACCTCTCCCTCAATGTGATCAAGACAAAGGAGATGATTGTGGACAACAGGAAAGGAGGACCGAGCACGCCCCCATTATCATCGACGGGGCTGTAGTGGAGAAGGTTGAGAGCTACCGGAGCGCAAAGTCTAGGTCCAAGAGGCTTCTAAACAGCTTCTACCCCCAAGCCATAAGACTCCTGAACAGCTAATCAAATGGCTACCCAGACTATTTGCATTGCCCCCCCTTACGCTGCTGCTACTCTCTGTTATTATCTTTGCATAGCCACTTTAATTACTCTACCTACATGTACATAATTATCTCAATTACCTCGACACCGGTGCCCCCCGCACATTGACACTGTACTGGTACCCCCCTTGATTACCAACAATGACGAGATGGCCTACAGGGAGGAGGTGAGGGCCCTCGGAGTGTGGTGTCAGGAAAATAACCTCACACTCAATGTCAACAAAACAAAGGAGATGATTGTGGACTTCAGGAAACAGCAGAGGAGCACCTCCCTATCCACATCGATGGGACAGTAGTGGAGAGGGTAGTAAGTTTTAAGTTCCTCGGCGTACACATCACGGACAAACTGAATTGGTCCACCCACACAGACAGCGTCGTGAAGAAGGCGCAGCAGCGCCTCTTCAACCTCAGGAGGCTGAAGAAATTTGGCTTGTCACCAAAAGCACTCACAAACTTCTACAGATGCACAATCGAGAGCATCCTGTCGGGCTGTATCACCGCCTGGTACGGCAACTGCTCCGCCCACAACCATAAGGCTCTCCAGAAGGTAGTGAGATCTGCACAACGCATCACCGGGGGCAAACTACCTGCCCTCCAGGACACCTACACCACCCGATGTCACAGGAAGGCCATAAAGATCATCAAGGACAACAACCACCTGAGCCACTGCCTGTTTACCCCACTATCATCCAGAAGGCGAGGTCAGTACAGGTGCATCAAAGCAGGGACCGAGAGACTGAAAAACAGCTTCTATCTCAAGGCCATCAGACTGTTAAACAGCCACCACTAACATTGAGTGGCTGCTGCCAACACACTGACTCAACTCCAGCCACTTTAATAATGGAAATTGATGTAAAATATATCACTAGCCACTTTAAACAATGCTACTTAATATAATGTTTACATACCCTACATTACTCATCTCATATGTATATGTATATACTGTACTCTATATCATCTACTGCATCTTTATGTAATACATGTATCACTAGCCACTTTAAACTATGCCACTTTGTTTACATACCCTACATTACTCATCACATATGTATATACTGTACTCGATACCATCTACTGCATCTTGCCTATGCCGTTCTGTACCATCGCTCATTCATATATCTGTATGTACATATTCTTTATCCCTTTACACTTGTGTGTATAAGGTAGTAGTTTTGGAATTGTTAGGCTAGATTACTCGTTGGTTATTACTGCATTGTCGGAACTAGAAGCACAAGCATTTCGCTACACTCGCATTAACATCTGCTAACCATGTGTATGTGACAAATACATTTGATTTTATTTGATTTGTACATGGCCCCACTATTGTTATTTACTGCTGCTCTTTTATTATTTGTTATTCTTATCTCTTACTTTTTTGGGGGTGGGATTTTCTTAAAACTGCATTGTTGGTTAAGGGCTTGTAAGTAATCATTTCACTGTAAGGTCAAACACCTGTTTGATTTGATTTGATTTGACGTTGGTTCGCTTGAAAAGGCTACATGGACTGAACATGGATTAAGAGCGAGGTCAGGTTTCAATGTGTTGATACACTGCACAGCCCTAACACTTGGCTGCCACTGAACGAGGAGAAGCAAAGTTCAAGCAAACATTGCATCACATAATTCTGCGTGATCATCAGCAGAAAGTAACTGTAGTCTACCTAGGTTTTGTTTTTGACGCAATGACAGTTTTTTCCCCCCCTAACATAAACTATTGTTTCAAAACAAAAGTGTAGTTTGTGTCATTATTTAGGCTTTTGTAATTAATGTCGAGGTCCCTTAATTGCAGACATATGATATGCATGATAATACAACTCTAGTAGTCCTAATATAGTCTACATTGCTTAAAAAAGGAACTGTAGCCCTAGAAATAGTAGGGTCAAATTCATAATATAAATAATAAATATTTGCATTTTTATGTAAAAAATACAATATCTAAACGCGAATGAGTATTTTTTATATCATGAATTTGGCGTACTGTTTAAGGCTAGGGAAACCACAAAATAATGACTGTAAAACTTTGATTTATAAATGATGTAGGATCTTCATTTGATCACTCTTTTGTTGCTGAGAATTGTCCTGCACAGTAGGAAATGCAAACTTGTGGTGTATTTGAGTTTTAAAAATGCTTCTAAAGCTTGTTATTTCCAGTAACCAAAAACGTATCAACCCCATAAAAATGTCCATTCATTAAAATCCACATAATAATTCTAATTTCCTATTGCTGCAGGATTATTTTCCCGCTGTAGCAAACTGGCTCAAATTAAGATCCTATATCTGTATATTTTCCACCTTTGCTCACTATTGCCTTTGTCAAAACATTACTCTTGATGTCTGTGTGTGGACTTCAGTCCCTTGCATGCAGCCAGGGAATGTTGACTTTCTGTTCAAAGACGAGGGTCAGATTCAATCACAAAACGTAGGCGGCCTGGACAGTGGACTCCTAGGAGTGACGAACTGGGACCATGGGATGTGAACTCCAGTGGCATATTTGGATGTGAGAAGATAGACAGTTTACTGTTGAACCTACAGAGGAGATGACCAACAAACTGAGAGAGCATCAGTTGCTCTCATCACTTACCTTTTCTTGCCCCTGACCCGTCCCTTATCCATGACGTCACTGAACGGGTCTGCCTCTGTGGGATGAGGAAGTTCTACCTGTAGACGACCTGCTCTTGTTTGAGGCAGCCTGGCAGGTTACTAATAAACGTTAGTATTACTTGACCGAGAATTATCTGCATGGAGATAGACAATTCACTGTAAAGTCTCTTTTAATGGTCTTGGTTCTTGGAGTATAATTGTTTTGTGTCCCTCTTCAGTAAATGTTATAGTGACAGTGGATGCAAAGTTGTATGCATTGTCTACAGATACCATTGATGATCATGCAATTTTAATAGCACATCACTTATTTTAGGCAATGTTACTACTTTTGTGTAAAGATGGGTCGCAGTGAAGTGTACAAATATGGAGCAACTCTTAAAGAGTTCACGACCCCTGGATTATTGGTCCAGAGTGGTCAGATATGGGATACTATCATGATTGGGAGCATCATCTTAAAATTCCTCTGGAGCTGTGACAGTTTAGCCTAATGCCAGTGTCACCTGTCATCTTCTTTTTGCTAAATATGGTCATCTTTGAATCGTTGGTCCCAAAAGAGCAAATATTGAAATACATTGAAAATACAGTGTGATTGGAGAATATTAACTGTCTCACTGTCTGAACTGTTAGACATTTAATTGAAGACAAATACACAATCTCTGTCAAATACATTTGTCTTAATGTTTGTGTAACAGGATGTCTATCCTGTTCTTGTTGTGAAGAGTTCAGAAGTCATCACTTATGCAGTGTTGGGTATTAGTGAACCACTGTATATGCAGTCAACTAGTTCAATCCACAAAGCTCATCACTAAGCTAAGGACCTTGGGACTAAACACCTCCCTCTGCAACTATATCCTGGACTTCGTGATGGGCTGCCCCCAAGTGGTAAGGGTAGGTAACAACACATCCGCCACGCTGATCCTCCACACAGGGATCCCTCAGGGGTGCGTGCTCTGTCCCCTCCTGTACTCCCTGTTCCCTCATGACTGCACAGCCAGGTACGACTCCAACACTATCGTTAAGTTTGCTGATGACACAACAGCCTGATCATCGACAACGATGAGACAGTCTATAGAGAGGAGGTCAGAGACCTGGCCGTGGGGTGCAAGGACAACAACCTCTCCCTCAATGTGATCAAGACAAAGGAGATGATTGTGGACAACAGGAAAGGAGGACCGAGCACGCCCCCATTATCATCGACGGGGCTGTAGTGGAGAAGGTTGAGAGCTACCGGAGCGCAAAGTCTAGGTCCAAGAGGCTTCTAAACAGCTTCTACCCCCAAGCCATAAGACTCCTGAACAGCTAATCAAATGGCTACCCAGACTATTTGCATTGCCCCCCCTTACGCTGCTGCTACTCTCTGTTATTATCTTTGCATAGCCACTTTAATTACTCTACCTACATGTACATAATTATCTCAATTACCTCGACACCGGTGCCCCCCGCACATTGACACTGTACTGGTACCCCCCTTGATTACCAACAATGACGAGATGGCCTACAGGGAGGAGGTGAGGGCCCTCGGAGTGTGGTGTCAGGAAAATAACCTCACACTCAATGTCAACAAAACAAAGGAGATGATTGTGGACTTCAGGAAACAGCAGAGGGAGCACCTCCCTATCCACATCGATGGGACAGTAGTGGAGAGGGTAGTAAGTTTTAAGTTCCTCGGCGTACACATCACGGACAAACTGAATTGGTCCACCCACACAGACAGCGTCGTGAAGAAGGCGCAGCAGCGCCTCTTCAACCTCAGGAGGCTGAAGAAATTTGGCTTGTCACCAAAAGCACTCACAAACTTCTACAGATGCACAATCGAGAGCATCCTGTCGGGCTGTATCACCGCCTGGTACGGCAACTGCTCCGCCCACAACCATAAGGCTCTCCAGAAGGTAGTGAGATCTGCACAACGCATCACCGGGGGCAAACTACCTGCCCTCCAGGACACCTACACCACCCGATGTCACAGGAAGGCCATAAAGATCATCAAGGACAACAACCACCTGAGCCACTGCCTGTTTACCCCACTATCATCCAGAAGGCGAGGTCAGTACAGGTGCATCAAAGCAGGGACCGAGAGACTGAAAACAGCTTCTATCTCAAGGCCATCAGACTGTTAAACAGCCACCACTAACATTGAGTGGCTGCTGCCAACACACTGACTCAACTCCAGCCACTTTAATAATGGAAATTGATGTAAAATATATCACTAGCCACTTTAAACAATGCTACTTAATATAATGTTTACATACCCTACATTACTCATCTCATATGTATATGTATATACTGTACTCTATATCATCTACTGCATCTTTATGTAATACATGTATCACTAGCCACTTTAAACTATGCCACTTTGTTTACATACCCTACATTACTCATCACATATGTATATACTGTACTCGATACCATCTACTGCATCTTGCCTATGCCGTTCTGTACCATCGCTCATTCATATATCTGTATGTACATATTCTTTATCCCTTTACACTTGTGTGTATAAGGTAGTAGTTTTGGAATTGTTAGGCTAGATTACTCGTTGGTTATTACTGCATTGTCGGAACTAGAAGCACAAGCATTTCGCTACACTCGCATTAACATCTGCTAACCATGTGTATGTGACAAATACATTTGATTTTATTTGATTTGTACATGGCCCCACTATTGTTATTTACTGCTGCTCTTTTATTATTTGTTATTCTTATCTCTTACTTTTTTTGGGGGGTGGGATTTTCTTAAAACTGCATTGTTGGTTAAGGGCTTGTAAGTAATCATTTCACTGTAAGGTCAAACACCTGTTTGATTTGATTTGATTTGACGTTGGTTCGCTTGAAAAGGCTACATGGACTGAACATGGATTAAGAGCGAGGTCAGGTTTCAATGTGTTGATCCACTGCACAGCCCTAACACTTGGCTGCCACTGAACGAGGAGAAGCAAAGTTCAAGCAAACATTGCGTCACATAATTCTGCGTGATCATCAGCAGAAAGTAACTGTAGTCTACCTAGGTTTTGTTTTTGACGCAATGACAGTTTTTTCCCCCCCTAACATAAACTATTGTTTCAAAACAAAAGTGTAGTTTGTGTCATTATTTAGGCTTTTGTAATTAATGTCGAGGTCCCTTAATTGCAGACATATGATATGCATGATAATACAACTCTAGTAGTCCTAATATAGTCTACATTGCTTAAAAAAGGAACTGTAGCCCTAGAAATAGTAGGGTCAAATTCATAATATAAATAATAAATATTTGCATTTTTATGTAAAAAATACAATATCTAAACGCGAATGAGTATTTTTTTATATCATGAATTTGGCGTACTGTTTAAGGCTAGGGAAACCACAAAATAATGACTGTAAAACTTTGATTTATAAATGATGTAGGATCTTCATTTGATCACTCTTTTGTTGCTGAGAATTGTCCTGCACAGTAGGAAATGCAAACTTGTGGTGTATTTGAGTTTTAAAAATGCTTCTAAAGCTTGTTATTTCCAGTAACCAAAAACGTATCAACCCCCATAAAAATGTCCATTCATTAAAATCCACATAATAATTCTAATTTCCTATTGCTGCAGGATTATTTTCCCGCTGTAGCAAACTGGCTCAAATTAAGATCCTATATCTGTATATTTTCCACCTTTGCTCACTATTGCCTTTGTCAAAACATTACTCTTGATGTCTGTGTGTGGACTTCAGTCCCTTGCATGCAGCCAGGGAATGTTGACTTTCTGTTCAAAGACGAGGGTCAGATTCAATCACAAAACGTAGGCGGCCTGGACAGTGGACTCCTAGGAGTGACGAACTGGGACCATGGGATGTGTGTTGCATCCTCTTCTGAGTCCAACTGAACTCCAGTGGCATATTTGGATGTGAGAAGATAGACAGTTTACTGTTGAACCTACAGAGGAGATGACCAACAAACTGAGAGAGCATCAGTTGCTCTCATCACTTACCTTTTCTTGCCCCTGACCCGTCCCTTATCCATGACGTCACTGAACGGGTCTGCCTCTGTGGGATGAGGAAGTTCTACCTGTAGACGACCTGCTCTTGTTTGAGGCAGCCTGGCAGGTTACTAATAAACGTTAGTATTACTTGACCGAGAATTATCTGCATGGAGATAGACAATTCACTGTAAAGTCTCTTTTAATGGTCTTGGTTCTTGGAGTATAATTGTTTTGTGTCCCTCTTCAGTAAATGTTATAGTGACAGTGGATGCAAAGTTGTATGCATTGTCTACAGATACCATTGATGATCATGCAATTTTAATAGCACATCACTTATTTTAGGCAATGTTACTACTTTTGTGTAAAGATGGGTCGCAGTGAAGTGTACAAATATGGAGCAACTCTTAAAGAGTTCACGACCCCTGGATTATTGGTCCAGAGTGGTCAGATATGGGATACTATCATGATTGGGAGCATCATCTTAAAATTCCTCTGGAGCTGTGACAGTTTAGCCTAATGCCAGTGTCACCTGTCATCTTCTTTTTGCTAAATATGGTCATCTTTGAATCGTTGGTCCCAAAAGAACAAATATTGAAATACATTGAAAATACAGTGTGATTGGAGAATATTAACTGTCTCACTGTCTGAACTGTTAGACATTTAATTGAAGACAAATACACAATCTCTGTCAAATACATTTGTCTTAATGTTTGTGTAACAGGATGTCTATCCTGTTCTTGTTGTGAAGAGTTCAGAAGTCATCACTTATGCAGTGTTGGGTATTAGTGAACCACTGTATATGCAGTCAACTAGTTCAATCCACAAAGCTCATCACTAAGCTAAGGACCTTGGGACTAAACACCTCCCTCTGCAACTATATCCTGGACTTCGTGATGGGCTGCCCCCAAGTGGTAAGGGTAGGTAACAACACATCCGCCACGCTGATCCTCCACACAGGGATCCCTCAGGGTGCGTGCTCTGTCCCCTCCTGTACTCCCTGTTCCCTCATGACTGCACAGCCAGGTACGACTCCAACACTATCGTTAAGTTTGCTGATGACACAACAGCCTGATCATCGACAACGATGAGACAGTCTATAGAGAGGAGGTCAGAGACCTGGCCGTGGGGTGCAAGGACAACAACCTCTCCTCAATGTGATCAAGACAAAGGAGATGATTGTGGACAACAGGAAAGGAGGACCGAGCACGCCCCCATTATCATCGACGGGGCTGTAGTGGAGAAGGTTGAGAGCTACCGGAGCGCAAAGTCTAGGTCCAAGAGGCTTCTAAACAGCTTCTACCCCCAAGCCATAAGACTCCGGAACAGCTAATCAAATGGCTACCCAGACTATTTGCATTGCCCCCCCTTACGCTGCTGCTACTCTCTGTTATTATCTTTGCATAGCCACTTTAATTACTCTACCTACATGTACATAATTATCTCAATTACCTCGACACCGGTGCCCCCCGCACATTGACACTGTACTGGTACCCCCCTTGATTACCAACAATGACGAGATGGCCTACAGGGAGGAGGTGAGGGGCCTCGGAGTGTGGTGTCAGGAAAATAACCTCACACTCAACGTCAACAAAACAAAGGAGATGATTGTGGACTTCAGGAAACAGCAGAGGGAGCACCTCCCTATCCACATCGATGGGACAGTAGTGGAGAGGGTAGTAAGTTTTAAGTTCCTCGGCGTACACATCACGGACAAACTGAATTGGTCCACCCACACAGACAGCGTCGTGAAGAAGGCGCAGCAGCGCCTCTTCAACCTCAGGAGGCTGAAGAAATTTGGCTTGTCACCAAAAGCACTCACAAACTTCTACAGATGCACAATCGAGAGCATCCTGTCGGGCTGTATCCCCGCCTGGTACGGCAACTGCTCCGCCCACAACCATAAGGCTCTCCAGAAGGTAGTGAGATCTGCACAACGCATCACCGGGGGCAAACTACCTGCCCTCCAGGACACCTACACCACCCGATGTCACAGGAAGGCCATAAAGATCATCAAGGACAACAACCACCTGAGCCACTGCCTGTTTACCCCACTATCATCCAGAAGGCGAGGTCAGTACAGGTGCATCAAAGCAGGGACCGAGAGACTGAAAAACAGCTTCTATCTCAAGGCCATCAGACTGTTAAACAGCCACCACTAACATTGAGTGGCTGCTGCCAACACACTGACTCAACTCCAGCCACTTTAATAATGGAAATTGATGTAAAATATATCACTAGCCACTTTAAACAATGCTACTTAATATAATGTTTACATACCCTACATTACTCATCTCATATGTATATGTATATACTGTACTCTATATCATCTACTGCATCTTTATGTAATACATGTATCACTAGCCACTTTAAACTATGCCACTTTGTTTACATACCCTACATTACTCATCTCATATGTACATACTGTACTCGATACCATCTACTGCATCTTGCCTATGCCGTTCTGTACCATCACTCATTCATATATCTGTATGTACATATTCTTTATCCCTTTACACTTGTGTGTATAAGGTAGTAGTTTTGGAATTGTTAGGCTAGATTACTCGTTGGTTATTACTGCGTTGTCGGAACTAGAAGCACAAGCATTTCGCTACACTCGCATTAACATCTGCTAACCATGTGTATGTGACAAATACATTTGATTTTATTTGATTTGTACATGGCCCCACTATTGTTATTTACTGCTGCTCTTTTATTATTTGTTATTCTTATCTCTTACTTTTTTTGGGGGGGTGGGATTTTCTTAAAACTGCATTGTTGGTTAAGGGCTTGTAAGTAAGCATTTCACTGTAAGGTCAAACACCTGTTTGATTTGATTTGATTTGATGTTGGTTCGCTTGAAAAGGCTACATGGACTGAACATGGATTAAGAGCGAGGTCAGGTTTCAATGTGTTGATACACTGCACAGCCCTAACACTTGGCTGCCACTGAACGAGGAGAAGCAAAGTTCAAGCAAACATTGCGTCACATAATTCTGCCTGATCATCAGCAGAAAGTAACTGTAGTCTACCTAGGTTTTGATTTTGACGCAATGACAGTTTTTCCCCCCCCTAACATAAACTATTGTTTCAAAACAAAAGTGTAGTTTGTGTCATTATTTAGGCTTTTGTAATTAATGTCGAGGTCCCTTAATTGCAGACATATGATATGCATGATAATACAACTCCAGTAGTCCTAATATAGTCTACATTGCTTAAAAAAGGAACTGTAGCCCTAGAAATAGTAGGGTCAAATTCATAATATAAATAATAAATATTTGCATTTTTATGTAAAAAATACAATATCTAAACGTGAATGAGTATTTTTTTATATCATGAATTTGGCGTACTGTTTAAGGCTAGGGAAACCACAAAATAATGACTGTAAAACTTTGATTTATAAATGATGTAGGATCTTCATTTGATCACTCTTCTTTTGTTGCTGAGAATTGTCCTGCACAGTAGGAAATGCAAACTTGTGGTGTATTTGAGTTTTAATGCTTCTAAAGCTTGTTATTTCCAGTAACCAAAAACGTATCAACCCCCATAAAAATGTCCATTCATTAAAATCCACATAATAATTCTAATTTCCTATTGCTGCAGGATTATTTTCCCGCTGTAGCAAACTGGCTCAAATTAAGATCCTACATCTGTATATTTTCCACCTTTGCTCACTATTGCCTTTGTCAAAACATTACTCTTGATGTCTGTGTGTGGACTTCAGTCCCTTGCATGCAGCCAGGGAATGTTGACTTTCTGTTCAAAGACGAGGGTCAGATTCAATCACAAAACGTAGGCGGCCTGGACAGTGGACTTCTAGGAGTGACGAACTGGGATCATGGGATGTGTGTTGCATCCTCTTCTGAGTCCAACTGAACTCCAGTGGCATATTTGGATGTGAGAAGATAGACAGTTTACTGTTGAACCTACAGAGGAGAGGACCAGCAAACTGAGAGAGCATCAGTTGCTCTCATCACTTACCTTTTCTTGCCCCTGACCCGTCCCTTATCCATGACGTCACTGAATGGGTCTGCCTCTGTGGGATGAGGAAGTTCTACCTGTAGACGACCTGCTCTTGTTTGAGGCAGCCTGGGAGGTTACTAATAAACGTTAGTATTACTTGACCGAGAATTATCTGCATGGAGATAGACAATTCACTGTAAAGTCTCTTTTAATGGTCTTGGTTCTTGGAGTATAATTGTTTTGTGTCCCTCTTCAGTAAATGTTATAGTGACAGTGGATGCAAAGTTGTGTGCATTGTCTACAGATACCATTGATGATCATGCAATTTTAATAGCACATCACTTATTTTAGGCAATGTTACTACTTTTGTGTAAAGATGGGGCGCAGTGAAGTGTACAAATATGGAGCAAGTATTAAAAAGTTCACGACCCCTGGATTATTGGTCCAGAGTGGTCAGATATGGGATACTATCATGATTGGGAGCATCATCTTAAAATTCCTCTGGAGCTGTGACAGTTTAGCCTAATGCCAGTGTCACCTGTCATCTTCTTTTTGCTAAATATGGTCATCTTTGAATCTTTGGTCCCAAAAGAGCAAATATTGAAATACATTGAAAATACAGTGTGATTGGAGAATATTAACTGTCTCACTGTCTGAACTGTTAGACATTTATTTGAAGACAAATACACAATATCTGTCAAATACATTTGTCTTAATGTTTGTGTAACAGGATGTGTGAACCATATGTACTATTGTTGTATACACTGTATGAACCTTAACCTTACTGAACTAGACATGAGAGTCCCAATGATCATAGAAACAATGGACGTTTTGTAGTGTAGGGCTCTTCAGTTCTGTGTACTGTATATGGACGGATCTGTTGTCTGAGTCTATCCTGTTGTTGTTGTGAAGAGTTCAGAGGTCATCACTTATGCAGTGTTGGGGATTAGTGAACCACTGTATATGCAGTCAACTAGTTCAATCCACAAAGCTCATCACTAAGCTAAGTACCCTGGGACTAAACACCTCCCTCTGCAACTGAATCCGGGACTTCCTGACCGGCCGCCCCCGGGTGGTAAGGGTAGGCAACAACACATCTGCCACGCTGATGTACTCCTGTACTCCCTGTTTACCCACGACTGCGTGGTGAGACAGCCTATAGGGAGGAGGCCAGAGACCTGGCAGTGTGGTGCCAGGACAACAACCTCTCCCTCAACGTGAGCAAGACAAAGGAGAAGATCGACTATAGGAAAAGGGGTGCCGAAACGCCCCATTCACATCGACAGGGCTGTAGTTGAGTGGGTCAAGAGTTTCAAGTTCCTTGGTGTCCACAATACCAACAAACCATCATGGTCCAAACACCCCAAGAAAGTCGTGAAGAACGCCTTTTCACCTTCAGGAGACTGAAAAGATTTGGCATGGGTCCCCAGATCCTCAAAAAGACCTACAGCTGCACCATCGAGAGCATCCTGACCAGTTGCATCACCGCCTGGTATAGCAACTGCTCAGCATCTGACCGCAAGGCGCTACAGAGTGTAGTGAGTACAGCCCAGTGTAACGGATGTGAAACGGCTAGCTTAGTTAGTGGTGCGCGCTAAATAGCGTTTCAATCGGTGACGTCACTTGCTCTGAGACCTTGAAGTAGTAGTTCCCCTTGCTCTGCAAGGGCCGCGGCTTTTGTGGAGCGATGGGTAACGATGCTTCGAGGGTGACTGTTATTGATGTGTGCAGAGGGTCCCTGGTTCACGCCCGGGTATGGGCGAGGGGACGGTCTAAAGTTATACTGTTACACCAGGGGCCAAGCTTCCTGCCATCCAGGACCTATATACTAGGAGGTGTCAGAGGAAGGCCCCAAAAATTGCCAAAGACTCCAGTCACCCTAGTCATAGACTGTTTTCTCTGCTACCGCATGGCAAGCAATACCAGAGAGCCAAGTCTAGGTCCAAAAGGCTCCTTAACAGCTTCTACCCCAAAGCCATAAGACTGCTGAACAATTACTAAAATGGCCACACGGACTACTTGCATTGACCCCCCCTTTTGTTTTTACACTGCAGCTACTCGCTGGTTTATTAGCTATGCATAGTCATTTGACCCCGTCCTACATGTACAAATTACCTCAACTAACCTGTACCCCCGCACATTGACTCTGTACCGCAACCCCCTGTATATAGCATCATTCTTGTTGTTTTATTGTGTTACTTTTTAACATTTTTACTTTGATTTAGACTGTACCGCAACCCCCTGTATATAGCATCATTCTTGTTGTTTTATTGTGTTACTTTTTAACATTTTTACTTTCGTTGATTTAGACTATTAATCGTGCAAAATACACAATATCACGCAGAACTATATCTTAATATGTGGACACACCCCTTATGTGTGTTGTGTGTTGGTTGGTACTGTCTTCTAGAACCACACATATCTTTCCCTTATGTTGGGATTATGCTGTATGTTTTAGGTTGATTTTGGGCGCTGGCTGATCGAGGGCA
The DNA here is from genome assembly GCF_034236695.1 of Oncorhynchus nerka. Classification (NCBI taxonomy): domain Eukaryota; kingdom Metazoa; phylum Chordata; class Actinopteri; order Salmoniformes; family Salmonidae; genus Oncorhynchus; species Oncorhynchus nerka. Next base: position 36,278,151 of record NC_088403.1, read on the forward strand.
GTCCCTATGTGATCCTATTTGACACGGGGTCAGCAGCCTGGAACCTGGACCGATGGAAGGGGGATCTGTGGGACACCTGGGGTTATCGGTATGCCCGCTCATGACAGTGAGGCAAACGTTTTTGGAACCATGGTTGCCTGGTTCTTTAAAAAGGTAATTTGTCAGCTTGTTAAGGATGCTGTGAAAAATACTCTGAAAGAGGTTTAAAGATTGCTGTATGGGTTTGTTTTTTGAAGTCACGGATATCTGCTCGATGTGAATACTTTAATGTCCGATACCTTTAAAAATAAATGATACAGTAGCCTACTTCTTTTTACTCAAAACATATTCACCCTCTTGGGTAATATGAGATGATAGAGCTAATCATCAGTAATTTGTTGCTTTCATTCCTAGTTAACCGACCAGCTTGGAGACTCGCCCAATGTCCTCGACCATTTCCATGAGTGGCAGGCAGGGGGAGGACTTATTCTCTGTCGCTTGCGGAAGATTCCCTTGGCAACCATCCTCACAACCTATGCCACTCTGTTGGGACAATACCTCTGTGCCGGAAATGTGGACTTCTACAACAAATTGGACAAGGTAAAGAGGCCACACACGCACACACACAAACCTATAAACTTTTGTTATTTAAATTCCTCACTAACCCTTTTCAGCTTTAACAATGTTGGGGTAATAATACATTAAGCGTTGTTTGAGTTAGTTTGAGTTTTGTTTCCCCCAGTATCTCTCCAGTGCGTCAGTGAGCTATAGGTCTGTGGCTTTGTTATTCAAATGACTCAGAAAATGTTTTGCTTGTCACAGAGTCAGGTGTTTTTGTTAGATTTAGAGTTTCTCCCAGTATCTCCCCTGTGTGTCAGTAAGCTATGGGTCTGTGTTGTGTTTGCGCTGGTTGTATGGTACTGTAATTGGCCCTCAGGCTAAGTGTACAAAGGTCATTGTGGACCTAAAGGTCATTCACTGAGCAGGCTGGGTAATTGACAGCAGCTTCTCATTATGGAGAGGAACAGGAAGCCTCCTCCTCGCTGGCAGACAGGTTACTCAAGGGAGAGCCTACTTCAAACATTTGTCAAACTCAAAATTAACCCCATAGCCCCAATAATAGTTAGTGTAGAACATTTCAAAGAGTTTTAATCAAAGGTTTCATTCAGTATTTAACTGATATTTACTTAGAATGTGCATGACAATTGGTAAATACACAATAGTTATCTCTTAATAATGACATATTAATGACTCTTGTGTTGATTTCTGATGTGCCCCTGTCAGCTCAACATAGACCAGGATGCTGGTGAGGGGCAGATCTACCATCGCTACTGTCTGGAGAGAGCTGCTGTCCACTGTGCCCATGTCTTTGCAACTGTACTTTACAACTGTACTCCTATTGAACATAAATTGACGGAGCAGGGATATTTGATATTGAATAGGCTGGGTTTCTCTCTATCTACTGTACAGCTATGGTGATGCCGAACGGATTGAACATCAAGAAGTTCTCAGCCATGCACGAGTTCCCAGAACCTTCACTCCACTAGCCAGGGTCCGATTCAGGAATTTATCAGGGGACACTTCTATGGGTAATAATTAAGTCCTATGTTTTCAAGTTTGTTATCCAATATACTGCTAACTACAGTACCAGTCAAAAGTTTAGACACACCTACTCATTCAAGGGTTTTTCTTTATTTCTACTATTTTCTACATTGTAGAATAATAGTGAAGACATCAAAACTATGAAATAACGCATATGGAATCATGTAGTAACCAAAAAAGTGTTAAACAAATCAAAATATATATTTTATTCAAGACTATTTAAAGTGGTCACCCTTTGCCTGCCTTGATGATAGCTTGCACACTCTTGGCATTCTCTCAACCAGCTTCACCTGTAATGCTTTTCCAGCAGTCTTGAAGGAGTTCCCACATATGCTGAGCACTTGTTGGCTGCTTTTCCTTCACTCTGCCATCAACTCATCCCAAACCATCTCAATTGGGTTGAAGTCAGGGGATTTTGAGGGCCAGGTCATCTGATGCAGCACTCCATCACTCCTTCTTGGTGAAATAGCCCTTACACAGCCTGGATGTGTTTTGGGTCATTGTCCTGTTGATGTATTGTTGCAGAATGCTGCGGTAGCCATGCTGGTTAAGTGTGCCTTGAATTCTAAATAAATCACTGACAGTGTCACCAGCAAAGCAACCCCACACCATCACACCTCCTCCTCCATGCCTCATGGTGTGAACCACACATGCGGAGATCATCCGTTCACCTACTCTGCGTCTCACAAAGACAAGGCGGTTGGAACCAAAATTCTCAAATTTGGACGCATCAGACCAAAGGACAGATTTACACCGGTCTAATGTCCATTGCTCGTGTTTCTTGGCCCAAGCAAGTCTCTTCTTCTTATTGGTGTCCTTTAGTAGTGGTTTCTTTGCAGAAATTTGTCCATGAGATTTTTGGGCGGCAGGTAGCCTAGTGGTTACTAGTGTTGGACTAGTAACCGAAAGGTTGTAAGATTAAATCCCCGAGCTGACATGGTAAATAAATCTGTTGTTCTGCCCCTGAACAACATCCCACTGTTCCTCGGCTGTCATTGAAAATAAGAATTTGTTCTTAACTGACTTGCCTAGTTAAATAAAGGTAAAATGAAGTCCTGATTCACAAAGTCTCCTCTGAACAGTTGATGTTGACATGTGTCTGTTACTTGAACTCTGTGAAGTATTTACTTGGGTTGCAGCTCTAATGAACTTATCCTTTGCAGCAGAGGTAACTTTGGCTCTCCCTTTCCTGTGGCGGTCCTTATGAGAGCCAGTTTCATCATAGCGCTTGATGGTTTTTGCGACCGCACTTGAGGAAACCTTCAAAGTTCTTGACATTTTCCGTATTGACTGACCTTCATGTCTTAAAGTAATGATGGACTGTCGTTTCTCTTTGCTTATTTGAGCTGTTCTTGCCATAATATGGACTTGGTCTTTTAGCAAATAGGGCTGTCTTCTGTATATCACCCCTACCTTGTCACAACCCAACTGATTGGCTCAAACACATTAAGATGGAAAGAAATTCCACAAATTAACTTTTTACTTTTGACTTTTAACACCAGTTAATTGAAATGCATTCATGAAGCTGGCTGAGAGAATGCCAAGAGTGTGTAAAGCTGTCATCTAGGCAAACGTTGGCTACTTTGTAGAATCTCAAATATAAAATAATATTTTGATTTGTTTAACACTTTTTTGCTTACTACATGATCCCATATGTGTTCTTTCATAGTTTTGATGTCTGCACTATTATTCTGCAAAGTAGAAAATAGTAAAAATAATGGGCCTCTAATCCATACTGCACTTCTACTGGTCTCTCTCAAAACAAAATGACAGTTTAATCCTAAATTCTTCATCTCATTTATGCTTTTTTTCCTTCTCTCCCAGGTGCATAAGAATGACGTCACAGTGGTGGTTTTCTTCATCATGCCAGCCAAGACCAACAACTTTAACGTGGAGATGCTGAAGGGACAGGCGGTATGCAAACAGCTCTGGTACGTCTCTGCAACCCACAATGGTACACCTCATGGAGTTCTGCAAAATGTCTGCAATGTTAGCACCCATCATTTAATGAAAATAACATTCTAATTTGCATTCTTCTTAGAATTTTGCCTTGGAACTCGAATTGCCAACATGGTTCCTATTAACATGTTCAATCTCAAACAGTTTGCTCATTATCTACTGTATGTATCTCTCTCTGACAGGGACACTGTGAAAGATACTGTAAGTTTGGCAAGAGGCTTTACGAGGCTTTGTTAAATTAAGTTAATTAAAAACAATTTAAAAAATATAGAGGCTCTCTTCCACCAGTGTATTCGCCATACCTGTACTGTATGTCATATCAGTGTAACACCCCTCTATTTGACAACCCTGCCATTTAGCCAGGAAATCATTAGCAGGCTTTTGTTATGAATGAACTAAGGCTGCACTTCAAATTAAATCAAATCCAATGTTATTTGTCACATGCGCCGAATACAACAAGTGTAGACCTTACCCTGAAATGCTTACTTACAAGCCCTTAACCAACAGTGCAGTTCAAGAAGAGTTAAGAAAATATTTACCAAAAATAATAAAAAGTAACACAATAAAATAACAATAACTAGTCTATATACAGGGGGTACCAGTCAGTGAGAAGGGGTACAGTTTAGTTGAGGTAATTTGTACATGTAGGTAGGGGTGAAGTGACTATGCATAGATAATAAACAGCTAGTAGCAGCAGTGTACAAAACAAATGGGGGAGGGTCAATTCATAGGGATGGTGTGTGACCTTTGGGTCTTCCACGTTACCAAAGTGTGGAACGAGCTTCCGTGTTAATGAAGGGCTTGTCAATGCGGGTTCTAATGTGATTACTTGAGTGTTGCTTTTCTGACCTGCTGATGACCTCATGATGTCTTCAGAGGAGACATCCCTGTATTGGACACCTTCCTGGACAGAGACGACTTCACCGTCACGAAGAGAGCCATCTATGCCACACAGGTAGGAGTTGAGACAGATCATGTATGAAATATACTGCGGTAAAGGTTATAGAATAGAATAGTTGTAAGAAGTGCATTATACACAGTAATAAAGCCATTAAGTGTTAGGTTGTTGAGAATGCTGACAGTCACCATGTTGTAGATTGGGTCAGGTCTACACTATGATTAAAATACTGGCGTATAGACATTTGTGTGATGAACATCAAATAAAACAGAGTTGGGGTGTGAGACAACCAGAGTGGTAGAAAGACAGAGAAAACTGGACAACAAGGTAAATAAAGTGATGTATCGTCCAGAGAATCCCCATACGCTGTACCCTGCTGTTTTCTGAATGGAGTAACTAAACATTGACGTGGTGGAATGGGCCGATAGGGTCAATGTGAGCTATGACCCTGTAAGGTGATCAATTCAGAATGGGACTGGGGGACACCTGGTGCTAAAACCATGAATGAATGGACCCTGCAGTTATACAGCCCAGCGTGAATCATTGAACCTCCATAACACCAGGCCATGGGCCAATAGATTGGATGGTGTTGCAGTGTTTAATAGCGAAGTGCCAATAACAATGGCGTTGTCACATAGATTTATTCATGTCACACGTGTTCAGGCGTTAAAAGGATGACACAGGTGTTTGATTGGTGGACAGATGGTGGCCGTTGACGTTTCCGTTGGCCCTGAGATGGACCAGTGCAGAATGACTTGTCTGTCTGCACTTCTGCTGCATTCACACAGTGGTTAGGGTGACAAATGGCTTTGCATGTCTGCTAAGTTCTTACGCCTCAGAGCTGACGTGAGATGTAGCAGCCTGTTCACTTGTGACATGTATTTCGCATTACTGTCTGTTCAGCAACTCTTTTACAAGCAAGTTAATATCTTCTGGGAGAAAGGCTTGTGTTTCTTTTGAGGGTAATCCCAAGAGAAGAGAATCATTAAATACCATTAGGCCAATGGATAGATATTCTTCTTCAGATCCATATTCCTGATGTCTACCCGTAAAGGTTATTAGTCATGGATCAGTGACTTATAGATGTTGATATACGTGCCGTGTTTACTGCTCAAGGCACGTGCACACTGATGACGCAGTCACAGCACATGCACGTGCATGCACGTACACAGACACACACACACACACACACTGTACTCTGTCTGTCTCTCTCTCTCTGCAGAGACACACCCTTCCTCCAGTGACCACTCACAGCGTGCGGGATGACACCTCTGACCCCATCGGCCTCTTCAGCGCTCGCACTGACCGAGTCAAGGTCTGCAGGATGTTCGTTCGATGTCCGTGTTTGTTTATGATAATGTTTTGCCTCGTTTATTGTGTTAAACCAGTTGAAGAATTGTCTGGAGAAGGTCTGGCAGCCGAGACATTGACAATATAGAAAGTATCATAAAGGCTCATGCGTGCTTATGATAAGTAATACCTGTTGCTTTTATGTAAGGTACTATCAAAGTGTTTTTTCTTCTTCCATTAGAGCAGTGGTTCCCAAACTGTTGGTCGGGATGACATTGGTATAGAAAAACGCTTTCATTGTAAACTTAAAGGACTAAAATCAAATAGAAAGTATGTGGAAAAGATAATGGACTTACACATTTTTCTAAAATAACTTATAATGGTTGAGAATTTACAATCAACTAAATAAAAGCTAGACAATTAGGCCCCCATTGACTTTGTTATAATGTTTGAGCATAAGAACAAACCATTAGCCATGGCAAACTGTATAGAATTTCAGGAAACTGGCTTTAAAACTGCAACATTTTCTTTCAGCTCCATGGCAGGATGTGTGCAATTGCAAGAGATCAGCTTTGAAATTTCCTCTCCGCTGCCATGAGCAGAGAGGTCTGTGTATGTCTTTTTTATGTATGGTCTGTGTATGTCTTTTCACCGCACAACACTTATGGTGGGTTACGGCTCAAAAGACTGTTCAATTGGTGGGCCACGAACCAAAAAGTTTGGGAACCCCTGCATTAGAGTATACACTATATGCCATTTAGCAGACACTTTTATCCTTAGTTACTTACAGTCATGCGTGCATAGATTTGACATATGTTTGGTCCTGGAAATCGAACCCACTATCCTAGTGTTGCCAGCGCCATGCTCTACTAACTGAGCTACAGAGGACCCTTGGAGCATACAGTATAGCCAGTGTAGTGCTGATCTATATTTTATTCTAAATGGTACTAACAGACATGTTTCCTGATACTATCAGATAGTGTTCCACCCAGAGTTCCTGTCCCCCACCAGTCCCCTGCTTCCTATGGACAGTGGGGAGTTTGTACGAGGCTGTCGCCTGGGGGTCTTCCCTTCTTACTACGAGCCCTGGGGATACACACCAGGTGACCTGTCACACTTACACAGCCTGCAAACATAAACTCCATCACTTTGGTTTTCTCTGGCTAATGTTTATGTCTATGTTTTTGTGTATTCCTTCATGTGTGTGATGTGTGGGTGCACTATTATGTTGTCGTTGTTATTGTTCCCCAGCTGAGTGTACTGTGATGGGGGATACCCAGTGTGACCACCAACCTGTCTGGCTTCGGCTGCTTTTTGGAGGAACATGTGTCAGACACCACAGCATGTGGTATGTACAGCACATGCGTACACACCTCTTCAGTTTCATAACCAAATCAGTGCATAGTTTGATTGACCTCTTGTGGAAGAGCTATGATATATTTGGGGAGTTCCCCGAAAACCCAGAAGAACAGAGAGACTCTCTCTTTTATAGCCCCTACTTCAAGTCAGCAGTTTAGAATAGAATAAATACTCTGTTTATAATAGAATGGAATACATTATTCCTGCATCTCACTGGTCCGTACCTGTCCCGCTCCTCTCAGGAATCTACATAGTGGACCGGCAGTTTAGTAAATGACAAGACATCCTTTGGTATTTGTCCAATCTGTTACTACTGTTTTCTGAGCACTTCCTTTTTTACTTTTAAATTTGTATTTTATTTGATTTATTTCACCTTTATTTAACCAGGTAGGCTAGTTGAGAACACCTTTATTTAACCAGGTAGGCTAGTTGAGAACACCTTTATTTAACCAGGTAGGCTAGTTGAGAACACCTTTATTTAACCAGGTAGGCTAGTTGAGAACACCTTTATTTAACCAGGTAGGCTAGTTGAGAACACCTTTATTTAACCAGGTAGGCTAGTTGAGAACACCTTTATTTAACCAGGTAGGCTAGTTGAGAACACCTTTATTTAACCAGGTAGGCTAGTTGAGAACACCTTTATTTAACCAGGTAGGCTAGTTGAGAACACCTTTATTTAACCAGGTAGGCTAGTTGAGAACAAGTTCTCATTTGCAACTGCGACCTGGCCAAGATAAAGCATAGCAGTGTGAACAGACAACAACACAGAGTTACACATGGAGTAAACAATAAACAATAAACAAGTCAATAACAGTAGAAAAAAAAGAGAATCTATATACATTGTGTGCAAAAGGCATGAGGAATAATTACAATTTAGCAGATTAACACTGGAGTGATAAATGATCAGATGAACATGTGCAGGTAGAGATACTGGTGTGCAAAAGAGCAGAAAAGTAAATACAATAAAAACAGTATAGGGATGAGGTAGGTAAATTGGGTGGGCTATATACCGATGGACTATGTACAGCTGCAGCGATCAGTTAGCTGCTCAGATAGCAGATGTTTAAAGTTGGTGAGGGAGATAAAAGTCTCCAACTTCAGAGATTTTTGCAATTCGTTCCAGTCGCAGGCAGCAGAGAACTGGAAGGAAAGGCAGCCAAATGAGGTTTTGGCTTTAGGGATGATCAGTGAGATACACCTGCTGGAGCGCGTGCTACGGGTAGGTGTTGCCATTGTGACCAGTGAACTGACATAAGGCGGAGCTTTACCTAGCATATACTTGTAGATGACCTGGAGCCAGTGGGTCTGGCGGTGAACATGTAGTGAGGGCCAGCCGACTAGAGCATACAGGTCGTAGTGGTGGGTGGTATAAGGTGCTTTAGTAACAAAACGGATGGCACTGTGATAAACTGCATCCAGTTTGCTGAGTAGAGTATTGGAAGCTATTTTGTAGATGACATCGCCGAAGTCGAGGATCGGTAGGATAGTCAGTTTTACTAGGGTAAGTTTGGCGGCATGAGTGAAGGAGGCTTTGTTGCGAAATAGAAAGCCGACTCTAGATTTGATTTTGGATTGGAGATGTTTGATATGAGTCTGGAAGGAGAGTTTGCAGTCTAGCCAGACACCTAGGTACTTATAGATGTCCACATATTCTAGGTCGGAACCATCCAGGGTGGTGATGCTAGTCGGGCGTGCGGGTGCAGGCAGCGAAAGGTTGAAAAGCATGCATTTGGTTTTACTAGCGTTTAAGAGCAGTTGGAGGCCATGGAAGGAGTGTTGTATGGCATTGAAGCTCGTTTGGAGGTTAGATAGCACAGTGTTCAAGGAAGGGCCAGAAGTATACAGAATGGTGTCGTCTGCGTAGAGGTGGATCAGGGAATCGCCCGCAGCAAGAGCAACATCATTGATATATACAGAGAAAAGAGTCGGCCCGAGAATTGAACACTGTGGTACCTCCATAGAGACTGCCAGAGGACCGGACAACATGCCCTCCGATTTGACACACTGAACTCTGTCTGCAAAGTAGTTGGTGAACCAGGCAAGGCAGTCATTAGAAAAACCGAGGCTACTGAGTCTGTCGATAAGAATATGGTGATTGACAGAGTCGAAAGCCTTGGCCAGGTCGATGAAGACGGCTGCACAGTACTGTCTTTTATCGATGGCGGTTATGATATCGTTTAGTACCTTGAGCGTGGCTGAGGTGCACACGTGACCGGCTCGGAAACCGCATTGCACAGTGGAGAAGGTTCCTTCTTGAGTAAAACATCTCCCTGTATCTCTCTCTCTGCTCATGTGTTCACGGTTTGTATGTTGTATGTATTGTACAGGTGCAGTTGCGCTGTGGTTTGTCCAGAGACATTAATAATTTGTCTCTCTCTTTTTCTCTCTCTCTCTGTGCCCCCCTCCCCCTCGGCGTCAGTGCACTCTAACCCCCACCACAGTGATGAGGAGGATGATGACGAAGAGCCATATGATGAAGATGAGTTGGCAGAGCGGGACAGGTAGAACATCAAAGCCCCCTTCACTGTGGGTTTCACCCCCGAGGGCAAGAAGACACACCCAGAAGAGACTGCCAACCGAGAGATCTCTCGCTACTAGCCTGGGATGGCCAACCCTGGTCCTTGAGAGCTGCAGTATGTGCAGGTTTTTGTTCCAGCCCAGAACGTACAATATTGGATCTGTTTTAGGGACACTGAGCCTTAAACAGCTGTTACACATACCACCTTTGCATATTTTCTAAGAGAAAATAGCTATTCTTTTGATGATCAAGTCCCCTCACGCCCATAGGAAATGAGACATGAATCGTTTAATCAATAATTATATATCAGGAATTGCATTGAGAGGTCTCTCTCTCTATAGCCTAGGATGGCCAACCCTAGTCCTGAGTACATTACTTCTATGATCAGATACCCTTAGACAAGTGTTGCTATGAATTCAAAATAATTTTATTAAACATTTTCTTGAAATAATACATTCAAACATTTTCAGTGTAGCCGTACTTAAGAGTCCAGTGTTTTTCTCACGTCGCATTAAATAGTCTACATCCAACAACAAGAGATCAACAGATGCAATAGATTAGAATGTTGTCAACAATAATAAATACATGATAAAATGCATCAGAAGTACTCTCTTTTCCATGCCGGCAAGTCTTGAAAGTACAGCTGTTCAGGATTTTCTTCTCCTGAAACGAAAAAAGATAAGTGCAATTAACTTTATGGCAATTTCAAACCTATAGCTTGGATGTAGTTAAGGGAACCCGATGCCTGAATTAGCGCTTATTGAGGTGCGCTCCCTGGCTAGCTTGGATGTGTCCTTAACCATTACCGTAGGCTGCAATATGACCCAACTCACCATCCTCCTTGGCTTGCTGCAGGAAATTGAGCAGGACTGTGGCTGCCTGGTTCACACTGAGTTTCTCTGTGTTTTGACTCCGAGTCTCTGAAAAGAGGATGCCATACAGAGTAATGACAGGTAAAAGATGATGGTAAAATCTCACATCACCCTATTCCCCATACAGTGCACTACTTTACAGAGCCATACAGGAGCAGAGCCATACAAAGTAAGAATATGTGCATACTGCCAAATACAAGTGTATTGTATTTACCTAAATGTAATGTGTCATATACGTCTCCCTCTTTCCTGTCCTCGCTGATAAACCGCCGTCCCTCTGTAAAAACATACACAGTCACACAGTTATGAAATACAATATATTTTAGTTGCATTCATAAATAAACATACATAATTAGGAAATAATAGGACAACTTCAGATTTAAATTATGTTAATCCCTTTACATTAAAGATTATTATAGCCACAAAAACAGCTTATAAATGCATATTATTTCCAATTATTCTGTGTGGAGGACATAAATGCAGAAACACATTTGAAAGGTATGTCAAAGGAATGCAAAGTATGATTAGGCTAATATAGGTAGAAGACATACGGGTGCCCTTGAGGTACAGCATTGCCTGAGGTGACCAATTTCTCCTCTGGAAACTGCCCTTCGGTGCGCTCCACGAATGGGAGACGAGAGTTACCAGAAGTAAAAGAGCAAGTGCATAAGCTGTAATAGTCCTCACGCCCTGAAACAGTCAAAAGTAGAGCTATATGAACAAGCAGACAATGTAAAACAAATATGCGTTCAAAATGAATGACAAGGTAATCATTTGCATGTGCCATGCTCATCTCCATTCATAAAAACGCAAAAGATCAAAATGTACCTCAACAGGCAACTTACCTTCATTGCGACGGACGATATTAGATCCCTGTAATGCCAGTAGAGATCCGTTTCAAGTGGAAAAGGGCAGAAGTTGTGTGCCTTGGCAAATGTTACCCCTGTATTTATATTGGACTGGTGAGGGAGACCTCGTAGCCCACAGCGCAACGCGTTATGGATGTCAACAGCAATAGGTCATGTCAATTTGATGAAAGAGAGGTGGACTCCAAGCGCAGAGAGGGAATGCAGAGAGGAACCAATCAAATCAATTACTCACATTTTAATGTACACAATACACATTTTATGTATACAATTAGCTGCCAAAGGCAATCATAGATCTACAGTGCCTTCAAAGTATTCACACCCCTTGAATTTTTACACATTTATTGTGTTACAAAGGTGGGATGATTTACAATGGATTTAATTGTCATTTTTTGTTAATGATCTACACAAAATACCCTGTAATGGCAAAGTTGAAAAAAATGCAAAAGTTTGTTAAAAAGTCATTAAAAATTAAACAGTAATACAGTATATCTTCATTACGTAATTATTCGACCCACCGAGTCAATACGTGTTAGTAATTACAGCTGTGAGTCTTTCTGGGTCTTTAAAAGCTTTCAATACCTTGATTGTACAATATTTGCATGTCAACATCTAAATTCTTCAAGCTCTATCAAGTTGGTTGTTGATCTTTGTTAGACAGCCATTTTCAAGTCTTGCCATATATTTTCAAGACGATTTAAGTCAAAACTGTAGGAACATTAGATGGACATTGGTAAGCAACTCCAGTGTATATTTGGCCTTGTGTTTTAGGTTATTTTCCTGCTGAAAGGTGAATTTGTCTCACAGTGTCTGTTGGAAAGCAGACTGAACCAGGTTTTCCTCTAGGATTTTGCTGGTGCTTAGCTCTATTACATATATTTTTGTCCTAAAAAAAAATCCCTAGTCCTTGCCGATGACAAGCATACCCATAACATTCAGCCACCACCGTGCTTGAAAATATGAATAGTGGTACTCAGTGAGTTAGGAAGGACGCCTTAATCTTTGTAGTGATTGGGTATATTGATACACCATTCAAAGTGTAATGAATAACTTCACCATGCTCAAAGGGATATTCAATGTCTGCTTTTATGAGAAAAGAAATGCCATCTACCAATAGGTGCCCTTCTTAGAGAAACCTTCCTGGTCTTTGTGGTTTTTATCTGTGTTTTAAATTCACTGCTCGACTGAGGGACCTTACAGATAATGAATTGTATGTGTGGGGTACAGAGATGAGGTACTCATTCAAAAATAATGTACAAAATCTATTATTGCAAACAGAGTGAGTCCATGCAACTTAATATGTGACTTGTTAGACACATTTTTACTCCTGAACTTATTTAGGCTTGCTATAACGAAGAGGTTGAATTCTTATTGACTCAAAACATTTCAGCTTTTTAACATTTTATTTGTAAAAATGTCAAAAAATATACAGCACCGGTCAAAAGTTTGGACACACCTACTCATTGAAGGATTTTCTATATTTTTACAATTTTCTACATTGTAGAATAATAGTGAAGACATCAAACCTATGAAATAACACATATGGAATCATGTAGTAACCAAAAACGTGTTAAACAAATTATAATATATTTTATATTTGAAATTCTTTAAAGTAGCCACCCTTTGCCTTGATGACAGCTTTGCACATGCTTGGCATTCTCTCAACCAGCTTCATGAAGTAGTCACCTGGAATGCATTTCAATTAACAGGTGTCCCTTGTTAAAAGATCATTTGTGGAATTGCTTTCCTTCTTAATGTGTTTGAGCCAATCAGTTGTGTTGTGACAAGGTAGGGGTGGTATACAGAAGAAGATAGCCATTGTGACGTAGAAGTCCATCACTGCCCGCGGGCAGCATTTGGTACTTTAACGCACGCACACATTCATTCATTACTCCTCCCTGCTCCATTATCAGATAAGTTAACAATGTGGGTCGACACACAAGTTAACTTCTCTATCTTAGTACATACATTTCACACTTACTTCAGCAACCAGTTATGGGATAAAGAAATAATCAGACGTGGACATATTTAACATAAGCAATATTTATTATACTTATCAATGTTATGGATGAGCGTGTTTGTTTGTTTGTTTGTTTGTTTGTTCTGTTCCTCTCTCTCTCCATCTCTGTAGCTTCCGGGTATGCTGGATAAGGACCCGAGCTAAGGGAATGGGATGACTTTGTAGTGCCTGTCCCGAATGGCTCATTAATGTAAATGGGAATATAGACAGACACTATGTCAGTAGTGATGTAATTTTGTAAATGTTATATTGGGATATTGTTTCATAAAAAACGTGTTGCAATGTATATACTTTAGTATGCTTAGTGAATGGAAAATGTAGGTTTTAATAGGTAATTGCTTAATTAATTAGTGTTCATTGTTCTGAGGGGAGGGGCTAGTCCTTCAAAAGGAGCCTCTCTTTCAGTTCATGAAGAGGCATTTTGGATTGAGCTGTGGATGGGGGCAGCATTGTTTTTAGCTGTCCCATAAGGTATATGTTTGATGGAAGTACTGTTGTTTTTGTTCTGGAATCACTATGTAAATAAACACCCTTGCACAGAATAACTTTTGCACCTCTGCCATCTTTTTATTTTGATAGAGGTTAGGTTTTCCAGTTTAGCCTTCTGGCCCACTCTACGTGACAGCCCTATTTGGTAAAAGACCAAGTCCATATTATGGCAAGCGCTATGATGAAACCACAGGAAAGGAAGACCCAGAGTTACCTCTGCTGCAGAGGATAAGTTCATTAGAGTTAACTGCACCTCAGATTGCAACCCAAATAAATGATTCATGGAGTTCAACTAACAGACACATCTCAACATCGACTGTTCATGCCTTCATGGTCAAATTGCTGCGAAGAAACCACTACTAAAGGACACCACTAAGAAGAAGAGACTTGCTTGGGCCAATGAACACGCACAATGCACATTAGACCGGTGAAAATCTGTCCTTTGGTTTGATGAGTCAAAATTTGAGATTTTTGGTTCCAACCGCCATGTCTTTGTGAGATTTTTGGTTCCCACCGTGAAGCATGGAAGAGGAGATGTGGGGGTGCTTTGTTGGTTACACTCTGATTTATTTAAAATTGAAGGCACACTTAACCAGCATGGTTACAACAACATTCTGCAGCGATACGCCATCCCATCTGGTTTGCGCTTAGTAGGACTATCATTTGTTTTTCAACAGTACAATGACCCAAAACACACCTCCAGGCTGTGTAAGGGCTATTTGACCAAGAAGGAAAGTGATGGAGTGCTGCATCAGATGACCTGGCCTCCACAATAACCCAACCTCAACCCAAGTGAGATGGTTTGGGATGAGTTTGACTGCAGAGGGAAGGAAATGCAGCCAACAAGTGCTCAGCATATGTGGGAACTCCTTCAAAACTGTTGGAAAAGCTGGTGGCTAATTTGAAGAATCTCAAATATAAAATATAATATATAAAATAAGTTAACACTTTTTTGTTTACTACATGATTCCATATGTGTTATTTCATTGTTTTGATTTCTTCACTATTATTCTACAGTGTAGAATAGTACAAATAAAGAAAAACCCTTGAATGAGTAGGTGTGTCCTAACTTTTGACTGGTACTGTAATTCCACTTTGACATTATGGGGTATTGTATGGAGTCCAGTGACAAACAAACATCTAAATTTAATAACTTTTAAATTCAGGCTGTAACACAACATTTGGAAAAAGTCAAGGGGTGTGACTATTTTCTAAAGCCACTGTTTAAGGTCATATTTTATCAAAATTAAAGAAAGAAGCCATTTCATGCAAAATGCTGAGACACTATCAGTATTCTTACTGTTGTAAAAAATGAAAGTAATTGCTTTGGAAATATTGATATGTTTACTTCTTGTGCAGTGAAGCGGTTCATGGATAGATGCCTGGTCGTTTTTATGAATGAACAGCTGACAGTCTCCCAATGAATGTAGGAGTGTTTGATTGGGATAGACTCAGGGAAGCTGGAGGTGATGGGTTCCCTGGGATTCTCATTGACATTACCATCAATGATTATATCTAGCCTAATGCTGGTAAACAATCCACAACTAAAACTAAACAATTGCAGAGAAGTTTAGCAGTAGGCCTAGCATATGCCTACAGTGAAATGTGTATTGAGACAAAGAATACATTCTTCCAAAAGTTATTCATACATTAAAAATGAACAAAATGATAGTAGGACCATCTGGACCTGTGATAGTTAAATAAAAGAGTACAAAGAAAAGCTCTACAAACATACAACTTATGTGGATAAATGTTGGGATAAATAGGCCTGCCATTATTATGTGTTCCATTTTCATTTTTTGGGGTCCCGAGTGGCGCTGTGGCCTAAGGCACTGCATCTCAATGCTAGAGGTATCACAACAGACACTCTGGTTCGAATCCAGGCCATGATTGGGAGTCCCATAGGGCGGCGCAGAATTGGCCCACTGTCGTCCAGGTTTGCCGGTGTTGGCCGTTATTGAAAAATAAGAATTTGTTCATAACGGACTTGCCAAGTTAAGTAAAGGTTAAATAAAAAGTCCATTCATGTGAGTAGTGATGTCATGTTTTTGACCCTGTGAGACTATTACCATAGTGTATACAAGTGCCTTGTTTGGCCTATGCCATTGTGTAGATTGATGAGGGAAAATAACTATTTAATACATTTTAGAATTAGACTGTAGCGTAACAAAATGTGAAAAAAAGTCAAGGGGTTTCAGAACAAAAATATGAACGCAAAATGCAACAATTTTACTGAGTTACAAGTCATATAAGGAAATCAGCCAATTGAAATAAATAAATTAGGATTTCACATGACTGGGCAGGGCCGCAGCCATGGGTGGGAAAAGGCCCACCCACTGGGGTGCCAGGCCCACCCACTGGGGAGCCAGCCCCAGTCAATCAGAATGATTTTTTCCCCACAAAAGGGCTTTATTGGAGACAGAAATACTCAAGTTTCATCAGCTGTTCGGGTGGCTGGTCTCAGACGATCCCGCAGGTGAAGAAGCCGGACGGGGAGGTCCTAGGCTGGCGTGGTCGGAGTAGAGTTTGGGTTGGTCTGCGGTTGTGAGGCCGGTTGGACGTACTGCCAAATTCATTAAAACGACTTTGGAGGCGGCTTATGGTAGGCAAATTCAATTATCTGGCAACAGCTCTGGTGGACATTCCTGCAGTCAGCATACCAATTGCACACTCCCTCAAAACGTGAGACATCTGTGACATTGTGTTGTGTGACAAAACTGCACATTTTAAAGTGGTCTTTTATTGTCCCCAGCACAAGGTGCACCTGTGTAATGATCATGCTGTTTAATTAGTTTCTTGATATGCGACATCTGTCAGGTGGGTGGATTATCTTGGCAAATTATAAATATTGACTAACAGGGATGTAAACAAATGTGTGCACATCATTTGAGAGAATTAAGATTTGTGCTCGTATGGAACATTTCTGGGATCTTTTATTTCAGCTCATGAAACATGGGACCAACACTTAAGATGTTGCATTTATGTTTTTGTTCAGTATATTTGCAATTTGTCACAATCAAAACACAATGAATGACAGACAACGGCACAAGGCAAGTTCTTTTAAAAGTGTAATTACAAAAGTGTCAGACAAAACATTGTCAAACCATTGTCATTTCACATATAACCATTCCATTCAGTTCCTCCATTCCTATAGTTTAGATTGATACAATTCCAACTCAAATGTAGCTCTTTAAAAAAAATCAAAACAAAATCTACAGAAGTTCTCATCCAGTCATACACAGAAATTACAGAAAAATAAAGGGGAAAATATGCAACTGCCAGATCTGGTACTCATAACAGGCGTGAGAGAAAAGGAAAGTAAACCTATTTTCTTTCACAGGACTCAAGTTGTAGTCCAGAAAGTACAGGCACCATAAGTAAGACCAGGAGTCTTTCCAATACCTGACCAGGAAACCACCTATAACTACGGCTTTGAGCTTTCCCTGGTCATATTGTCAAGAAACCCTAACATGGTCTGAGATCTGTTTGTGCCATCTTGCTAACCCCTAGTTCATTTTTGGCAAGACAGCACAGCATTAGGAAAACCCCCTGGCCACATCTACATTGTAATAATAGGACTAGCTCTCCTCCACACCTCTTCTGAGATTGTCCAGAGGCTATCTTCAGAGGCGATGACATGGTGAGTTTGTCTGTACATTCAATAGTAGAGTAAGAGAGCCAAAATGCTTCTCTTCAGTCCATTAGAGGGACTCTCCTCCTCGTGGGGAGTTCTCCAGTAGAGGAGAGCAGCATTCAACAACGACATGTAAAACATTCTGGGGTAGCCATCGTAACCAACTCCAGATTCATTAGTAACTGTCGCCCGTAGCAACCAGGACTGGTACGGACCTTAAAACTGCAGAATCAAGATACAAAAAAGCAGACAGTTTTCCCTTTAAATGGGAAGAGGTCTTCATATACAAAGTCTCATGAAAATGACCTAGCTAACTGTTGGAAGTAAGCAATTGACCAATGGGGGTTAAGTGGCTTTATGAGAACCTCTGTATCATAAATATAATAGAGATTTATTTTCTTCATAAACAAAAAGTCACTGTTATACCATGGTGTTGCTCTCTCCCACTTTGTCCACAAACTGAAAGAGAGAGAGAAAATAAACAAATATAAGTCAACAGTTTACTGTCCCCTTTGCAAAGTAGAGCAAAATAGATGACATATACAAGCTTCACTAAAACGTTTAGTGCATAGTTGTACACGGGAAATGAAATGTTTGCTTGACGTGACTGAGTAGACTATACAAAACAGTGTGAAGGATAAATGCTGTTGCTGGTGTCCTAGTATAAATTACTTCCAATACCAATGGCTCCCTACTCTGGTCAGGCATAAGGCAACATTACAATATAACATACATTATAAACAGATGTGGATCATGCTCACATGCAAGTGAAAATCTGCAGTGACTGACCAAGACTGCGGATTGTCCTCAGAGTTAATTACGAAGGCTTTAAAGAGAGAGACACATTCTCCTCAAAACAAGTGACTCCACGAACATACACCTCAGAACATATATACACACACACACACACACGCTCTTATATGAGAAGATTGAGTGACACTGTATGAGACACTACAGCCTTCCAGAACCACTGTCAGAAACAAAGTGGACCCTGTGTTGTCTTTAGTGTAACCACCTCAGCCCACACAGCACCCACTGCATTGTAGCTCCTGTTCCCATACTCTTACTCACCCAGTGGTGCAGTGGAGGGTAAACGCAAGTAAACACAGTTTACCCACCGGGAAAAATACATCGAAACTATAGGAGCGTTACTTTTTCGCCACAACCGGCGTTCAGAATTAACCCAACATCACTGTACTCACCCCACTGATGAATGGGAGGTTTAGCAGGGAGCCCAGGATGGGTATCCTTCTGATGAAGCCTACTGCCACTGGGAAGAAACCCCTGGAGAAGATAAAGAGAAAGACAGAGAGAGGGGCAGAGAAAGAGAGTTAGTTGATAACAGCAAGCACATGATGATGGACTACGACTCTTTACACGCAGCAAGCCCTTGCATTAAATGGGGGCTGCACTCAACAGGGGGTGGGGGCGAGACACAGTTGACAGGATAAAACAAAGTTTGGCTTGATTCCCTCCAGACTAGATCTTATTCTAAAGATAAGCTTAACAAACTGAGCCTGTTGCCTGTACTGTACTGTCCCCACCTGAATAAAAGGAAGAAGCCATAGACCTCCAGGACCACTCCCACAATGGGCCAGCCTATAAGAACGATCAACACTCCACCCAGGAAGAAGCTGGTGGCCTTCATCTTGTGTTTCTGGAAGAAGAAGCGGAACGTCCTCTCCAGACCGATCACAAACGACAGGCCAGCCACAAACAAGATCTAAAGAGACAGAAGGGACAGGGAACGGACAATGTCAATGTTTGTTGACAATGACAGAGTACTTCACAATTACTACTCTATAAGGTGGTGATTGTTGAGAGAGAGAGGCACACACTGATAGAGGGTGAACTGTTAACCCTCAAGCAAGGAGCTCTGACTGCAGCTGTGTGTTTCTTCAGTGTCACTCAGAGATAATGGAATTGCAGATCACACCAACATCCAATAAATATAGCAAAACATAAGCCTCATGTATGTAGCTGCAGAAGGTAGGCAAACATCCTGAATATGAACTGTGGATGGTGATGATGAAATCACTCACATTTCCTATTGCAAGGAGGGCTTTGTCAAAAAACAGGATCATTCCAAAGAAGAGGAAAAACACACCGAAGCCTGTAAGTCCCATTCCGATCTCTGCAAGAAAAAGGAATCACATTATTTCAAGTATCCAAGCACACTAACGTTAATACGTTTCAAATCACCGGAGGCTGCTGGGGGGAGGACGGCTCGTTATAATGGCCGGAACGGAGCGAATGGATGGCATCCAACATACCATTCCACGAGCCTGTCCTCCCCAATTAGGTGCCACCAACCTCCTGTGGTTTCAATGTACGTCATCGCTCCCTTGCCAGCCATCTGGCTCAGAATTAATGTCATTAATTCGCTAGCTAACGTTAGCTTTCAATGGTCACTCTATCTAGCAAAACAGCTAGCTAGCTGTTTCTAGCTGGTTTCCTCACATAAAAGAATAGCCTAGCTTAATTTAGCTAGTAATGTAGCTGAGAGAGGCTAGCTTGCTAACGTTAGCTAGAGAGCTGGAACAAGTTGGCCAGCAGCAACAGCCGTTAGATAAAATAGAAATCGCCTTACTCTGTGAGTCCGTTAGAGAGATCATTTTGTCAATGAATCAACAGCTTGTAAAATTTACAAGTTGACACTGTTAATTGTACTGTACTAAAATACAAGTTAAATTACTATTACAACAGCTGCCACTGTAGCACTAGCCACGTCTTCCGGAAACACGCCTTCTTGGTTACATTAGAAAGATTATTCTTCCGGACAAAATCAGGGGGGCATTCAACATTCTTAAATGTTGTATCAAAAATGTTGGTGAAAAGGTTAAGGAGAGAACTTCTCTGCTGAATATAACTAGGTAGTTGTTGGAAAATATCTGCCCTGCCTACATACACTTGTCCATTTTCCGGATGGAAAATGTATTCTAGGTTGTATTGTATTGTAAAATAAAGGTTAAATAAAATAAAACATTGATTCAGCATTGATTGCAGTTGGTTTGTTGAATGTACCCCATACGTGGAGATAGTGAAAGCAACCGCAATTTGATTGGTCTCCACAACATTATTTTTTTCACCGGCGGGAGCTGTGGAGCAACCATCACGAAAAAAGCGAGTGCAAATGAACAGTGCAAACTCAAGAAGTAGGGAGAGTGAATGGTCAACGGTGAGTGTTGCTTTGCTTTGTCATATCAATTCTACTTTCCATAATTTCGTTACACACGTTAGTATCATTAATGGCTCGCCAAATATGTAGCTGTCAAAAAGTTGAAGTATAATTTGCTAGCTGGTCGGCTATGTTGGCTAACGTTAGCTGTTTGGAGCAGGTGGCTGATTCCCGATGGAGGCTTGTTATCGTACTGCTAGGGTGGTTGATTATTGGTAGTCTATTAGCTATCTAACTATCATTGGCTAGCTATCTAATGTGATGAAGAAAAGTATAAGACAAAGAGTAAAGCCACATGGAGGAAGAGGACGGGTGGGGGCTTTCCCGGTTCACACACATGTCCGTTTACTTTACACAATGAATGTGTACATTCCGGCCTGCTTGTCAAAGCTCAAGGAAACCGCTTGTTCATGTATGGATAGATTATACGTGTATTTTATGCATGGTATATTGTATATCAGACCATATACCACGGGTATGGCAAAACATTTAGTTTTACTACTCTAATTGCATTGGTAACTAGTTTATAGTTACAATACGGCTCCTCGGGGGTTTGTGATATATGGCCAATATAACAAGGTTACTCCGCGTTGCGTTGTGCCGTGGTAAGAACATACTTTAGTCATGCTTAAGAACAGCCTTTAGCCGTGGTATATTGGCCATATACCACACCTTTTCGGGCCTTATTGTTTAAAATTAAATGATGCACAGTATATTTGCACGCTAGAATTCAATGGCAATAGTTCATTATTACATGTTCTATGTTTGAGCTGCTTTTGAAAGCAATAGTCGAATTGAAAACATTATTGGCATTGTTGAATTCGATTTTCATAATGGAAAGCTAAGACTGATGGCTTGATTAGCTAAACTAGCGGGTCTGTTTGTTTGGTAACCATAGCAACTACTGTAGCTATCTAGTAAGTTTGCTAGCTGCTTCAGTGAATGTTGAACACATTTCTAGCGGCAAATGTGTTAAATTATAGCCATGGTGTAAAAGGGATATTCAACCCGGGACTCGTTCTACTTTCTGAAGGCACTGTAAATAACATGTAAAGCATTGCTTACAATCTGTATCCCTTAACATTGCATATGTAAGGGATAATCAACGAGGGGCTATGCGTTCTCTGTGCCTTCAGAAAGTATTAACACCCCTGGACTTTTTCCACATTTTGTTGTGTTACAAGGTGAGATTAAAATGGATTTTAATTGTCATTTTCTGTCAAATATCTACACAAAATACTGTAATATCTACTATAGAGTCTTCTAAAGACTCCCACCATTGATTATGTTGTTATTCATTTGCTTACGTGCCATTGTACTTATGCTCACTGTATAGCTGAATATTGAGGCCTTTGTGTCTAGCTCTCTGCCAAAACTCGCAGCCCCGCGTTGGTGAGAAAAGGGACTGAGGGTGATAGCCAGACAGAGACAGCGTCTGTTTTTCTTTGAAACAAGGGCAGATTTGCATACTGCAGAGACAGGTTCTCAGAAACCTTGTGTTAAGAATAACTTGTTCTTTTAGCTGCACATGCAGGGTTTGACATAGGAGATCATACCATAAGGTGTGATCTCGGGTATATAATATATATAATAATATTTATTTTGTTTGGGGCAGAACTCAGGAGAGACATCAGTTTTATGTCTGATGTTTGATCTTTGACTTCTGTCTACAGCTGTATTTTGATAAAAATTGTTATGATTAATAAGTGCACATTTTGAGTGTTCCTTATTTGTAAATAACAGAGCCCAGAAAAGTGGAACCAACGCTACACAAAAAAATCTAACATTTGTAATCACCTTTGGCAGCAATTACAGCTGTCTTTCTCAGTAAGTCTCCAGCTTGTACACCTGTATTGTACAATATTTGCACATTTATTATTTTTTACATTTCTTCAAGCCCTGTCAAGTTGATTGTTGATCATTGGTAGACAGCCTTTTTCCAGCCTTGCCATAGATTTGCAAGCCATTTTGTCAAAACGGTAACTAGGCCACTCAGGAACATTCAATGTTGTCTTAGTAAGCATGCATGCCGATGACATGCATACCCATAACATTCAGACAACACCATGCTTGAAAATATGGAGTTCTACTCAAGATGTGTTGTGTTGGATTTGCCCCAAACATAACACTTTGTATTCAGGACATAAAGTTAATTTCTTTGCCACATTCTATGCAATTTTACTTTAGTGCCTTATTGCAAACAGGATGCATGTTTTGGAATATATTTTATTCTGTACAAGCTTCTTTCTTTTCACTCTGACATTTAGGTTAGTGTTGTGGATTAACTACAGTGATGTTGATCCATCCTCAGTTTTCTCATATCAAAACCATTAAACGCTGTAACTGTTTTAAAGTCACCATTGGCCTCATGTAGGACTGGGCGATATGGCCTAAAAATCATATCTCTATTTTTTTCCTTCTAACTTATGGGCGATTCTCGTTTAAAAAAAAAAAATACAAGTTTTCTCTAAGGGTTGTTGTACTATTAAAGGTCAAATACACAGCATTTCAAACAATCAGCAATAATGTCATGAATTCAGGGCTTTTGATGTTATACCTAGGCTAAATATAAGCCTTTCCTCAACCATAAAAACCACTAATAATTGAATTAATTTATCAAAATAGTTTAACCTGCTTTTTTTGTCGTTGCAATAATCAGTGATCTGGCTTTCAAGTCTGCCTATGAAAACGCCCCATTTTCTTTTCACTAATGTAACTAGAATTATGCATAATGCACATTCACTAATAATGACTAACTTATTGTAGAAGGCATTAGGCTATAGAACATTAACACAGGTCTCATCATCAATCTTTGTATTTAAAGTTTAGCCAACTTGGATCTATTTGCTAGCTAACAGAGTTGAACAGTTGTATTGTTATGAACACAACCTTCTCTCTGTCTCCAACTGTTTGAAAAGCATGTTTGCATGTCCACTTTGTTCAGATGTTAAAATCAAGTGGCCTACCTTATTTCTCAGAATGAGTACGAGTTTCCAATTCCTCATAGAATTGTGTTTTATGCTTATTGCACATTTATAAATCAGACTAAATAGCTAGTATAATAACAGCCTTTGGCTAAAATGATGCTAGCGGTACGTGGTACCCCAATGCCGCGTACGACAAACTGAGCAATCATTTTCCAGAATCTATGTACATTGATACTCTCGTTTTAGTATTCTACTCTGTGCGCAATTTGAGCAGTTGAGACAACTTTTTTTTATTGAAAAACATTTGAACTTCTCTATTACAGTAAAAATAATGTCTCAATGTGTTTTGGTTTCCATATGTCTTATTCTGCTGGACCAAACCTCAAATGCAAATAGTGAGACTGCTTGTCGGAGAGGAAGATGTGATCTCTCATCTTTGTTGGCATGAGAGGCAGGGTCTTGGTGTGTGTGTGTGTGTAAACCATAGAGGAAGAGACGAAGCGAGAGGTTTGACTTTCGCTAAAATCTGTCAAAAAATAAAGCCAATGTGTTTCTATGGGCTTATTTTGGACCTAATCTTGTCTACTGCCTCTCCGCTTTTGGGACAATGACCCCCATTGTTAGGGTGGAGACGTGTATCTCATCATTATATACAGATCTGTGGTGTAAATGGGAAGGTGCACAGAGGAATGAAGGAGATGAGACCATCTACTGATAGGTGCCCTTTGAGAGGCATTGGAAAACCTCCCTGGTCTTTGGGGTTGAATCTGTTTTTGAAATTCACTCCTCGACTGCAGGGACCTTACCGATAATTGTTTGTGTTGGGTACAGAGATGATCTAGTCATTCAAAATATCATGTTAACCACTATTATTGCACACAGTGAGTCCATGCAACTTATTATGTGACTTGATAAACACCGTTTTACTTCTGAACTTATTTAGGCTTGCCATTGCAAAGGGTTTGAATACTTTTTGACAAGACATTTCAGCTTTTAATTTGTAAACATTTCTAAAAACGTAATTCCACTTTGACATTGTCTGGTATTGTGTGTAGGCCAGTGACACACAATCTCATTTTAATCATTTTTAAATTCAGGCTGCCTGTAACACAACAAAAGTAAGGGGTGGGAATTCTTTCTGAAGACACTATCTTGCTAGCTACATTGCATAACACTGACATTTCCCCCCTTATTCAACAGAGTGTTAACTCTGCAAGGTGGTTGATTGGATTGTAGATTTACCTTGGAAATGGACAGTGACAGTGCCAATGGTAAGTGACTGATCTCACATTTCTATCCCCCTTCCTCAAAAGTATGGTACAAACCCCATAGAGAAACAGACAGAGCTGAGCTTGGATCTCATCATCCAAGGTATTGGATATGTTACTGTTTTTGAGAGTCCACAGGGACGGGTGCTCCTCCCCCAGACGGTGTAGGGGTGACTGTAAGAGACTGACGTGTCTGACACCATTAGCGCCCTACCTGTGAAACATAGGTCGTTAGTGACTTGGAGGTGTCAGACTTGACAGTCTCCTTGTGTAGGATCGCATGACATTGGTCCCACAGGAAAGCTAACCAGGGCAGATTGTGGCAAACTTTGAAATGGATTGATATTAGGCCCTGGCCATCAAATATGTATGGTGTTTATCTACAAGGATTTAGCAAAGCATTTGAAAGAGAAGTGCGCTTGCTGTTTTCCATTTCTGATTCACGGTACCACTCTTGTCTTTGTGCATGTGTGTTCAATGCATATTCTATATTATTTATATGTAGGGCCTAGATACTGTAGAGAATGTTGACTGCAGTGTATGGAAAAAGTAATTAAAAGTTAAAATGGTGATTAGCCTGTTGTTCTCCTCCCTACCAGAGGGGCATGTGTGTTACATGATTGCTCCATCGTAAGCATATACAAAATCTTTGTTAAATAATTGTTTTTATTTTTTTGTTAATATTCTCCTCCCCAGATGTGCAGGCAGAGCTGGACTCTGTGGAGGCAGAGCTGGAGGTGGTGGAGCTGCAGATAGCTGAGCTGCTGGAGAAGCAGGCTAGCCTGACCTCCAGGAGGAAACGGCTGCTCCGCAAGCTGGAGGAGGCATGTGACTCCGCCCAGCCCTCTGGATCCTCCTCAGGCTCTGGAGCTGGCCCTGCAATGACCAAGCAGGAGCTGCTGCGCTATGAGAATGATGGTACAGTAGAGGCTACAATGTATAGGATGTGGCACATGCGTACAATATACACTGAGTGTACAAAACATTAAGAACACCTTCCTAATATTGAGTTGCACTTTTGCCCTCAGAACAGCCTCAAATTGTCAGGGCATGGACTCTATAATGTGTCTAAATCATTCAACAGGGATGCTGGTGAATGTTGTCAAGTTTTCTGAATGTCCTTTGGTTGGTGGACTATTCTTGATACACACGGGAAACTGTTGAGTGTGAAAAACCCAGCAGCGTTGCAGTTCTTGACACACTCAAACTAGTGTGCCTGGCATCTACTAACATTCACCCTCCTGAATGGCACACATGCAGAATCCATGCCTCAATTGTCTCAAGGTTTAAAAATCCTTCTTTAATCTGTCACCTCCCCTTCATCTACACTGTTTGAAGTGGATTTAAGAGATGATAGCGTTTACCTGGATTCACCTGGTCAGTCTGTTAGGGATGCAAATTTTCTGTATATAATGAGATCTGTATATAATGACGAGATACTTGTTTTTCCCGCCCTAACAATGGGAGTCGTCCCAAGACGGGAAGGCAGGGACAAGTTTAGGCCCAAAATAATCCCATATCAATTTTGGACAGATTTTTGTCGAGAGTGAAACCTCTTGCTTCGTCGCCTCTTCCTCTCTGATACTATGCATGCGTACAAGGACTGGACATTTTTCATTAAAAGCCTAATGGAAACATGCAACAATAACAAGCCTATTGTCTTACAGTCAAAAGGCGATTTAACATGCAACTCCTGTAATGAAGCAGCTAATAAAACCACATTTTCAAACATTTGCCCAAATGCAAATAGAGGAAAACATCGTTCTAAAGTAGGCACCTAATGCGAAGAAAAGTAAAACGTTCAGGTTTCAAACTATTATCTGCCTCACGCTCACATTGCAAAGTGGTGGGTGACGCACTGATAGTCAATGGTTGGCATGCTATAGCCTACAGTATGCATCCGAATGGGAGGCACGCTTTACGAGTTGCTTGAGAAATAAAAATAGCTCCTTTTTAATCGTGGCCACAAATTAACACGCAATTGCATTTAGAATTATGATGGGCTTACAATGACTGGGCTTACAAAAGCAGGTTTTATTCCAGTAGCCTACAGTCTTTTTGAGGTGCAACTCTTTCTGACAGGTGGTAGGCTATTCTGCTCCTCAAACTAGGCTCTGTATGTTGTGCACGTGTGATAAATCAAATGGATAATGACTAACGAAAATATACATGCGGCAATTTTAATTCCACCAAATTATGATAATTAACCTTTTGATCGAGAAGCATGACCGGTCAGGTTTATTTTTGGCTAACCGAGTTATCTTAACATCCCCAGTCTATGTCATGGAAAGAGCAGGTGTTCCTAATGTTTTGTACATTGTGTGTGTGTGTGTGTGCACAACCGTTCAAAAGTTTGGGGTCACTTAGAAATTTAAAATAACATCAAATTGATCAGAAATACAGTGTAGACATTGTTAATGTTGTAAATGACTATTGTAGCTGGAAACGGCAGATTTAGTTTTTAATGGAATATCTACATAGGTGTACAGAGGTCCATTATCAGCAACCATCACTCCTATTCAAAGATTTGCAAAGAAAAAGCCATATCTCTAACTGGCCAATAACAAAAAAAACAATTTAAGATGGGCAAAAGAACACCGACATTGGACAGAGGAACTCTGCCTAGAAGGCCAGCATCCCGGAGTCGCTTCACTGTTGACGTTGAAACTGGTGTTTTGCGGGTACTATTTAATGAAGCTGCCATTTGAGGACTTGTGAGAGGCGTCTGTTTCTCAAACTAAACACTAATGTACATGTCCTCTTGCTCAGTTGTGCACTCTCCCACTTTCAATCTGTTAGAGACAGTAATTTACAATCTTCAACTTGGCAATTTCTCACATGGAATAGCCTTCATTTCTCAACAAGAATAGACAATTTGATGTTATGTTAATGGACCTAAAACCCACAAATGTGATGCTTTTCTTTAAAAAAATTGCAAATCAGACATTTCTAAGTGACCGTAATTGCAAAAAGGGTTTTCTACCGAAACTTTTAAAATGATAAACTTGGATTAGCTAACACAGCATGCCATTGGAACACAGGAGTGATGGTTGCTGATAATGGGCCCCTGTACGCTTACGTATCTCTCACATCAATTTGATGTTATGTTAACACAATGTGCAAAAAAACAAGGACATTTCGTTTTTGTGTATTTGTGAGCTATATCTAAGGATCCCCCATTCGCTCCTGCCAATGCACCAGCTACTCTATCTGGGGTCCAGAAACATTAAGGCAGTTATATACAATTTAAAATATTACATTACATTTCATAACACTTTAGTCAATACAGTTAGTGTGTTCCCTCAGGCCTCTACGCCACTCCTATATTTACAATACAACATCCATGTGTTTTATTGTGTGTCTGCCTGTCTCTTTACAGTCCTTGCTATTCCATAAGGTGTATTTTATCTGATTCTACTGCTTGCATCAGCATCAGCCATGGCTCTATGTAGTACTGTGCGCATGACCAAAAGTATGTGGACACCTGCTCGTCGAACATCTCATTCCAAAATCATGGGCATTGATATGGAGTTGGTTCCCCTTTTGCTGACATACCAGCCTCCACTCTTCTGGGAAGGCTTTCCACCAGATGTTTGAACATTGCTGCAGGGACTTGCTTCCATTTAGCCACGAGCATTAATGAGGGTGGGGGGTTCCGTTCTGTGAACTTGTGGCCTACCACTACGTGGCTGAGCCGTTGTTGCTCCTAGACGTTTCCACTTCACAATAACAGCACTTACAGTTGACAGGGCAGAAATTTGACGAACTGATTTGTTGGAAAACTGGCATCCTATGATAATGCCACATTGAAAGTCACTGAGCTCTTCAGTAAGGCCATTCTACTGCCAATGTTTGGTTATGGAGATTGCATGGCTGTGTGCTCGATTTTATACACCTGTCAGCAACAGGTGTGGCTGACAGCCGAATCCACTAATTTGAAGGGGTGTTCACTGAATTTTAAATATTGTTAATCCTCAGTTATACTAGAGACATGAGGGGTGCATAGTCTAGGGTTTTACACCAGAAGTTAATGGTTATCTGTAGGAGGAATGTATATGGTGAATGCAATTATTAAGCTTAGAATGAATGTACAGAGTGCAGGGAAGACGATCACGTGTTGGCAGGCACTGATAAGGGTGGAGAGCTGTGGATTTGTGTGGAAGGGGGTCGAGGTCAGGTCAGGTCACATTATGGGAGAAGGAACAGTTTATTGCCCGTATCACTTGTCTTTATTGTTAGGCATGAAGTTAATGTAATGTTTAGAGAGAAGGAGGAGACTTCACCTAAATTGGGTTACATATATTTTATTACTGGAGGAAATATGTTTTTGTCTTATGTACAGTTGAAGTCGGAAGTTCACATACACTTAGATTGGAGTCATTAACTCGTTTTTCAACCACTCCACAAATTTCTTGTTAACAAACTAGTTTTGGCAAGTTGGTTAGGACATCTACTTTGTGCATGACACAAGTGGTTTTTCCAACATTTGTTTAACAGACAGATTATTTCACGTATAATTCACTATCATAATTCCAGTGGGTCAGAAATATACATACACAAAGTTGACTGTGCCTTTTAACAGCTTGGAAAATTCCAGAAAATGATGTCATGGCTTTAGAAGCATCTGATAGGCTAATTGACATAATTTGAGTCAATTGGAGGTGTACCTGTGGATGTATTTCAAGGCCTACCTTCAAACTCAGTGCCTCTTTGCTTGACATCATGGGGAAATCAGCCAAGACCTCAGAAAAAATAATTGTAGACCTCCACAGTCTAGTTCGTCCTTGGGAGCAATTCCCAAACGCCTGAAGATACCACGTTCATCTGTACAAACAATAGTACGCATGTATAAACACCATGGGACCACGCAGCCGTCATACCGCTCAGGAAGGAGATGCGTTCTGTCCCCTAGAGATGAACTTTGGTGCGAAAAGTGCAAATCAATCCCAGAACAACACAGCAAAGGACCTTGTGAAGAAGCTGGAGGAAACGGGTACAAAAGTATCTATATCCACAGTAAAACGAGTCCTATATCGACATAACCTGAAAGGCCGCTCAGCAAGGAAGAAGCCACTGCTCTAAAACCACAATTTAAAAAAGCCAGACTAGGGTTTGCAACCGCACATGGGGACAAAGATCGTACTGTTTGGAGAAATGTCCTCTGGTCTGATGAAACAAAAACAGAACTGTTAGGCCATAATGGCCATTGTTATGTTTGGAGGAAAAAGGGGGAGGCTTGCAAGCCAAAGAACACCATCCCAATCGTGAAGCATGGGGGTGGCAGCATCATGTTGTGGGGGTGCTTTGCTGCAGGAGGGACTGGTGCACTTCACAAAATAGATGGCATCATGATTAAGGAAAAATGTATGTGGATATATTAAAGCAACATCTCAAGACATCTGTCAGGAAGTTAAAGCTTGGTCGAAAATGTGTCTTCCAAATGGACAATAACCCCAAGCACACTTCCAAAGTTGTGGCAAAATGGCTTAAGGATAACATAGTGAATGTATTGGAGTGGCCATCACAAAGCTCTGACCTCAATCCGATAGAACATTTGTGGGCAGAACTGAAAGTGTGTGCGAGCAAGGAGGCCAACAAACCTGACTTAGTTACACCAGCTTTGTCAGGAGGAATGGGCAAAAAAATCACCCAACTTATTGTGAGAACCTTGTGGAAGGCTACCTGAAACGTTTGACCCAAGTTAAACAATTTAAAGGCAATGCTACCAAATACTAATTGAGTGCATGTAAACTTCTGACACACTGGGAATGTGATGAAATAAATAAAAGCTGAAATAAATCATTCACTCTACTATTGTTCTGACATTTAACATTCTTAAAATAAAGTGGTGATCCTAAGACAGGGCATTTTTACTAGGATTAAATGTCAGGAATTGTGAAACTGCGTTTACATACACCTTAGCCAAATATATTTCAACTTCCGACTTCAACTGTATATATATATATATATATGTGTGTGTGTGTGTGTTTAGTTAAATGAATTAAGAAGCACAAACACACTGCTGTGTGCGTAGTATGTTCCAGACCTGGGTTCAAATACTATTTTAAAAATCTCAACTACTTTCACATACATTTCTAAGTAGGTATTCAGATATTTCTTTTTTGATAAGACAAGTAGTTGAATATTGATATGTATTTGACAATACTCATACATTGACTCAAATACACTCCCATTCATTTAAATCAGGTATTTAGAAAAAGTATTTGAAAATATTTTCAAATATAAAGTCTATTTCGGAAATTAAAATACTTCCAATAGAAGTATTTGATTCCGGCCACATTTATTTGAAAATACACAACTACCTAGAAAATATATATTTCAATAACAAATAATCAAATAAACTCTGGTCTGATATGTTCACATCCAATAAAGATGGGCAATCTTTCAAGGCGCTGAATTGAGCACACAGTTCAATTACAGCAAGAATAAATATGTAGGTTGTGTCCGAAGTGCTATTTTATTAGGTAGGCTACAATCTTGAAGGCTGAATATATTGCTGTACTGTATTTTGACATGCTTGAATGTTTTCTTTCCAAACCTAGATTTCTCGTGGTCTACAGAGCTGCAGCAGAATCTGAAGGATGCGTTCCAGCTCTCTAAGTTTCGTTCTCTCCAGCTGAAGGCCATCAACCTTAGTATGTCTGGTAAAGACCTCTTCCTAGTGATGCCCACTGGACGAGGGAAAAGCCTCTGCTATCAGCTACCTGCAGTCTGCTCTGAGGGTAAGGGGAGAATGCACAAAGGCGCACACACACAAAATTCATACATGCGTATATAGATGCAGACACACATGCACACCAGGTGACGTGCATATACTGAAAAGCCTAATGTTACAGTTCATTGAATGATTGTGTATCGTGACTTTTTACTTTAATTATTTATTTAATCCACTAACTGTTTAATTGTTACCTTATTTTAAATTAATAATGTAGCAATTAACTCATTAGGTTTTGGGGCACCACGGAAGAAGTTGTTTACAGCGTTACCATCTCCCAAATTAAACTCCTAAGGTCTATAACATCGATAAACAGTCATCTTGTTAAACACTACCTCTTATCAAATACTCATTCTGAACGATTGTAACCTTGGATCTGCAAAAACCCCAGCATTATTCACTACTACACATTTACTAGCTAACTAAATAATAATGCAGAATACACACACACACTTACAGTTGAAGTCGGAAGTTTACATAGACCTGAGCCAAATACATTTAAACTCAGTTTTTCACAATCCCTGACATTTAATCCTAGTAAAAATTCCCTGTCTTAGGTCAGTTAGGATCACCACTTTATTTTAAGAATGTGAAATGTCAGAATAATAGTAGAGAGAATGATCCATTTCAGCTTTTATTTCTTTCATCACATTCCCAGTGTGTCAGAAGTTTACATGCACTCAATTAGTATTTGGTAGCATTGCCTTTGTCACGCCCTGGTCGAAGTATTTTGTGTTTATCTTCATGTATTGGGTCAGGCCAGGGTGTGGCATGGGGTTTTTGTATTGTGGTGTGTTTTGTCTTGGGGTTTTGGTGTGTATGTATTGGGATTGTAGCTAGTGGGGTGATCTAGCAAAGTCTATGGCTGTCTGGAGTGGTTCTCAATCAGAGGCAGGTGTTTATCGTTGTCTCTGATTGGGAACCATATTTAGGCAGCCATATTCTTTGAGTGTCTTGTGGGTGATTGTCCTTAGTGTCTTTGTTCCTGTCGCTGTGTTAGTTGACAAGTATAGGCTGTTTCGGTTTTCGTTACGTTTATTGTTTTGTAGTGTTTGTGTTGATTCGTGTTACGTTTGTTTTGATTAAACATGGATCGCAATCTACACGCTGCAGTTTGGTCCGACTCTCCTTCACCACACCTAGAAAACCGTTACAGAATCACCCAACTAGCTACAATCCCAATACATACACACCAAAACCCCAAGACAAAACACACCACAATACAAAAACCCCATGCCACACCCTGGCCTGACCCAATATATGATGATAAACACAAAATACTTCGACCAGGGCGTGACAGCCTTTCAATTGTTTAACTTGGGTCAAATGTTTTGGGTAGCCTTCCACAAGCTTCCCACACTAAGTTAGGTGAATTTTAGCCAATTCCTCCTGACAGAGCTGGTGTAACTGTGTCAGGTTTGTAGGCCTCATTGCTCGTACACGCTTTTTGAGTTCTGCCCACAATTTCTATAGGTTTGAGGTCAGGGCTTTGTGATGGCCACTCCAATACCTCGACTTTGTTGTCCTTAAGCCATTTTTCCACAACTTTGGAAGTATGCTTGGGGTCATTGTTCATTTGATAGACCCATTTGCGACCAAACTTTAACTTCCTGACTGATGTCTTGAGATGTTGCTTTTAATATATCCACATACATTTTTCCTTAATCATGAAGCCATCTATTTTGTGAAGTGCACCAGTCCCTCCTGCAGCAAAGCCCCCCCACAACATGATGCTGCCTCCCCCGTGCTTCATGGTTGACATGGTGTTCTTTGGCTTGCAAGCCTCCCCCTTTTTCCTCCAAACATAACGATGGTCATTATGGCCAAACATTTATACTTTTGTTTCATCAGACCAGAGGATATTTCTCCAAAAAGTATGATATTTGTCCCCATGTACAGTTGCAAACCATAGTCTGGCTTTTTTTATGACGGTTTTGGAGCAGTGACTTCTTCCTTGCTGAGCGGCCTTTCAGGTTATGTCGATATAGGACTCGTTTTACTGTGGATATAGATACTTTTGTACCTGTTTCCTCCAGCTTCTTCACAAGGTCCTTTGCTGTTGTTCTGGGATTGATTTGCACTTTTCGCACCAAAGTACGTTCATCTCTAGGAGACAGAACGCATCTCCTTCCTGAGTGGTATGATGGCTGTGTGGTCCCATGGTGTTTATACTTGCATACTATTGTTTGTACAGATGAACGTGGTACCTTCAGGTGTTTGTGGAGGTCTACAATTTTTTTCCTGAGGTCTTGGCTAATTTCTTTTGATTTCCCATGATGTCAAGCAAAGAGGCACTGACTTTGAAGGTAGGCCTTGCAATACATCCACAGGTACACCTCAATTGACTCAAATTATGTCAATTAGCCAGATCAGATGCTTCTAAAGCCATGACATAATTTTCGATTGTCGTAACTTTAATCATATAGTTTGCTCACGAACTGCAACCTGTTTGGAGTACGAAATCATGAATGTATTTACGTGTGAAATGCTTTGTTTCGTTGTTTATCTCTGTCGGAACCAAGCCTTATTGGAGAGGGTTGGTGGGCATTTCCTGTGAGCCACTTGTACATGGTCTGATTTTCCACCAGAGGTCACAATGTCCTTCTTAGTTGTCCAGTCTCCATGAAGTGTTACCTCAGAACTTCCTCTTAGCTGTGCCAGTGATTTGTCTGGGAGGGGAGTTCTCCTCTCTCCACCTCTGGTAGATAGTCAAAGTTTCAAATCACTTTTCACACGCAGCTACAGATTGGTGTCCTGGTCTGGTAGGTGAGTTAATTTCCTTCACCTCGTGTTGTGGTTGAACGTTTCAACCATTTCAAACATGTAGCTCTCCGCCTCACGTTTCCTGGTCTAAAGGTTGATTCCTCTTCCAAGCCTTTATGCACTCTTGGTAAAAAGGGATGTTACTGTTACATGCTAACAAGCTCTCTGAACTCCCTCGAGGCGTGGCTACTTAATGTGTAAAGGATATGATTAGAAGTTGTATCACGACTCCTAAAATCTCCGATCTTAACAAAAATAGTTTCATATTTATTTTCAAATAATTTGCACAACACATTGGATGGGAACTTGACAGATGAAGGGGGCATCCTTTCCAAGTTACAGTTTTTAATAACATCGCAAAATGAAAAACAACATGACATTAGTTTTCTTCATCTCCCCACTAACCATTCCCCAAGTGTCTGTGAACTAAGTCATTCCTTTGGTTGATATTAAAGGGTAGAGAGAGACTTCTCTCCTGCTTAAATTTACGATGGGGTGTGGAGGTGTCAAACCCCCCCCTTTGCGGGTGGGAAAGGGTCTGGTTATTGTCAGCCATTGCTAAGCTGATCTGACCTATTGTGATCCTCACAGGACAGTCATGATGTGTGTGCTGTGCAAACACGTACTGCAGACAGGGCTCTAAATAAATAAAAATCCTTGGTAGCACTGGTGCTCCCAACTTAAAGTTAGGAGCACCAGAAAATACGATTTTTTTATTTTATTGAGATACAGCCTATGAATTTTTAATTACTTTTGAACCACACGTTGTGCCCTAGAAACTAATATGTAACACTGTAAAGACATTTGTTTATTACAAAAGTTAAAATGTTGACACGAATACCTGTCATTGGAATTACAAAGTCATTTGGAGAATGTTCGTTTTTCTAAATTATGTAAAAGCACTGTTTTCCAATTGAGATGCATTACATTTTAGAACTATACACTATCTTTAAGAACGTCAGGTTTGTGATGACATGCAGGAGATAGCTTTTTCAGGAGAGCAATGACTGAATGACTATCTATTTTCCTTTCTGTTCCCCCAGATGTTTGGATATACTGGTGAAGTTACCAGGGTGTTAGCTAGCTAGCCAATGAGGTAAACAAATGGTTAACGACAAGCAAATAGCTTTAGAACGGCCCATGACGTGGTTCATGAATATAAAATGTGATCCGCTATAGGAAAGTAAGAATGTTGCCCTGGTAATATGGGTCAGATCCTTTGACCAGGTTGTTCTAGAAGTAAGCCATTTTCGCTGTGGTAATGGAGCAACAATGATGCTAACGAATCTGCACTCCCTTTTTCTCTAGGGAATTTGGAAACAACGGTACAGCCTTTATTACAACTATTATTATAAGGGAGATTTTTTTTTCCCTTTGATTTTTTCCCCCCTAGGCGCATTGTGCTCCCAAAATAAAACTCCTGGTCACACAGCAAAATATTTGGTCACATATGCGACTAAATTGGTCTGACTTTAAAGCTCTGATCGCAGATGGTTGCAGCCATTACTCACTGCAGTGTTATTTTAATGTGTGTTTGTGTGTTTCCAGGTTTCACTCTGGTCGTAACTCCTCTAGTTTCTCTGATGGAGGATCAGCTCATGTATTTAAAGTCCATTGACGTTGACGCCGTCTCTCTCAACGCATCCAGCAGTAAGGTAATAACCAACACAAACATTTTTGACATATTGACACTTGGCTGGTATTGATTATACCTTTTAGGACTTCTGTTTTATTAGACTTCTGCTGTGTACCTCAGGAACATGCTAAAATGGTCCTAGCGGGGATGACGGACACCAAATCGCTTTTCAAGCTGCTGTATGTGACTCCAGAGAAGATAGCGAAGAGCAAGCTGCTGATGTCGAGGCTGGAGAAGGCCTACAACGCAGGAAGGCTTAGCCGTATTGCTGTGGACGAGGTGCACTGCTGCAGCCAGTGGGGACACGACTTCAGACCTGGTGAGAGACCGTACAACTGTACTGTATATGGGCTACTTACTTTTTATTAGTCTCCTTACTTTGTTGTGGAAGGTAAAGGGCTACTCCAACAAATCACTCATTGTAGAATTCCCAAACAATACCCAAACAAGGATATCCTCATAATTAAACAGTACACTTCAATGTATCTTTATGCATGCCACTTAGATTGCTTAATTCTAAGTAGTATGCTCAGGTTTGTGTGGGGCTGATAGCCAACTACCCTTCCTCTCCTGCCAGACTACAAGCTCCTGGGGATCCTGAAGAGGCAATTCCCAAAGGTTCCATTGCTAGGGCTGACTGCCACAGCAACCAGCAGTGTTCTAAAGGACTGTCAGAAGATCCTGTGTGTCCCTGAGCCAGTCACACTCACTGCCTCCTTCAACCGCACCAACCTCTACTACGAGGTGGGCGTCATGGCAACCTTACACACCTGGCCGCCACCTGCTTGGCAAACACCTGTTGTTCTTTTGACCTTTAAAAATACACACACTTGTTTTGCTAAAGGGGATGCTTGTTAAGATTCCCGCTGTGTCTCTGCACTGAAGTATTGAGGATCTGTACTGTTTTTGTGTCTCGCAGGTACTTCTTAAAGACTCGAACAGTGTTGATTCAATCAGTGACATTTCAGCACTGATCAAAGAGAGATATAAGGACCAGTCAGGTACTTTGAAAGGGAAAAACAAAGAATAGTTCAGCATTCAGTTTGTCACATTTTTTAAACATCAGCAGCTTGTTATCCAGACTTGAGGTGTTATGCTTCTGATTTTGGCAGGGATAGTGTACGTGTTTTCCCAGAAGGATGCAGAAACGGTGTCAACAGACCTACAGAAGAAAGGCATCAATGCATATCCATACCACGGTAACATGAATCCAGAGGACAAGTCACGGGTTCACCGCAAATGGGCCAACAACAAGATCCAGGTGGTGGTAGCTACTGTGGCGTTTGGGATGGGGATCGACAAGCCTGACGTCAGATTTGTCATCCATCACACCATCAGCAAGTCCATAGAGAACTACTATCAGGAGA
Organism: Oncorhynchus nerka; assembly: GCF_034236695.1. NCBI lineage: Eukaryota > Metazoa > Chordata > Actinopteri > Salmoniformes > Salmonidae > Oncorhynchus > Oncorhynchus nerka. The sequence goes on from NC_088403.1 coordinate 36,315,512, forward strand.
GCGGACGAGCAGGTAGACGACTCTATTTTTTTTTCCTTCTTCCCCCACTCAAAAATGTGATAATTTAAGAACACCTGATCCCTTTACTCCCCAGTTTTTAAACTCTTCCTCTTAACTCCTAATTTATTTTCCCCTTATCTTTTAACATGATCCTCTCTCCGTTCCTCCAGGCAGAGACGATAAGCCGGCTGACTGCATTGTGTACTTTGGCTTCAACGACATCTTCAGGATCAGCACCATGGTTGTCATGGAGAATGTAGGACAACAGAAGCTGCTGACCATGGTCGACTACTGTCAGAACGTAGACAGGTACTGACTGAGCTGGACCAGTCACAATGCTCTCATTGACATCACTAGATTACTTGTGACCATTTCAGTTGTGTAGATAGCTGTTTGAGGATCTCAAGGGTACAGTACAATGTATCTCTATTGTTTTAAGGTGTCGGCGCTCAGTGATCGCTGTTCACTTTGATGAGGTTTGGGATAATGAAGGATGCAACAAGATGTGTGATGTCTGTCGCCGTGGCAATGGTAGGAGTACAATATGGTGAACATACCACTTTTCAAATCCAACATACATGGCATGCTAGGGGCATAGGGGTAGAATTGGAATTGGGCACATGAGTTACTCTCCCATCTAATCGAAAGAGCTGGCATAATTTATGTTGAGTCTTCATACCTAGTATCCCTGTGTTTCCTTCCAGACTACATCACGGTGGACATCACGCAGCATGCTAAAGATGTGGTCCAGATTGTGGAGCTGGCGGGCTCTCTGGACGAGAAGCTGACCCCCCTGAAGGTGACTGAGGCGTGGATGGGGAAGGGTCCGGCCAAACGCAGGAAGATGATCCAGACCACCACCTTGTCTCGCCTGGAGGTGGAGGCCATCATCACAAGCCTATTGCTGCAGGGATATCTCAGGTACTGGCTGACTTAACTTTAAACCCTTTTCCAGTTCAATATGCTTACTGCTGCAGGGCTACCTCAGGTAGGCCTATGACCTAGGGCATATTCAGTGGGGCACATCATAGGAAAGACTTTTGCATCAAAAATGTGTTTTCATTTCAGGCAGTACCTCCCAAAAGAACATATCCTTGTCTTACACCAGGTACTGACTAAGGACAAATAGGGTTGTCGAGAGTGGAGGCTGGAGAGAATTGTGAGCAGGTCATAATGGACTTGCTTTTAGAATGTTGATCTTTGTTTACCCCTTTTTTAAAATGTTCTCCACAGTGAAGACTTCAGTTTCACTCCATACACTACCTACTTCTACCTGAAGCTGGGTCGTAAGGCCCCAATGCTGAAGAACCAGAGTCACTCCATCACCATGAAGAGGAGGAGGACAGGCCTGGAAGCAAACACGGTCAGTACTACACAGCAAACGGTACAGAAATCATTCAGGAAGGCCTTTGGGTGCATCTCAATAGACTAAAGTGGCCTCCTTTCATCTGCACGGAATCGATATGATAATTGACTACCCGGTAACTTTTTTTCCTTTTTTTTTCCTAATCCGTGCAGACTAAGGCTAGGAAGCCACTTTTGTCTGAAATACATCATCCTGGGATGTCTTATCTTTTCTGCGTATCACATTTTATTTGTCTATTTCTCCTTCTGCACTTCTGACTGAAATGTTTCAGTTTAACGTAATTATTTCCCCGTTTTAAAGTAGTACTTTACTCAACCTATTTCTCATCGTCTCAATCCTCATCGCCGATGTCTTTGCCCCATCTTCTCTGCTCTTTCAATCTGTTTTTTTTGTCTTCTCTGTTTCTGCTCTGAGTACCTCTATTGTTTACCTGCAGGTAAGTGAACTATGTTTGTCAGTTTCTTTTCCTTTCAGGCCAGCGGATGAAGACCTGGATATTTTTTTCTTCGTCATTTTGATTGATTGTTTTATTCAATCACCAGCTAAATCAGAGCGTTTCCCTTTTTATCAATGTTAATTATTATTTTAAATATTGAGTAGAATCATTCTTACCATCACCCTTGATTGTCATTAGCACACTTACTGTAAACAAAACAGATTTCCCTAATCACTGTATATGTAAATCACTGTAGTTCTAATGCTGTAGGTTTTCTAAACAATGTAGTGTTGCGTAATACCAGACAGGCGCCAGTGTCAGGGCTCCAAGTGCAGGACAACAGCTGTGGTTTTGGGTGTTGCTGAGCTCTTATCTAATCCATGTTGACATTTGCTAAATGTGACCAAGGTGCTGGTAATGGTTGATAATCAATCCTAACACCTTGATATGGGAATGATTCATGTTTCTGGTTCTCATGTCAATTCTTAAACCCTTCTCTGCTTACGTTATCACCCACACCTAGCTTAGCTTAGCTGTGTGTGTGTGTGTGTGTGTGTGTGTGTGAGAGAGAGAGAGACAGGCAGGTTAAAGCTGTTGTTGATGACCTACAGGTAAAAGTGTCCCAGGTAAAGACCAAAGCAGGAAAGAGATCTGATGACAATGCTACAAACTCCCCTGTCAGCAAGAAAGTCAAGAAAGACCTCTAGTGCCCTTCTGAAGATGCCAAAGAAAAAGTACAGTTCCCTGATTCTCTATTCAACCCACTGCATCTATGGCATGGCACTGTCTGGACAACCATGTGTATGTCAATTAGGTTAAAGACATGCGTAATGTTTGGTCCTGAATGATGTCCTTACAGAATGCATAATTATTCCTAAAGTAATTATATATGCATGATGTCATACAGTATCAGTCAAAAGTTTGGACACCTACTCATTCCAGGGTTTTTTATTTGTAATATTTTCTACATTGTAGAATAATAGTGAAGACATCAAAACTATGAAATAACACATGGAATCATGTAGTAACCAAAAAAGTGTTAAACCAAAATATATTTTATATTTGAGATTCTTCAAAGTAACCACCCTTTGTCTTGATGACAGCTTTGCACATGCTTGGCATTCTCTCAACCAGCTTCATGAGGTAGTCACCTGGAATGCATTTCAATTAACAGCTGTGCCTTGTCAAAAGTTAATTTGTGGAATTTCTTTCCTTAATGTGTTTGAGCCGATCAGTTGTGTTGTGACAAGGTAGGGTTGGTATACATAGCCCTATTTGGTAAAAGACCAAGTCCATATTATGGCAATAACAGCTCAAATAAGCAAAGAGAAACGACAGTCCATCATTACTTTAAGACATAAAGGTCAGTCAAGTGCAGTTGCAAAAACAATCGAGCGCTATGATGAAACTGGCTCTCATGAGGACCGCTACTGGAAAGGAAGACCCAGAGTTACCTCTGCTGCAGAGGATAAGTTCATTAGAGTTAACTGCACCTCAGATTACAGCCCAAATAAATGTTTCTGAGTTCAAGTAACAGACACATCTCAACATCAACTGTTCAGAGGAGGCTGCGTGAATCAGGCCTTCATGGAAGAATTGCTGCAACGGAACCACTACTAAAGGACACCAATAATAAGAAGAGGAGACTTGCTTGGGCCAAGAAACACGAGCAATGGACTTTAGACTGGTGGAAATCTGTCCTTTGGTCCGATGAGTCCAAATGTTTGGTTTTTGGTTCCAACCGCTTTGTCTTTGAGATGCAGAGTAGGTGAACTGATGAACCTCGCATGTGTGGTTTCCCCTGTGAAACATGGAGGTGGTGTGGGGGTGCTTTGCTGGTTACACGGTCAATGATTTATTTAGAATCCAAGGCACTTAATCAGCATGGCTACAACAGCATTCTGCAGCGATACGCCATCCCATCTGGTTTGCACTTAGTCCCACTATCATTTGTTTTTCGACAGTACAATGACCCAACACACCTCCAGGCTATGTAAGGGCTATTTGACCAAGAAGGAGAGTGATGGAGTGCTGCATCAGATGACCTGGCCTCCACAATCATCTGACCTCAACCCAATTGACATGGTTTGGGATGAGTTGGACCGTAGAGTGAAGGAAAAGAAGCCAACAAGTGCTCAGCCAATGTGGGAACTCCTTCAAGACTATTGGAAAAGCATTCCTCATGAAGCTGGTTGAGAGAATGTCAAGAGTGTGCAAAGCTGTCATCAAGACAAAGGGTGGCTACTTTGAAAAATATAAAATAGATTTTGATTGGTTTAACACTTTTTTTTTTTTTTTTTTGTTACTACAGTACATGATTCCATGTGTGTTATTTCATAGGTTGTCTTCACTATTAATCTAAAATGTAGAAAATAGTAAAAATAAAGAAAAACCCTTGAATGAGTAGGTGTGTCTCAACTTTTGACTGGTACTGTATTTCTGTACACTCAACCATTGTTACTGCTTTCATGGTTTGTGTCGTAACTCAGCCCTGTGTGTATGTCCTGTCAATGTCTACACACATGGCTGTAGATTCATTATGGAGCATGCTTTCACTAACTCATGCTATGCTACACTAACATTGGGGTTCACTAACATGGTTCTGTATAACAGCATGCCCAGTCCCAAGTCAACCCGTCTTCGATTTTATATGATTGTTTCTTCAGTTAAGTCAGGGGTCACTGACACTTCCTTTTGTCTCCCACAGGAGGACCAATTAGCTGGTGGAGCTAAAGAGGTGGTGGTGACCTCCCAGTCCCCTCCTCCCGTTGCCCCCAACGACAGCAGCACTCCCCCTCCCAGACACAACAAACTGATCAAGATGCATAAAGAGCAGCAGAATCTGGCCAGGAAACGAGACGAGAACCATGACCAGACAGAAAGCCAGACACGGGAGGACCAGAATGACCCTGCTGCTGCCCAGCCCACTGCCATTGAAGTAGACGTAGAGATCAATATTGTAGAGAAAGTTAATGACAGCGAATCCCCATTACCGCCATTAAAACGCAATTCTAAACCTAAATCAACAACTCCTCAAAAGAAGCGGAGGAAACCCTGTACTGCTGCTCTTGCTGCAGTCCTAGCTCCCTCAGAAGCTGTGGTTACAGACTCTGAACACCAGAGGCCAGCATTGGTCAACTCTCCCTCCCAGGTCTCCATCTCCGAGGCTGCAGTGGAGGAGCTCTGTGACCTGAGGAACTACTACAGCAAACAGCTGAGGCAGATAAACAACATTTCCCATGAGTACTTGCAGAATCAGGGGTGCTCAGACTCGGGGTGCTGGCCTGTATCAGAGAGCCACTAAAGAGCCTGCACATCCCCCGTGGCTCAACCATCGCCCGGACGGCACGCAACCTGTGGAACCGAGTCAGCTCCAGAAGGAAACTCATGCAAAGATGACCATTGACCTTCCCTGGGACAGTTGCCGTTCAAATATGGACACTCCTGTATCTCTCTTTTCCAGGTTTCACGTTGCCAGACCTAGAGCCCTGGGGCAGACAAGTCTACTTTCTTTTTGTAACACCTGTTCTATTTTTCTGGACTGAGAGAATATCCCCATCCAAGTTAATTTGAGATTGTAATATTTTACTGTTGGATCAATACCACTTGTTCGCCTAAGATAAAGAATGAAGAGATGGTTTTGTTTTGGATAAACTTACCACACGTGAACTGAAAGGTTAGTTTGAACTGAATAATGTTTTCACAATGTATTATTTGTAAATATATATTAGAGCATTCCCTAATCTAACAGCCACAATGTGCACGTTCATGAATTTGATTCGCTCTAATACGTTTTATAATACTGCGCTGCAGCTTTGAGAAGGTCCATTCACATTTGTGGAGCACAGTATAATCTTTAGCTATCATTAATAAACATTGATTTAAAATAGAAATGTTTCATGTGACCATTTCAATCTTTTTAAGTTATTTTATTTGCATCCTATTCTGGTATATTTTCTAATTCCTTTTGCGTTCCATTAACCCCCCAAAAACACAGTAAGAGCACTTACCTGGAAAATAATTAAATTTAAAAAATAATATTGAATCTACATACGCTGTAAAAAAATTAAAAAATGGGATGAATCTGCTTAAACAAATTTAAGGCATCAATTTACACTATTATTGAGTAGGTGCAATTGCCTTTTGTTTTTGAATAAAACACTTCAATAAGTTATTCAAATGTACACAAAGTCCAGGGAAATAAGAATAGCTGTAATATGAATGAGATTTACTTCATTTCTGATTAGTTACTTTCAGTGATGATGTCTTAATGTTTAACTTTGTTAATTTGCCATTTACCAGCTTTGGCATGTATTGTTAAGTGCTCAATCCACCTGCAGTAATTGGAGGTAGAACTGCAAGCATTACAATGTGCTGGATTTGCCTCTGTCATTTAGGGTGCTGATGGTATCACCATTAGGTCAATTTGTCTGACTTTTGATATCCGTTCATCATGATCCATTACACCTCATGCCACAACAAGCTGCTTAATCTTAATAAATAAATATACTAGTCTTTCTTCAAACATGTACATAACATTGTGTAAAAAAAAAAGTCTACAAATGTTTAATTACCCACAATCCTCTAAAAACAGAGCCACTTGGCAAGTTGTTGCAAGAATTAAAAATGTTAAAATTAAGTAAATTAAATCAACTCTTTGGTTATCGTCAAAATATACTTACATTGAGTTGGATTTATTCTTAACCTGTTTGGTAAAATTACTTGCATTGATTTTTATTAAGTATATTTTGGTTCAATTCACCCCAGATTTTTTTATTTTTACAGTGTACAGCAGATGAATCATAACACTTGGCTTGATATTGATACAAATGTTCTTAGCCCTGCATGATTCAGTCAAGAGCCCCGTTTATACCTGGTGATAACACACGTCCTAATATTGTCCAAATTTTTAGACGATTAAAATAACTGATTGTGATCAGATTTTTCGGACTGTTTCCCCGAGGTAGTTGGGGGCGAATTGATTGGTTGGATGAAAGCTCGATGGACAGGTCAAAGGGTGGAGTGTACAGGTGATAGAAATAAAGAATAGCCACCTTTAGGGAGGTTGGGTTGCGACACACAAGGTCCCAGTTCGAATGCCAATGCAGGTTTTGTTTTCCAACCTTACTAATTACAAGTCTACTTGACTGAACAGCTTTGTATAGGTAAAACATTTATTGTTGTGCCCTCCCAATTGCTTGCGCAGTAGACTAGGCACTGGGATAGGGACCAGAACGTCACAAGTTCTAAACTTGCCAATGCCCTTTCTCAACAAAGGTATATTTATAGCCCTGGTTACACCTTGCATTAACATGAGGTTTTCGTGATCAAACACATGGATCACACACAAGCGGGTTGACTCATAACCCGCAATCTTGTCACGTTCTTTCAAAATCGAACCCAGAAGCAGACAAGGAGAGTAAGGAAGAAGGTGAGTATTTATTTACAAGTGAATGTGAATGGGTAGATATATCCAGGTGGCGTAGCGGGCAGCGATGGTGAGTTGATGGGAGTAAATAGGTGGATCCAATGGGGTAGCGGAATCCTCAGACGACCAGGCGGGAATGGGGTAAATGATCCGGGTGAGTAACTGAAGACAGAACAAACGGAGGTAAGTTTAAGGCAAGCAATACGTAATGAAAATAAAAATTATATCCAACTTGAGGCTGATACTATGGCACAACATACTGTTCATGGCTAACGATCCGGCAGGGAATGGATGTCAGGTCAGAGCTTTTGAAGGGGAGAGGTGATGATCAGGACAGGTGTGCAGATTATTGATGGGATACAGGTGCGGGTGAACATCGATCTCCCAACAAGCTAATTCGCCCGGCAACCAGACAGGGTTCGTTCCAGGACACCGGAAACACATTCCAGGACAGAAACACAGGCAGACTCAGGAAGCGGGATTCGTGACAAATCTGCTGTTATATCTGGGTTTAGGGTCATGAAATAGTGTGGATGATTGGGGGAGTGGGTTGTAATGCAGTTTGAATAAAGAAAAAAATGCATAATAAAAATTATTGTGCAATTCATATCTATAGGCTACATTGCAATTTTTTAAAACATTTTTATTTCATTATTTTTTTATCTGGCATTAGTGCGTAGGCCCTAAAGCGTCGGCCTAACTATGCGCGCATCAAATGTTTTGGGGAAAAAGTTATCAATCCGCCAAGGCAGAAAGGGAACTGTAAAGCGCATTCTCTATATTTGCGGGTTTAGGTTCGGCTCTGGGCCTCAGAGTTTCACTATCACATATAGTTGGGCGGTTGTGGATGGGTTATTAGCAATTACTGATGGGTGCTGGTGAACAAACAGCTGACCCGCGCATCACTAGTCTACACATTTGCAGCATCTAAACATTGTATTAAAATGTGTCTCTTAAGCCTTGTTCACATTGGCAGTTTTAAAGCGACTCAAAATAAAGAAAAAAATGCATATCTGATTTTAAACTGTTCTTTTTCTTTCAGTCTGAACAGCCAAAAAGCACATGGAATCTGATGTTTCAAACCACCTTCGTAAGTGATTTGAAATAAGATACAAATCTGATTTATTTGCTCTCAAGTGGTTTTTGGACTTATTTGGCATATCGTGTTACTTGCTCACTACAGTGTTGACAGTTTGGCAAGAATATGTGGTAGCTAACGAGCTTGTTAATTGTTTACAAAAACATTTGTGAATGTGCTAGAAAGCTAAATGGCTACCTAGCGTCTGTTCTTCCACTATAATTTTGAACATTTAAAGCAACTGGGAAATGTCCATGGCAGGCATTGTTGTTAATTTAGCTTGCTACAGTACATAACTTTGAGTGATAGGAAGCAAGAGCAAGACCACCAATCAGTCTGCACCCCTGCACACACACTCGTTGTTACTATGACAACTAGCGTAGGCATGTTAGCAAATGATTGCTGTATGACCACATTCGATTTGGTCACTTGTAACTTGCTGTTTGGACAGTCAGTGTTCCAAAATGTATTTGAAAAATTAAACTGATTTCAGCATTGAGGGCTGCAGTGTGAACAAGACTTTCTATCTACTGTGTCTGCATTGTGTTTGAGAGCCATTGTTTCAAAATAATGTGTTATGTTAAAACAAATACTGACACATTGAGTCAATAGTGCCACCTGTCAATGATTTTAGAGGGACAATTTTAAATGGTTTGATAATCCAGATCTGTTTACACTATCCAGATACAATGTGTCCCTGACGACTTCCGGAGGTGGTCAAGAAGATCAGATCACAATCAGTTTTTTTAATCGCCTACACCGATCTAAAAATGTGGGCAAGATCAGGACATGTTAGCACCAGATATAAACGGGGCTAAAGCCGACATTAGTATTGATTTACGAGGAAGTTCTTGGCCCCTCAGTCAAAGTAGTCCTTTATGTTGGGGTTGAGTAGCTCTTCTCTGTAGGGTGTTAGGTCCATCTGGTTGAGGATGAGGTTCTCAAAGGTCTCCTCCAGGTCAGTCTCTCCAATAAAGACTGCTCCCAACATCCTCCCTCCGCTCAGCACCATCTTGACATACTCATGTCCCTTAATACAGCGCACTAACAACTCCTGGTTCAGACCCAGACCCTGGCCGGTAAACTTCCCCAGCAGAACCACCGGGAGGAAAAACAGCACAGCAAGTGGACACACCTTATTTAGCAAGTCAAGTGATGATGTATTATTACAGGAAATTCATGTAGTTGCAGGGAACACACCATAAAAGCAGATTTAACACGTATCAACATCTGACGCAGAAAGGCATAGCAACTTTGCCTTCACATACCTTGTAGTTTAAGAACTTTGTAATGTGAGAGAAGAGAGCCTCCCGAGTGGTGCAGTGGTCTAAGGCACTGCATCGCAGTGCTAGCTGTGCCACTTGAGATTCTGAGTCCACGCTCTGTCGCAGCTGGCCGCGACCGGGAGACCCATGGGGCGGCGCACAATTGGCCCAGCGTCATCCGGGTTAGGGAAGGGTTTGGCCGGCAGGGATGTCCTTGTCCCATCGCGCACTAGCGACTCCTGTGGCGGGCCGGGTGCAAGTGCATGCTGACACGGTAGCCAGGTGTACGGTGTTTCCTCCGACCCATTGGTGTGGCTGGCTTCTGGGTTAAAGTGGGCAATGTGTCAAGAAACAGTGCGGCTTGGTTGGGTTGTGTTTTGGAGGACGCACAGCTCTCGACCTTCGCCTCTTCCGAGTCCGTACGGGAGTTGCAGCGATGAGACAAGACTAACTACCAATTGGATACTATGAAATTGGGGATTTTAAAAAAAAAGTGAGAGAAGAGTTCAAAGCAGAAGTCCAGCTCTATGGTTTCAGACAGAATATCAGCAGACATACATCGCCCTGCGTACCAGCCCACCTGACGAGCCTGCGTCTAGACACATATACGGCGGAGAGATGTATACAGGATATCATGTCATATCACAACTGAATTGATGACAGGATCAAATCAAATTTCATTGGTCACATGCAGATATTAATGTGAGTGTAGCAAACTGCTTGTGTTTCTAGTAGTGACAGTGGAGTAATATCTAACAATTTCACAACAACTACCTAATACACACAAATGTGTAAAGGGATGGAATAAGAATATGTACATATAAATATATGGATGACGAGCGGCATAGGCAAGATGCAATAGATGGTATAAAATACAGTATATACATTTGAGATGAGTAATGTAAAATATGTAAACATTATTTAAAGTGACTAGTGATCCATTTATTAAAGTGGCCAGTGATATGAGTCTGTATGTAGGCAGCAGCCTCTCTGAGTTCGTGATGGCTGTTTATCAGTCTGATGGCCTTGAGATAGAAGCTGTCTTTGTCTCTCGGTTCTAGCTTTGATGCACCTGTACTGACCTCATCTCCAGGATGGTAGCGGGGTGAACAGGCAGTGGCTCGGGTGGCTGTTTGTCCTTGATCTTTTTGGCCTTCCTGTGACATCGGGTGCTGTAGGTGTCCTGTAGGGCAGGTAGTTTGCCCCCGGTAATGCGTTGTGCAGACCTTACCACCCTCTGGAGAACCTTGCGGGTTGAGGGCGGTGATACAGCCCGACGGGATGCTCTCAATTGTGCATCTGTAAAAGTTTGAGTGTTTTAGGTAACAAGCCAAATTTCTACAGCCTCCTGAGGTTGAAGAGGCGCTGTTGCGCCTTCTTCGCCACACTGTCCGTGTGGGTGGACCATTTCAGTTTGCCCATGATGTGTATGCCGAGGAACTTAACTTTCCACTTTTTCCACTACTGTCCCGTAGACCTGGATAGGGGGGTGCTCCCTCTGCTGTTTCCTGAAGTCCAAGATCATCTCCTATGTTTTGTTGACGTTGAGTGAAAGGTTGTTTTCCTGACAACACACTCCAAGTGCCCTCACCTCCTCCCTGTAGACTGTCTCATCGTTGTTGGTAATCAAGCCCACTACTGTTGTGTCATCTGCAAACTTGATGATTGAGTTGGTGGTGTGCATGGCCACACAGTCATGGGTGAACAGAGAGTACAGGAGGGGGCTGAATATGCACCCATGTGGGGCCCAAGTGTTGAGGGTCAGTGGAGTGGAGATGTTGTTTCATACCTTCACCACCTGGGGGCGGCCCGTCAGAAAGTCCAGGACCCAATTGCACAGGGCAGGGTTGAGACCCAGGGCCTCAAGCTAAATGATGAGCTTGGATGGTACTATGGTGTTGAATGCTGAGCTGTAGTCAATAAACAGCATTCTTACATAGCTATTCCTCTTGTCCAGATGGGATAGGGCAGTGTGTAGTGTGATGGCGATTGCATCGTCTGTGGACCTGTTGGGGCGGTATGCAAACTGAAGTGGGTCTTGGGTGGCAGGTAAGGTGGAGGTGATATGATCCTTGACTAGTTTCTCAAAGCACTTCATGATGACAGAAGTGAGTGCTATGGGGCGATAGTCATTTAGTTCAGTTATCTTTGCCTTCTTGGGTACAGGAACAGTGGTGGCCATCTTGAAGCATGTGGGGACAGCAGACTGGGATAGGGAGCGATTGAATATGTCCAGCCAGCTGGTCTGCGCATGCTCTGAGGACGCGGCTCGGGATGCCGTCTGGGCCAGCAGCCTTGCGAGGGTTATCACATTTAAATGTCTTACTCACGTCGACCACAGAGAAGGAGAGGGGGGCCCGCAGTCCTTGGACGCGGGCCGCATCGGTGGCACTGTATTATCCTGAAAGAAAGTGTTTAGTTTGTCTGTAAGCAAGACGTTGGTGTCCGTGACGTGGACGGTTTTCTTTTTGTAGTCCGTAATTGCCTGTAGACCCTGCCACATACGTCTCATGTCTGAGCCATTGAATTGCGACTCCACTTTGTCCCTATACCGACATTTCGCTTGTTTGATTGCCTTGCGGAGGGAATAAATATACTGTTAATATTTGGCCATATTCATCGTCATCTTTCCATGTTTGAATGCTGTGGTTTGTGCTTTCAGTTTTGCGCAAATGCCGCCATCTATCCACGGTTTCTGGTTAGGGTAGGTTTTAATAGTCACAATTGGTACAACATCTCCAATGCACTTCCTTAAAAACTCAGTCACCGAGTCAGCATATAGATCGATGTCATTCTCTGAGGCTTCCTGGAACATTTCCCGGTCCGTGTGATCAAAACAATCTTGAAGCGTGGATTCCGATTGGTCTGACCAGCATTGAATGGTTCTAGTCACGGGGTACATCCTGTTTGTGCTTCTGCCTGTATGACGGTAGAAGCAAAATGGAGTCGTGGTCGGATTTGCCGAAGGGAGGGCGGGGGAGGGCCTTGTATGCTTTGCGGTAGTTAGAGAAGCAGTGGTCCCGTGTATTGCCCGTGCGCGTGCTACAGTTAATGTGCTGATCGATTTTAGGTAGCCTTGTTCTCAAATTAGCTTTGTTAAAATCCCCAGCTACAATAAATGGAGCCTCAGGAAATATGGTTTCCAGGATAGTTCACCACAAAATCCAAAGGCCTCATACCCAAAGAAATAGTCAGACGCAGCATAACATCATTAGAAGAGATTCAGTGTGGTTTGTGTACCTGCTGCCAGAGGTGGCTTGGCTCCCAGCCTGCTGTACATACGTTTCCAGCAGAGTAAATGTCTGGTTCTGTCATCATGTGATCGTCCACTCTCCGCCCAGAGTCCTCAGCCAATGCAAACGGAACAGAATATGTATAGACAAATATTGGTAAATATTGCTTCTGTGTGGAAGTGGCATGAGTTGTCATGAAGTAATGGATTATATGAAACATCTAGCATCTGTTTTACTTATGTTGTTTCCATGGAGAAAAGGTTTGGTGTTTGGCACAACTCCTGTGGCACTGACAATGAAGTCACAGCCAAACGTCTTCCGATTGGTCAGCTGAGCGTACACTGGCCAAGAGCCTATAGTTGGGGAAAACAGCACAGTGGATGAAAAGATAAATCAACTAAACAAACAAAAATGTAAAGTGTTGGTCCCATGTTTCATGAGCTAAAATAAAAGATCCCGGAAATGTTCCATAAGCACAAAAAGCTTATTTCTCTCAAATCTTTGGCACAAATTTGTTTACATCCCTGTTAGTGAGAATTTCTCCTTTGCCAAGATAATCCATCCACCTGACAGGTGTGGCATATCAAAAAGCTGATTAAACAGCATGATCATTACCCAGGTGCACCTTGTGCTGGGGACAAAATACCACTCTAAAATGTGCAGTTTTGTCACACAACACAATGCCACAGATGTCTCAAGTTTTGACTGCAAAAATGTCTACCAGAGCTGTTGCCAGAGAATGTAATTTGTAAGTACATCCGCAGACCAAGTGTATGGCGTTGTGTTGTCGAGCGGTGTGCTAATGTCAACGTTGTGAACAGAGTGCCCCAAACTATGGACACTTATTTCCATCTCTTTCACACTGGTATGGTCCACTGTCATAGGTTCCACTCACCAGTGTCTGCTGTCTGTGAGGCAAGTGGTGACAGCAGGAAGTCCTGGTGAGTGTAGATCTGTTTCACCTCAGACTGGTACTCCACTGACACCCTGTGAGACACCTGGCCACAGCAAGAGTTAAAACAACTTAGGTCACTATGAATTACTACTCCAGGCTGACCTTTCTTTCCTCGTTCCAGACAAATTCCCACCTCTGGATGGATACATTTCAACCAATGTGTTATCTTTTTATAACAGATTTATTAACCATCTATAAACTAATAAAATTGCTTTACTAAAACAAAATAACATTGTGAACACAAAGAGGCACACTTACCTCCTCTGCTCCTCTCAGACTGATGCCTTCATGCCAGTATGGTCCCAGGGCACTGCCTGGCTCTTCCAACCCTCTACTCTGGCCTTGTCTGTTGCCACTTACAGCAAGGCCCTGTGTAGCCGCAGCCCCCTCTATGGTGTAGCGAGCCCTCTTACAGGTAGCAGCTCTCTCTGGTTTGTCTGTGTGTCCAGGGGGGGATGAGGAACTGGTCGGCTCCCGCGTCAAAGAAGGTGTTTCCTATGGCCTTGTCTTTCACTGCCCAGATCACCTCACAACCTCCCACCTCATACCTGAACACAAAATATACAGTACATTTAACTATAATATATACACATTTGAGATTTTAGAACAAGACCAATTCAGACAAAACAATGGCAGAATGTCGATATACTCACACTTGGAAATCCCTCCGTTTCCAACGACTACAATTCGCTTGGCTTTGGATAACCGCGTCTAATTCTCCTGCCAGCACAAAATACATCATGAGTACTAGATTAACTGAACTGAATGGGTGCTAAACAAGAACATCTGTACTAGGAAGCCATTGTCAAGTACCTGGGCACAGTTTGTGTCTCGTATCCCCAGCACATAGGGGTTATCCTGGGTAAGGAGTTTGGGTCTGCCCCCACTACAGATACACAGCTTCTCATAGTGGATCTCCAGACCATTCACTGTTTGCAGAGTTTGAGAGAAGGAACATCCCATTATGCTTGCATTTTAATAGCACATACTGTACAGTATTGTATGCATGCTCTGTATGACAGGTGACATAGTAATTATTGAAAAGACATCCACAAGGTGGTAGTGTTGGATAGGGATTTATGCTTGGGACCTAATGGTACACTATATATACATACAGTGGGGCAAAAAAGTATTTAGTCAGCTACCAATTGTGCAAGTTCTCCCACTTAAAAAGATGAGAGAGGCCTGTAATTTTGATCATAGGTACACGTCAACTATGACTGACAAAATGAGAGAGAAAAAATTCCAGAAAATCACATTGTAGGATTTTTTATTAATTTATTTGCAAATTATGGTGGAAAATAAGTATTTGGTCACCTACAAACAAGCAAGATTTCTGGCTCTCACAGACCTGTAACTTCTTCTTTAAGAGGCTCCTCTGTCCTCCACTCGTTACTTGTATTGTTATCAGTATAAAAGACACCTGTCCACAACCTCAAACAGTCACACTCCAAACTCCACTATGGCCAAGACCAAAGAGATGTCAAAGGACACCAGAAACAAAATTGTAGACCTGCACCAGGCTGGGAAGACTGAATCTGCAATAGGTAAGCAGCTTGGTTTGACAAAATCAACTGTGGGAGCAATTATTAGGCAATGGAAGACATACAAGACCACTGATAATCTCCCTCGATCTGGGGCTCCACGCAAGATCTCACCCCGTGGGGTCAAAATGATCACAAGAACGGTGAGCAAAAATCCCAGAACCACACGGGGGGACCTAGTGAATGACCTGCAGAGAGCTGGGACCAAAGTAACAAAGCCTACCATCAGCAAGGGCATTGAAGATGAAACGTGGCTGGGTCTTTCAGCATGACAATGATCCCAAACACACCGCCCGGACAACGAAGGAGTGGCTTCGTAAGAAGCATTTCAAGGTCCTGGAGTGGCCTGTCTCCAGACCTCAACCCCATAGAAAATCTTTGGAGGGAGTTGAAAGTCCATGTTGCCCAGCAACAGCCCCAAAACATCACTGCTCTAGAGGAGATCTGCATGGAGGAATGGGCCAAAATACCAGCAACAGTGTGTGAAAACCTTGCGAAGACATACAGAAAACGTTTGACCTCTGTCATTGCCAACAAAGGGTATATAACAAAGTATTGAGATAAACTTTTGTTATTGACCAAATACTTATTTTCCACCATAATTTGCAAATACATTCATTAAAAATCCTACAATGTGATTTTCTGGATTTTTTCCTTCTCATTTTGTCTGTCATAGTTGAAGTGTACCTATGATGAAAATGACAGGCCTCTCTCATCTTTTTAAGTGGGAGAACTTGCACAATTGGTGGCTGACTAAATACTTTTTTGCCCCACTGTAAGTATGTGGACATCCCTTCAAATTAGTGGATTTGGCTATTTCAGCCACACCCATTGCTGACAGGTTTTTTTAAATCGAGCAAACAGCCATGTAATCTCCATAGACAAACATTGGCAGTAGAATGGCTTTACTGAAGAGCTCAGTGACTTTCAATGTGGCAATGTCGTAGAATGCCACCTTTCCAACAAGTCAGTTAGTGCCCCGGTCAACTGTAAGTGCTGGAATTGTGAAGTGGAAATGTCTAGGAGCAACAACGGCTCAGCTACGAAGTGGTAGGCCACACAAGCTCACAGAACGCGACCATGGAGTGCTGAAGCACGTAAAAATCGTCTGTTCCAACACTCAGTTCCAAACTGCCTCTGGAAGTAACATCAGCAGAAAAACTGTTCGTCGGGACCTTCATGAAATGGATTTCCATGGCCGAGCAACCGCACACAAGCCTAAAATTACAATGTGCAATGTCAACCGTCGGCTGGAGTGGTGTAAAGTTCGCCGCCATTGGACTCTGGAGCAGTGGAAACGCGCTCTCTGGAGTGATGAATCACGCTTCACCATCTGGCAGTCCGACGGACAAATATGGGTTTGGCGGATGCCAGGAGAAACGCTACCTGCCCAAATGCATAGTGCCAACTGTAAAGTTTGGTGGAGGAGGAATAATGGTCTGTTGCTGTGTTTCATGGTTCGGCCTAGGCCCCTTAGTTCCAGTGAAGGTAAATCTTAACGCTACAGCATACAATGACATTCTAGACGATTCTTCGCTTCCAACTTTGTGGCAACAGTTTCGGGAGGTCCTTTCCTGTTTCAGCATCACAATGTGGTCCAAGAGGCTATGTTGAAAGGGCGTTCAATCGGAGGGACTGAAATTGAAACCGTCAGGGTGGTGGTAATGTTGGTTTGTATGCTTGACAGATTGCCCAGACACTCTCCCTATATTGATGGAGGGAAACTAGGTCATTCCTTATCACTGTTTCTACAATGTTTTCTTTTTCCAAAGTGGTTTTTCTCATTCTGAAGGTTTTATTTCTGTCTGGATGCCTCCACTCTCTATTTGTTAACCGGTGTGGCATGTTGGTGGCATCACTGTTTTGGCTAAAGGAGAGAGAGCCATTGATTGTCCCAATAAAAAGGCCACAGCAATTTTGTGTTTTGAAAAAAATAAACATATAGTTTGAATATCATGAAAAATATTCCGTTGTAAAACATGCATGCTTTTGCTAGTAGAGAGTTTTTTTTTCAATTTGCAAAGGAGAAAATCCATATTCTGTCCTTTACGATCCATTATATACAGGTTTCTCTCTGCATAATGAAATGTACTTTTGACCCAGCCGCTTGCCATAAATTTGGTCACCAACAAGGAAGTATATTGCGTTGAAAATTCAGAGCAACAAACTAGTGAATATAATGCATTTAAACACTGTATAGTTTATTTGACATAAAACAATTTGGATGCATACAGCGCAGTCCAGTAGAAACTGGTACACTGAAATGGACTATTATGGGTTACGGACATTGCGCGAGAACTTCTGTCAATGCAGGCATGCTAGCTAGCTAGCATGCTACTTTGATGGGTGAAACAGTGATTGGTGAAAATGCACTCCCCTCCCTGGCCAGGTATCTAAAACGTTGGAGGAGTTTGATGTGGAGGAGAGGCCCTCCAGTGTTCTTGAGAAAAAGTGCCCTAACCTGAGAGTCATCCAGTCTGCAGTGAAGGCCCTTCATGCACAACAACATTGTAAACACACACAGGCTGAAATGCATTAGATTAGGCTAATACTGTACATGGTATACTTATAATAATGTATACAGTTATATTATAGTTATCTATATTAATATAACCTTTCAAATGTATTAATGTACACTACATGACCAAAAATATGTGGACACCTGGTTGTCGAACATCTTATTCCAAAATCATGGGCATAAATATGGAGTTGGTCCCCCTTTGCTGCTATAACAGCCTCCACTCTTCTGGGAAGGCTTTCCACTAGATGTTGGAACATTGCTGAAGGGACTTGCTTCCATTCAGCCACAAGAGCATTAGTGAGTTGAGGTCAGGGCTCTGTGCAGGCCAGTTAAGTTCTTCCAGACCGGACCATTTCTGTATGGACCTCGCTTTGTAGGGGGCTATGTGAAAACCCAGGTTTTAAATGTCATTGAGAAAATGTAACATTAAAAGGCATAATTGACAGACATTTTATTTTGTGAATGCAGCCATACACATATTTTAGTCATGTAGCAGACACTCTTATCCAGAGCATCTTACAGTTATGAGTGCATGCATTTTCATATTTTTTTTCCAAATACTGGTTCCCCGTGGGAATCAAAATCCACTACCCTGGCATTGCAAGCACCATGCTCTACCAACTGATCCACAGTGGACCTGTATTACCAAAATAATGCACACTAAATGCTGAAAGTAGTAGCCTAGTTATTCATGCATGCAAACAAAAATATTGCATTTTGGCTTAGAATACTGGCAAAAATGCAAATGAATGAATGTGAACAGAACAAAACTGGTCCCAAATATGCCTAGTAAGCAAAATATAAGATCAATAAAGGCATGGTACAATCTATATTTAGGCTAGTTACATTAACAGTATATAAATGTAGTAGACAAAGGGTGAATGGATATCCAAATAACCAAAACATAGCCTACAGCCTACCACAGTGAGATGCAGCTATGCACAACTGTCTTGCCAAAAAATATGCCTATAGGCCCGCTTCAAACATGGAAAATCATACTACTCATGAGTACAGCAACACGTTGTGATATGGCACAATATAGTGAGCTCCAAAAGTACTGGGACATTGACACATTGTTTGTTTTGGCTCTGTACTCCTGCACTTTGGATTTGAAATGATGCAATGACTATGAACCGTTTAGAAATTACAGCACTTTTTGTAGGCTACTGTACATAGTCCCCCAATTTTATAGGACAAAAAGTATTGGGACAAATTCACTTATACAGTGCATTCGGAAAGTATTCAGACCCCTTCACTTTTTCCACATTTTGTCACGTTACAGCCTTATTCTAAAAATGATTCAATAGTTTTTTCCCTCACCAATTTACACACATTACCCCACAATGACAAAGCAAAATCAGGTTTTTGTAAATGTTTGCTAATTATTATAAATAAAAACTGAAATAACATTTACATAAGTATTCAGACCCTTTACTCAGTACTTTGTTGATGCACCTTTGGCAATAACTACAGCCTCGAGTCTTCTTGGGTATGACACTACACGCTTGGCACACATGTATTTGGGGAGTTTCTCCCATTCTTCTCTGCAGATCCTCTCCAGCTCTGTCTGGTTAGATGGGGAGCCTTGCTGTTCAAGTCCAGCCTCTGGCTGGGCCACTCTAGGACATTAAGACACTTGTCCCGAAGCCACTCCTGCATTGTCTTGGCTGTGTGCTTAGGATTGTTGTCCTGTTGGAAGGTGAACCTTCGCCCCAGTCTGAAGTCTTGAGTGCTCTGGAGCAGGTTTACATCAAGGATCTCTCTGAAGTTTGCTCCGTTCACCTTTCCCTCGATCCTGACTAGTCTCCCAGTCCTTGTTGCTGAAAAACATCCCCCCAGCGTGACGCTGCCACTTCCATGCTTCACTGTAGGGATGGTGCCAGGTTTCCTACAGACGTGACGCTTAGCATTCAGGTTGAAGAGTTTAATCTTGGTTCCATCAGTCCAGAGCATCTTGTTTCTCATGATGTGAGAGTCTTTAGGTGCCTTTTGGAAAACTCAAAGTGGGCTGTCATGTGCCTTTTACTGAGTAGTGGCTTCCTTCTGGCCAGTCTACCATAAAGGCCTGATTTGTGGAATGCCGGAGAGATGGTTTTCCTTCTGGAATGTTCTCTTTTCTCTAGAGCTCTGTCAGACTGACCATCGGGTTTTGGTCACCTCCCTGACCATGGCCCTTCTCCCCCAATTACTCAGTTTGGCCAGGTGGCCAGCTCTAGGAAGAGTCTTGGTGGTTCCAAACTTCTTTAATTTAAGAATAATGGTGGCCACTGTGTTCTTGGGGACCTTCAATGCCTCATACATTTTTTCCCCCCAGGTCTGTGCCTTGACACAATCCTGTCTCGGAGCTCCATGGACAATTCCTTCGACCCCATGGCTTGGTTTTTGCTCTGACATGTATCGTTAACTGTGGGACCTTATATAGACAGGTGTGTGCCTTTCCAAATCATGCCCAATAAATTGAATTTACCGCAGGTTGACTCCAATCAAGTTGAAGAAACATTGCAAGGATGATAAATGATAACAAGATGCACCTGAGCTCAATGTCAAGTCCCATAGCAAAGGGTCTGAATACTTATGCAAGTAAGGTATCTTTGTTTTTATTTTTAATAAATGTGCATTTTTTCTAGTGTTTTTCTTGAATTTTCTTACTCTGTTTCGTGTATTACTTCATACACCCAGGTAGAACTATTGGAATATGAATTGCTGGGTACACACTGCGGCGTAACAAAAGTCTAGCCTCTTAGGTGAGGCGCCGGGCAGCCTGGGAGTCCTACCAGAGAGAAGGAAATGAAGATGCTGACTGAGAGGCAGATATGACGGGGTCTTATTGAGTTTGAGATGCCGGGCAACCCATCCTCCATTACTGAGCATACTACTGGCCAATGTTCAATTATTAGTGAATGAACTTGGCGAACTCAGAGCAAGGTACTCCTTACAGAGGGAGATCAGATTCTGCAACATTCTCGCTTTTGCTGAGACTTGGCTTTCCTCCGACATGCAAATGGAATATATAAAACCAGCAGGTTTTACAGTTCATCAAGCAGATAGGAAGTGGACTCTCTCTGGCAAGAACAAAGACGGTGGTGTCAGCTTCATGACCAATTACAAGTGGTGCGATGGGAGAAACGTACAGGAACTTCGAGCTTGTGCTCTCTCGACTTGGAATACTTGATCATCAAATGCTGCTCTTTTTACCTTCCAAGAGAGTTCTCAGGCATTATTGCCATGGCTGTCTAAATCCCGCCCGAAGTCGACACGAAAAATCTTAATTGGACCCTAAACAAACTGGAGACTGCGTACCTGGATGCAGAGTTCATTGTAACGGGGGACTTTAATAAAAGTAATTTGATGTCCGTGCTCCCGAATTACTATCAACACAGTGACTGTCCAACTCATGGATATTTCACTCTTGACCACTGCTACACGCCTTTTTTGACAAGGATATAAGGCCATCTCTCATCCTCCTTTCAGCAAATCTGACTATGACTCCATTTTGCTCCTCCCCGCCTATAAACAAAGACTCAAGAGGGAAGTTCTGATGGTCAGATCTGTACAACCACTCAGAATCCATGCTCAAGACTGTTTTGATCACATGGACTATGGTGTGTGTGATGTCATCTAATAATAATTTAAATTATTTTGACCAGCATGTGCCAAATCAAATCAAATTGTATTTGTCACATACACATGGTTAGCAGATGTTAATGCGAGTGTAAATGCTTGTGCTTCTAGTTCCGACCATGTAGTAATATCTAACAAGTAATCTAACCGAACAATTTCACAACAACTACCTTATACACACATGGCTGTTTAACAGTCTGATGGCCTTGAGATAGAAGATGTTTTTCAGTCTCTCGGTCCCCGCTTTGATGCACTTGTATTGACCTCGCCTTCTGGATGATAGCGTGGTGAACAAGCAGTGGCTCAGGTGGTTGTTGTCTTTGATGATCTTTTTGGCCTTCCTGTGACATCGGGTAGTGTAGGTGTCCTGGAGGGCAGTTAGTTTGCCCCCGGTGATGCGTTGTGCAGACCTCACTACCCTCTGGAGAGCCTTACAGTTGTGGACGGAGCAGTTGCCGTACCAGGCGGAGATACAGGCCAACAGGATTGTGCATCTGTAAAAGTTTGAGTGTTTTTGGTGACAAGCCGAATTTCTTCAGTCTCCTGAGGTTGAAGAGGCGCTTCTGCGCCTTCTTCACCACGCTGTCTGTGTGGATGGACCATTTCAGTTTGTCCATGATGTGTACGCTGAGGAACTTAAAACTTTCCACCTTCTCCACTGCTGTTCTGTCGATGTGGATAGGGGGCTGCTCACTCTGCTGTTTCCTGAAGTCCACGATCATCTCCTTTGTTTTGTTAACATTGAGTGTGAGGTTATTTTCCTGTCTCTATGCATTTCAGTAACGGGTGCAGGAATTCAATGATTGGATTAGTTTAGAAAATAATTACTTATCTTTGTGTAGCATAATATTTCATAAACTATTCACTCAATGTACATGCAAAAACACATGAAAAACTATTCCAAAAAAATCTACCTGCGTTAGAGTTCAAAATACCTTGAGAATTACAGTGTAGCAGCAACAGCATATCAGATGATTGCAGGTGTGGCTTATTAATGTGGCATTCAGCTGGCTCTTTTTGGTCTCCCATGAGAGGGAATTTTGTCCCAGTTAATCTGCTCTGTTGTATTCTGTTCATGAACATTAAACTTGAACATGGTTAGTTCTCCAGCTTTGTTAAAGGCTGACATAAGTGCATGTGATACCAAACACCCATCCAAAATTTAATTTATAGATAGTTACCATGTCATTGTAATAACAACTTCTCGGCTACACCATCAGGTCAGTGAGTGACAGGTTAGCTACAGTAAATTACTGTGAATTTTACAATAACACACTTGTAACTGTTAGAAAATAAGTTATTGAAAACTAAACATTAAGTGTGTGTGTACCAGCTGCCATTAAGCTACAGGAAAATGCATAGGAACTTCTTAACAGTGCAACTCTGGATTGTCACAAGTACTTACACCAATTGAAGAACTAACATGTCAAAATATGTGCTCAACTTTCATCAACATAACGATACACCCTTTAAACTGGTACAATATTTCCACTGATGGATGGCACAAACATATTTTAGACCAAAATGCTAATGAACCCCACCAGTACATTGCCCCACATACCTTATATCGAATATATTGGGCAGAAAATGTACCTTTATACTTGATTATCTGCACATGTACCCTTAATGGTACTGACCAAGTGGCACAGTGCTGAGGTGCCACTATGGCCTGGGTCACAGCTGACCGGAACCTCTGTAGGAAGGCACACAATTGTGCCGTCCGGTTTAGGGGAGGGTTTTGCTCATTTTGCTCTTGCTAGTCCTTGTGGCAGGCCATATGCCTGCAAGCTGACGTCAGTTGAACGGCTTTTCGTCTGACCCGTACTGCTACTTTTTTGTTGGTGCTGTCAGATAATCACACAATTATTGACTTAATTCTAGGCAACCTTTAGCAGTGCAGAAATGTATTCTTGACAATAAATCTGTTGCCGATCTTTGTCATGGCCACAGACCTGGTGCCGTGGTAAGAAATTCAGGTTGCTAGCATCCCCTTTATGAAAAAAAAATATTTCACATGGAAAATCACAATTTCACATGTGAAATGTCACATTTGAAGTGCCACATGTGAAGTGTTCCAAAAACACATTTTCACATGAAATGTCACATGTGAAGTTGTAATGGCCACTCACCTGGTGGCGTAGCAAGACATTCAGGTTGCTGGTAATCCCCCTATGGGAAAAAGCATGTGAAATCATGTGAAAACGTTTTTTTTGGGACACTTCACATGTGACATTTTTCAATGTTACATACGCAAGTACAGTGAAATGCCTTTCTTCCAAGCTCTAACCCAAACAATGCAGTTATCAATAACAATGTAATACAAAAAATAACAAGGTAGAACAAAAACATGAGAAAAGATGAGATATAAAAATAAGAAATAAGAAGAACATGATAAAGTAACTAAGCATACAATATACAGGGTCAGCACATTTACAATGTGCGGGGATACTGGATTGATATGTATAAGGGTACGGTGACAAGGCATCAGGATACATGATAAACAGAGTAGCAGGAGTGTATATGATAATTGTATGTAAGTGGGTAAATGTAGAGTCAGTATTATAAATGTATGTGAAAATTATGGAGTGAGTGTTTTTATGTGTGAGTATCAGTGTGTGTAGTGTGTAGGGCCTTGTGAGTGTGCATAGTTCCAGTGCAAAAATAAGACTAAAATACAAAGGTCAAAAGTCTGTAGCCATTTTGTAAGCTATTCAGTTGGCTAATTAGCAGACTTATGGCATGGGGATATAAGCTAGGATCAGGATCCTGTTAGTGTCAGACTTGATGCACCGGTACCGCTTGCCATGCGGAAGCAGAGAGAACAGTTTATGGCTTGGGTGGTTGGAGTCTTTAACAATTTTCCAGGCTTTCCTTTCACACCGCCTGATATAGAGTTCCTGGATGGCAGGGAGCTTGGCCCCAGTGATGTACTTGCCTGTCCGCACTACCCTTTGTAGCGTCATGCGATAGAGGTCAGTGTTATTGCCATACCAAGCAGTGATACAGCTCTAAACCTTTTTGAGGACTTGAGGTCCAATGCCAAGCCTTTTCATCCTCCTGAGGGGGAATAGGCCCTGTCACACCTTCTTCACGACCGTGTGCGTGTGTGTGGACCATTTTTAAGTTCTTAGTGATCTGGACATCAAGGAACTTGAAGCCCTCGTCCCGCTCCACTGCAGCCCGGTCAATGTGGATGGGGGCGTGCTCGCCCTCCCATTTCCTGTAGTCCACGATCAGCTCCTTGATCTTACTGACGTTGAGGGAGAGGTTGTTGTTCCGCCCCCACAATGCCAGGTCACTGACTTCCTCCCTGTAGGCTGTCTCATCGTCGCCAGTGATCAAGCCTACCACCCTCGTGTCATCAGAGTCATTGGTGGCCACACTGTTGTGGGTGAACAGGAAGGACAGGAGGGGACTAAGCACACACCCCTGTGGGGCCACTGTGTTGAGGGTCAACATGGCGGAGGTAATCTTGCCTACCCTCACCACCTGGGGTCAGCCATTCAGGAAGTCCAGGATCCAGTTGCTGAGGGAGGTGTTCAGGGTCCTATGCTTTGTGTCGAGCTTGGAGGGGACAATGGTGCTGAATACTGAGCTGTAGTCAATGGACAGCATTCTCACATAGGTATTCCTCTTATTGTCTATGGATCTGTTGGGGCGGTATGCAAATTGGAGTGGGTCTAGGGTGTCTGGGATGATGGAGTGGATGTGTGCCATAACCAGCCTCTCAAAGCACTTCATGATTACAGATGTGAGTGCTACAGGGTGGTAGTCATTGTGGCATGAAGCCTTAGAATTCTTGGGAACAGGAATGATGGTGGTCATCTTAAAACATGTAGGCATTACAGACTGGGAAAAGGAGAGGTTGAAAATTCCCGTGAATATACACCTGCCAGCTGTTCTGCTCATGTTCTTAGAACGCGCCCTGGAATACAATCGGCCTTGCGGGTATTTACCTGATTAAAGACTCACGTCAGCCTCTAAGAGTGAGATCACCCAATCTTCTGGGTTGGTGGCAGCCCTCACATCCGGCATGATGTTGTTATTATCAAAGCGTGCATAAAATGCTTTGAGTTCGTCTGGTAGAGAGGCACCGTTGGGCAGATCAGAGCTGAGTCATCCTTTGTAATCCGTAATGGACTGTAGCCCTTGCCATATGCGGTGGTCGGCGGAGCCTGTGTAATATGGTTCCACCTTATTCCGATTTTGTGCTTTTGCTCGCTGTGGAGGTCATAGCGGGACTTTTGTACTAGTTCCTGTCCTCAGCTGTAGCCTCAGGGTTGTCTGCGATAGCCCTGTGTGCGGTAGACCTATCCTTTAGTTTAGCACCAATCTCAGTGGTAATCCAGGGCTTTTGATGAGGAAAGAAGCAAACCATAACTGTGGGGACAACATCGCCAATGCATTTCCTAATGACGCCGGATATGGAGGTGGTTAGGTTGTTGTTTGCCGTTGTTATCAGCGGAGTCCCGAAACAGCGCTAGCAAAGCAGTTTTGTAGCATAATCTCATTCTGGAGACAATTTCTCCATGGAGCGAGTCATGGGTAATTCCTGTTTGAGCTTCTGTTTGTAAATAGGAAGCAGGAGTACAGAGTATGCTTGCTCGTGAGTAGAATTATAGTGGTCTAGGACTTTATCACCCCTAGTGGCGAGAGAAACTTGTCGAAGGCAGTTGGGCGTTACGTGTCTTAATGACGTGGAATTAAAATCGTAGGAAATCAGAAAAGCAGCCTCTGGATGTATGTTTTCCTACTTGGCTTTAGCCTCATGCAGTTTGTTAACTGCCAGCTTGTTATTTTTCTTGTCTTGAGTTGGAATGTATAGAACAGTCACAGCTGAAGACCGTGGGAGGTGAAAGGGTCGGGCATTTGACTAATCCAAGATGGGTGAACAGGTGAATGGGTCGACACTTCCACTGCGCTTGAGTCAGCACACCAGTTGTTGTTGATGAAGAGGCAAACCCCTTTACCCTCGATATCCCCGACTCCACTGTCCTGTCTGCACAGTGAATGGAAAATCCATCAAATTGAACAGCCATGGAGGGTATTTTATCCGAAAGACATGTTTCAGAAAATCAGAGAATGTTGCAGTGTCAAGACTCCTGTTGATAGCAAATCCGCAATCGGAGATCATCCATCTTATTTTCAAGTGACTGGCCAGTAGAATGGAGGGAAGAGGTGGCCGGTTGTCTCTTTGCCTTAATCTCATCGGGATCCCCCCTCTCTTGCCTTTGTAAATCTGCTTTTCCTCTTGGACTGCCCAAAAATGGGGTCGGAATTATAGAAAGAGCAGATGAGACGAAGTTGAAGCTGGAATAGCTGGAAACTATGAAATAACACACATGGAATCATGTAATAACCAAAAAAGTGTTAAACAAATCAAAATATATTTTATATTTGATATACTTCAGAGTAGCCACCCTTTGCCTTGATGACAACTTTGCACATTCTTGGCATTCTCTCAACCAGCTTCATGAGGTAGTCACCTGGAATGCATTTCAATTAACAGGTGTGCCTTGTTAAAGGTTAATTTGTGGAATTTTTTCCTTCTTAATGCGTTTTGAGCTGATCAGTTGTGTTGTGACCAGGTAGGGTGGTATACATGGCAGGAACAGCTCAAATAAGCAAAGAGAAACGACAGTCCATCATTACTTTAAGACATGAAGGTCAGTCAATCTGGAACATTTCAAGAACTTTGAAAGTTTCTTCAAGTACATGAAATGTTTTTCTTGGCCCTGGAAACAATTACAGAGTTCAGACAGAAGGAAAGATCTCACCAGATTTCATCACCAATCAGACGTCATACTCTTATGAGTGTGCCCATGTGTCAATTAGTGATACAAATCAGAGTTAAACAGACTTACGTTTCTACATCCAGACAGAGTAGAATCGACTTAATGTGCCGAGCATGTTAATTACCCTGTGACAAGGGACCGTAACCTCTGACCCTCCTGATATGGAATTGTGTAGACATTCACGGCGATGTGAGAGATATAAAACAGTGTGTGAGATATAATAGCCAGCCAGATATCCATGACTGCTGTTACATGTTTGATTAAGGGCTAATGTCAGAGTCTGGGGTGTTGTTTAAATGCTGGGATTATTAAAAGAGAAGTGATCTGACATTAGATGGGAAAACACATTTCCATTAGCTGCCTGGTATAATTATGCTGTGGGAGTATAACACAGGTGAAGGGTGAAGTGCTACTGATGTGACATTATAATGAACGGGCCTCTCCTCTCTGCTCCATCCACACTATTTTTAGAACACAGTTATGTGTAGCATTAGTAAAGATATGATCAATAAACTTGGAAGATATAGTTCCTGTTCTGTTTGTAAATGCTCTGGTAGGTTATAATAGCTCTATCCAGTGAATAGCTCTATCCAGCATATCTGACTGCCCCCCCCCCACATCACTGGATTCCTGCCGTAATAGACTGCAAAGCATTGCTTTGCTTTATATTGGCCAGGTCACAGTTGTAAATGAGAACTTGTTCTCAACTGGCCTACCTGGTTAAATAAATGTGAAATAAAAAACTTTAAAAATACAATTTGAGTAATAGGCTACACTATCAACAGTATTAATGGAATTAGCTCAAACAATCCATAGAGATAAAGCTTTTATCAACCTACCAGTGTGTTTACAGAAATTACAGGAACTACATCATACAAGAGTATTGATCATATCTTTACTAATGCTGCAGAACTTTGTTCTAAAGCTGTATCCACACCCATTTGATGTATTGACCATAATATAGTGGCTATATCCAGAAAAGCCAAGGTTCCAAATGCTGAGCCTAAAACATTGTATAGAAGATCATAAAACAAGGTTTTCCTATGTTGAATGTAAATAAGATTTGGTAACCTGATGTGCCTAATGAGGAGCATCCCGGCACTGCTTTTGATGCATTTATGAAATTTTTACTTTCAGTTATCAATAAGCATGCACCTATTAGGAAACTGACTGTTAAAACTGTTATGGCCCCCTGGATTGATAAGGAATTGAAAAACTGTATGGTTGAGAGAAATCAAGCAAAGGGAGTGGCGAATACGTCTGGCTGCACATCTGATTGGAAGACATATTGTAAATTGAGAAATTACGGGACTAAACTGAACATTTTATTATAAAATTAAGATAAATTATATAAAGTATGACGGAAAAAAGCTTCGGAGTACTTTAAATGAAATTATGGGCAGAGAGACTAATTCAACTTCAATCTTTCATTGCATCTGAGGGCTCATTCATCATAAAACCTTTTGATATTGACACATTTATTTAGAACTATTTCATTGGCAAAGTTGGCAAATGTAGGCATGAAATGTCAACAACAAACTGAGACCATAATTTTCATGCATAAAATACCTAATAATGAAAGAAAAGCATTGTAATTTAGACTTTTATAAAGTTAGTGTGGGAGAGGTTGAAAAGTAATTGCTGTCAATCAATAATGAGAAACCACCTGGTAATGACAACCTAGATGGAAAGCTACTGAGGAAGATAGCGGACTGTATTGCCACATCTTTATTCTGAGCCTGGAGAAAAGTTTGTCGACAGACCTTTAGGGAAGCTACAGTCATTCCGGTACCCAAAAATGTGTAAAGCTCCCTTTGCTGGCTTTAACAGCCGACCAATCAACTTGCTGCCAGTTCTTAGCAAACTCATTGAAAAGATTGTGTTTGACCAGATACAATGCTATCTCTGTGAACAATTTAACAACTGACTTTCAGCAAGCTTATAGGGAACGACACTCAACATGTACTGCACTGACACAAATGACTGATGATTGGTTGAAAGATATCGATAATAAGATACTGACTGTCATTTGTTCTATTTTTTTGTTTTTGCATGATCTGCCATATCATGGATAGAGAGCTATCTACCTAATAGAACACAGAGGGTTTTCTTTCATGGAAGCTTCTCTAACGTAAAACATGTAAAATGTGGTATTCCACAAGGGAGCTGTCTTGGCCCTTTACTGTTCTCAATTTTTACAAATAATCTACCATTAACGTTAAACATAACCTGTGTGTCTATGTATGCAGATGATTCAATACTATACACGTCAGCACCCACAGCTAGTAAAAACCCTAAACAAATATTTGCAGTCAGTTTTATAATGGGTGGTTAGGAATCAATTTGGCATGAACAAACAGTATTTAAAACCTAAAGAATTGCATTTAGCACAAATCACTTTCTAGGTACTGGACCTCAGCTGAATCTGGTTGTGAATAATGTGGCTGTAGAGCAAGTAGAAGAGACTAAACTTCTTGGTGTTACCTTAGATTGTAAACTGTTATGGGCGGCAGGGTAGTCTAGTGGTTAGAGCGTTGGACTAGTAACCGAAAGGTTGCAAGTTCAAATCCCCGAGCTGATAAGGTACAAATCTGTCGTTCTGCCCCTGAACAGGCAGTTAACCCACTGTTCCTAGGCCGTCATTGAAAGTACGAATTTGTTCTTAATTGACTTGCCTAGTAAAATAAATAAAAAACATATTGATTATATTGTTGTAAAGATGGGGAGAAGTTTGTCTGTGCTGAATACATGCTCTGCTTTTTAAACATCATATGCAACCAAACTAGTCCTGTAAGCTCTGATTTGATCGTATCTTGACTATTGCCCAGTTGTATGGGCAGGAATGGCGAAAAAGGACCTAGAAAAGCTTCAGCTGGCCCAGAACAGAGCAGCACATCTGGCCCTCAAATGTACATGGAGGGCCAATGTCAATAACATGCATGTCAGTCTCTTCTGGTGGAGGAGAGATTGACTGCATCACTCATTGTTGGTCTTTATAAGAAGCATTGACGTGCTGAAAGTACTGTCTGTTCAGCAAGTTTACACACAGCTCAAAAACCAATAAATACCCCACAACACACGTAGTCATTGGCCTCTTCACAGTCCCCAAGTCCGGAACAGAGGCTGGGAGATGCACAGTACTGTATAGAGCAATGACTATATGTATCAGGTTTGAAGGTAAGACCCAGGTGCAGACTGTTAAAGTAACAAAAGTTTATTCAATCGAACACGGGCAGGCAAAGGTACAGGACGGCAGACAGGCTCAGGGTCAGGTCAGGCAGAGGTCGGTAATACAGAGTTGTAGGGCAAAGGTACAGGACGGCAGACAGGCTCAGGGTCAGGTCAGGCAGAGGTCGGTAATACAGAGTTGTAGGGCAAATGTACAGGACGGCAGGCAGGCTCAGGGCAGGCAGAAAAGTCAAAACAGGGAAAACTATAAAAACAGGAACTATAGACAAGACAGGAGCAATGAGAAAAACGCTGGTAAGTTAGATGAACAAACAAACTGGCAACAGATAAACAGAGAACAAAGGTATAAATACACAGGACAATGGGGAAGATGGGCAATACCTGGAGTGGGGAAGAGACATTCACAAAGACAGGTGAAACAGATGTGACAATTCCGTGTGACAAGGAATTCTCTTTTTCACCTCAGGCAACTCAGGCAAGCAATAAAATCAGTTTAAAAAAAACAACACATGAAACAACACCCCAAGAAACACACACACACACACACACACACACACACACACACACACACACACACACACACACACTATTCTTAGTACTATTTATTCTTCTTCTTTTTTTAAGGAGTTGTATTGTTCTTTAGTCATAGTCTTAGTTTAAATTTGTGTTGCTTTTCCTGTCCATCAGTGTTCTGTATTTTGTCATGTTCTATGTTTTGTGTGGACCCCAGGACGGACACCTGCTGTTTCTTCAACAGCTAATGGGGATCTGAATATAAATCAATATCTGTATTATTTTGATTGAGGACCTTGATGTTTTCATTATATTATGGCCATTGACGCAAAGATGGCCTAAAAAGGAAAGGTTGTACTTGTCATCTCTGTACTTATGGTTATATTTGACAAACGAATGCTCAACCTGTGGTGCCTGAAGGTGCTATAGCCACACTGAATTGGTTATTTCACTCATGCATACTCTATCCCTCCCTGCTGTGATATTGATGTGTTTTATTCATTTCTGGACCTCATACCTATCTACAACATTTCTATGAGCTATTCGGAAGGGCCTATTACTTTTCTTCTGGAATGCTGTTAAAAGACATGTCCAACTTGTTGTCAGCAGCAAGTAATGATCTCTAAATGGAAGTAATATGGTGAGTGAGAGTGTGTGTGAGAGAGTGTGTGTATGTGTGTGTGTGTGTGTGTGAGAGAGAGAGAGAGAGAGAGAGAGAGAGATTAATGGAGTAGTTCAAAATGTCATCTGTGGTATTGTCACAGGTAGACAACTCTCATCAGAAATCAGTATTGCAGTGCATCAACAACATCTCCGTCGATGTGAATGACCCCTGTCTAATTGACTACTCTTGATGTACATTATCCTAGAGGTAGGCTATATGCTTGTTATTCATATGAATAGCTTGACACACCTCTGAACCCTATCCCACAGTGTCAGCCATGTTTTGGGGGCTTAATGGCTGGTCTGTGTATGGCATCATCAGCTAAATTAACTTCTGTGCTATTTTTTTAAAATATCCTCTCATGTCTGGGTTAAAAAGCAGTGGAATACAGGTGTAATTTTCTGCTCGCACTGGGAATGGTATTAATCAAACACAGATTAATTAATGTAGTGTCACACCTTTCCCCTCCAATACCTGAAAGTACATGTATCTGTTGAGTAACTCATGTATTATACTGTATGCCTGCGTGTATATGCCTTATTGAGTCTACATGTTGCCTTTCATTCATGAGCACACCATTTAATTATAATTTATAAAGCATTTACGAGTATTCATAAGCATACTGGTTTGTTAAGTTAATAAGTTAATGCTTTATTTAAGTTATCAAAGAGCTCAACATTGTATCTGCATGACTGAAACTATTAATGACGTGCGGTGAAACCAGCGACTTTTAAAAATCTTTCAACTTTATTACAAAAACAAATAACCTACACAACAGTCAAACAGAAGGACAAAACTTGTATTTTATATGCCTTCTGCACCCGTTTACTTTTGACTTGTTTTTAATTCACATGCCGTGGTGGGGTTAGTGTTGAGTTGAACCAGCTGGGCTCACAGAACAGAGACTAGAATCTCATCAGCCTCTAGTCTGATTTGTGTAACAAATACTTCTTTATTATTATTCTATACCAAAAGGCACTGTTTTTTTTTCTGAAGTTCATAAAAGAAAGAAAAGCTCAAGTTAATGATACACAACCATCCTTGTTGTTTACATGGTGGTGTGGTCATTTCAGCTGAGCATATCCTACATCAGTGGGCTTTGAACCCATGCATCACTAGAGAGGCATATAGCTGCGAGGCTGCAGAAGATCCCGTTTCCCGTAGGTGCTGGAGCCTACGTTGGTGGGGGCGTACACCGTGCCAATGGTGTTGCTGGAGCGGGTCAGGAAGTCGGCCAGTCGCTGGGTTACACAGGTAGCCGTGTTGCACTTCCTTTTCTCCATGTGGTGGCTGATGGGATTATCAGAGGACAGCAATCAATGAATCCAATATGTCGAACAAATTATGCATGACTTATCTAAACATTTATAGAGTGGTAGAGATCAGGAAAATATAGCAAATGTATTGGCCTACCAGACATACTGTATAGTAAGTGGATAAAAATAGCCACTATATGATACTAATAGTCAAAGTGCCCAAACTGAGCTCTAACTTGAGAAAACTCTCAAACACAGTGCTTTTAACATTCAATGTTTTTTACCTACATATTTCACACATGTTCATTTATAGATGGCGGCATAGTAGGAAGATAGGAATTTGTGAACCAAGAGGTTGTTAGTTCAAATCCCAGGTGAGGACATGTTGAATAATAATTACTGTATAAAATGAACATGCACAATGTAAACATGTTTATGTCAATGTGTGTCAAATATATAGGTTGAAAACATTGCATGTTAAAAGCACTATATGAATGTGTGGGTGTCCCTAACCTAGATTTTTCTTAAATCAGAGTTAATTTTGGGCCAACCAAAAATGTTCAGTTCAGATAATATTTTAGTATATTTTGACTGACAAGTTGAGTAAAATCCATGGATCCATTTACTAAATAATAATTAGTTTAATCAACTCGATTATTTTACATTGTTTTGTCTGCAAAATTATCAACATTTGCACTCAATCAACAAATCAATAAATGAGGTGCAACTTATATAATAAGGTGCAACCTTACCTGTTGACAGGTGTGAGCCCTCTCTGGAGCCGCACGCCAATGAGGCCAAGGTAGTGGTTGGAGACGATCCCGGGCACGAGCCAGCCTTCTCTGTCCGGGAGCGCGCTTTCTTGCTCCCTAGATGAGGTGAAGTACCTGAATCAGGATGAGGAAAGAGCCAAACCGTCACTCCGACTGGTGACTGATGCCCACTTCAAAACATAATCTCAATTCTCGAGGGCGCAATGGAGTGGCCACGATTCACATATTCCTGTCTCTGCCTTGGCAGGACAAAACCCGACCTCTCGGATGTCACGATTGCAATGGATATTCATCTCAATGATCTCATCAATGTCATTAGCCGGTTGTAGAGTTAGACTACCCACGTCGTTAATTGATTTTTACTGTTCAAGATGGATGTGCCAAATTACGTACAACTTAAAACCGGTGCTATATCAGTTGAGTGATTAATTCACCTGCAAAATTAAACCCACTTCCTAGTGTCAATTGAACTTTGGACGACACTTGTAACTGTACATCACAGAAGTGACACTCAGAAATAACGGAAATAACTGAGGCAGCTTTGCGCTCTCACCTGTTGCTAGGGAGGGTGGCGACACATGGCAGCAGCACGAGAAGGAACACGGGCAGCTTCAGGTAATACATCGTGCACGCGGGATCCCTGCACGAAAACAAAAGATGGTAAGTCAATAATCACACACACTGTTGAATTACACAAGTAGAGGGATGCACATGCCTGTGAATAGTGTAACCCTCACCCATCAAGTATTCAGTTTATGCTACTAGAACACTTTAGAATAGAATGACAGCAGAAACGGCCAAAGTTCTGTAGAACAGCTAAGCATGCAAACCAACGACCACAAAACAGACAAGCCACTCAACAGCCTACCCTCAACCACACAGGGAAAAGAGAGACAAATACTTGGGATAGTATAGTGTAGTGTCCTGGTCTCCATCTCTCTCAGATCAATATGCATTCTAATGGTCTGGTTAACTCACCCTCAGTAGTTAAACCCAATCGCCAGTGGATCCAAAGACAGACACTGCTACTGTCAGTGGTTTCTTAGACTGTCACAGACACACACACTCTCACACAGATATAGGCTTCACCGTCAACCACTTGTGACATCACCCCTCCAAATATAGTCCTGCGTTTCCATTAGCAGGGATGAGGTTCACTGAAAGAAACTCAAATCCACAGCAAGAGTCACCTACTCCACACACACACACGCACACACACACGCACACAACATCATCTTCGTCATTCTCATCATCAGCGTCATCGAACTGTGGTTGGACTGGTCTGCTGTAAACTCACACTGGGGGAGACAACACAGCCGGGGCGGAAACCACACATACATTTTACATCAAAATATTGCATTAAGTTCTTAGGGCAGAAAGTTTATTTTTCTCCAATAATGGAGGTAATCGCTTGGCAAAATTATGGGATAACAACTACAATATTGCGGATAAAGGGTTCAGGAGCTAGGTTTCACCCCCAGTTCGTTTTCAAATGTAGTTACTGGTGAGTGTAGGAATTAGTATGTACTATCAATACCTCATCATGTCACCCACTTCTCCTCCATCCCACTACCTAGTCTGCAGTACCTATAGTCCACACGCTCCACAACCCACTCTGGTGGGAGGGGAATGATTTAAGCGGTGAAAGGAACCACAGTAACTATACTAAACAAAAATATAAACGCAACATTTTAAGTGTTGGTCCCATGTTTCATGAGCTGAAATGAAAGATCCCAGAAATTGTCCATGGACACAAACAGCTTATTTCTCAAAAATGTTGTGCACAAATGTGTTTACATCCCAGTTAGTGTTTCTCCATTGCCAAGATAGTCCATCCACCTGACAGGTGTAGCATATCAAGAAGCTGATTAAACAGCATTATCATTACACAGGTGCACCTTGTGCTGGGGACAATAAAAGGCCACTCTAAAATGTGCAGTTTAGTCACACAACACAATGCCACAGATGCCTCAAGTCTTGAGGGAGCGCACAATTGGCATAATGACTGTAGGAATGTCCACCAGAGCTGTTGCCAGAGAATTTAATGTTAATTTCCCTACCATAAACATCCTCCAACGTCTTTTTAAAGAATTTGGCAGTACGTCCAACCAGCCTCACAACCGCAGACCACGTGTAACCACGCCAGCCTAGGAACTCCACATCCGGCTTCTTCACCTGTGGAATCGTCTGAGATCAGCCATCCGGACAGCTGATGAAACTGAGGAGTACCTCTGTCTGTAACGAAAGGTTTTTTGTGGGTAAAAACTCATTCTGATTGGCTAGGCCTGGCTCCCCAGTGGGTGTGCCTATGCCCTCCCAGGTCCACACATGGCTGCACCCCTGCCCAGTCATGTGAAGTCCATAGATTAGGGCCTATTGAATTAATTTAAATTGACTGATTTCCTTATATGAACTGTAACTCAATATATAACCTTAGAAATTGTTGCATGTTGCGCTTATAATTTTGTTCAGTATAGTTCAAGTTAAACTCCATGGAAGTTGCTAGCATGGATATCTCTGAGGTTGTTTTGCGCTCACACACACCCTGATTACCCAGAATCCTCCCCTCAGAGACTCTTTCTTCACCACCACATACAGGCTCGTAGGGTGGTCTGTAGACAGAGACATGGTCCTAGTCAAGTGCAGAGTTTTACCAACAGGCCTAAGTTAGGGGAGACATGACTTACGCTTACGACTTACGTGTGGTTTAGCTAGGCCTGTTGGATGCAAGATTCTCCCCCTGTTTCTCCAGTGATCCTGTAACACATACACACTCACCCCATTTATGGAAGCGTTTGACCCAAAACTGTTCTACCATGATGTCCTTATGTTCATCTAATTCTAAAATTCTGTGAGATAATATGATTTCTCTCTCAGGACAATCTTACATTACATGTGTTTTATTATAAGACAATACGTATGGCTCGATGGTACACTGTCCTTCTCTCAGCACATATCCAAGCTGCAGGCTAAGGTTAATATAAACTTGGTTTTCCCTATCGTAATCGCTCCTTTTTTTAACCCAGCTGCCAAACTAACCCTGATTTAGATGGCCATCCTTCCCATGCTAGATTACGGAGACGTCATTCATAGATCGGCAGGTAGGGTGCTCTCGAGCGGCTAGATGTTCTTTACTATTCGGCCATCAAATTTGCCACCAATGCTCCTTATTGGACACATCACTGCACTCCATGATCCTCTGCAAACGGGTCATCTCTGCATACTCAACGCAAAACCCACTGGTTGATGCTTATTTATAAATCCCTCTTAGGCCTCACTTCCCCCTATCTGAGATACATAATACAACCCTCATCCACATACAACACCTGTTCTGCCAGTAACATTCTGTTAAAGGCCCCAAAGCACATACATCCCTGGGTTGCTCCTCTTTTCAGTTTGCTGCAGCTAGCAACTGGAACAAGCTGCAAAAAACGCTCAAACTGGACAGTTTTACATCCATCTCTTCAGATAAAGACTCAATCAATCTTACTGACACTTGTGGCTGCTTTGTGTGATGTATTGTTGTTTCTACCTTGTTGCCCTGTGCTGTTTGTACCAGGTTTTGTGCTGCTACCATGTTGTGCTGCTGCCATGTTGTGTTGCTACCGTGTTATTGTCATGTTGTGTTGCTGCCATGCTGTGTTGTTGTCTTAGTTCTCTCTTCATGTAGTGTTGTGGTGTCTCTCTTGTCGTAATGTATGTTTTGTCCAACATTTCTATTTTTAATCCCAGCCCCCGTATACATAATGGTTAATGTGAGACGTTTTCTGATGCCTAATGGAAGAAAATTAGACTGTTGAGAGTGTTATTGACGACCTGGTGAATTGAGAGACAGTGAAAGGGTGGATTAAGAAGATTGGATAAGGAGAGAAAGAGGTGATGAAGGAGTCTGGGGTGTGAACGAGTGGGAGGTGGAGAGACAACGATGACAGAGCAAAGAGAGAAAATACTTGTATTGTATAATTGAATGAGTCTATCAAAAGTTGGGATGAGCTAACAATACGGCGTTAGTGCTTGAAACAAGAACTGAGGAAAGAGACAGGCGTGCAAACATGAAAAAGGACACCAAGCACATTCTTAATGTCTCATGTAACAATTAGTCTTTGGCCCCCCAAAAAGATGTGAGGCTCTTTTTGATAAAATATTTTGACAGACATGACACATTAGCTCTGTGCTATCACCAAGTGGTGACTAATGTTCATTACAGTAATAGTTGTAATCCTCATCATAATAATGGAAAAAAATAGAGGAAAACAACACCAACTCCTTAAAACAACAGTTGTTGAGACAAATAACCTTTAACCTAGCACATGGTTATTGTTAAATGTAGTGCTGCACTAGACTAGCTTCCTCTTAATCAGCAGGATGACAAGGCCCAGTAGCACGTAGGCACATGCATCCAGAGCCAGCACCACACCTAAGAGTGAAAGAGATCTGTGACCCCGCTAGCCAGCCTGGTCTCATAGACAAGACGTAGCATAGTAAATGTAAATCTGCCTAACAATTTCGTATCATATGTTACGTTTTGGTATGGTTAAACAAGACAGATGGTTACTTAAGGCAAAAACCAAAGTAAGGTGCTTGGTTAGGGTGGATGGGTTGGCATATAACGTCTAGCAACCCGAATGTTGCAAGTTTGAATCTCATCATGGCCAACTTCAGCATTTTAGCTAGCTAGCAACTTTTAAAGTACTTTTTAGCTAATATTGCAACTACTTAGCATGTTAGCTAACACTTACCCTAACTTGTTGAGGTTAGGGGGCAGTATTTTCACTTTGGATGAACTGTGTGTTCACCATAGTGAACTGCATCCTACTCAGTCCTAAATTGCTAATATATGCATATTATTATTACTATTGAATAGAAAACACTCTGAAGTTTCTAAAACGGTTTGAATTATGTCTGTGAGTATAACAGAACTCATAGGGCAGGCAATCTTCCAAACAAGAAGTGAAATTCTGAATGTGGGGCAACTTTGACGTCATCGCCCCCTCGTTTCCCAACAATATATGGATCTGGTAGCACCTACGCCTTCCACTAGATGTCCTCATTCAGTAGAAAGTGGAATGGAGCATTTGCTGTGAACTTTGACCGAATGGGAGGGGAAATAGTCAGTGTCCCGACAGAATGCCATTTTCCTGTGGCGCATTTCTCTGGGGGTGCTACCGCTGTTCCATTTGGCTCCCTTTCAAAAAATGTAGAACGAAGGCCAGATATAGCCCTTGGTTCACTCCAGACCTGACTGCCCTCGACCAGCACAAAAACATGCTGTGGCGGACTGCACTAGCATCGAATAGTCCCGCGATATGCAACTTTTCAGGGAAGTCAGGAACCAATACACGCAGTCAGTCAGGAAAGCAAAGGCTAGCTTTTTCAAACAGAAATTTGCATCCTGTAGCTCTCACTCCAAAAAGTTTTGGGACACTGTAAAATCCATAGAGAATAATAGCACCTCCTCCCAGCCGCCCACTGCACTGAGGCTAGGTAACACTGTCACCACCGATGAATCCATGATAATCGAGAATTTCAATTCGCATTTCTCTATGGCTGGCCATACTTTCCTCCTGGCTACTCCAATCCCGGCCAACAGCGCGGCACCCCCCCGCAGCTACTTGGCCAAGCCTCCCCAGCTTCTCCTTCACCCAAATACAGATAGCAGATGTTCTGAAAGAGCTGCAAAACTTGGACCCGTACAAATCATCTGGGCTAGACAATCTGGACCCTCTCTTACTAAAATTATCCGCCGCCATTTTTGCAACCCCTATTACAAATCAAATCAAATGTATTTATATAGCCCTTCGTACATCAGCTGATATCTCAAAGTGCTGTACAGAAACCCAGCCTAAACCCCCAAACAGCAAGCAATGCAGGTGTAGAAGCACGGTGGCTAGGAAAAACTCCCTAGAAAGGCCAAAACCTAGGAAGAAACCTAGAGAGGAACCAGGCTATGTGGGGTGGCCAGTCCTCTTCTGGCTGTGCCGGGTGGAGATTATAACAGAACATGGCCAAGATGTTCAAATGTTCATAAATGACCAGCATGGTCTAATAATAATAAGGCAGAACAGTTGAAACTGGAGCAGCAGCACGATCAGGTGGACTGGGGACAGCAAGGAGTCATCATGTCAGGTAGTCCTGGGGCATGGTCCTAGGGCTCAGGTCCTCCGAGAGAGAGAAAGAAAGAGAGAAGGAGAGAATTAGAGAACGCACACTTAGATTCACACAGGACACCGAATAGGACAGGAGAAGTACTCCAGATATAACAAACTGACCCTAGCCCCCCGACACATAAACTACTGCAGCATAAATACTGGAGGCTGAGACAGGAGGGGTCAGGAGACACTGTGGCCCCATCCGAGGACACCCCCGGACAGGGCCAAACAGGAAGGATATAACCCCACCCACTTTGCCAAAGCACAGCCCCCACACCACTAGAGGGATATCTTCAACCACCAACTTACCATCCTGAGACAAGGCTGAGTATAGCCCACAAAGATCTCCGCCACGGCACAACCCAAGGGGGGGGGGGGGGGGGGCGCCAACCCAGACAGGATGACCACATCAGTGAATCAACCCACTCAGGTGATGCACCCCTTCCAGGGACGGCATGAGAGAGCCCCAGTAAGCCAGTGACTAAGCCCCTGTAATAGGGTTAGAGGCAGAGAATCCCAGTGGAAAGAGGGGAACCGGCCAGGCAGAGACAGCAAGGGCGGTTTCATTGCTCCAGAGCCTTTCCGTTCACCTTCCCACTCCTGGGCCAGACTACACTCAATCATATGACCCACTGAAGAGATGAGTCTTCAGTAAAGACTTAAAGGTTGAGACCGAGTTTGTGTCTCTGACATGGGTAGGCAGACCGTTCCATAAAAATGGAGCTCTATAGGAGAAAGCCCTGCCTCCAGCTGTTTGCTTAGAAATTCTAGGGACAATTAGGAGGCCTGCGTCTTGTGACATACGTGTAGGTATGTATGGCAGGACCAAATCAGAGAGATAGGTAGGAGCAAGCCCATGTAATGCTTTGTAGGTTAGCAGTAAAACCTTGAAATCAGCCCTTGCTTTGACAGGAAGCCAGTGTAGAGAGGCTAGCACTGGAGTAATATGATCAAATTTTTTGGTTCTAGTCAGGATTCTAGCAGCCGTATTTAGCACTAACTGAAGTTTATTTAGTGCTTTATCCGGGTAGCCGGAAAGTAGAGCATTGCAGTAGTCTAACCTAGAAGTGACAAAAGCATGGATAAATTTTTCTGCATCATTTTTTGACCGAAAGTTTCTGATTTTTGCAATGTTACGTAGATGGAAAAAAGCTGTCCTTGAAATGGTCTTGATATGTTCTTCAAAAGAGAGATCAGGGTCCAGAGTAACGCCGAGGTCCTTCACAGTTTTATTTGAGACGACTGTACAACCATTAAGATTAATTGTCAGATTCAACAGAAGATCTCTTTGTTTCTTGGGACCTAGAACAAGCATCTCTGTTTTGTCCAAGTTTAAAAGTAGAAAGTTTGCAGCCATCCACTTCCTTATGTCTGAAACACATGCTTCTAGCAAGGGCAATTTTGGGGCTTCACCATGTTTCATTGAAATGTACAGCTGTGTGTCATCCGCATAGCAGTGAAAGTTAACATTATGTTTTCGAATAACATCCCCAAGAGGTAAAATATATAGTGAAAACAATAGTGGTCCTAAAACGGAACCTTGAGGAACACCGAAATTTACAGTTGATTTGTCAGAGGACAAACCATTCACAGAGACAAACTGATATCTTTTCGACAGATAAGATCTAAACCAGGCCAGAACTTGTCCGTGTCGACCAATTTGGGTTTCCAATCTCTCCAAAAGAATGTGGTGATCGATGGTATCAAAAGCAGCACTAAGGTCTAGGAGCACGAGGACAGATGCAGAGCCTCGGTCCGATGCCATTAAAATGTCATTTACCACCTTCACAAGTGCCGTCTCAGTGCTATGATGGGGTCTAAAACCAGACTGAAGCATTTCGTATACATTGTTTGTCTTCAGGAATGCAGTGAGTTGCTGCGCAATAGCCTTTTCTAAAATCTTTGTGAGGAATGGAAGATTCGATATAGGCCGATAGTTTTTTATATTTTCTGGGTCAAGGTTTGGCTTTTTCAAGAGAGGCTTTATTACTGCCACTTTTAGTGAGTTTGGTACACATCCGGTGGATAGAGAGCCGTTTATTATGTTCAACATAGGAGGGCCAAGCACAGGAAGCAGCTCTTTCAGTAGTTTAGTTGGAATAGGGTCCAGTATGCAGCTTGAAGGTTTAGAGGCCATGATTATTTTCATCATTGTGTCAAGAGATATAGTACTAAAACACTTGAGTGTCTCTCTTGATCCTAGGTCCTGGCAGAGTTGTGCAGACTCAGGACAACTGAGCTTTGAAGGAATACGCAGATTTAAAGAGGAGTCCGTCATTTGCTTTCTAATAATCGTAATCTTTTCCTCAAAGAAGTTCATGAATTTATCACTGCTAAAGTGAAAGTCATCCTCTCTTGGGGAATGCTGCTTTTTAGTTAGCTTTGCGACAGTATCAAAAAGGAATTTCGGATTGTTCTTATTTTCCTCAATTAAGTTAGAAAAATAGGATGATCGGGCAGCAGTAAGGGCTCTTCGGTACTGCACGGTACTGTCTTTCCAAGCTAGTCGGAAGACTTCCAGTTTGGCGTGGCGCCATTTCCGTTCCAATTTTCTGGAAGCTTGCTTCAGAGCTCGGGTATTTTCTGTGTACCAGGGAGCTAGTTTCTTATGAGAAATGTTTTTAGTTTTTAGGGGTGCAACTGCATCTAGGGTATTGCGCAAGGTTAAATTGAGTTCCTCAGTTAGGTGGTTAACTGATTTTTGTCCTCTGGCGTCCTTGGGTAGACAGAGGGAATCTGGAAGGACATCAAGGAATCTTTGTGTTGTCTGTGAATTTATAGCATGACTTTTGATGTTCCTTGGTTGGGGTCTGACCAGATTATTTGTTGCAATTGCAAACGTAATAAAATGGGGGTCCGATAGTCCAGGATTATGAGGAAAAACATTAAGATCCACAACATTTATTCCATGGGACAAAACTAGGTCCAGCGTATGACTGTGACAGTGAGTGGGTCCAGAGACATGTTGGACAAAACCCACTGAGTCGATGATGGCTCCGAAAGACTTTTGGAGTGGGTCTGTGGACATTTCCACGTGAATATTATAGTCACCAAAGATTAGAATATTATCTGCTATGACTACAAGGTCCGATAGGAATTCAGGGAACTCAGTGAGGAACGCTGTATATGGCCCAGGAGGCCTGTAAACAGTAGCTATAAAAAGTGATTGAGTAGGCTGCATAGATTTCATGACTAGAAGCTCAAAAGACGAAAACGTCTTTTTTTTTTGTAAATTGAAATTTGCTATCGTAAATGTTAGCAACACCTCCGCCTTTGCGGGATGCACGGGGGATATGGTCACTAGTGTAGCCAGGAGGTGAGGCCTCATTTAAAACAGTAAATTCATCAGGCTTAAGCCATGTTTCAGTCAGGCCAATCACATCAAGATTATGATCAGTGATTAGTTCATTGACTATAATTGCCGTTGAAGTAAGGGATCTAACATTAAGTAGCCCTATTTTGAGATGTGAGGTATCATGATCTCTTTCAATAATGACAGGAATGGAGGTGGTCTTTATCCTAGTGAGATTGCTAAGGCGAACACATTTACATTTACATTTAAGTCATTTAGCAGACGCTCTTATCCAGAGCGACTTACAAATTGGTGCGTTCACCTTAAGAACACCGCCATGTTTAGTTTTGCCCAACCTAGGTCGAGGCACAGACACAGTCTCAATGGTGATAGCTGAGCTGACTACACTGACTGTGCTAGTGGCAGACTCCACTATGCTGGCAGGCTGGCTAACAGCCTGCTGCCTGGCCTGCACCCTATTTCATTGTGGAGCTAGAGGAGTTAGAGCCCTGTCTATGTTGGTAGATAAGATGAGAGCACCCCTCCAGCTAGGATGGA
Source organism: Oncorhynchus nerka (assembly GCF_034236695.1). Classification (NCBI taxonomy): domain Eukaryota; kingdom Metazoa; phylum Chordata; class Actinopteri; order Salmoniformes; family Salmonidae; genus Oncorhynchus; species Oncorhynchus nerka. The sequence continues at coordinate 36,359,148 of NC_088403.1, forward strand.
GTCCGTCACTCCTCAGCAGGTCAGGCTTGGTCCTGTTTGTGGGTGAGTCCCAGAAAAAGGGCCAATTATCTACAAATTCTATCTTTTGGGAGGGGCAGAAAATGCAGGTGTAGAACCAGCGATTGAGTTGTGAGACTCTGCTGTAGAGCTCATCACTCCCCCTAACTGGGAGGGGGCCAGAGACAATTACTCGATGCCGACACATCTTTCTAGCTGATTTACACGCAGAAGCTATGTTGCGCTTGGTGATCTCTGACTGTTTCATCCTAACATCGTTGGTGCCGACGTGGATAACAATATCTCTATACTCTCTACACTCGCCAGTTTTAGCTTTAGCCAGCACCATCTTCAGATTAGCCTTAACGTCGGTAGCCCTGCCCCCTGGGCCTTACTCGCCGTAAGGTGAGTACAGCGACTGCAATTAGAAGGCATCATGTTAATGTTACTACTTAGCTTCGGCTGTTGGAGGTCCTGACGAATCGTGTCCAGATAAAGCGTCCGGAGTGAAAAAGTTGAGGGAAAAAAATGATATATATAAACGGTAATTAAAAAGTAAAAACCGTAAAGTTGACAGGTAGCAAAATAGGTTGGCAACAAAACGCACAGCAACTCGAAAACAAGTCTGGAAGTTGTGACCGGAAATGACGTCCATTACCAGTCTGTTCAACCTCTATTTCGTATCGCCTGAGATCCCTAAAGATTGAAAAACTGCCGCGGTCATTCCCCTCTTCAAAGGGGGTGACACCCTAGACCCAAACTGTTAAAGACCTATATCCATCCTGCCCTGCCTTTCTAAAGTCTTCGAAAGTCAAGATAATAAACAGATCACTGACCATTTTGAATACCACCGTACCTTCTGCGCTGTGCAATCCGCTTTCCGAGGTAGTCACTGGTGCACCTCAGCCACGCTCAAGGTACTAAATGATATCATAACCGCTATCGATAAAAGACAGTACTGTGCAGCCGTCTTCATCGACCTGGTCAAGGCTTTCGACTCTGTCAATCACCGTATTCCTATCGGCAGACTCAACAGCCTTGGTTTCTCAAATAACTGCCTCACCTGGTTCACCAACTACTTCTCAGACAGACCTCTGGCAGTCTCTATGGGGGTACCACAGGGTTCAATTCTTGGGCTGACTCTTTTCTCTGTATATATCAACGATGTCACTCTTGCTGCGGGTGATCCCCTGATCCACCTCTACGCAGACGACACCATTTTGTATACATGTGGCCCTTCTTCGGACACTGTGTTAACCTCCAAACGTGCTTCAATGCCAGACAACACTCCTTCAGTGGCCTCCAACTGCTCTTAAACGCTAGTAAAACTAAATGCATGCTTTTCAACCGTTCGCTGCCCGACTAGCATCACTATTTTGGACGATTCTGACTTATATGAATATGTGGACAACTACAAATACCTAGGTGTCTGGCTAGACTGTAAACTCTCCTTCCAGACTCATATTACGCATCTTCAATCCAAAATTAAATCTAGAATCGGCTTCCTATTTTGCAACAAAGCCTCCTTCACTCATGCCTCCAAACATACCCTCGTAAAACTGACTATCCTACCGATCCTCGACTTTGGAGATGTCATTTACAAAATAGCTTCCAATACTCTACTTAGCAAACTGGATGCAGTCTATCACAGTGCCATCCGTTTAGTCACCAAAGCCCCTTATACCACCCACCACTGCGACCTGTATGCTCTAGTCGGCTGGCCCTCACTACATATTCGTCGCCAGACCCACTGGCTCCAGATCTTCTATAAGTCTATGCTAGGTAAAGCTCTGCCTTATCTCAGCTCACTGGTCACGATAACAACACCCACCTGTAGCACGTGCTCCAGCAGGTATATCTCACTGGTCATCCCCAAAGTCAACACCTACTTTGGCCACCTTTCCTTCCAGTGCTCTGCTGCCAATGACTGGAACGAATTGCAAAAATCGCTGAAGCTGGAGACTTATATTTCCCTCACTAACTTTAAACATCAGCTATCTGAGCAGCTAACCGATCGCTGCAGCTGTACATAGCCCATCTGTAAAAAGCCCACCCAATCTACCTACCTCATCCCCATATTATTTTTATTTACTTTTCTGCTTTTTTTGCACATCAGTATTTCTACTTGCACATCATCATCTGCTATTTATCAGTCCAGTGTTAATTTGCTAAACTGTAATTACTTCGCTACTATGGCCTATTTATTGCCTTACCTCCTGTCGCCATTTGCACAGACTGTATATATACTTTTTTCTATTGTGTTATTGACTGTACGCTTGTTTAGTCTATGTGTAACTCTGTGTTGTTGTTGTGTCACACTATCTTGGCCAGGTCGCAGTTCTAAATGAGAACTTGTTCTCAACTAGCTTACCTGGTTATATGAAGGTGAAATAAAAAATAAATTAAACAATTCTGGTAAAATAACAACTATGTTAGCAACAGCAAGCTAGCTAAATAGGACAAATTAGCTAGCAAGTGCAAGCTAGCTAGCTAAATTGCCATAAATGTTTAATGCTTTTCGACCTGTCCCCAAATGAATGTAATTGGTTCAGAGTTCGTTTTGATATTTTAACCTGCGTGTCGTGATCACGTTTGGTGTGGGGAGACAACATAAATGTATGCACGATGGCGCACGATGGCGCACGCTCGCACACAGCTGGTTTGGGTTCCATGTTACACGTTGTCTGCGGTTGCCTCTGCTTATGGTAGAGAAATTAACATTCAATTCTCGGGCAACAGCTCTGGTGGACATTCCTGCAGTCAGTAAGCCAATTGCACGCTCCGTCAAAACACGAAACATCTCTGACATTGTGTTGTGTGACAAAACTGCACATTTTAGACTGGCCTTTTATTGTCACCAGCACAAGGTGCACCTGTGTAATGATCATGCTGTTTAATCAGCTTCTTAATGTCACACCTGTCAGGTGGACGGATTATCTTGGCAATGGAGAAATACTCACTAGCAGGAATGTAAACAAGTTTGTGTACACAATTTGAGAGAACTTTTGTGCGTATGGAACATTTCTGGAATCTTTTATTTCAGCTCATGAAACCAGCATTTTACATATTGGGACCAACACTTTACATATTGTGTTTATATTTTTGTTCAGTGTAGTTATTCGGTTGGTAGATTGGGAACCTATCTGGGCTAGCTAAAGCCAACTTCATGGCTAGTAGTATCACAGAGAAAATACAACAGGAAAAATTTTAACATCAAATCTGAGGGGGCAAGTGACCCTGTGACCTCTATGGGGATGATTCCTCTGCTATCAACCACATCATTCTGTATCTGTGACAAAACAGACACCTTCATTCAGCTCTGGTACTGGTCCTACCATATAGATCAGGGATGGGAAATTCCAGTCCGGAAAGGAACAACATTGAGGAACAACATTAACAAGTGTTCAAAGATGGCGCCGGAGAAGAAGGCAGACGTTTTACAGCCGATTGTTTTAAAAAATATATATATATCTGTTTTATTGACTTATTTTGTACATAATGTTGCCGCTACCGTCTCTTATGACCGAAAATAACTTCTAGACATCAGGACTGCGATTACTCACCACGGACTAGTATAATAGTTTTTTTTCCTTTCACGACTCTGACAAGCCCGACACGAAGGATATACTGCTTTCTCGGGAACAGGCCCCGATCCCCGAGATCTGCGTGAAGAGGAGGCAGAAAAAGAGAAGCCGAAGGTCGGGCTGCCTTCGGAGAATTTGTAGGCGATCTAATAAACCCCCACTTCCCTCCATTCTACTAGCAAACGTGCAATCTTTCTAGAATAAAATCGACGAGTTATGCGGAAGATTAAACTACCAATGGGACATTAAAAACTAACATCTTATGCTTCACAGAATCGTGGCTGAACGACGACAATATCAACATACAGGACTGTCACGCCCTGGCCATAGAGAGGCTTTTATTCTCTATTTTGGTTAGGCCAGGGTGTGACTAACATTTTCTATGTTTTGTATTTCTTTGTTGTTTGGCCGGGTGTGGTTCTCAATCAGAGGCAGCTGTCTTTTGTTGTCTCTGATTGAGAACTATACTTAGGTAGCTTTTTCCCACATGGGTTTTGTGGGTAGTTGATTTCTGTTTAGTGTTTTTCACCTTTCAGGACTGTTTCGGTTATTCCCTTTGTTATTTTTGCATTTAGTGTTCAGTGTCAATAAAGAAACATAAATACGTACCACACTGCACCTTGGTCCTCACCTTCTTCCACCAACAGACTGGCCTGTTATATGATGTACCGGCAGGATAGAACAGCGGTGTCTGGTAAAGACAAGGGGCGGGGTCTATGTATTTTTGTAAACAACAGCTGGTGCACGATATCGAAGGATGTCTCGAGCTATTGCTCGCCTGAGGTACAGTATCTCATGATAAGCTGTAGACTACACTACCTACCGAGAGAGTTTTCATCTGTATTCTTTGTTGCTGTTTACATACCATCACAGTCAGAGGCTGGCACTAAGACAGCATTGAATGAGCTGTATTTCCGCCATAAGCAAACAAGAAAACCCTCACCCAGAGGCGGCGCTCCTAGTAGCCGGGGACTTTAATCTGTTTTACCAAATTTCTATCAGCATGTTAAACGTGCAACCAGAGGAAAAATATCTCTGGACCACCTGTACTCCACACACAGAGATACATACAAAGCTCTCCCTCGCCCTCCATTTGGCAAATCTGACCATAATTCTATCCTCCTGATTCCTGCTTACAAGCAAAAATTAAAGCAGGAAGCACCCGTGACTAGATCAATAAAAAAGTGTTCAGAGGAAGCAGATGCTCTGCTACAGGACTGTTTTGCTAGCACAGACTGGAATATGTTCCGGGATTCCTCCGATGGCAATGAGGAGTACACCACATCAGTCATTGGCTTCATCAATAAGTGCATCAATGACATTGTCCCCAAGGTGACCGTAAGTACATACCCCAACCAGAAGCCATGGATTACAGGCAGCATCCGCACTGAGCTAAAGGCTAGAGATGCTGCTTTCAAGGAGCGGGACTCTAACCCAGAAGCGTATCAGTAATCCTGCTATACCCTCCGATGAACCATCAAACAGGCAAAGCATCAATACAGGACTAAGATCGAATCTTGCTACACTGGCTCTGACGCTCGTCGAATGTGGCAGGGCTTGCAAACCATTACAGACTACGAAGGGAAGCACAGCCGAGAGCTGCCCAGTGACACGAGCCTACCAGACAAGCTAAACTACTTCTATGCTCGCTTCGAGGCAAATAACACTGAAACATGCATGAGAGCACAAGCTGTCCCGGACAATCAATTTTGAATCTCCGTTCTGGCTTAAACAAAGCAATCTGATCATGCTCCAGTAAAATACACGCTATAGGTAATGGCACAAAATGGCTTCTGTAAAGCACCTATACATTGTCCAATCAACATCCACACAATGATTTCATTTTTCGCATCCTTATTCAAACACAAACACATTTGGAATTAAGTGCTCTTTCAGTGTCTTGTTGCAGGTTGTGCAATGTTCAAAAGTGTGTGTGAGTTTATCATTAACGTATGTGTGTGTGTGTGTGTGTGTGTGTGTGTGTGTGTGTGTGTGTGTGTGGTGTCAAGTATGGATGGTTGTACATATGCAAATAGCCAAGATTGGATATTTCAGCACCATGGACAGCAGAGAAATTGGAATATCGAGATCTGTCATTCAGCACCACATGACATCAGACAGCGACCATCTCTTGTGAAATTGGTGCTGAGAAAATCCCATGTAATGGGAAATGAGGCCTAGGAGGCAAAACGACTGAAGGAGAAGACTCACATGAACTCTCGTGCCTTAGAGGACCATGACAATGTAGGCACGCAACAGGGTAACACAACAACCACATTTTCAATTGATAATCATTGCTTTAAATGGATGTGGCCAATAGATTTGTATAGGAATATATAAAAAATTATAATATTTCACTTGTAGGCCACTGTTGGATTAGTAGGTCTAGGCAACATGCACCTGGATAAACGTGTCATTTTAACATCTGCTTCCAACTCACACTCTCAAACAAGTATATCCCCTGAACGCAGCTCACTTTCCAGCCCACTTTCCAGCTCAAGCTCTCAAACACATAGATACCCTGAACACGCTCATTCTACAGGGGCCGGATTCACAAAACATTACTTACAAAAAAAATTAAGAAGCTGCTTAAGACAAAAAATAAGAAGTTCACAAGATAGTTCGTAAATGCAATTCCTCAAAATGTTCTTAGGAATTCGTAGTTTTCTTAAGAACTTCGTAAAATATCTTCTTATGTTGCATTGACATTAGTGACGTGCTTGAAACTAATAAATACGCCTATGTGACAGGGATGATACGTCCCTTCTGTCTTCAAGAGAGCGAGAGTTGCACCCCTTCTGAAAAAACCTACACTCGATCCCTCCGATGTCAACAACTACAGACCAGTATCCCTTCTTTCTTTTCTCTCCAAAACTCTTGAACGTGCCGTCCTTGGCCAGCTCTCCCGCTATCTCTCTCAGAATGACCTTCTTGATCCAAATCAGTCAGGTTTCAAGACTAGTCATTCAACTGAGACTGCTCTTCTCTGTATCACGGAGGCCCTCCGCACTGCTAAAGCTAACTCTCTCTCCTCTGCTCTCATCCTTCTAGACCTATCGGCTGCCTTCGATACTGTGAACCATCAGATCCTCCTCTCCACCCTCTCCGAGTTGGGCATCTCCGGCGCGGCCCACGCTTGGTTGCGTCCTACCTGACAGGTCGCTCCTACCAGGTGGCGTGGCGAGAATCTGTCTCCTCACCACGCGCTCTCACCACTGGCGTCCCCAGGGCTCTGTTCTAGGCCCTCTCCTATTCTCGCTATACACCAAGTCACTTGGCTCTGTCATAACCTCACATGGTCTCTCCTATCATTGCTATGCAGACGACACACAATTAATCTTCTCCTTTCCCCCTTCTGATGACCAGGTGGCGAATCGCATCTCTGCATGTCTGGCAGACATATCAGTGTGGATGACAGATCACCACCTCAAGCTGAACCTCGGCAAGACGGAGCTGCTCTTCCTCCCGGGGAAGGACTGCCCATTCCATGATCTCGCCATCACGGTTGACAACTCCATTGTGTCCTCCTCCCAGAGCGCTAAGAACCTTGGCGTGATCCTGGACAACACCCTGTCGTTCTCAACTAACATCAAGGCGGTGGCCCGTTCTTGTAGGTTCATGCTCTACAACATCCGCAGAGTACGACCCTGCCTCACACAGGAAGCAGCGCAGGTCCTAATCCAGGCACTTGTCATCTCCCGTCTGGATTACTGCAACTCGCTGTTGGCTGGGCTCCCTGCCTGTGCCATTAAACCCTACAACTCATCCAGAACGCCGCAGCCCGTCTGGTGTTCAACCTTCCCAAGTTCTCTCACGTCACCCCGCTCCTCCGCTCTCTCCACTGGCTTCCAGTTGAAGCTCGCATCCGCTACAAGACCATGGTGCTTGCCTACGGAGCTGTGAGGGAACGGCACCTCAGTACCTCCAGGCTCTGATCAGGCCCTACACCCAAACAAGGGCACTGCGTTCATCCACCTCTGGCCTGCTCGCCTCCCTACCACTGAGGAAGTACAGTTCCTGCGCAGCCCAGTCAAAACTGTTCGCTGCTCTGGCCCCCCAATGGTGGAACAAACTCCCTCACGACGCCAGGACAGCGGAGTCAATCACCACCTTCCGGAGACACCTGAAACCCCACCTCTTTCAGGAATACCTAGGATAGGATAAAGTAATCCTTCTCACCCCCCTTAAAATATTTAGATGCACTATTGTAAAGTGGCTGTTCCACTGGATGTCTTAAGGTGAACGCACCAATTTGTAAGTCGCTCTGGATAAGAGCGTCTGCTAAATGACTTAAATGTAAATGTAAATGATATGATTTGGCCCACTATAAGTGTTGATATTTACATTTTATTGCATTCATTTTTTTGCTTTATGTCTCGAGAAACATTTTTTTTAGTTGGCTCGCGATCAGACTAACGTTAGCTACTGTACATCAAAATAAAAAATGGATAACCAAGGAAAGCGCGGTAAAAACAAACAAGAGCTTGAAGTGATGGTGGGGGAAATAGCAGCAAGGAAAAGGTTGCTGTTGGGGAAACCTGATAACTGCGGGGTCACTGCAAACACCAAAAAGAGAGGATGGGCGAGAGTGGCCGAGTCTGTCTCTGCCGTCGGGGGTATGGCAAAAGACAGGGATAACGTTAGACAAGTTCTTCTTTGCAAATTGACGAGATAACGCAAGCTATTTAACACTTCTAGAATATTGTAATATATTGTTGATTACTAGCTAGTGTGAGGTTTGAAAATATGCTTGGCCTATCATGAGGGTGTCTGTGTGTGTTAGAACTAACATTTTGCAACATATGGTGTGACTAGCGGAAAGGCTGTGGCTGGCCTTGGGTGTAGGCAGTTATCATGAATTGTTGGGGGCACATACAGAACATAGTGTTGCGAGAACAAACAGTCTTTTGTTAGATAACAGGAGCCAGATGTGTGATAACTATATCGAGAGTATGAGCTCATAGATATTCTACACAGCAACAGTTACATCTATCAACTGGAGCGCCTGGGGGACTGGGACCAGCCTGTGCGCCAACGATAGGCTGGTGAGTTTAAACCAGTCTCTACTCTGTGACAGGCCAGCTCAGAAGCAGGAACTACTTCTGTCAGAGTATTTTAGAAGAAAATATTAGTGTATTGGCTAGTTCTCTGTACTGCCCTGCGTGGTGTTACAGCGAACCCGTATATACGAAAATTGCATTTACCATTTATTGCTTAGCAAATAAAAGTACATAGTATACAATCGGTGACTCAGTGTCATACTTGTTCTGATACCAGTTTCGAATTGACGCAACCCTAACACTAGCTAGATAATGCACGTTTAATTTGTTTTCTTGCTGTATTTAAATATCCGGTAGCCAACTGTGTCTGTGGTGCAAGAAAATGTTAAATGTTTACAAAAGTATCCATTCGTCTCAAGACAAGGGTTTAGCTGTCCTAAAGTTAAGTAGATTTTCAAGAAGGAATCCTAAAGCATTATTTTCAAGAATCCCATTTCTTCTTAACTTTTTTATCAGGAAGATACTTAGGAAAAACCTTAAGAATATTTCCAAGAACTTTATTGAGAAATAGCAACTTTGTAAATGGCAGTTAAGAAGTCATTTCTTCTTAATTAAGAAGGTTTTGTGAATCCGGCCCCAGATCCCAAAACACCTGAATTCTGATCACTTGCTCACACACCTGTATGTCATTATCACACATTATTTAGTTCAGTTCTTTGCACCCCATCATTGTGAGCTATTGTTTGTTTTGTGACACATTTCTATTCAGAGCTCTGGTTGTTCCCGTAATTTAATCCTCCCGTGTATGATAGTTTTTGCCTGCCTCACTAACGGCGCCTTTTGCCTATTCCCTGTCTGTACTTTAACCTATTGGATTTCCTGTAATCAACCTATTGCCTGATTTCCCGGACGACGTTACTAGCCTTTTCCCTGCCTGTACTATTGCCTTTTTGGACCCCCTGTGTATGACCTCCTGCCTGCCCCTGGACCCATCTACCTGCCTCCTCTTGAGGTCCTTTACAAAAAAACACCCTGCGCTTGAAACCAGCTCTCTGTCTCCCATTGTGTTCATTACAGTCATGAATCGGAACGGGCTCCAACTTCCTCATATACTCATGTCATAACTCTGCTGTGAAGATCTGAAGGATCAGGTTACAGTGGGTCCTGTCTACAGCGCCCTCTCTCTCCCCCAGAGGTGGAAGGGGCCGCTTTATGGCAGTCGTAAAATACTCTGCTTCTGGGCTCTGTAGTATCGAGATTGGAATGTGACTGTGGACATAGAGCAACACTTGGACATCAAAATGCTGAATAATTTAACAGTATCTCTGTATTCCAAGCAGTTGGAGTGGTCTGTGGACACTTAAGGAACAGTCATGTCGAGTTTGTTTCATTTGGTGACCTCATGAGGGACAGGAGACACGCATTACTGTTTCTTTGTTTGTATACACTTCTCAATTATGGGGTTTGTATCTGAATGTTGTATAAAATAAATGATTGAGTATAGGAATACTTTAGGAACGTTAACAATGTGATCTTAGTCTTCTAAGTGAGAATTGTTTTTCATAGTAACTTAGGATCAATCAGTGGCCACGCCCTCGTGATCACAGACATTACACAGCGTCATGGAACGCCCCCTTTTCTACTAAAATACAGGGATGGGAGTTCCCACGTTGAAATGGCTAAGAAATCTACAAACTAAATACCAATTATTCAGGCTGCAGCTGTTTAAGTACATTAGTCTGGTAAACACAATCGGTCGAACGACCGAATGGGACTCTGATGTACCCATAATAACAAGCTACAACTACGAAAGACTGATCTCTGGTGGATAAACCTGACTATTCATCAGACGGACCGGCGATCGCAGAGAGGGACAACAAAGACATACACTCGTAAATATGTCAATTGCATTTTCTTTTCAAATGAGCGGTTGTTCATGTTCAAAGTATTAGCATTTCCATGAGTGTAGTATCCACTCTGAATTTCCCACTCTTGAGCTGTCCCCACCCCTTTCCTTTGTCTACTAAGCCGTCATATCGGTTTTGTCCACCACTTTTCTTTGTGTCATGTTAGTAACCAATGTATGAGCTACTGTGTGTGTGTTTATGTAATTCTGTGATTGATTAGTAAGTTAGTAAATAAATAATTAAGCCAATTTGTATATCGCTGATTTATGTCAGGGTTCGTGCAGATATCCAAGGGTTTGCGACATTCAAGAATGAGACTGATGAGGTAATAATACATCAATAGAAGACTGTAATCGATAAGATAATAAAATATCTGAAGAGTTAAATTCGGGAAATTGTAACTCTATAAAAAACTCTGTGATTAGTTTAATCACAGAATAATTACACCGAGAATTGATTTGATAATATAACAGTCTTCACATTTAATGAATAAGACACATTACGACACACATTAGGACAAAATAAAGAGCTTAATCTTTCACGAAAAAAGACATTGGAGCAAACCCATTTATACAGGTTCTACACATTCCATAATGATAGAATGTAAACATTATATTTTGTGCCAAACATTGCCTACAACTCAATTCTCAGTGTAGCATTTTGGATAACTCCACAGTCATTGATCATTTGCGTCTTTAAGTCATTCCTGTTATCTCTAGAGCATCCCGTATATATATAGTGCTGCATTTCTTCCCCGTCTGACCATGAATAGGGGTGGGAGCATTCCGGATGGTCCCATTAACTTGTTAGAGAAGCGGTCCCGTTGTGGGAATCAAATCAGCGGAAATTTCAAGTGCGCCACGTATAGTTTTTGATAAAACTCAAACTTTCATTAAAATACACATACAAGGTACTGAATTAAAGCTACACTCGTTGTGAATCTAGCTACCGAGTCAGATTTGTAAAATGCTTTTCGGCGAAAGCATGAGAAGCTATTATCTGATAGCATGTACCCCCAAAATACTGCAACGTCACCTAACGACAGATTTTGCGGTAGCCGGGGCTACCCAAAACGCAGAAATAAAATATAAAACATTCATTACCTTTGACGAGCTTCTTTCTTGGCACTCCTAGATGTCCCATAAACATCATTTTGGGTCTTTTTTCGATTAAATCGGTCCATATATAGCCTAGATATCGATCTATGAAGACTGTGTGAACAACGAAAAAAATAGCGTTTTCTAACGTAACGTCATTTTTTTTAATTAAAAAAGTCGACGATAAACTTTCACAAAACACTTCGAAATAGTTTTGTAATGCAACTTTAGGTATTAGTAAACGTTAATAAGCGATCAAATTGATTATGTATATTCTATAGCTGTCCGCAAAATATCCGGTCGGATACCTGAAGAAATGGGCTGTCTCTTCTTCGTTTGACCAAGAAACAAAGCCTAGGCAAATGACAAGACTGTTGACATCGTGTGGAAACTGTAGGTATTGCAACCTCGGCCTCATTTAATCTGGGTCACCTTTAACAATCGGTTGAAGTGACGCATGGATATATTTGTCAATTTTCAGTGATTTTCCTGCACTTTTCGATTTAACCAGTTTTAGAAACGTCTGAGTGTTTTCTATCCACACATACTAATCATATGCATATACTATATTCCTGGCATGAGTAGCAGGGCGCTGAAATGTTGCGCGATTTTTAACAAAAAGCTGCGAAAATTCGCAACAGCCTTAAGAGGTTTTAAGGTAATCTTAGGAGATATTGATTTTTAGCATACTGTAAATGCCTGTGCATAATGTGCCTAATAAAGCATAATTCGTTTTATTCTCTTCAAAGGAATTCTGTAGCAGCAGCCTTTATTTTCAGACTCTGCAGGCCTGCTGGGAGGCAACATATTATAATAAACAGGTAAGATTCATCCCACAAAAACAGGAACAACAGAAAGAAGAGAGAGATTCATCCCAAAACAAGTTTTATTTCAAGGCAGTTTAGAGAAGGTGGTCATAAGATGTAATGTCGTGTGTGTAGGTGGCAGGGAAGTCAGGCGCAGGAGAATCGAACTTGGTATAAATGGAATCGTTTAATAGACTTGACAAAACTCCATAATCAAAAATACAAGATAAAATAAAAGTGGGTACAAGAACGCGTCGCGTACCAATACATAATACACAAATATACAAACAAACTATCTCTGACAAGGACATGAGGGGAAACAGAGGGTTAAATACACAACATGTAATGAATGGGATTGGAACCAGGTGTGTAGGAAGACAAGACAAAACCAATGGAAAATGATAAATGGATCAATGATGGCTAGAAGACCGGTGACGTCGACCGCCGAGTACCGCCCGAACAAGGAGAGGCATCGACTTCGGCAGAAGTCGTGACATAAGAGTTCTAAATATCACTTGCAAATTGTGAGGCATGAGCAGTTGTGAAATGTTGTGAGAGGCCCTTCTGAAAGCACATTATATGTTATTTCGTGGCACGTTCTCACACCTTACCTCATCTTGTGCAAAAGAAGCTCATGGTTCACTATCTGTTGCTCCTGAGTCAAGGTCAGGTCCCGCCCCATGTGACCACGGAGCGACTGGCTGGTGTCTCAGGGCAAAAAATCCCTTAGGGAGAGGTGAGTACCACATCAGCACTCACCCTCTTTGCCAAAATAAACAACAGAACAATAGGAAGTCAGGAAAGTTTAATTTATCTGTGTTTTATTTAAAGGGTGTGGAAGGAAACCCTGGAGGAGGTCAACGACCTTGCTCGGCTGGTAAGAGAATGAGAGTTAGAGACATACTACAAACCAGTGCGCTCTTTTCTAGCCTTTCAACAACTAGTTATTACAGTAGAATATATCTGTTGTGAAATTACACTAATGGGACTTCCTGTATCCTACGGCAGGCCTGGGAAGTAAACACTTGCCTAATAATGATGTATTTAGAGCACGAGGCTTTCTGCACCCCACCTCTCCAGCTGACATGTGTTCCATGTACTGCCCTGCAAACGGCTTGATCCATTCATCAACACATCTGGAGCTATGCAGAAAAAGACTAGGGCAGTGTCCTCTGTGCACATTGCACGTCGTTTAGCTTTGTCTTCTCCTTTTTGTTGATTTCAGCGACCCTAAGGTCCACAGCATTGTGGAGAAAGCTGTGACGAGCATTCCGTGCGAGCTGTCCAATGAGCCGGTATCAACCTGCTCAGCCCATCACAAGTGGTGGTGGAGGTGGTGCCCAGGCTCCTCCTGGCGCTGTGGCTTCAGCCAGAGGAAGGCCATTCAGAGCACCCTATCCTCCTAAGCAGGATGGCCGTGTGCACAGTGGCGGCCAGAGGGGGGAAGCTCTCCACTATGTTGAAGGCCCCTTCCTCTCAAATCCCTTTCTCCCGGGCTGCTGCTTTTGACACTATGCGGTTGATCCTCGGGAGAATCAGTCAGTCCTTCTCCACGCACTGCCTTTATTAATGAGCTCTGTCTGTGCCTTTGTGGCGGACGAGGTGCAGAGCTGCTTCCAGCCCACTGCAGCCACCCTACCAGTCCCCCCTGTCCTCGCGGTGGACGTCTCCACCACACTACCAGCTGATATCCAAGCAGGTGAGTAGCACTGATAGAGAGCACTCTGACAGATGCCTATCAGGATTGTTGTTGTCACCCCTAACACAGAGGCAGACCAGGCTTCTTCCCACCTGGAGGTTGTGGACATTGGCCCTAACACAGAGGCAGAACCCGTCTCTTCCTACCTGGAGGTTGTTGTAAACCCCCCTAACACAGAGGCAGACCAGGCTTCTTCCCACCTGGAGGTTGTGGACATTGTCCCTAACACAGAGGCAGAGCCCATCTCTTCCCTCTTGGAGGTTGTGGATGTCACACCTGAAGAAAAGACTCTCACGACGTCTGTCTTCGCCACTCTGCCAGCTGACATCCAAGCAGGTGAGTAACACTTACAGAGAGCACTCTGACAGGTGCCGTTTATCATGACATCTTGGTAGAACCTTTCAACTGGCCAGAGTTTAGAACCTACAGTTTGCATTTGTTTACATTCTGTCCCTCTTTTCCCTTTCTGTTGCTGTGGTCACCCCAGATGTCACCCTGGATTTTCCATGCAGAGCGAGGAAAGGGGCAGTCCGGCAATTTTTCATTTTTTAAAATAAAAATAAAAACATTTGAGGGCAGTGTGCTGCTGCTCCTGCCACAAGGAAGAGGAGTAACAATATGAATTATTCATCAGACTTTCAGAAATGGAATTGATCCATAGACCATTAAATTATTTGCATTATAATTGGCTTCAATTCTGCTTTTCTTCTGTTTACTACTTAATTCATTTCAGAAAATGTCTATAAACTTTCACTTTGAAAGTGTGGAGTAGGTTGTGTAAATAAGTGGGAAACATCCCAATTGCAATTTTAATGATTTTAATCATTTACTTATTACATTTTTATTTATTACAGTATTATTTGCCCAAAAAATGGAGGGTGCTCAACCAACGTTGAGGTGCAACCAAATACTTTAATCAAAATGCGTTGTTTTATTCAAGCAAAGTTAACGTTTCGGCCTGGTCTATGATGATATGCAAGTTGTGTTTGCCCAGTAAAAGGGAGACCCAGACTCACCCTGCTTCTTAAGGGTTGCAGACAGTGAAAATTTATACTTTTAAGTAAATGGCACATTTAAATTATTGAGTACAAATCTTTAATGAACATGAATTTAAATACAATTGACTTGAGGAGCAGGCAGGCCGACTGGCTAGCCCTGAAGGCCCTCTACCTCTGTGTGGTTCATCTCAGCCAAGAGGTTGTGTGGGTTGTCTTTCTCTCTGTGGGTGTGAATCACTATGACCTCTCCCTCCGCCTGCTCGTTGGCCTGATCAGAAGGCTTCTCGTCTTCCTTGCTCACAGGAGCAGGAGGGATGGCATCTGGAGTAACATCCTCCTCTCTTCTACTGAACACCTCTTCCACCTCCTCTTTCTGGCTGTGAGTTAGACTGAGGTCACTCGTTCTCTCTACTTGGGTGTTGGATAGTTCCTCCTCCACCTCTGTGTCTTTTTGAGTTTGGAGGGAGTTATCCTGTTCCGGCTCTCCCTCTCTTTCTCCCTCTTTAGGGGTGTGCACCTCAATTTCCTTC
This sequence comes from Oncorhynchus nerka, assembly GCF_034236695.1. Lineage (NCBI taxonomy): Eukaryota > Metazoa > Chordata > Actinopteri > Salmoniformes > Salmonidae > Oncorhynchus > Oncorhynchus nerka. The sequence continues at coordinate 36,374,766 of NC_088403.1, forward strand.
GGTGTGTTGAGGGGTTCAGTGGTTTTTGGGGGAGTCTGAAGTTCGATCGCTAGCGATGAGTGTGGGGGCTGTCCCGTTGTGGTGTCCCCCTCCTTCCTAAACTGTATCCTCAGCAGGGCAATGACTGCGATGATGAAAAAGTAGGAGGAGCCACTGAGACATGTGATGAGGCCAAGGAAGATCACCCTGCAAGGATGGGATAGGACACATCACAACACTGCTGCTCATTCATATTCAAACACACCTCAGAGTATGCACACACACATGGACGCACGCACACATTGGCGTGAGCCCACACACACAATGAACTTACCTGTACATATCAGAGTCATACATTCGACAGGCACCTCTGCCCCCGCATTTCTTGATCCCCCACCTCAAACATGTTGAGTCAATCAAAGCCCCGAAGTACACTGGTGCTGGAATACCCCCTACAAAGAGATCAGAGTTCAGTAGGCTGTATTAAGGACCTCTATGATATCAAGGGGTCTTTACGTACAACAGAGAAAATTAAGACTTACCTAGGGTTCTCATCACCAAAGTTTGGATACCTAACGCCAGGGATTTTAGCTCGGGCTTGATGCACCTACAAACACACATTACACATCACATACACAGTCTAACACAGTCTTGTGGCAGCAGGTGTCCCAGGTTCCAACCCCGGTTGGTCACACAAGTATTGGAACATGGCGACTGACCGTATGATGACCATGTATCCAGGCGTGGTCCCAAGGGAGTTGATAAAGGAGCTGAGTACGGACACAGCCATGTAGGAAGTGAAGCTGCGGCTGCACTCTCTGCTGCGAGGACACTGGCCTAATATTACTGACATGCTGCCCTCTGGTGCAGAGGAGGACAGCACACAGCTACAGTTGTGGAATACCTTGTAGAACAACAACAAATACAGTAGTTATAGTTTCTCTGTTATGGTCTATAATCTCTCTCTCTATATATATATAGTATATAGCTGTTTTTTTCCCACTATTTTATAACCTATTTATTATCTTTACAGTTTGCTGATAATTTCACAGTTAGACGATGACTGACGTTGTACTCTTATTGCAATTATGAGAGTGCACATATCACATACTTTTCTACTATTTCACAGTGTCAACATAGTTCAGTGGAGATAAGAGCACACACGGTCAATTATTTACACCTTGTAGTTCAAACAATAGACAAAACATGGCTGTAAACCGAAGGAGGCAGCTGAGGGGAGGACGGCTCATAATAACGTCTTGAACGGAGCGAATGGAATGGCATTCCGTTCCAGCCATTACCAGGAGCCCATCCTCCTCAATTTAGGTGCCACCAACCTCCTGTGCTGTAGACTCACCAAACCCATGTCTAAGGGTTAGGGTTACCCTGGGGGACTTCCAATGCTCTGATCAGGTAAAGTATTTGCTCTTTGACACGACTGTCAAAGCCACAGGAGTCTACAGCCTTGTCTCGGGGCAGTAGGGCCTAGTATGTAATGACGTAATACCATGTTTACCCCATATCCTGTGTTTGTGTTGAACTTTCTCTACATGGGAATTGAATACCAACTTTTTTTCCGTACATCAAAATAATACTTGATTGCCAATCAGCAATTACTTAGTCCTCTTCGTCCCGGGTGGGAGATAAGGCCCAAGGTAATTGTTGAAAATAACTTTTTTCAATGCCGGTTTTTGTTAAGAACTGACACACTGCTGGGTTTTTTACGCTCAAAAGTTTCCCGTGTGCATCAAGACAAAGGACATAGCCAACTTGACCCAACTGTGGGAAGCATTGGAGTCAACATGGGCCAGCATCCCTGTGAAGGTTTTGTACACTCAGTACATTAATAGTATTTGTACCGTGTTCTTGCCGTATCCTGTAGAGCTGGAGCAGCCTGCGAGGCAGGGGGAGGTGTACGTGATGCCGTTGTCTGAACACACAGGGTCCCACTCCCCAGCCAAGCAGGAGCAATCTCTGTTACACTCTGACCACAGGTTGCCGTTGTACACTACACCAGGGGTCCTGGGGGACAGAGAAAATGGATGCCAATCATAATGATGTTTAAATAATTGTTGCTGAACTATCAATGACATAGGCACAGTGACACAACAGGCAGGGATCCTGGCTCAGTAACAACCATACTGTATATTCCCACAAGAGGGAGCCCCGGCACAAGCCCATGTGTGTTTTGGTCTCACTCTCCCTCATATTCCACTGATTAAAACTTTTTTTGTTTTTATATAAATGAATTAACTCAATGATTGAATGAATTAATCAACCTACCTACCAACCAACCAACCAACTAATCAGATGTCATATTTACCCATTGTAGGACACGGTCAGCCCAGCCACCTGAACGTTGTCACACTTAGTGCCAAACTGCAGAAGGAGGAGGAGGTAGGCCATGAAGGAGGTGACGAAAGACAGCTGGGCTCCAGACACAACACCAAGCTTATACCTCTTCATCAGTAGACCGCCCAGGAATATCCCCACGGCAACCACAGGCAGGTTCAACACACCTGGAAAAGTAATACTTCCATCTATAGTGTTACCAGAAAAATATATATACTGCATCTAAAGATGCATTAGATCACCAGTGTACTGGAGTTTCTTTTCTACTCAGTCACAACAAACCTACATTTTTTATTTATTTAATGCCATTCAACATCAATGCTGACATGAGGGAACATTTCAGTTGGAGCATGTCCAGGTTTCTATGGCTTTGTTTAGACAGGCAGCCCAATTCAGATCTTTTTTTGAGCAATTGGTCTTTTGACCAATCAGATCAAATCTGAAAAATATCTGATGTGAAAATATCTGATGTGATTGGTCAAAAGACCAATTAGTGGAAAAAATATAATTTGGGCTGCCTGTCTAAAACGCAGCCCTTATGTCTCTGTCTTTGACCCAAACCTCAGGTCCAATCCAACCACTAGAGTTTGACTTTACAATGAAAACGAAGCAGAAAGAAACGTGACGGAGGGGCCACAGTTGGTTTATAAAGACGGTAGCTGATTGAGAAACATGTAGCTACAGTATCTAACCAATGAGGAAGTTGGCTCTGGCTGCTGATTGGCCAAACTGCTGTTCCATGTACTTGGCTTTGAACGTGAGCAGGCCAATGAAGGAGTTGAACTTCAGGAGGCTGCCACACAGAAGCAGAAAGTACGCTGGTGTGCTCAGCAGCTTCTTCAGTGATGGTATGAAACCTGAAGATACACGAGAAAAACATACAACACAGTTACTTTTTCTGGTTTTGGTTATGTGAATGCTTTGAGTCTTTATTATTTACAGTTAGAGGGCCCTGTATATAATGTATGGTTCCTGTATTGGAATATAAATGTCCATCATAAAATATACAGGATTCTATTTCCTGTACATAAATAGGGCCAGGCATTTTCTTGTTCACTTGACCTGAGTGACTGGGCTCTATTCATAAGCGATCTGAAAATCGCCAATGAAAGACTGACCACCTTTTGCAATTTCAGCCAGCGCCATGGCCTGATGTGAGGTGGCGTCGTTGTTCTCTGTCCCATCCTGAGTAGGGGGGCTAGGGGGCAGCTTGTTCTCCTCTCCCTGCTTTGGCAGCGAGCGGGGAAGAAACCAGAAGGGGATGCCTGACAGGAGCATGATGACAGAGGAGACCAGGAAGCCCAGCCACCAGGCCCCCACCCAGCGGGCATCCTTGGGAGTGATGGTCACAGTCTCTGGAAGTGTGAGAGACATCTCTATCATAAGCACTGATACACATACTATACTGAGAATACAAATAACATAAATATAATTATTTGAGTCTTTTTGAGTGGTTTTGAATTCATTTGGATCCAAAATGAATATACATTGCTTAGTAGAAAGGACCCTAACACAATAATGTGTACAGTATGTGATTCTCTTACCCAGATCGACATATCCAATGTCTACATAGAGACTGGCACACAACGACCCCAGCAGGAAACCGAACATGGGACCTAGCAGTGTGATGGTCTGTAGACATGCTGTCAATCATAAAACACACAGTTAGGCCTACAGCCCGATCTACTCAGTTTACTGTACATAAGTCACAACTAGGGTTGTAAAATTCCTGGAACTTTCAATAAATGCGAAACCTAGTCATGACATATTTACAATACATGACTCACACTCATTTGACGGTTAACACACACACACACACACACACACACACACACACACACACACAGTGGCTTCTGCTCTGCTGCGAGTCAAATTAACGCACCAATGTAAAAAGCAGAGTTTTCAGCTTTAGCGAAGTCGTCGATGTAGGAGATGCCTAGTGGGGTGACGGGGGTCTCTCCTATGCCCCTCAGAGCGTTTCCCAGAAACACATAAATCCACATGTGGGAGCTGGAGTCCCTCACACAGTCTACAGAGGGAATCATACAGAGACACACAGGTGCACAGTATAACTCCTCTATCAGGGATGACGTATGTACAACTTGTACGCTGCACCATGGTTCCCTATGAAGCCAATAGGGCATCTGTAGGGCCTGCAGAAATAGCATTGTAAGTAAAGTCTCATGCTGGTTCAGCCTTTGACAAGACTCCTGCTGTAAGGTACAAACAGGTGAAGATGTTTCTCTGTGATTGGTACCTGTGTTGATGTCCGAAGGTGTCTCCCTCTGGATCTCAGGGATGTCTGTCTGATTTAGAAGATCCAGACATGGAGTTATACTGACACTGTCATTCATTGAGCCTTGGATGACTGTGTCAAATGTGTAGCTGTAGAAGAGACAGACCAGTTAGTAGTCATGTCATGTTCTACGGGCCATGTGATGAATACGGATTCAAAAGATGTGATTCGTTGAGATGAGACGCTGATCAACAACTAATCTTTCGTGGACAGATCTACGTAAACACAACTGATTACGCAGAACCCGTGAGGAAGGAATGGGATGCATAGGCTAACGAGCAGCAGTAGTTTCTGTGGTTTTGTTGTTACTGGTTATTTTGTGTGTTAGCAGATTTCCAATTTCGAAAGGGGAGGGGACATTTGGCCCGTTGACTTGGACTTGTAAAGAGAGAAGGCGGAGCTCCTCATTCCGATTACGCTCCTTCTTATAGCATCTGCTAATCTGTTAACATGTATAGCTCCATAACACAATCAAGCAGCTGACCAATTACGCAATACTTTAGTTCTTAGTTAACCGAGATTAATCAGCAACTGCATACATTTCTTTATTTCTAAAGTGAAACTATCATCCGTATAGGAGTATCTCGACAATATAAGTTTAACCAGTATTTCAATTGTTTTACCGTTCCATGAAGAAGTGTGGCAGGCCTGTGAGGAATGATCCTACAGCCATGAGGAAACAGCCCACAGCAATGAGCCTGGGCCGGTGCATCTTTGCGCCAAAATGGCTGACCACAGCCAGGAACAGCAGGTTACCTGCAAGAAACCACAATACTACAGTAGCCTGGAAACGCAAATTTAAGCTCAAATTTAAGCTCTGTTTTTTTTCAACTAAAAATAGCATAACAGTTTGGGTTCCAGGCTACCGCAACATAGCAGCACATAAAACAATGTTAGGGGTTTGACAGTAGAGGTGTGGACAAACTGCCAGTTAATCAATTAATAGGAACAACTACAAAACAGAACAGTATTGAGAGCAGACTGACTGAATCACAACAAAAATGGACCACCCTGTAGTCTGTAGTGAAGATCTAGTTTTCACGACATGAATTCTCAAGCAACTTAATGTTATTGTTGATACCCATCTCAAAGCTGCCGTCTATGAGTCCGATGAGAGAGCTGGACAGGTCAAAGCGTCTCTCTATCTGAGTGATGGCACTCTTCATGTAGGTCCCTGACAGAACCTTGGAGAAGTAGGCGAATGACAGGGCCACGATGAACAGCTGACAAACACAAGGGAGAGAACATTAGTGTGTGTTTCTCCGGGTCTATGTGCTTGCCAATGGTTGTTTGTCAACGTGTGTGTGTGTGTGCATGCTTATGTGCGTGCCAATGTGTACTCATGGGAATGACGTGAGTGCATATGTTTCGCACATCTGTCTGTGTGTGTGCACATGCGTGGATGCGTGTGCAGACAGAGTGCATGCACATTAATTTGTGTGCATTTTAAAGCATTATTAAGCACCTTGAGTGTGGAACAGCAGGGGCGTTTGGTGGCCTGCTTGTCAGAAACACATAGCTCCTGTTGGCTGGTCAGCTTCCCTCTGTCCTCCGCTGGATCGCCCATTCTATCCAGTCAGATACAGGACAGCCCACTGCCTCTCAGCTTGCTCACCCTTACGCAAAAAAACACATGAATTTCACACGTGAAGTGTTCCAAAAACATGTTTTCATGTGATCACGTGATCTTATGTGAAGTTAATGTGATAACATGTAAAGCAACATGTGATTACACAAAACTACACATGTGAAAACGTGATCACTTGAAGTGTTTCAAAACATGTTTTCACATGATTTCGCATAAAATATCACATGTGAAATCATGTGACTTTCAACAAGTGAAATAATGTGGTTTTTCTGTAAGGGCAGAAATATAAGATGCATTTTGATGTTATGTTTGATGTTACATGATCTTGAAAAGGCAATGTTCTTTGAGGTTCTTCCATGTTCCTTTCCATTTATTTTCCATTTTACTCGTTTTCACTTTCCTTGGCAAAACAAGCTAAGTCAAGACTTGTTCAGAGCCAACATGAATTGAAAGCAGCTTTCAATGGATTTTAAACCATTCAACAAATAGTTTTATAAAGAGTAGACCCAACTAAACACTTTTGATTCTTTACACACACATCAAGAGCCTACACGACCGTAATTATCCCCAAACTGAGCATGGTAATATGAGTAAGAAAATACTGACTTAATAACTTACCTCTGGAGTATGAGATTCCAAAAGTGGCTATTCACAAACACCTCGGCACAGTTACTGTCAGGTACTGGAAATCAAATCCATGTTCTGAGATGACGAAGATGATTCTGGCTTCATTTAAATGCTAGTAACAATAGGAAACACAGGCCAACACAATGCAAATATGTACATGAGTTAGATGGTGGATCAGGGAGCATAGCTGGACAAAGGAACTAGCACTTTTTCTGTTTTCTGATAATCCCCCCCCAGATTTAGCCTGGCTAATTCTCTCTCCCCTCCCAAATTCTCAGCACTCCAACCTGAAGTCTCATAATAGCAGAGTCAGAATCCATCAAGTACCCCCAAAACACACACACACACACACACACACACACACACACACACACACACACACAGAGAACCTCACTGGATAAATGTTAAAGTACCTGACCTGAGTTGGGGCTCCTCTCTCCTCCTGTGTATCCCAGACAAACAGTCTCCCGCCTCTTTCCCTCCTTGATTATGGTGGCAGACCTTTCCCCTCCTACTCTCTGCCCCCTGAGCCTGAGCCTGAGCTCCTATTATATGAGCGGGTGGCAGTGGAGGTACTGAGGACCGGCCTAACAAAAGGCCTGGAACATTTCTATTCCACACACATGCCTAAATAGAAACAAGTGGAGAGAGTGTGGAGAGAGAGAGAGAGAGAGAGAGAGAGACGCAAATCAACTTAGTTACCTCTTGAGAGGCTGCACAGCATCTCCCTTTCTCACACAGCCTGCTTTCCTCAAACCAACCTTTCTGGGTGCCAAACATCAAGCACCCCTAAGGGTCCTTGGGGGCGCCTGTAAGTGCAGGCTGCAGGTTTTGTACACCACCAAAACCTCAGCTGCACGTGTTAAGCATTTACAGTTTTTTCCAACTGCTTACACACAAAATCTTTTCATGTCACACGATTTTTGAAACCTCTCACTCAAAGTGCAAAACTACACACCAAATATCCAAAACCATAAGCTATTTCTCAGCGTTTGACTCAGTTGTCAATTGCATAAAACACTTTTTTCAAAACACTACACACAATTATCTACCTGAAACACAAAAATCGAACAGGAAGTGACTTGCTTTCCTTTTCCAAACACAACCAATCAAAATGCTACACTTATTCACCAGGTCACACACACACTCCTCACATGTGCAAACACTAATAGCTTAACTGATCACTAACCAATCACTGCTTTACTGTAGTATAAGCCTATAAATAGGTCAAAGGTCAGATGACCTGTTTTGAACAATGGATGCCAACAATGGACAGAGAGCAAGAGGAGTAGGAGGGAGAGGAAGAGGGCAAAGAAGAGAAGGAAGGAGAGCCGTCTCTGATGAGATTAGGGCAAAACTTGTTGATCATGTGATCAACCACGGTTTGACCATGAGAGAGGCTGGACTGAGAGTCCAGCCCAACTTGAGTCGATTTACAGTGGCATCCATAATTCGAACCTTCAGAAATGAGAACAGGTATGCAACTATCTAATGACTATTTTAGCATTACAGCAATGTACTGTAAAAATACGTACGACTGCATAGTATTGCATAAACATTTGTAACTTTAAGCCATCCATTTACTGCACTGCATTGAATGAATGAGGTTGGTTATCATGCTGTACTACATTTTTTTGTACATTGTTTACAGTTCCTATGCTGAACACATACTGTGTTTGAATTCTGTACAGAGTGGAAAGGCAAAGCCATGGAGGACGAGGACGCTTGTTTACAGATGTACAAGCGACTCCAATTATAAATATGGTCTATGTGGGGACATAGAGGTTGCCTCTGTCCAAGGTTGGATACGCCATGCTAGGAGATACTTCCCTCAATGTTTGGCAAGAGAAAACGTATCCTGTGAGTCTGGCCAAGTATTGTGGCCAGACTCCGGCTGGAGAAGAGATGAAGCGTAGCTTAGCACTGGTGATCCCCCCCCTACCAATTCCTGGACTGACCCCCCGGGACCCCACACACACATTGTGTTCTTTACTGTATTCTAAAGAATATACTTTTGGTTTACATATGTTTATGGTTTTGTTGTATGCTACTGTATACAACAGTAATGTTTGGCCTAATAAATATTTTCTGTTTCTACATTGCATTGGTGTTTACAGTGTACTTGTTACCCCTCTCAGCAGATTACCTTCACTGTAGAACATTGTATTGAAATATAGATATAAGCCTATGAAAGACCAAAGAGCTTTAGATTTAGAACAACAGTGTTTACATGGTATATCCAAAAAATGTACTATTATGAAAGCAGTGTTTGCCATTTGATGCAAATGCTTCATTCTGACATGTGTTTATGGCATTTTGAATGCAGTGTTACATTTTGAAGGAGATGTGAGGCATTTTGTGTGTGCAGTTTTGGGAATTGTGTGTAGAGTTTTGAAAAAAAAGGAGACAGTTTTGAAAACTTGTGTAAGCAGTTGGAAAAAACTGTAATCTGTCAAAGAGGACTATAAGGCAACATTGCTGGTTACAAAACCAGCTCGGCCAAATGTGTCCCAATGGGTGGACCCAGCTGAGTCTGAGTCAGGGGAATGTGTTATTAGCATGTTTAACCAGCATGCATGTGGTGCAGGCAGACAGGTCGCCCTGAAAGCAGCTTTGCCCCAACAGGAGTTTTAGGGATTAACAGTTAAGAACCTGACACATTTCTGGGCACCAACCAAGGGAAAGTGCCCTTTGTGTTGAGACCTTACTATTGCTTCACGCTTTTGTCAAATGGCATGGCAGAGACACATTTATGTTTAAGTTCCATACTGTAGGTAATAGAAGTGCCAGCGGGTGACGTTAGGAAGGTACTGCAGGTTAAGATATATATTGAACATACAGGTTTAACACTTAGGTGGATTTTGCGTTGTTTGTACTACAACGCATGTGCAGACTCAAGGTCTAGTTGACCTTCATTCCTTTCCTTTCATCGTACTGTTCAGCAGAATAACAGTGGAAAGAAGATGTTATACTTTCTGTAGACAGTGCAGCCTTCTGGTGATATTGGTTACTGCTTATTTTCACCAGTTGTTGAAGCCATATCAATGGTTGAGATTAAAGTAAAATATCAACAGGGCACAATCCCCACATAAATTATTTACTAGAAGTTATACACTTAATGGCCAATTTACAAATCCTTGGAAATCATTGAAAATGACAAGAATATGCAAGGTTAACAACGGCACAACAATATCACCATAACAGTATATGTCCTAATCACTGGCTACAGTACTGTATATACAGCATTCTCAATGTTGACAATAATTATTTATATTAATTCACAAGATCGCTTAAAAACAGGGCTTTACAAGGTAAAAAATAGTACTACCAACAACATTCCATCACCACTGATATGTTCTCAAACTAATATTCTTCAATTGCAAAAAAATAGATTACAACATTTAGAACAAAGCTAAAATTGAGGGTCAACAAACCAACAAGCAGGTTAAATGGAAGGATGAAATAGTATGAAATTGCTTATCAAAATTTAAATCTCAATGAAAACATGTCATCTTTACCAGTAAATGTGTGCTTGTTTTCTTTGGCAACTGTGGTGTAAGCGGGATAAACGCCTCTGCTCCGCACATTATCTGGAACGAATCAAATCGGGCAGTAGCAAGTCGTCCATTATTTCCATATAATGTACAAAGCTTCAGTGTTTATCCCTTACATGTACGTGTGTATGTAAATGTGTCTGTCTCCCTGGATCTATCCGCCCTTTCCTTGCTGTGTTTAGTCCTCTCCTTTCTCTTTCTGGTACAAGCTACAGCCACCTTATGACAAACTTCTCCGTCTCTCCATCTCTCCACCTTTTGAATAACAGAAAAAAAGAGCAAAATAAGTAGTTACAACAATTAGTCAGATTTTGACACCACACAAAAATCCTAGGAATCACAATCCAGACCTCAAACACGAAGCACATGAACACAACACAATAACCACAGAGGTTTTCAATTTCAACAGATCAATTTTCAATTTCAACAGATCAATTTTCAATTTCAACAGATCAAGAGATATAAATATGTTCCCGTTGTAGCGCCACCGTGTGGTCAATTTGAAAACTTGCATATGTGGAGTCTTGACAGGGTTTGGAACATGTGCACCAAGTTTAGTTACATTACAAATATCCGTGTCTGATTTATGCACATTTATGTGCCAGACTACACCCACATTAATGTTTTTGTTTGAAATACTAGTCTGTAAAATATTGCGTTGAAAGACACTTGTCCATAGATGCCATATATCAAGTTTCATCCACATTGGCGGGCCCCAAAGGACTCGGATCAATTTCCTGGATTTTTTTATTTTATTTTTTTTACTTTTAATTAACTAGGCAAGTCAGTTAAGAATAAATTCTTATTTACAATGATGACCTACCCTGGCCAAACCCAGACGATGCTGGGACAATTGTGCGCTGCCCTATGGGACTCCCAATCATGGCCAGATGTGATACAGCCTGGAATCAAACCAGGGACTGTAGTGACACCTCTTGCACTGAGATGCAGTGCCTTAAACCACTGCGCCACTCGGGAGCCCAGATGCAAGGTCCGGCCATCCATTATGTAAAAATTCTAGTTAACCATGTTTTGAGGCTACAAGGTGTTTGTTTTCAGTTAAACAGGTATATGTTTGGTTCTGATGGGGATGTGGCAGCTGTGGCAGCTAGTAGACCGGTGACGACGACCGCCGAGCGCCGCCCGAACAGGCAGGTGAGCCACCTTCGGTGGAAGTCGTGGCATAATTAGAATTGATTGAGTGAAACTGTTAAAAACAATTTTTTGTAGCATATTGAAAATAATAGGCTAGTGTTATCATATGGTAACACAATTAAATATTGTACATAATATTAACATCAACATACATTATTGTTTAATTCAATTTCACATATATATTTAATTGTTTCCTATTTCCTATTATTTTTTGTTACATGTAATCTTTTGGTTCAACCATAATAATAAGCATCAATAACAGGGGGAACATATTGGGTGTCTGCTGATAAGCTGTAGAAATAATATGTCCATTGATAAGACTTGTTCACAAGAAGGGCCTGAGATCAAAGTCAATATTCAGACCACCAGGGGTGAATGTGTTTAGAAAGAATATCCAGTAAGCCTCCCTTTGTAGTAGTTGGATCTCGATGTTACCTCCTTTGCTTGGTAGTGCAGCATGCTCAATGCCTGTGTATTTGAGGGAGGAGATAGGATGGTTCGCTTCAACTGCTACTGGATAGTCAATGTTCTTACACCTGATTGAGCTGTGGTGTTCAGCTATGTGTTGTTTTAATTGTCTTTTCGTTTGTCCTACGCAGGCTTTCCCACATGAACGGGTTATGAGTTAGATTACTCCCTTTGTCTTGCATGAGATGATACCCCTAACAGGGATTTTTTGACCTGTATGTGGGTGTCTGAAGGATGTTTTTATAGTGCTATTGCACTGTCGGCATGAGCCACATTTTGTAGTTCCCATTTGGAATGGGTGTCAAGAGTGTCTGAGTGGGCTCAGGGGGCAGGTCAGATCTCACCATGCTATTGGGGTGGCAGGGTAGCCTAGTGGTTAGAGCGTTGGACTAGTAACCGCAAGGTTGCGAGTTCAAACCCCTGAGCTGACAAGGTACAAATCTGTCGTTCTGCCCCTGAACAGGCAGTTAACCCACTGTTCCCAGGCTGTCATTGAAATAAAGAATGTGTTCTTAACTGACTTGCCTGGTTAAATAAAGGTAAAAAAAAAAAACTCCAATATTGGGACCATGCTTATAGACCACCAGTGGGGGTTCCTTGAAGAGGTGTGCAATTGTTTTTTGTCTGCACTAAGCCAGTGTTTTTTCAGGATTTCTTTTATTTTCTCCGAACACTTTCTCCGAAGACTGTTGCATTGTTTTTCTTCTTTGGTTGAGTTTTTAGCAATTCCTCTCCTGGTTTTTGAGATATTTTTTTTAATCATTGCAGCATCAAGAGGTTTGTCCTTGTAGCCTCTCATTTTGAATTTATCTGTCATTTTTTTAGCATTGTTGTCAAAATCTGTCTGGTGGCCACAGTTTTGTTTAACACTGCATTACTGCCATTCTACAGCGTAAGAGATGAGGTCTCATGCTGGGTGGAAGTTTGCATCACCAGAGGACATCGCACCCTGATTCCAGAGGTCCTGAAAGTGTGAGCGCTTCGCATGGCACTTGAGCGGCACCTGGGCATCTTTAAGGGGAAGCAAAGGCGCAGGGACACGGTCTGGTAGCGAAATATTGACAGTGATATTGAGGTCTTGTGAAGGACTGCACAGCATGTCCGATGAGTGGGAAATCAGGCAGAACCACTCCTGCACCCCTGACACCAGTGGAATGGCCAAAGGCTCCCTGTGACCAGCTTGAGGTGGATATATGTGGAGAGTTGCATGGGGCCCTGTCATGCCAAATAGTGTCCCCCTCTACGTCACAATGGGATTCGATAAACTATTAGCGTCCGTTGCTATATCAACGGTGTGATGACCTAATGATTAGAATTTTGGAGATCATTACAGCCTAAATTACGTTCTCTTCGTCATCGCTATGCAAACAAGGCTGATTTCCACAACCATTTCACTTTTTAATCCTGAGTGGCAGTCTAAGGCACTGTGTCTCAGTGCAAGAGGTGTCACTATTGCACCTGGTTTGAATCCAGGCTGTATCACATCTGGCTATGATTGGGAGTCCCATAAGGTGGCGCACAATTGGCCCAGCGTCATCCGGTTTTGGCCGGAGTAGGCCGTCATTGTGAATAAGAATTTGTTCTTCACTGACTTGCCTAGTTATATAAAGGTTAATAAGAATTAAACACGTTTTGTTTAGATAATAAAATGAAAACATTAATTCTAACTACTTTTTGGTACCTTGTTAACATTACAACATGAAATCCATGTCTTAAACATTGCTACGTTTCGGAAATGGCCATGGCCATCCGCCTGGATACTCTCATGCGTGCCCGTCGTCGCCCATCCCGGGGGTCCGGGTCTCTCCCAGGAACCTCCAGCGAGACTGAGTCCATGGAGGTGGGCACGACGCACCTTCACCCTGTGGAACGTCAACGCCGCCGTCAACAGGGTCTCTGCTCCTACTGCCGGGAGTCGGACCACCCCTGGAACACCTGACACAGAACGAGAACAAGGCGAGGAAGCGACAGGCCGAGGAGAGCTCCTGCACCTTCCCAGGTAGGCGTGGACATGCCTTGCTCCTCTCTGGCCACCCACCCAGCCCGTCCTCCTCCCTATCACCTTCCCTGACTATCCTGGCCCCCCACTGAGTCCTGCCCTAGTGGACTCAGGTGCTGCAGACCGGTCAGTGGCCTTATCATTGCGCATTCCTCTAGTTCCTTTACAACCCCCCATCCCAGTCCTTTCCCTAGACAACCGTCCCCTAGGAACAGGACTGGTGCAACAGACCACGATTCCCATTTCCCTCACAGTTACTCACAAACACCATGAACGCATCACTTTCCTCATCTTAGACTCTCCTGCACACCCCGTAGTTTTAGGTTTCCTCTGGCTCTAAAATATTGTAATTGACATTTAAGACACCTGGGGTTTCAAGTGCTCAAATGGTGTCACGTGTAGTGTCATGGTATCACATGTTGACATTTTGCATCCCCATGTTGTCACATTTATTTTTCATTTATTTCACAAGATTTTATTTTCACGTGCTCACATGTTGTCACGTATAGTTTCATGTATCACATGTTGAGATGTTGCATCCCCATGTTACATTTAATTCACATGAGATCATGTTCTCACATGTTGTCACGTGTAGCTTTATGTTATCACATGTTGCTTCACATGTCACATGTTATCACATTAACTTCACATCAAATCACATGTCATCACATGTGATTTTCAATTCTTGCCATAGCTTTTCGGGCAGATTTAAGTCAAAACTGTAACTTGGCCACTCAGGAACATTCACTGACTTCTTGGTAAGCAGCTCCTTGTGTTGTTTGGCCTTGTGTTGTTGGTTAGTGTCCTTCTGAAATGTGAATTCCTCTCCGAGTCTCTGGTGTAAAGCAGACTGAAGCAGGTTTTCTTCTAGGATTTTGCCTGTGCTTAGCTCCATCCCTTGTATTTTAATCCTGAAAAACTCCCCAGTATTTGCTGGTCAAAGCATAGCCATTCAATGATGCAGCCACCACAATGTGGGAAAATAAAGAGTAAGTTACTCAGTGATTTGCCCCAAACATAAGACTCTGCATTTAGACCAAAACTGCCTTGTTGCGTACAATATGCATGTTTTGGGATATTCTCTATATTTGTATTTTTTTCACTCATTATTGTGGAGTCAGTGCAATGTTGTTGATCCATCCTCAGTTTTCTCCCATCACAGACATTGAACTCTGTGGCTGTTTTACAATCACCAATATCCTCATAGTAACAGTTTAATTCCTGTCCAGCAGCTCAGATCAGAAGGACGGCTCTATCTTTGATGTGTCTGGGTGGTTTAATAAATCATTCACAGCATAATTACTAACTTGACCATGCTTAAAGAGATATTCCATTTCTGATTTGTTGTTACCCATCCACCAATCACTGCCCATCTTTATGAGGCTTTCGAAAAGGTCTTTGTAGTTGAATCTGTGCCCGAAATTCAATACTTGACTGAGGGACGTTAAAGATGTATGTATGGGGGACAGAGGAAGGTTAAGTCATATAAACCTCATGTCAACCCCTATTATTTCACACAGACTGAGGCCATGTAACTTATTATGTGATTTATTAAGCCTCATTTTACTCTTGAACTCATTTAGGTTTGCCTAAACAAAGGGGCTGAATCCTTATGCAACGACTGTATTTTAGTTATGATTTTCTTTATTTATATATATTTTTAAATTAAGATATTCCACTTTGACATTAATGTTGACAAATAAATTACAATTAAATACATTTTAATCCCTCTTTGTAACACAATAAAATGTGAACAAATACAAGGGGTCTGAATACTTTTGCATGGCAGTGTATGTAACAAGAGAGCAATCGAAATAGGACAGAAGTCGAGTTTTGAAAGCAGTTGTAAGAAGTTTTTGGTATATAGTATGTACAAGGGTCCTTCAGATAGGAAAGGGGGTGATAGAAACACGTAATAGTGGTTGTGGTTGGTAAACTACTTTCAATGAACTCATATGGAGAAATACTTCATTGGGATCATATTTTAACATTAAGAGGATGGTAAAATGCATCGGGGCTTCGGTCGAAGAAGTCTAGCAGCAAAATCATTGTTACCCAAATAGCGACCAATTCCTACCAATGCACTGGGTCTTGGCTTAAGACCGTACCGAGTTGTGGCAAAAAAATCTACTTGTTAATTTGACAAGTGGGTCACCAAATACCCCAAAACACTTTGGGTGGATCATGGCCGTGGCATAAAACAGGATCAGAAACCATTGGTTTTGGAAACCTCTTTTCGGTATCTCAGATAGTGCTCTCCCTGTCCCTGTCCAGATCATCTTTCTTCTTAAAAATGCTGACCATGGCATGTCCATTGTGATTGTTGTTCCCATTGGCCTCCAGTGCTGTAGCCTTGGCCTTCCTCAAGGTTCTAAGATTGTTCATACCTTCCACAAACTTCTCTTACTTACCCAGAGTTCTGACTATCCATGTCTGCATTCCAAGAGCCAGTGTATAGATCGGGGTGTATAGATCTGAAACAAAATAAAAGCAACACATTGAGGGTAAACAAAGGTTGCAAACAAATCAATACAAAAGTGATTCCAATCCCCACTGCCTCCACAGGCCCCAAGGACAGAGACAGCCATGTAGAACTTAAAAAATCCTGTCACAGTCACTCTTCCTGGGGCACTGGCCCAAGATGGCTGACATGTTGGTTGGTGGAGCCACCTTGTACGCATCTGTAAGTGAATGTATGTGTGTGGACAGTATGTATGGCTGAATAAATGCAGACACAATCACTGTAATCCCATTTGCCATAGTCAACAGCAGCAAATATAAAAGCCAGGCGGCCTTTCAAAACTTATTAACTTACTTAGTCGTCTTCATTCCTATGTGGAACATAAGGCTTCCACAAGATAATGCCACTATTCCCTAGCTTCTGCTTGTCTGGCCAATACTTCAATCAGGCTTATTTAATCTAATTTAACCTTTATTTTTCTCTTTTCAGGATACGTATTTTTCAAAAGAGACACCAGAATGTTCTCCTTGCATGTTCTGTGTGGACCACTATTAATTCCAAATGCTTATTTCCAAGTGCATCTAATTTGACTGTTTCTCATCATCATCTACTAGGAGGCATACATCCTTACTAACCTGAATGCCCTGATGATGAAATGAGTACCAACTAGTTACCATCACAGAGATTCATGATATTATTATGAATTATAACACCAACTGTCACGCCCTGACCATAGAGAGCCTTTTTATGTCTCTATTTGGTTTGGTCAGGGTGTGATTTGGGGTGGGCATTCTATGTTTTGTTTTCTATGATTTTGTGTTTCTATGTTTTGGCCGGGTATGGTTCTCAATCAGGGACAGCTGTCTATCGTTGTCTCTGATTGGGAACCATACTTAGGTAGCCCTTTTGCCCTCCTTTCTGTGTGGGATGTTGTCTTTGTTTGTGGCACTTAGTGTGTAAGCGTCACGGTTATTTTGGATTGTTTATTGTCAAATCAATCAATCAATCAATCAACATACTGTGAGCAACACACATGATCTAACACAAGGAATGTTGTGAAATACAATATATTGATAAAAACATTTTTTTTACCAGTGTAGCAGCAGAGGTCCCACGAGGAGATGGAGAGATGTGTTAGATTGGTAGAGGATTTCACTGACTGGACTTTGGTCAAAGAGCAAACCTTTATCTCAAAGAGGTATTATAACACAGGTAGTTTGGATCCTGGACGTTGATTGGCTGAAACTATAACATCCATTCTACAGTAGTGAGTAACCGCAGGCCACCACTCGCGAACTCTTTGATCATGTCAACATGCAGGTCTTCCCCTAAAAAACATGAGTGTCCATGAGAGAGGTAGGACCCATCCATAGGTATCCTGGAGAAGAGAGTCCACAAGGTTCACGGAACACTATGGCACAGATGCAAAACACAATTACACACAGAAACACGCTCACACATTTACACACACACAACTGCTGTACTCATGGAGAGAATATCATATGAGAGACTCCATGATACACTGTAAATCCTCTCCTTGAGTCCTACTACTAAAAACAACGTATTTTACAAGCCTGTCATGCAGAGTTAAAGTACAAATCTTCTACAGACTTGCAGTGATTAAGGTCCTTTTTCCTCCCTCGTGAAACTCACAAATGTTTTTCTCAGGCAGGGTGTAGCCATGCGAATTCAAAGTCTTCCAGTCTTCTTTGATATAGAGTTTCAAACAATGTCGCTCTCCCTCAACTGAGGATGAGACAGGAGGCTGTGGAACAATGGTTCTCAACCAGGGGAGCTAGAACACCTAGTGGGCTTACAGAGTTCTGACGGGTCTATGGAAAAGCGTGGAAAAACAAAATATACTATCAACATGCCAACATGAATAGAACAACATCAGCAACAAGAAGGAAACATTTTATGGAAGAGCACTGTTGTTTCAAATGTAAATATATTATTCTTGTTTAATATGAAGACTAAAGGGTTAGTGTTAGTGACATTGAGCCATTTAATTTCAGTAGGGTTTCATCTTTAAAATATTATCTCAGAAAATATATGTATTATTCTTACAGGGTCTCCAGATTTGACGGGTGTCTCAGTATGCCCCAGAGAGGAAAGGTTGAGAACCCATGGCAGCCATAGAATTGCCCTAGAAACTGATCCTGATTGGTAGGTAATAGCGTACCTATACATCTCTGATAGGATTAGCACTGAATTAGCAACTTTCGTTGAATTCAGCTAATCAATACTGATGTTAATGTATCAGATTCATCTTAATAAATACTTATGCTAGTGCAAATGAATCAATGAAAGTCAACTGATTGTGTTAAGTAAATGGTTATTCAATGTAGAAGCTTCAGTACTTTATTTAAAATAAATCAGCAAAACCAATGTGGTTACAGTTCATGAAACGATTGGCAAACATACAGTACTCGTATAACTAAAATAAAAATTTCAATAAAATAAGAAAATCATTTTCAAATTGGAGATGCAGTCTTTTAGATTAAAAAGTGCTAAAAGTGCTGTGTTGATCATTAGAAGATGTCCTATGTGAAATCTAATGAATACATACAATCAACAATATGCTACATACAATGGTTAACTTCCTGCACTGGAACAGAGTAGATGCAATATAGAAAAAGGCCTTTCGACCGATGTGCACTAGCTGAAAAAACAGAATTCAGTTACCCTCCACAACAGTAGTCATCCAACTGGCCCTGACACTCAATGTGTCAGGGCCATCTCTGTTGGGCACCCGACAACTGAAAAATGTACAAAGTTATTTAGTGAATAAATGTTATTTCTCCCTTCTTATCCTTGGATCTTAATGAATTTCCCCTGCACCAGTACACCATGTTGGATGAATGATTGTTTTTTAAATACACAAATACAAATACATTATTAAATTTTTTAAAATCAATGTCTCAGTTGATTTTCCAAGCACCAATACATATTTTAGGAAGCTTAAGAATAAAATAAAAAGTTTAATTACCACAGGTCCTATTGGTGAGTTGTCTCCAGTCCACACAGATTATAAATGCTATTTATAGTCATTTGGGAAAATGTGTCCATACATCACAGATTTTTGTTGATATTCTGACCCCTCAGTCCCATTAAAGGGGCAATAAGCAGCTGAGGGATGGGGCTAGTCTTCCACACTACCCTAACCATTAAAGACATAATTAGGCATTATACCTGTTATTTATATAATTTGGCCCCATGAAGTTTGGTTGGCGGCCATTTTGGAAAACTATTGCCCTACAGGTAAAATCTGCATTTGGCACTATACAGTAGCTGGACATCTGTAGTAAAGACTGGCTTTTTGTAAGTTTTGTGGTCTCATCATAAAGGGATTTTGTTAAAATGGGTTAACTCTATTCCTGCTGGACATAAAAGTGACAATAATATAATATGATATAATTTATAAACTGGGTGGTTCGAGCCCAGAATGCTGATTGATTGACAGCCGTGGTATATCAGACCGTATACAACGGCTATGACAGAACAATTATTTTTACTGCTCTAATTACGTTGGTAACCAGTTTATAATAGCAATAAGGCACCTTGGTGGTTGCGGTATACAGAATGGCCAATATACCACTGCTAAGGGCTGTGTCCAGGCGTTCCGCGATGTGTCGTGCCTAAGAACAGCCCTTAGCCGTGGTATATTGGCCATATACCACACCCCCTTTTGCCTTGTTGCTTTAATATACAGTGCCTTCAAAAGTATTCAGACCCCTTGACTTTTTCCACATTTTGTTACATTACAGCCTTGTTCAAAAAGTTATCAAATTGTGTTTTCTCCCCTCATCATTCTACACATAATATCCCATAATGACAAAGCAAAATCAGATTTTTGCAAATTTTTGCTAATTTATTACAAATAAAAAACTTAAATGTCACATTTACATATGTATTCAGACCCTTTACTCAGTACTTTGTTGAAGCACATTTAGCAACGATTACAGCCTCGAGTCTTCTTGGGTATGACGCTACAAGCTTGGCACAGCTGTATTTGGGGAGTTTCTCCCATTCCTCTCTGCAGATGCTCTCAAGCTCTGTCAGGTTGGATGGGGAGCGTTGCTGCACAGCTATTTTCAGGTCTCGTCACAGATGTTTGATCGGGTTGAAGTCCAGGCTATGGCTGGGCCACTCAAGGACATTCAGAGACTTCAAATCAAATTGTATTTGTCACCGAATATAACAAGTATAGACCTTACAGTGAAATGCATACTTACGAGTATTTAACCTACAATGCCGTTAGGAAAAAAATGGTTTTAAGTATAAAATAGACAAATAAAAAATAACAGTAGCAAATAATTAAAGAGCAGCAGTAAAATAACAATTGCGAGGCTATATACAGGAGGTACCGGTACAGAGTCAATGTGCGGGGGCACCAGTTAGTCGAGGTAATTGAGGTAAAATCTACATGTAGATAGTTAAAGTGACCATGCATAGATTTAAAAAAACAGAGAGTAGCAGCAGCATAAAAGAGGGGAGGGGGCAATGCAAATAGTCTGGTTAGCCATTTGATTAGCTGTTCAGAAGTCTTATGGCTTGGGGGGTAGAAGCTGTTAAGTTAAGAAGTCTTTTGGACCTAGACTTGGCGCTCCAGTACCGTTTGCATTGCGGTAGCAGAGAGAACAGTCTGTGTGGCTGGAGTCATTTAATATTTTTAGGGCCTTCCTCTGACACCGCCTGGTATAGAGGAGACTGGCAGGAAGCTTGGCCCTAGTGATATCCTGGGCTCTACGTACTACCCCCTGTAGAGCCTTGCGGCCGAAGGCCAAGCAGTTCCCATACCAGGCAGTGATGCAACCCGTCAGGATGCTCTCGACGGTGCAGCTGTAGAACTTTGAGGATCTGAGGGCCCATGCCAAATCTTTTCAGTCTCCTGAGGGGGAATAGGCTTTGTCGTGCCCGCTTCACGACTGTCATGATGTGCTTGGACCATGTTAGTTTGTTGTTGATGTGGACACCAAGGAACTAGACGCTCTCAACCTGCTCCACTACAGCCCCGTTGATGAGAATGGGGGCGTGCTCGGTCCTCCTTTTCCTGTTGTCCACAATCATCTACTTTGTCTTGTTCACGTTGAGGGAGAAGTTGTCTGGCCTCATCCCTATAGGCTGTCTCATGGTTGTCGGTGATCAGGCCTGCCACTGTTGTGTCATTGGCAAACTTAATGATGGTGTTGGAGTTGTGCTTGGCCATGTCGTCATGAGTGAACAGGGAATATAGGAGGGGACTGAGCACGCACACCTGAGGGGCCCCCTTGTTGAGGATCAGCGTGTTGTACCTACCCTTTCTACTTGGGGGCAGCCCGTCAGGAAGTCCAGAATCCAGTTGCAGAGGGAGGTGTTTAGTTCCAGGGTCCTTAGCTTATTGATGAGCTTTGAGGGTTCTATGGTATTGAATGTTGAGCTGTAGTCAATGAATAGCATTCTCACATAGGTGTTCCTTTTGTCCAGGTGTGAAAGGGCAGTTTGGAGTGCAATAGAGATGGCATCATCTGTGGATCTGTTGGAGCGGTATGCAAATTGAGGGGGTCTAGGATTTCTGGGACAATGGTGTTGATGTGAGCCATGACCAGCCTTTCAAAGCACTTCATGGCTACATACGTGATTGCTACGAGTTGGCAGTGATTTAGGAAGGTTATGTCAGTGGTCTTTGGAGCAGGGACTGTGGTGGTCTGGTTGAAACATGTTGGTATTACAGACTCAGTCAGGGACAGGTTGAAAATGTCAGTGAAGACACTTGCCAGTTGGCCACACTACGGGAGTCTTTACGTAGCTGGTGCAGCTAACGAGCATCCTCTCTCCCGGACAACGGAGAATCAAACACCTTACGAACTTCCTCCACAAAGTCCTCCAGACTGAGGCAGACGGCGGACTGTTGCTCCCACACCGACGTGGCCCAGGCGAGTACCCTTCCAAACATCAGCGTTATGATGTACGCTATCCTCGAGCGGTCCGAGTGGAACGAAGAAGGCTGCAGCTTGAAAATGATGGTGCACTGAGAGAGAAATGCCCGACAGGTTCTGGAATCTCCAGCGTAGCACTCCAGAGGAGGTAGGCGGGGTTCTTGGACACTGGAGTAGGCTGGGAGATTATGGGTGTGACCTTAATTGCACCTCTGTCACTCGGTCGCGTCATGTCATTGTTATGAACGGTCTCAAATCACCCTCTGCCGGCGACATAGTGTTACCCTAAAGGGCTACCGAGTGGCGCAGCAGTCATTGCATCTCAGTGCAAGAGGTGTCACTACAGTTTCTGGTTCAAATCCAGGCTGTATCACATCTGGCCATGATTGGGAGTCCCATTGGGCGGTGCACAATTGGCCCAGCGTCGTCCGGGTTTGGCCGGGGTAGGCCATCATTGTAAATAAGACTTTGTTCTTAACTGACTTGACTAGTAAAATAAAGGTTAAATACAAAATACAAATAAAAGTGGTAAACTCAGTCATTCTGGATGGAGGCTAACTACTATTGTCTAAATTACACTATAGTGCCTGGAAATACAATGACATTGCTAAAGTAGTCAAATGTTTAGTAGGAAACAACTTTGCCAGCATTATCATGTCATCAAATTTACTTCAGACATATGGCAATGTTGTCATTAGTTAGCAAAGTTAGTCAATGCTAACGTTAGCTAGCTAAAATCCGGTGGCGTCCACACAATTTGAACTAGCTAACGTTATACTGCATCTAAAGTCAATCTGGGGACATCAAAATTATGACAATTATTTGCCTCTTTTGAATATCATAGTATTTCCCCGCCACTGTAATGCACTTTTTATGAAATCTTCATCTGTGCTCATTGACATGCATTGAGTAGAACCAGTGGAGGCTGCTGAGGGTTTATAATGTCTGGAATGGAGCGAATGGAATTGTAGCAAAACCCATGGAAACTTGTGTTTGACGTATTTGATACCATTCTACTTATTCTGCTCGAGCCATTACCACGAGCCCGTCATCCCCAATTAAAGTGCCACCAACTTCCTGTGAGTAGAAAGCTCAGTCGGGCATCAGTTCAAAACAATATTGTGACGAAACATGCAAAGAATTTTGAGCATAAACAAAGAAATGCAAGCGCAAATAAAGCACTTTCCTTAAAATTCAATGTTGCTAAAAGTAATTTGCATAGAAGTGGAGAGCACTCAACCAACGTGAATCCATGTGCAACCCCAAAATGTGATCATCATAGAAAAGGCACAATGCTTGTTCACCATTATGTTTTATTTAAAATATTATTCAAAGTAATACGTCATTTTGAAAGAAGCATGCTTTGAATTCGTGTCCCTCAGTCATTAGGCACGTTTTTTTTGTCACACTCCCTTCTAACAAGTCCTTGTCCAGAAAGGGAAACAGAAGCCACATATGTGTTAGACTGGCAGCTTTCAGGAATGGGGTCCTAATATTTTGTAGCTTAAACCGTTCAAGTGCTAGAGCCAAATTCATATGAAGAAAACAACAACAAAAAATCAATATGCCACAAAGGTGCAAGAAACCACAAAAAAACGCTAGTGCTTGTCCTTTGGGCCGCCAGTTGAATAGCCCTGCACTATAGGTTATTTATGATGCAAGGTGATAGGTAAATCAGTCAGTAGGCAGTCACCTGCAGTAATTTTGATTCTCTGGAACACGGCCAGTGTCTATATGGCAGCTTGCAGCAAAGCAATACCTCTACGTCAGAGCGCGAGAGAGAGACAGAGAATTAAAGAGTAACCCTCATCAGTACCACTTCTGTAGCCTGTGACCACGGCTACAGACCAACTTCTGTCAACTCGAATTATTAATAATTAACGGTTTTTGGACCAGTTGCTCGACTGTGAGGACAACAAACATCTCTTAACAATTAACCAACCAATTACAGTCCTGTGAACATTTCGTCGGTGCGTTTGTTTCCCTTATGTCCCGAAAATCGAGCGACAATGACTATAATCTTCGTAGTATGAGCAACCTGATGGGTGAGAGGAGGAAGAAAGTGAACGATGACGGAGAGCGGAGCCTCATCAAAGCTTCGTCCAACGCGAGCATCAACAGCCAGGCTGCCGATGTCCCTGCCAATGCCACTGCCGCCACCTCCACCCGGGACCTGGAGAGAGAGGCGCGTAAACAGTTCCAGCAAGATGTCACACCTGTGTTTGTTTATGTTCTAGCTGCGTTCTCCGCGCTGGGTGGCTTTCTGTTCGGCTATGACACCGGGGTAATCTCGGGAGCGATGCTCCTGCTCAAGAGGGAGATGAATCTCAGCGCCCTATGGCAGGAGGTTCTGATCTCTAGTACTGTGGCTACCGCCGCGCTGTCCGCGTTGGCTGGCGGGTTGTTGAACGGAGTTTTCGGGCGCAGGGTCTGCATCCTCCTGGCTAGTTTTATCTTCACAGCTGGGGGAATAGTGCTTAGCGCAGCTCCTGATAAGGAGGTTCTACTGGTCGGACGTCTCATTGTCGGGCTTGGACTTGGTAAGGTTTCTGCAACTTTTCACTTGTTTACTTATCTCATTCACAAGACACCATGCGCAATTAGCATGGGAGACACAGTTGACAACGTTTTAGTTATTAAAATAAAAATGATAGAAAAGGGGTGTCTTGCCCAACTATTGGGGCAAGAGGTCCGCTGAAAATTACTGTGATAAAACCCATTTTATCAGTTTAATTTAGTCATTTTTGAGTAATTGACTTTTGAAAGCTAGTTATCATTTTTATTAGACTAATCAAATATAGAAACAAAATGGCATTGCACATCTCACTAATAACCTATGCGTAGGTTTTTATGTAGACCTAACACATGCATTTTTTTTACCTGCAAATTCTCTTAATTCCCAGCAGATGCTAACTAACTAGCTAGCTAACTCATCAAAATCAACATTTCTAAAGATATTGTACGATTTATTTCTGCACATTAAGATATTGTATGATTTATAACCTCCAGATTCACCAGAAATGTTCTTACATTAATATTAGAAACAAATTTCCAACCTAAAATGGGTAATGTGCCCCAGAGGTTTTCAGAGTTTTACATATAGAATATTAGAGGAGGTGTTTAGCAGTAGGGCCTAGGCTATGTATATTAAAATGGCCGCCTATCTGTCAGGTTTTTGCAACTGATTGCAACCAATCACATCATGTTTTGTGTCCGATTGTGATTGATCCCCTAGCCTATAGGAGGCCATTTTGAAATATATAAAAGCATCTTCCTTTTTCATCTACAACCAACACAGAAGGCCAGAACCGAAGATCTGGTATGTCAATGAGAGATTAGTAAAACCTTGATGAAGGCCAATGACCAAAATGCGTGGGTTTTACTTTTAACAATAAAGAATCTCCTTTATCAACTTCCACTGTCCTCAGAGAGTTGCTGAATTTACTTTTCACTTCAGGCTAATCTCGTTCACCTAGACAAGGTTATCTGTGTACGGGTAGGCCATGACAGCACATTTTCACCTTTATTTAACCAGGTAGGCTAGTTGAGAACAAGTTCTCATTTACAACTGCGACCTGGCCAAGATAAAGCAAAGCAGTTCGACACATACAACCACACAGAGTTACACATGGAATAAACAAACATACAGTAGAAAAAGTTTATATACAGTGTGTGCAAATGAGGTAAGATAAGGGAGGTAAAGGCAATAAATAGGCCATGGTGGGGAAGTAATTACAATATAGCAATTAAACACTGAAATGGTAGATGTGCAGAAGATGAATGTGCAAGTAGAGATACTGGGATGCAAAGGAGCAAGATAAATAAACTACAGTATGGGGATGGGCTATTTACAGATGACAGGTGCAGTGATCTGTGAGCTGCTCTGACAGCTGGTGCTTAAAGCTAGTGAGGGAGATATGAGTCTCCAGCTTCAGTGATTTTTGCAGTTCGTTCCAGTTATTGGCAGCAGAGAACTGGAAGGAAAGGCGGCCAAAGGAAGAATTGGCTTTGGGGGTGACCAGTGAGATATACCTGCTAGAGCGTGTGCTACGGGTGGGTGCTGCTATGGTGACCAGTGAGCTGAGATAAGGCGGGGCTTTACCTAGCAGAGACTTGTAGATGACCTGGAGTCAGTGGGTTTGGCGACGAGTATGAAGCAAGGGCCAGCCAACGAGAGCGTACAGGTCGCAGTGGTGGGTAGTATATGGGGCTTTGGTGACAAAACAGGATGGCACTGTGATAGACTGCATCCAATTTGTTGAGTAGAGTATTGGAGGCTATTATGGAAATGACATTGCTGAATTCGAGGATCGGTAGGATGGTCAGTTTTATGAGGTTATGTTTGGCAGTATGAGTGAAGTATGCTTTGTTGCGAAATAGGAAGCCGATTTTAGATTTAATTTTGGATTGAATATGCTTAATGTGAGTCTGGAAGGAGAGTTTACAGTCTATCCAGACACCTAGGTATTTGTAGTGTTCCACGTATTCTAAGTCAGAACCGTGCAGAGTAGTGATGCTGGGCGGGCAGGCAGGTGCGGGCAGCGATCGGTTGAAGAGCATGCATTTAGTTTGACTTGCATTTGCCTTGTAGGCTGCAGTATTTTGATTGGCAAACTTGATACAAAACTGAAAAGACTTCTTAAGCTATCGAGTCATCTAACATGAGAAATAAGTGAGACGTGTGCCAGTAGTATCCTCGTGGGCGGGCCTAACTAGTTGTGAATGTGATGGGTTATATTGCCCAACATCTATGTAGGTTAAATTTAAAGGATAGTCAATACTTTATTTAGCCATATACCAAAACAATAATCAAACCAGATGTTGCTAACTTCATCCCATTACTTTGGGACTGCTTGTTTCCAGGGTTACTGATATTTGACTTCAGTGCCTAGGCCTATGGTCTTTTTGGAGGTAGGAGGCTTTTACAAGATTTCATGCTGTTTGGCATTCAATGAGAATTCGACGTACCAAAGGAATTTCTAGCAACTTCTGGGTGACTCATAGTCTTGACCTTGTCTTTGATTGGGAATGAAGATTTGCGTGTCGTGCTTAGTAGAATAATGTTCATAGTCTGGAGTTACTTTGGGCAGGAAAATCATGTAGTGGTAAAGTAGTGTGCCGTGCTTGGAAGTCATCACTGTAAAAAGCCTTGTCTTAATTCTCGCTTTCATTGAGCACAATAAGTGGAGGAATGGATGAAGAGTGCTATGCTTTGTGCGTTTTTGCTGTTTGAATGTACTAGTCATAGTGATTTAGCTCATCTTTTTTTTTGGACACCACTAGACCCAGTGAGTAAGCCTGTGAGAATATGAATCAGCCTTTTATCTTTCAAGTACAAAAACTACTCACTCACACACACACACACACACACACAGTGAACTCTCTCAATATTACCCCACAGACCCATCAATCTTTCAAAACATTGAATGGTTGCTATTTTCCCAAGATTGAAAGAGGCAATTTATCAGGCCATTTAAATAGTTAATTGATCAGGTCACGCGGGTTTACATTGATATCATTTGCCTCTCCATCTCTAGGTATGGGGTTTATTTCTGCTCATGTGTTACTCATTTTGATGCCAAACCTACCACTGGTGTGGGGGTGGCTAAAGAGCTCTATTTTCATGTCATCCCAACAAATGTAAATGCCTGGAGTTTGCTAAACAGCATTGTCACTTGGATTGGAACCGGTACTTTGGTCAGATGACATGAAAATAGAGCTCTTTGGCCACACACACCAGTGGTGGGTTTGGCATTGAAATGAAAATGCGTGAGCATAAGGCTGCATACCTATTGTAAAAAAAATAGTGGTGGACCTTTGACGTTATGGAGCTGTTTTGCTCACATATGGATATCAAGGATCTGGAAGGATTCTGTGTGGAGAAATGGTCTAAGATCCCTCCCATTTTAGAAAAAGACTTAATGCCATTATCCTTGCAGGGTAAGGTATTGCACCTGGGGTATGAGAAAAACAATTATTACTCGTAAAAAAAAATCTTTCTCGGGGCAATTGTATTATTATAACAGAATATAATTTCCCTTGTTTGAGTATACAATATACCTCAGTATTTTATACAGTCATTTTTGCTAATCTTTACCAAGTGTGTCAATAATTTCGGACCCCACTGTATTCCGAACCTATCCTGTCACACATCCAATCACATTTACATGGTGGCAGGCCGGGCTCTTCATACATTTAATTGCTTAGCATTTCTGAGGGAAAGCGGGAAGGTCATTCTTGCCGTTTGTCAGGAGGAGGCAGAAATGAATACCTTTGACTGGTCTTTAACACAAGCCTGGGGTGTGGTCCATCTCACCATCTTGGGAAAATTATTGGTGAGCTGACCTTTAGGTGAGCACATGGGAGAGCTAGGGGTGAACTGTGCATAGTCCCAAATTGCACCCTATTCCCTTCATAGTGCACTACTTTTGACCAGGGCCTATAGGGCTCTGGTCAATAGTGCACTAAATAAGGAATAGGATGCTATTTTGGATGCATACTTGTTCTGTGGTTTGTCTATAAGGTACAGAATGATTATGATCTGTTTCTAATGAATGATATTGTCAGTTGTATTATTAGTGATGCACCGATATTACGTTTTTGGCCGATATCCGATATTTTCCTTGCCCTCAAAAAACTGATACCGATAACTGATGTATATATATCTTTGGGCCTTTTAAGCATTCTAGTACATTTAAATAGTTAGACCACTGCGTCCATGTGTGTGTGCTAAGGCACTGCATCACAGTGCAAGAGGCGTCACTACAGTCCCTGGTTCAAATCCAGGCTGTATCACATCCGGCTGTGATTGGGAGTCCCATAGGGTGGCGCACAATTGGCCCAGCGTCGTCTGGGTTTGGCTGGGGTAGGCCGTCATTGTAAATGTGTTCTTAACTGACTTGCCTAGTTAAATAAAGGACACACACACACACACACACACACACACACACACACACACACACACACACACACACACACCGACCAACAAGTTATTTTGTTGGCATTTACGTATGTCCCCATTACCAGTATAAACATAATCAAAACCTATTTTTTTCACTTACTTGCTGTGCTGTTTCGTTGTTAATTTGTTTAGTCATTTCGTTCTCAACCAGGTTTTCATCATACATGTCAAGCAGTGAAGTTTCAGTTCTGTCTGTCCGTGGCCTCTCTTCCTCGGTGCTCACTGTCACTGTGTCCGTTTCCAACTTGTCCAGCTGTGTCTGTATTTCACATAAACCCTGTTTCTTGTCTTCATTGAAGCAGCGATTCTTGTACATAGCATCGAGCATGGTGGCGACACAGTAAAGAGAGAATGCCACCGAGTTGCTTGTTCACATCCTGTCTTCAACTGGCTTCAAAAGGCAGCTTCATTAAATGATAACCTGCTGATGATACTGTTGTGTATTCTATTGGCCCCATGGTCTGACTTCATTGTATTACAGAAACACTTTGTTGACCTCTAGAGTTCATAAAAATAAGTTTGATATGACATATTTTGGGGGGAATCTTTACCCCCTTTCTCCCCAATTACGTGGTCTCCAATTGTTAGTAGTTACTGTCTTGTCTCATCACTACAACTCCTGTTGACGAAGGTCGAAAGCCATGCATCCTCCGAAACACAACCCAACCAAGCCGCACTGCTTCTTAACACAGCACTCATCCAACCCGGAAGCCAGCCGCACCAGTGTGTCGGAGGAAACACCTGGTGACCTGGTTAGTGTGCACTGTGACCGGCCCGCCACAGGAGTCGCTAGTGCGCGATGAGACAAGGATATCCCCACCGGCCTAACCCAGACGATACTAGGCCAATTGTGCGTCGCCCCATGGACCTCCCGGTCGCGGCAGAGCCTGGGCGCGAACCCAGAGTCTCTGGTGGCACAGCTAGCACTGCGATGCAGTGCCCTAGACCACTGCACCGCCTGGGAGGCTTGATATCGCATATTGATGTGTTAGTTTAGAAGCTGAGAATAAAAATGGTCTTCTATTAGAAATCGGTCCTGCCTCTCGCTAAATAGATTATTCAGTCCACGTTCCTATCGGTCCTAGACTATGGCGACAGGGCCAAAAGAGCCAGGGCCAAAAGAGGAAGAGGTGCCAGCTCTGCCCAAGAGCAAAGGATAGAGAAGTCAGCTGCTGGTGTTCTCAGTGCAATTCACCCGTCTGCAAAGAGCACCGTCACATGCTTGTGGTTTGTAACTTAAGACAGCTTAAGGAAGCATCACACACATGCACACTTTGTTCCTTTTGTTCATGTTTTCTAAATGGTTTTTTATATTGATGATGAACTTTGGACTTTCAAATAAATGTTTTTTTGCAGGTGCATGGAAATAGTTGAACAAAATGAGAAGAAATAAGGGACCCGCTCTGACGAAGGCCGTTGGGCCGATACGTAAAGCTTATTAAAGAGCAGTGATACTATCAAGACCCATATAAATAAAACACAGATATTACATTATCGGGTCATTTTGACCCGGCATATGCATTCTTGGGGCTTCATGTTTATTATGCATCCTAGGGTTAAAGCCATCATAGAGCATTGCACTTTATTACAGGTGACAATTGTAGTACTCGTCACTGCATTCTCTCCCAGAAAGTTGGTTGGCCCTCTTTGATGTCACGTAGGTTATATTGCACGATACAATGCTATGTTTTCACTTATAGAGCCCTT
This sequence comes from Oncorhynchus nerka, assembly GCF_034236695.1. Taxonomy (NCBI): domain Eukaryota; kingdom Metazoa; phylum Chordata; class Actinopteri; order Salmoniformes; family Salmonidae; genus Oncorhynchus; species Oncorhynchus nerka. The sequence goes on from NC_088403.1 coordinate 36,405,831, forward strand.
TTACAAAAAAGTAATTGCTAAACTTTAGACATATGGGTTAGCCATACCGGAGACGGGGTGTGGTAACTGAAAATTCCTTTGGTCTCTACTGAGGTAGGTAAATCAGCTTTTAGTTGTGTTTCACAAATAAGGTGCAAGAATCTTCAAAATGTTCTTACATTTGATGTTGTGCCTTGAGGGCAGTTCAGAAAGCTGATTGAGGACCTTATTATTACTGATGAATGTGTTTTGTTTTTTATGACCATTGTGAGAGTTCCGTGACCGGCCGGAGGAAGACGACACGACAGCACCCTCCTCAGGGGATAGGTACTCAGTATAAAGTCAATCCTCACAGGTCCCCGTCTCTACTCCCAATCCTGCACATCTGGGCCCACTAATTGCTTTGTGTCTATATTAGGTGTGCCTGGAGGGGGGTGGGATTGGGAGTAGAGACGGGGACCTGTGAGAATGTCGGATTTTCCTACCACAGAAAAAGCTTATTTTACTGGCTCTCTGTTAACCAAGGCAGGCTATAGGTCGAGGAAGTGTTCCTCCCGTAACAGTTATGTGTAGACGATAGTCTAAAGACAGGACTAGCCGTTTGTTTTGTTTTCCCTTTTTGGCCACAGCCTTTTGGTCAACGGCTAAGTGTAGGTTTATTTTGTTTTGTTACACCGGCGTTTCAGTGTTGGACGTTACCCTGTGCTGGAGTTATTTTGTCGGGCAAAAGAAGACCCGTTTAGAAAACAATAACAAGAAAAGGAATCACAACCACTGCCTCTCGTCTGTTCATTTTGTGCCTCCCGCCTGTGTTAGGGTGTTTCGGACAAGCTGATTCGTTCACACCGTGTTTTTCTTTCTGCTTGCATTTTGTATTTATATTTTGATGTTTGTATTTATGTCATTCAGGGCTCATCTGTAAAAGAGACCTTGGTCTTAGTATGACTCCCTGATAGAATAAAGGTTAAATAAAATACGAGTCTTGGTGGTGGTGGACTCCACATGTGTCTGAGTAGAGGCCTGGGGAGACCGGAGGGACTGACCAAAGGCTGTCGCTGATAACAGGAGTAGGGAGTGATTGGGAGGAAAGGAGGGCTCTCCCACTCTCAGCAAACCGGGAACATTTCTTTGAACATTAGTTAAGATTTACATTAAGTTTTAGTTATGCTGGGCATGCACTACACAACTTCTAAAATCTTAACTTGGACACGCTCACATTTTCAGATTTCCTTGTCCCAAATCTTTAATTCCGCCCATCCTCAACCCCAGGATGGTGGTACTCACATTACACAATGACTCCCTAATTGATCTTGCACTGCATTTCTCAGTTGTCTTAGGAAAAAAATTCCAACGCAAACAGCAAGCTGCTTTTTATTACTGTGCACATTATGTGCAGAAACATTTTTAAAAAAGAGACAGAGATACAGAATATTGACTTAATATGAAAATATCTTCTTGGTTTCTGTCACGGTAAGACGTGGAGGTAATATTGAAAAGGCAGTTGTGTTCTGTCCACAGCTCCACCAATCACCAGTCTTCCACCACCTCGGTCCACATGGTGTATGTTGTTTCTTTCCAATTCGCCATCATTGTTTTGGTCTCACATGCTGAGTGCTCATTGGCTATTCGCAGTAATCCTTGCCCAATTGCGTTATAGCACTTCTCATACTGCAAGGTGCACAACCAACATTTCTGACGTCAGAAAATTATCGGGACATCCAACAGGGGTCTGGAAAACGGAACAGCCATCATCGGTGCGCCCCAGACCCGCTCAAACGAGGCGTGTCCCGACGTACTGCTCCTATCCCAAGTTCATAGGATTTCACCCCGTCATGAATATTCACCTGGGACGGCAAAAACATGGCAAATATATAGTGCATGTCCTGCATTAGGGTTTTATCTAATATTAGGATAACATCCCAAAAACATGAACACACTCTCTCTCCTTTATTATATTTTACTCTCCACTACTCTTAATTCCATTCAAAACCACGTGTTTGGTTCAGTTATTTGTTCTGCTCTCTGCATGTGTATGATGAAAATAAAATGACAAACATGTCAAATGTGATGTGTAGAGGAGCAGCCTTTTGACAGAAAGAGCAAACAGAGGAGAACCTGTTAGCTATGTTGAAGCATGCGCCGCTCTAGTTGTTTACTTGGTAGTGTTGCCCACTGGAGTATGTGTGGGTATGCATGCTTTTGCTCTAGCCCTGCATTAACACTCCTGACTGAAATAGTAAACTAATCAAGGCCCTCACTCTGAGTCTGGACCATGATCAGCTGAATCAGGTGTGTTAGGTCACTGCAGGGCTGGAGCAAAAAATCTGCACAGCTAGTAGCTCTACAGGTGTAGTTGGAAACTCTTATCAACCACACCTCTAGGGTTGGTCACCCCAGGTGTGTACCGTATGAGCGGCAACCCTAGGGCCACTCCCTTTAACAGTAGGACCCATCCCTCAAGTCCTCACACCTGTGTTTAAAAGAAAATGAATGAAATGCTAATAAAACGTCTCGCGTCTCCCAGATATTAACTCCAGCCGGTGTCTTATAATTGAGTGGTTGCATGGCGAAGCAAGCGGTTCCCACGGCAACAGGTAGCTACGTCGTCTGCCGGATAACTGGAGGAGAGACGGGAAGTAGTGCACTCTGGGTGCTGTTAATAGTCCCTTATCGGTGTGGCGCGGAGTGGTGATGTCACGGCCCTTGTCAGATGAATCCGGGCAAACACATGCTGTTTGTTCTAACAGTCAGTGTAAATATGTAGTCGTTTTGGCGTGGTCAGTGGCTGCAGCAGCTGAGAACAACACTGACTTACATGCTGGTATAGGCTACAATATCTCTTATGTAGGTGATGCACTTGAGATCTATGTTGTAGATCTGCTTACAGAGATGACCGATGTGATTGATGTTGTTCAGTCTGCCAGACATGATTGATGTTGTGTGAAATGATGAGGGCTCTTTAGTGCCCTAATGGCTAGTGTGTGATTGGTGCAGCAGCTCTGTGGTTGAGTGTTTTGATTAGGTTCTCTAGATGAGAGATGTGACTGAAGACACTCCGATTCCGCTTGATTGACAGAGGTAGGGGAGTGTGGAGAGGATATGTTGTTTCATGCCTAACTCAGATCCTATACCATTGTTCTTGAATTAGGTAAACCAGTGAACTGAATTGATCATAAAAGCTGAATTTGCACTTATCCATAAACTTTGACTGTATTATATGCTCCAGGGTGAAGTTTCCCCTAGGTGCAGATCTAGTATCAGCTTCCCCTCCCCTAATCCTAACCTTAACCATTAGTGGAGGAAATGCTAAACTGATCCAAGATTAGCATCTAGGGGCATCTTCACCCTACACTACAGTTCTACACTCCTCATTGTGTCTTCACTATTCCTCTGACCCATCCCACGTGAGTAGGTATTGCGTCCATGACGGTGCCAGTGTACATAGCCGAGACGTCCCCCCCCCACCTGAGAGGCCAGCTGGTGACAGTAAACACACTGTTTATCACAGGAGGCCAGTTCACTGCCAGCATCATAGACGGGGCCTTCAGCTACCTACGCCATGATGGATGGAGGTGAGACACACACACACACACACACACAAAGTATTTAGTCAGCCCCCAATTGTGCAAGTTCTCCCACTTAAAAAGATGAGAGGCCTGTAATTTTCATCATAGGTACACTTCAACTATGACAGACAAAATGAGCAAAAAAAATCCAGAAAATCACATTGTAGGATTTTTAATGAATTTATTTGCAAATTATGGTGGAAAAGTATTTGGTCAATAACAAAAGTTTATCTCAATACTTTGTTATATACCCTTTGTTGGCAATGACAGAGGTCAAACGTTTTCTGTAAGTCTTCACAAGGTTTTCACACACTGTTGCTGGAATTTTGGCCCATTCCTCCATGCAGATCTCCTCTAGAGCAGTGATGTTTTGGGGCTGTTGCTGGGCAACATGGACTTTCAACTCCCTCCAAAGATTTTCTATGGGGTTGAGATCTGGAGACTGGCTAGGCCACTCCAGGACCTTGAAATGCTTCTTACGAAGCCACTCCTTCGTTGTCCGGGCGGTGTGTTTGGGATCATTGTCATGCTGAAAGACCCAGCCACGTTTCATCTTCAATGCCCTTTGATGGAAGGAGGTTTTCACTCACAATCTCACGATACATGGCCCCATTCATTCTTTCCTTTACACGGATCAGTCGTCCTGGTCCCTTTGCAGAAAAACAGCCCGAAAGCATGATGTTTCCACCCCCATGCTTCGCAGTAGGTATGGTGTTCTTTGGATGCAACTCAGCATTCTTTGTCCTCCAAACACGACGAGTTGAGTTTTTACCAAAACGTTCTATTTTGGTTTCATCTGACCATATGACATTCTCCCAATCTTCTTCTGGATCATCCAAATGCTCTCTAGCAAACTTCAGACGGGCCTGGACATGTACTGGCTTAAGCAGGGGGACACGTCTGGCACTGCAGGAATTGAGTCCCTGGTGGCGTAGTGTGTTACTGATGGTAGGCTTTGTTACTTTGGTCCCAGCTCTCTGTAGGTATTCACTAGGTCCCCCTGTGTGGTTCTGTGATTTTTGCTCACCGTTCTTGTGATAATTTTGACCCCACGGGGTGAGATCTTGCGTGGAGCCCCAGATCGAGGGAGATTATCAGTGGTCTTGTATGTCTTCCGTGTCCTAATCATTTCTCCCACAGTTGATTTCTTCAAACCAAGCTGCTTACCTATTGCAGAGTCAGTCTTCCCAGTGGTTCAGTCTTCCCTGGTGCAGGTCTACAATTTTGTTTCTGGTGTCCTTTGACAGCTCTTTGGTCTTGGCCATAGTGGAGTTTGGAGTGTGACTGTTTGAGGTTGTGGACAGGTGTCTTTTATATTAGATAACAAGTTCAAACAGGTGCCATTAATACAGGTAATGAGTGGAGGACAGAGGAGCCTCTTAAAGAAGAAGTTACAGGTCTGTGAGAGCCAGAAATCTTGCTTGTTTGTAGGTGACCAAATACTTATTTTCCACCATAATTTGCAAATAAATTAATAAAAAATCCTACAATGTGATTTTCTGGATTTTTTTCTTCTCATTTTGTCTGTCATAGTTGAAGTGTACCTATGATGAAAATGACAGGCCTCTCTCATCTTTTTAAGTAGGAGAACTTGCTCAATTGTTGGCTGACTAAATACTTTTTTGCCCCACTGTACATACATACATACATACATACATACATGCTCTACATGCCTCATCTTTGAATATCAACGATTTTACATGGTCCATCATTTACCCAATTTGATTATTATTATATATTATTTTATTTTTGGGGGGTAGATCAGCTTTAATAGTGCAGATAGATTGTCGATTCCATCAATATAATTGTCTGCATAATTTACAATTCCCCATATAATTGTTGGTAAAAATATACAGTTTTCACTGTATATATACAGTACTAGTCAAAAGTTTGGACACCTACTCATTCAAGGGTTTTTCTTTATTTTTACTGTTTTCTACATTGTAGAATAATAGGGAAGACATCAAAACTATAGAATCGTGTAGTAACCAAAAATCAAAAATATAATCCATATTTGAGATTCTTCAAAGTAGCCATCCTTTGCACTCTTGGCATTCTCTTAACCAGCTTCACCTGGAATGCTTTTCCAACCGTCTTGAAGGAGTTCCCACATACGCTTAGCAGTTGTTGGCTGCTTTTCCTTCACTCTACAGTCCAACTCATCCCAAACCATCTCAATTGGATTAAGGTCGGGTGATTGTGGAGGCCAGGTCATCTGATGCAGCACTCCATCACTCTCATTCTTGGTCAAATAGCCCTTACACAGCCTGGAGGTGTGTTTGGTCATTGTCCTGTTGAAAACAAATGATAGTCCCACTAAGCCCAAACCAGATGGGATGGCGTATCTCTGTAGAATGCTGTGGTAGCCATGCGGGTTAAGTGTGCCTTGAATTCTAAATAAATCACAGACAGTGTCACCAGCAAAGCACCCCCGCTCTATAACACCTCCTCCTCCATGCTTTACGGTGGGAAACTACACATGCGGAGATCATCTGTCACCCACACCTAGTCTCACAAAGGAATGGCGGTCCAAATTTCCAATTTGGACTCCAGACCAAAGGACAAATTTCCACCAGTCTAATGTCCATTGCTCGTGTTTCTTGGCCCAAGCAAGTCTCTTCTTATTATTGGTATCGTTTAGTAGTTGTTTCTTTGCAGCAAATCGACCTCCCCCCCCCCAGCCCCCACCTTGTCACAACACAACTGATTGGCTCAAACGCATTAATATGGAAAGAAATTCAACAAATGAACTTTTAACAAGGCTCACCAGTTAAATTAAATGCATTCCAGGTGACTACCTAATGAAGCTGGTTGAGAATGCCAAGAATGTGCAAAGCTTTCATCAAGGCAAAGGGTGGTGACTTTGAAGAATCTCAAATATAAAATATATTTTGATTTGTTTAACACCTTTTGGTTACTACATGATTCCATATGTGCTGTTTCATAGTTTTGATGTCTTCACTATTATTCTACAGTGTAGAAAATAGTAAAAAATAAAAATAAGAAAACCCCTTGAACAAGTAGGTGTTCTAAAACTTTTCACCGGTAGTGTATGTTCTCAGTAGCCTACCTGGTTATATTTTGAGAAAACCATCACAAAAATGCTCCTCACCAATTGCAACTTGAAGTCAGAACCAAAGCATTGTGGGAAAAAGAGCATGGGCTTGTATCTTATTTCCTTATCATCAGGATAATAATTCCTTGGACGACACAAGGTTGAAAACATTTTAAGGTATGTCCATCTCGCAACAGAGCCTTCAAATGCAATGGGGCATTGCCATTCCACTCCGTTGTGGACCTACCCATTGAAGTGCATGACTCCCGAGTGGCGCAGCAGTCTAAGGAACTGCATCTCAGTGCTAGAGGTGTCACTACAGACCTTGGTTCAATTCCAGACTGTATCACAACCGGACATGATTGGGAGTCCCATAGGGCGGAACACAATTGGCCCAGCGTCGTCCGGCTTAGGGTGTGGCCGGGGTCGGCCGTCATTATAAATAAGAATGTGTTCTTAACTGGCTTGCCTAGTTAAATAAAGAATACATTTTAAAAAATGATGTTCATCATATGTTGAGCTTTATGTAGGAGAAGTGGCATTTTGATAGCATCCACTTCATTGGCAATAACGAAGGCGATTGCCATATCTGCCATTGTCAAGTTTCCCAGAAACAGCAGAAGATGTACCTTCCCCAGCTTAATAATCATCATAAAAAACAAACGTCATTACCATATCATCACAATAAACTTAAAAGTGGGCAACAGAATAACATAATTGGCTTATTATTTAACATTTTAAAATAGTTCTCACTTATAGGAATGGATAATTGTTTAAAAGTTGCTACCTGTTCCATAAAGCCATCACCGAAAACAGAATTTTCATTTTCGGTGTTTTTTGTTGTTGTTGGTAACTAGACGACACAACGTTTGGAACATTTTAAAGTGTGCGGCGTCGGTCTCACAACGGAGCCTTCAACTGTAAGGGGGCATTGCCATTCCACTCCGTCGTGCATGACATCCAGCACAACGTAACAGAGTGTTTATGGGTAATGTGAACGAGGCTTAAGTAGGCTACAGACATGTATGTTGGAACATTGCTACATTGTGGGAGGCAACCCATCAGTGGTCCCTGCTACGCTCCAGCTCATGGGGTTTCTCCTCTCTCATCCTCTCAGATGAAACAGCTAATTGATCTCTCTCTCCCCCCTTTCTCCTCCTCCCCTTTTCCACCCCCCCCCCTCTCTCCCTATCCTCTCCAAGTATACTTTATTGGTGGTTCCTGCTGTGCTGCAGTTCATGGAGTTTCTCCTCTCAAAGATGAAACAACTGATATATTACATTTTCTCTCTCCCTCGCACCCCACTCCTGCCAGTGGTTCTTGCTGTATTCAGGTTCATGGGGTTCCTCCTTTTGCCAGAGAGTCACTCTCACAGATGAAACAACTAATATATCGCTCTCTCCCTCTCTCTCTCTCTCTCTCTCCCTCACCGTCACCTCCCCCCTCTCTCTGCCTTTTCTCCTCTTCTCCAGGTATATGTTGGGTCTGTCGATGGTCCCTGCGGTGCTTCAGTTCGTGGGGTTTCTGTTCCTGCCAGAGAGCCCCCGCTGGCTGATCCAGAAAGGCCTTACCCAGAAGGCCCGGCGCGTGCTCAGCCAGATTAGAGGCAATCAGAACATAGACGAGGAGTACGACAGCATCAAGAACAGCATCGAGGAGGAGGAGAAAGACTGCGGAGGAGGTGAGAGGGGAGCAGGTGAGAGGGGAGCAGGAGGCGCAGGAGAAGCACACACGCATATAAACACACCTCACACCTGGGAAAACAGGTGCTTCCTTTGTCCGCTTGCTCCCTGACTTGTTTTCCGTGATGTCCTCATCCCTTTCTTCCCTGTCTCCATCACCTCTGATGTGATGATAGTGAGTGTCACTCTAAACACCAGTCACTCATCCACCCGTACACAGCCAGGATTAAAGAGCAATAATAAACACAATGACACATACTGTACACAGTGACAGAGCAACACAACATCAACAACACAACTAACAACTATATCTGATGATTCATGTTTTCTTTTAAAACCACAATTAGAATCCCTCCACAGCCTCATAGAGGATCTAGATACTTTTGCTAACCTCTCTGGATTAGTGTACTATATTACGTATTGGATCACAAAAAAAATTCTACTTTTACATTACTGTGTAGTTTACCAATAAAATGGTCTGATGGAGATGTGGACATACTCAGTATACAAATCCTGAAAGAAAGAAATTCTCACTCCAATAGAGTTTTATAGAAAGTTTAGCAACAATGGATAAGATCTTGCTACCATGGAAAGGAAAATACCTGTCTATTTGTGGAAATATCACCCTGATGAACTCTTTAGTCATATCACAGTTTACCTATTTGCTTATGGTTTATCCTACACCTAGTGACCTGCTTTTTAAATTATATGAACAAAATAATATTCAATTTGATTTGGAATGGCAAGCCAGACAAAATGAATAGGGCCTATTTATATATGATTAAATATTAAAGCATTAGACCTCTCACTAAAGGCATCAGTCATACAAAAGTTATACTTAATTCCGAAATGGTTTTCTAGTAAATTGGTAGGAATGTCTCACCCCATGTTAAGAATGGCCTTTTCCCCTTTATTCAGCAAACAACTGCTCACTTTCGGTTGTTTGAAAATGAAATCCTCTCCAAAATATCATTATTTTTTAAACAAGCCTTAGAAAGTTGGTTGCAATTTCAATTTAATGCACCTGAAAAGACAGACCAAATAATGCAACAAATATTTTAAACTCAAATATACTAATAGATTTTTAAAAAAGAGCTTATTTTTCGATAAAATGTTTAAAAAGGTATTTTTGTCAATTATATCATAAATAGGACTGGTGGAGTTATGTCACACATGCAGCTATCACAGAAATTGAAGAAGCAAGTAGAAGGAGGAAAAGTAAGGAACGTGCCTGTCGGCCCTGCATTAAAGAACATAAATGGTTAAAGAAAATTGTGATAAATAAAAACATATATGTGCCATATAAATGACAAAATAGTTGGGAAGAGATACCCATTCCATGGCACATGGTTTATGAATTGACACGCAAAACAACGCCTGATTCAAAACTTCACATTTTTTCAATTTAAATTATTATACAAAATTCTTGCAACCAATAGAATGTTATATATATGGGGGATACAATCTTCCCAGCTCTGCAGATTTTGCTGTGAGGAGGCAGAGTCATTAGATCATTTATTTTGGTACTGTCCATATGTAGCTCGTTTTTGGTAACAGGTCCAGGAATGGTTGAAAAATTGCCAACATTTTCCTAGAACTAATGCTGCAGATAGCAATACTGAGGGATTTGAAAAGTCAGTCAATCAATCAATAATACAATAATTATTTTAGCAATAACGTTTATCTTTAATTTGCCATCTGTAGAAGCTATGAGAATAGAAAGGTTCAGTACTTTTGTGAAGCATCACAGCACAGTTGAAAAATATATGGCAAATAGAAATCCAAAATGGATGGTGTTAAGAGATAGATGGGAGAGGTTGAATGGAGCTGAAGGGTGGGACTAATAACAAGATAACCAATGTAAAACATACAGGGTCTGTAAAATGTATATAGGTTCAGAAATGTTGTGAAATAGCACAGTTACAAATATAAATCAAACTGGATGGACATCAGAAATAGAGGAAGGACTAAAAACAAACAAAATATAACTATTGTAAAATAGATTGTGTCTGTAAAAAATGTATAAACTGAAGGAAGAAGCCTAAGTATTATTGTTAATTAATTGACTGCAATTGGGGGAAGGGTGGTAGGGTTTGCGGGGAATAATAAAGGTATATTCTAAAATAAAGTATGCATATATTTACCCCCCAAAAATATGGGGGATTGAAAATGATGCAGACAATTACACTGATGGAAGCAACAATCTTCCCGCAATATTAAAGCTGATCCACCCCTTAAGAAATATCTGTATCAACCACTGCTCTCTGATCTCTGTTTCTCTTTGCTGGAGTATATCTTATTAAAGCGTTGGGCTTCCATCTCTACCGTAGAATATATTAGAAATGCCTGTCATGGATGAATTCCCTGCCATCTTAGTACTACTAAGATAATATTTAATCTAAGATAATCTTTCCTGATATTATTTTATCTTAATCATATATGAAGCTTCCAGGAAACTCACCCCGTGTTTTTATTCAGGCCTACTGAACGTATTATATCTACATATATTAACCTATTTTACCTGGTGTATATGGCTGGGAACAAGCCTATTACCAGTCAACATGATAATGTTTTCCTCTTTAGAAGAGCGTTTTATCTCAGCGTTAGTTAGACACCGTAGTAGCCTAATAGGGTGAAGGAGGCTCACACACAGTAAGTCAGACACACAGGTAAGTCAATCAACAGAAGAGGCACCACGCTTCTTTAAGCTGTTTCCTTTGTGATAATGACCTCTGTGTGACGGTGGAACGACATCCGCTGAGCTACTCACTGACCTAGGATTGTTGGTCTTTTATATGACTGAGTTTCAGACAGGAGAGGATTCAATATATTTTTAAATATTGATGGGTCTGTGGGGTAATATTCTGAGAAGAGAGTGAGAGTGTCGTTTGCGTGGGTGTATCCATGTGTCTGTGTCTCTCTCTCTCTCTGTGTGTACAGTATATCCACATGTCTCTGTGTGTGTTTCTCCGTTTGTGTGTGCTGTTTTGATGTGCAGCGGCTGTGTGATCAAGACTACAGGTTGATTTGGAGAGAGAGGCAGAGGAGCTGTTAGAGCCCCTGATGATACTAATCACAGGACTGATACTAACACAACACACTAGTCAATGGACTCTGATTACGGTGTTCTTAGAGGGGGAGAGAGGGGAGAGGGTGGGGGGTGAAAGATGGAGAGAAATAGACAAAAGGGTGAGGGAAAAAAAGAGAGTGAGAGAGATAGACAACAGAGAGAGAGAACAAACAGGTTCTCTTCCAGCGAGGTACAGAATTAGAGAGGCTAAGAAAAGAGAATGTGAGGTTTAGAGAGAAAGGGATGGCAAGGAAGAGTGAAATTAGAGGCTTTTAATTTTTTTTTTAGCTAAAGCTTTCTTTGACATCCGAAAGGGTTCTTTGGCTGTTCCCATAGGATAACACTTTTGTTCCAGGTAGAACCTTTTTTGCTTTCAGGTAGAACTCTTTTGAGGTCCATGTAGAACCCTCTGTGTAAAGGGTTATACTATGGGGACAGCCAAAGCACCATTTTAGGTTCTAGCTAGCAACTTTTTTTCTAAGAGTGTATGTACTGCATAAAGTACTAATAATTTCTTACATTTGTGAAGCGGTTTTCATTATACAGAATAATCTCAAAGGGCATAGACAGGGCAACTGACACAAGGAACACAGCTGACACAACAAGGGACAAGGACACCAAGGAGCCCAGCTATCAACAGAAACCTTCCTAAGGAGAAAAGCCTTTAGGCCCGTTTTAAAGGAGCCCAGAGTCTGTGGTGCCTTCAGGTGACCTGGGAGAGCATTCCAGAGGATGGGGGCGGTCGAGCTGAAAGCCCGATTCCCCCTTGGCGCAGTGCTTGGTCCTTGGGCCATAGAGGAGCAGGCTATTGCTTGACCATAGGGTGCGGGTGGGGTTATAGAGGGAGAGTAGTTTGAGATCAGGCGGGGCATTGCCATGACTTTCCATACACTGGAAAGTCAGCAGGGGGGTTTTGAATTCGATCCGGAATGAGATGGGGAGCCAGTGCAGAGGTGCCAGGATGAGGGGGGGTGTGATGGCGTTTCCGCTCTCTCATCAGGATCCTGGCAGCGTTGTTCAGGATGTATTGGAGCTTATGGAGACTCCTGCCAGGGATCCCGATGAAGAGTGCATTGCAGTAGTGCAGCATTGAGAAGATAAGGCATGGATGAAATTCTCTGCATCAGACTGAGTGAAGGTAGGACGGAGTTTGGCAATGTTCTTGAGGTGCTAGAATTCCGCTTTACACAGTTGTTTGATGTGGCTGTCAAAGGTCAGGAAGGAATCCAGTTTTAACACCCAGATTGGAAACTGAGTGGGAGAGCGGGATGTTCTGTCCTGGACTACTGTATAGATGTTACAGCTGTCAAAGGCTTTGTCTTTCAACTGTATAATTAACTAATCTTCAACGGGTTTCTTGACAGGTTCTGAGATACCTCACAGCTAACTGCCTCAGAAATGATTGTTACAGCCCTTTTTATTTCTTTATTTTTTTAAACCATATTTTTCAGCCATGAAGAAATGTTTTATCCTATGCTTACCATCCCACGGCAATTTCCCCACAGCACAATCTCCCCATTTGATTCATAATTGCCATTTTGCTCTCAATGGCTGCTGCGCTTTCAGGTAATTGAATCATGCAGTATGTCATTCATAACGAATACAAGGTACTGTATGCTACTATATTTGTTATCTGTTCGCTGTACAAATTTACAATGAAGTTTTATGCAATATCCCTCTCTCTTTCTCTCTTTCTTTCTTTCTTTCTTTCTTTCTCTCTCTCTCTCTCTCTCTCTCTCTCTCTCTCTCTCTCTCTCATTCTCTCTCTCTCATTCTCTCTCTCATTCTCTCTCTCATTCTCTCTCTCATTCTCTCTCTCATTCTCTCTCTCATTCTCTCTCTCTCTCATTCTCTCATTCTCGCTCACCGAGATATGGGCAAAAGAAGCAGATAAGAAATGAGATATTACACAGTTAGACATTAATCCAGGAGATAGAGAGTGTAGCACACGTCATGCCTCTTCTACTGCTTAATTCATAATGGACCATTTTTACCATTTTATGGAATCCTGTTGGTTGGTGCCTTAGATCTGATTAAATCCTGTATCTGTTGAACTATGATCATTTGGATTTATGTCATGTAGATGTTCACATAGATTCCTTCAGTTATTATTGCCTGAAGATAGGATGCATCCCAAATGGTACCCTATATAGCCCCATAGGTATTTGGTATTTTATTAGGATCCCCATTAGCTGCTGCAAAAGCAACTCTTCCTGGGGTCCACACAAAACATAATACAGAATGACATAATACAGAACATCAATAGACAAGAACAGCTCAAGGACAGAACTACATTATTATTTTTTTGCTTACATATCAATGCATACACAAAACTGTCAAGGTCAAATACGGGAGAGGCGTTGTGCTGCATGGTGTTGCTATTTCTGTTTTTTGAAACCAGGTTTGGTGTTTATTTCTGCAATATGAGACGGAAGGAAGTTCCATGCAATAAGGGCTCTATATAATACTGTACGCTTTCTTGAATTTGTTCTGGATTTGGGGACTGTGAAAAGACCCCTGGTTGCATGTCTGGTGGGATAAGTGTGTGTGACAGAGCTGTGTGGAAGTTGACTGTGAAAAGACCCCTGGTTGCATGTCTGGTGGGATAAGTGTGTGTGTCAGAGCTGTGTGGAAGTTGACTGTGAAAAGACCCCTGGTTGCATGTCTGGTGGGATAAGTGTGTGTGTCAGAGCTGTGTGGAAGTTGACTGTGCAAACAATTTGGGATTTTCAACACAATGTTTCGTATAAAAAGAAGAAGTGATGCAGTCAGTCTCTCCTCAACTCTTAGCCAAGAGAGACTGGCATGCATAGTATTTATATCAGCCCTCTGATTACAATTAAGAGCAAAATGTGTCACTCTGTTCTGGACCAGCTGCAGCTTAAATAGTTCTTTCCTTGCAGCACTGGACCACACGACTGGACAATAATCAAGATTAGACAAAACTAGAGCCTGCAGAACTTGCTTTTTGGAGTGTAGTGTCAAAAAAAACAGAGCATCTCTTTATTATGGCTATACCTCTCCCCATCTTTACACCCATTGAATCTATATGTTTTGACCATGACAGTTTACAATCTAAGGTAATGCCAAGTAACTTAGTCTCATCAACTTGTTCAGCAGCCACACAATTCATTACCAGATTCAGCTGAGGTCTAGAACTTAAGGAATGATTTGTACCAAATACAATGCTCTTAGTTTTATTATCACTTTCTTTCAACCAATCATCAGTCATTTGTGTCAGTGCAGTACATGTTGAGTGCCCTTCTCTTTAAGCATGCTTAAAATGTGTTGTTCATTTGTTTATAGAGAAATAGCATTGTATTTGGTCAAACACCATTTTTTCCAACAGTTTGCTAAGAGCTGGCAGCAAGCTTATAGGTCTGCTGTTAGAACCAGTAAAGGCCGCTTTACCACTCTTGGGTAGCGGAATTACTTTGGCTTCTCTCCAGGCCTGAGGACTCTGGTACTGCACTATGTTGTGAATAGAGTGCCATTTGGTACACAGACAAACTCATTCACCCGTTGTATTATTGTCTTATTCATCGGTAATTTGGATTCCGTATGAGGTGTTTCGTGGTATGTTACAGTCCAATGACACCCATGTTAATTTCCTAGCTTCGTTATCTGGAGACACAAGGGGATTTGCATTGTTATTTGAAATGAGGGATAATTTAATATTAACATTGCTAGAGGGATAATTTAATATTAACATTGCTAGCGGGGTTATCTTCTAATTTAGTTCAGCTAATCGAGTTTTGAATAAATATTCCTTTTCTTCCACTGTCATTTATTCTGTTTATTTTTAAGCTCAAGGAAACAATTTTGAAACAAACTGAATTTATCTTGCTGAATATGTTTTCAATGATTTTACCCATAAATATTTTTGACATGTGGATAAAAACAACAATTTTCACAGACAACAACTATTACCTACTTTATGATATTAGATGAGCTGTAAAAAAAAAAGTAGTCAGATGAAGCAGATGCTAAACTAGAGGAACGTTTTGCTAGCACAGACTGGAATATGTTCCGGAATTATTCCGATGGCATTGAGGAGTACACCACACCAGTCACTGGCTTTATCAGTAAGTGCATCGAGGACGTCATCCCTACAGTGACTGTACGTACATACCCCAACCAGAAACCATGGATTACTACAGGAAACATTCACACTGAGCTAAAGGGAAGAGCTGCCGCTTTCAAGGAGTGGGACTCTAACCCGGATGCTTATAAGAAATCCCGCTATGCCCTCTGACGAACCATCAAACAGACAAAGCGTCAATACAGGACTAAGGTCGAATCGTACTACACCGGCTCCAATGCTCATCGGATGTGGCAGGGCCTGTAAACTATTACAGACTACAAAGGGAAAAACAGTCAAAAGCTGCCCAGTGGCACGAGCCTCCCAGACGAGCTAAATTACTTCTATGCTTGCTTCGAGGCAAGTAACACTGAAACATGCATGAGAGCATCAGC
This sequence comes from Oncorhynchus nerka, assembly GCF_034236695.1. Lineage (NCBI taxonomy): Eukaryota > Metazoa > Chordata > Actinopteri > Salmoniformes > Salmonidae > Oncorhynchus > Oncorhynchus nerka. The sequence continues at coordinate 36,421,659 of NC_088403.1, forward strand.
TGTTCCAGACGATTGTGTGATCACGCTCTTCGCAGCCGATGTGAGTAAGACCTTTAAACAGGTCAACATTCACAAGGCCGCAGGGCCAGACGGACATGTACTCCAAGCATGCGCTGACCAACTGGCAAGTGTCTTCATGGACATTTTAAACCTCTCTCGGTCTGAGTCTGTAATACCAACATGTTTCAAGTAGACTGTGCCCAAGAACACTAAGGTAACCTGCCTAAATGACTACCACGTCTGTAGCCATGAAGTGCTTTGAAAGGCTGGTCATGGCTCACATCGGCGATGTCATTTACAAAATAGCCTCCAACACTCTACTCAGCAAATTGGATGCAGTCTTTCACAGTGCCAACCGTTTTGTCACCAAAGCCCCATATACTACCCACCCCTGCGACCTGTATGCTCTCGTTGGCTGGTCCTCACTACATATTCGTCGCAAAACTCACTGGCTCCAGGTCTATAAGTCTTTGCTATGTAAAGTTCAGCCTTATCTCAGCTCACTGGTCACCATAGCAACACCCACCTGTAGCACACGCTCCAGCAGGTATATTTCACAAGTCATCCCCAAAGCCTACAGCTCATTTGGCCGCCTTTCCTTCCAGTTCTCTTATGCCAATGACTGGAATGAATTGCAAAAATCACTGAAGTTGGAGACTTATATCTCCCTCACTAACTAGCATCAGCTGTCAGAGCAGCTTACCGATCGCTGCAGCTGGACACAGCCCAACTGTAAATAGCCTATCCAACCAACTACCTATTTCATCCCCATATTTGTTTTTCTGCTATTTTGCACACCAGCACATCTGCTCATCTGCACATCTACCACTCCAGTGTTAATTGCTAAATTGTAATTACTTTACAACTATGGCCTATTTATTGCCTTACCTCCTTACTTCATTTGCACACTGTTTACAGATTTTTCTATTGTGTTATTGACTGTACGTTTGTTTATCCCATGTGTAACTTGTCGCACTGCTTTGCTTTAATCTTGGTCAGCTCGCAGTTGTAGATGAGAACTTGTTATTGTTATTTACTGCTGCTCTTTAATCATTTGTTATTCTTATCTCTTACTTTTTTTTTGGTATTTGCTTAAAACTGCATTGTTGGTTAAGGGCTTGTAAGTAAGCATTTCACTGTAAGGTCTACCTACACCTGTTGTATTCGGCGCATGTAACAAATAGAATTCGATTTGATATTGTACAGAGAGGGCCATTAAATTCAACACAGATCCCAATCAAGTCATTATGTAAGGATGTAAAGGAAGCATTAAAGGACAATGGAAGGCAGATGATCTTTATCAAAGCAGATGAAAGCATAATGAATGAAGATTTAGGACTGACCTTTTGTGTTGAGATGTGAATGAAGACAGAGCTATACTCTCACACTCCACCAGTCTGATACTGGCCCACTTATATGCTCTCTTCCCCTCTGTTATTTGATGTCTGTGAAGCATAGGAACACAACCCTGTACATTTGTATTAGTCATACCCCATAACACAGTGTTGCTGGTGGATTGGAAATTATTTTTGCCTTGATTCACCCATATCCACTTTTCCAATTAAAGTATTTGTTTAATGAATATTACATCCTTAACAGTACCAAGTCCCCATAATAATAGCCATCCAAGAACAACCTACGCACAAACCTCTCGGTACTCAAATGGCTCCTAGTAAACACAGGTTATTAGCTCTTCAATGATCTCAGTGCACTTACATCACAATATTCATTATTGCTAAGAGAACATTGTGTGAGTAGTAATATCCAGAGTTGTAAATGCTCTCTTGCTCGCTCGCTCTCTCGCTCTCTCACTCTCTCGCTCTCTCTCCCATTTGTATTGGGGTAGGGGTTAGTTGGGGAACCATTTTTTTTCCAGACGAAACACATAATGGGCCCAGATATTAACCTCTAGACTCACAGCTCCTAGCCAGAGCAACGCCTTAGGGGCTGAGTTGATTGGTTGAAACTGGAGGTGTGTGTGTTGCGCATGTCTTTTTGGAACAGCTCACATGTGATCACGTGAAATTCATCTGGTTTTTCTGTAAGGGTTCACATGGGGACGGAACCCTATGACGTTGTCCAGTTAGTGTTTGTCACGTGTATGTGAGGGTGGTGAGTGACGTATGTACTGTGCGTTAGTCATTTCCTCCTGTACCCAGAGATAGCCCCATACCTGCTTTGATTGAATGGATCAGTTTGACCATTGATTTTTGTCCTGTTTTTGTGAAGAAAATGCTTTGTTTTTTGTCTTCTGAAAGCACCACAGAATGCCTTCTTTTAAAGGGCCCCAAATGACTTTGTAGCAGACATCTTTTGGCAAGATTTCAGAATCCTATCCAACAGATAGTGGTATACAAGCCTTTTTGTCAGGTTTCAAGCTTCTGCTTAATGAATAAGGGGACTCAATCATGGGGAAAGTAGCTCTTATAGCAAGGCTGTCTTTTTGTATTCACCAGCAAGGACCGAGGCATCACATTTTAAAGAGAGACAGAGGCAGTAGTTAGAAACAGTTAACATAAGTATTCCTGCAACATTATTTAGCTGAAATATAGTTTAATCTCTAAAAAAATAAAGCAACTTGATTTGACCCAAATTGGCCATTTTAATTTTTAGGATTCATATAATATTTTCTAAATATAGTACACAACATCTGACTTTGACCATAGTCCTTCCTAATAATAATTAAGACCTAAGCAATCCCCAAAACATTTCAAATGTATCCCATGGAAGCCCAGTTCCCACACCAATCCCACCCAAAATGGACAGTATACAATATCAGTTCTCTATGTCTGAGAAGAGGTATGGAGCTGTGGCTTGGAGTATGGAGCTGTGGCTTGGAGTCTTTCTTCGTACAGTTGAAGTCGGACGTTTACATATACTTAGGTTGTAGCCATTAAAACTAGTTGTTCAACCACTCCACAAATGTCTTGTTAACAAACTATAGTTTTGGCAAGTCGGTTAGGACATCTACTTTGTGCATGACACAAGTAATTTTTCCAGTAATTGTTTACAGACAGATTATTTCACTTATAATTCACTGTATCACAATTCCAGTGGGTCAGAAGTTTACATACACTAAGTTGACTGTGCCTTTAAACATCTTGGAAAATTCCAGAAAATGATGTCATAGCTTTAGAAGCTTCTGATAGGCTAATTGACATCATTTGAGTCAATTGGAGGTGTACCTGTGGATGTATTTCAAGGCCTACCTTCACACTCAGTGCCTCTTTGCTTGACATCATGGGAAAATAAAAAGAAATAAGACCTCATAAAAAAAATTGTAGACCTCCACAAGTCTGGTTCATCCTTTTGAAATGCTTGAACGTACCATGTTCGTCTGTACAAACATTAGTGTGCAAGTATAAACACCATTGGACCACAGAGCCGTCACACCGCTCAGGAAGGAGATGCATTCTGTCTCCTAGAGATGAACATACTTTGGTGCGAAAAGTGCAAATCAATCCCAGAACAACATCAAAGGACCTTGTGAAGATGCTGGAGGAAACAAGTACAAAAGTATCTTTATCCACAGTAAAACAAGTGTTCCTCTCTCTCTCTCCTCGCCCCAACCCAGGGACTCTCTGCACACATCGATAACAGCCACCCTCGAAGCATCGTTACCCATCGCTCCAACAAAATCCGCGGCCCTTGCAGAGCAAGGGGAACAACTACTTCAAGGTCTCAGAGCGAGTGACGTCACGATTGAACTGTATATGCTCAATATGAATGCTCAGTGTCAATGCAATCATAACGGTCCACAGGTGGGCTAGAGGAAAGTATCATCATTTCAGTGAATGAATGATCACGAATGAAGGGAGATGGGAATACAGATTGTAATCTTAAACTATGAAATGCAGTAAACGTACACTGTGTCGTGACTTTACTTTCATTACTCTGATGACTGTTATTTATTGAATCAACCATGTTTAAATGCTACTCGATTTAAATGAATCATGTAACAACTAACTCATTACGTATTTGGAGCACCACGAGAGTAGTTGTTTAAAGAGTTACCATCTCCCGAATTTAACTCTAAAGGTCTTTTACCGATCATATCCATAAAACAGTCAATGTATTAATCATTACCTCGTATCATATCATCATTCTGAACAGTCGTAATGTCCTGCACCTGCAAAAACCCCAGCCTTACTTAAGATTCAGTGCTACACATTGGTTTAATTATTTATTTACTAGCTACTAAATGATAACACAGGATAAACATACACACTTAATACATTAGAAAAGGTCCCGAGTGGACTGGCACAACCTATGGCGGCTTGTTACCAAGGAGAATGACAGGGAGGGAGAGCTAGAGAGCGAATAAGACACATATCGTTGATACATTTTAGGAACTACTCTCACAGTAATCATATACTTTGCACATGAACTGCTGCCCGTATGGAGTAAGAAATCATGAATCTATTTATGTGTGAATGCCTTCGTTCGCCATTAATCTTTGTCGGAACCAGACCTTCTTAGAAAGGGTGTTGGGCCTTTCCTCTGCACGTTTGTAAGGCTCTGATTGTCCAAGAGGTGTTTCTCTGTTCTCCTCTCATTCGCTCCTGAAGCTTCATTGAAGATAGGCTAGCCAGCCATGTTGATGGTTCCAGTTGGGTGATGAGAGTAGCGTACTACGGTGATTTGACAGAGTGTTAGAATGTTCCCACTTAAATTCACTTTCGAAGAGATTTTACTTAGGACAGCTAATCAGCCGTACCAGTGGTTGTCCAGGAGGTGACTTTATTGTCTCAACCACGTTTGAGATTCAGAGTTCAAACCACTTTATAAGTTGGCTGAAACTCTGTCTTTCCTGGTCTACATGTCAGGCTGACGCACTCTCTGACCTCAGTCGGAGCGTGGCTACTTACAGTGCAAAGTTTATTGAAGACAATTATCTCTTATGGCTCTAAAATCACATTCCTATCTTAACAAACATATTGTCATAATTGTTAATATTTCATGCACAACATAAAGGATGGAGACTTTGTGCATGTAGTGTACATAGTTTTCAAGTTACAGTATTTCCTTCATTACACTTTTAATGACATCACAAAATAACAACCCATATGACATTATAATTCTTTAGCTCGCCTCTGACCATTCCCCACATTCTCTGTTAGGAATATTTTTTCAGTATTCCCTTTAGAACGTGTTAGAGTTTCGTCAGGAAAAGTCTCTGGAGACAATTTGGAGAGGGGTGTTCTCTGGATCTCATTTAATTTATGACAGGTTGTGAGCTGTCCCCACCAGCTCCCTCTGTGGGTGAGAGAGGGTCTGGTTACTGTCATCCATTGCCAAGCTGATTTGACCCATTCGGATCCTTACAGGACAGTCATGACAACTGAAAAGCTTAACTAACTGTTAAATAATACAAGTACTAAAACTGAGCTAGAGAGTGGAGATGTAAAAAAAATGCATCCCTCCTGTCTCCTGGCTATCTGTGTGAAATGTGATCTAACTCTCACCAGTCTCCCTTTTGTACTCTTAGCTAACCTGGAAAAGATTTCTAACTAGGAAGACAAGATTTCTTAACACGTCAACCTCAAAGGGAACAACTACCTAACTGTAGCTCTCTGCTCTCTCCATGCATGATGAAATTACACTGAGATAAGCTTTCTCATCTAATTGATCAATTGATCATTGAGATGTTTGTTGCATTGTTCTATTTGCCTGTTTGTACAGGGAGGTTTTAAAACAGTATCAGTCTTTTTACTGACATCAACAACTCCGTTTGCTTCAAAGTAAAGTCATGTCTTCTGCTCTTCTGTCATCCTGATTGTGCTCTTGTCTTCTGTTCTTTTCTCTTCTCATTCATATTAAACTGTACATCAGTGTCTCATGAGAAGACAGCAGAGTGTTATTGTCCGTAACTCAGTGACAGTGTTTGTTCTTCTGTAAAGCTAAATGCAATGGAACATAACAGAACAGGCCTGATCATAAAGGATGGATAACTAGATCTGTGTCTCACAGACCGGACAGCAGAGCTATCACACAGGGATAGGTTTACAGACAAAAGGACAACGTCAGCGAACAGAGAGTCCAGACAGACTAGGAGAATTGGGCATACATGTGTGTGTGTGTATTCAGACCCCTTGACCCTTTACACATTTTGTTAAGTTACAGCCTTATTCTAAAATTGATTCAATCGTTTTTTCACCCTCATCAATCTACACACAATATAATGACAAAGGAAAATCTATAATGACAAAGGAAAAACAGGTTTTTAGAAATTTTTATTAATTTATGAAATATCACATTTGCATAAGTATTCAGACTCTTTACTCAGTACTTTGTTGAAGCACATTTGGCAGCGATAACAGCCTCGAGTCTTCTTTGGTATGACGCTAAAAGCTTGGCACACTTGCATTCTTCTCTGCAGATCCTCTCAAGCTCTGTCAGGTTGGATGGTGAGCTATTTTCAGGTTTTTCCAGATATGTTTGATCGGGTTCAAGTCCGCACTCTGGCTGGGCCACTCAAGGACATTCAGAGGCTTGTACTGAAGCCACTCCTGCGTTGTCTTGGCTGAGTGCTTAAGGTAGTTGTCCTGATGGAAGGTGAACCTTCGCACCGGTGTTAGGTCCTGTGCGCTCTGGAGCAGGTTTTCATCAAGGATCTCTCTGTACTTTGCTCCGTTCATCTTTGCCTCGATCCCGACTAGTCTCCCAATCCCTGCCACTAAAAAACATCCCCACAGCATGATGCTGCCATCACCATGCTTCACCGTAGGCATGGTGCCAGATTTCCTCCAGACGTAACGCTTGGAATTCAGGCAAAAGATTTCAAGAGTTCGAAGGCCACTTTGTTCTTGGGGACTTTCGATACTGCAGACATTTTTGGTACCCTCTCCCAAATCTCTGCCTCGACACAATCCTGTCTCGAAGCTCTTCAGACAATTCCTTCAACCTTATGGCTTGATTTTTGCTCTGACATTCACTGTCAACTGTGGGACCTTTATATAGACAGGTGTGTGCCTTTCCAAATCATGTGCAATCAATTGACTTTACCACAGGTGGACTCCAATCAAGTTGTAGAAACATCTCAAGGATGATCAATAGAAACAGGATGGACATGAGCTCAATTTCGAGTCTCATAGCAAAGGATCTGAATACTAATGTAAATAAGGTATCTGTTTTCAAAAACACTGTTTTTGCTTTGTCATTATGGGGTATTGTGTGTAGATTGCTTAGGATTTTAAAAATGTAATACATATTTGAATAAGGCTGTGTCGTGTCTTTACTATCATTAAATGAAGACTTTTAGTTTTTATCAAAGATTCTCTGTAATTAGTATTACGCGATTAAACTGATTAATCATGTAACTGTAATTAACTAGGAAGTCGGGGCACCAAGGAAAATATTCAGATTACAAAGTTATCATTTTGCTAAAATAATTGTTCAGATATTTTCATATCTGATCCATAGTCTTCTGATTAATTAATTATTTACTTTACCTCACGTTAGTCTCATTCCAAATGTCGTAAATTGTTGGTTATCTGCACGAACCCAGTCTTCACTATGAGTCATCCATACATCTATTGTCTTAAATCATTTATTTATTACTAACTAAGTAATCCACAGAAATGCATAAACAAACAGTAAATATAGTTACAAGAAATTATAGGAGAATGTGCCCTAGTGGGCTAAACCGGCATCGTGGCTTTGTGGACAAAAAGAGAAGTGGGGGTCGACTGAGACGCCACCTCAGATTTAATAATTATAACAATTGAAATGTTAATCCTTTGCAGATGAACGCTAACTCATTCGGGAACAATTGCAATCAATATATATTTACGCTCAGTGTGTCTTCTTGATCGCTGTTGAAAAGTTGTTTCTTTTGTAGAATTGTCCGTCTCTCTCCCAATCTCTCTGTTGTGGTGGTTAGAGTGGATTTTTCAGAGTGACATTCCTTCAGTCGTTATAGAATGGATGTTTCGGCGATTGTCGTTCTTCGTTTTCAATGATACCGAATTCCTAGCTGCAGACTAGTAATTAATATTACAAGACGGAGCTGCTCTTCCTCCCGGGGAAGGACTGCCCGTTCCATGATCTCGCCATCACGGTTGACAACTCCATTGTGTCCTCCTCCCAGAGCGCTAAGAACCTTGGCGTGATCCTGGACAACACCCTGTCGTTCTCAACTAACATCAAGGCGGTGGCCCGTTCTTGTAGGTTCATGCTCTACAACATCCGCAGAGTACGACCCTGCCTCACACAGGAAGCAGCGCAGGTCCTAATCCAGGCACTTGTCATCTCCCGTCTGGATTACTGCAACTCGCTGTTGGCTGGGCTCCCTGCCTGTGCCATTAAACCCCTACAACTCATCCAGAACGCCGCAGCCCGTCTGGTGTTCAACCTTCCCAAGTTCTCTCACGTCACCCCGCTCCTCCGCTCTCTCCACTGGCTTCCAGTTGAAGCTCGCATCCGCTACAAGACCATGGTGCTTGCCTACGGAGCTGTGAGGGGAACGGCACCTCAGTACCTCCAGGCTCTGATCAGGCCCTACACCCAAACAAGGGCACTGCGTTCATCCACCTCTGGCCTGCTCGCCTCCCTACCACTGAGGAAGTACAGTTCCCGCGCAGCCCAGTCAAAACTGTTCGCTGCTCTGGCCCCCCAATGGTGGAACAAACTCCCTCACGACGCCAGGACAGCGGAGTCAATCACCACCTTCCGGAGACACCTGAAACCCCACCTCTTTCAGGAATACCTAGGATAGGATAAAGTAATCCTTCTCACCCCCCCCCTTAAAAGATTTAGATGCACTATTGTAAAGTGGCTGTTCCACTGGATGTCTTAAGGTGAACGCACCAATTTGTAAGTCGCTCTGGATAAGAGCGTCTGCTAAATGACTTAAATGTAATGTAAATGTAATATCAAAGACTTGTTCTCATTCTGTCGGTATCGATAGTCTAAGAGTTTAACCACGTGGTATGGTTAAAAGATTCAGCAATGGTTTGCAACCTTCGTCCCCTCCTAAGGGAGAAAAACATGGTCTGGTGATAATTTCTCAAAGTTGGTTTTATTCGAAATTGCAGAAAAGGGCTGTCCCAGGATGCCTGACCCTAACTGGGCTCATGGGCGGTCCTCTGATTTAGTTCAACTCAAAAGGGAATTGGAGTTTCCTTCATTAAACAGTCCAAAATCACATCACACAATTTTACAAACAGTATCATACTCACTCATTCATCTTATACAACAATTAGATGTAAGCCTCATATCTGAGGCTATTATATAAACAGCGTTAGGGCAATGTGGCCACACCGTCTCCCATGAACTTCCCCAAAATGTAACAAACGGACCAGTTCGTAGCTGGATTCTTCACCGATTTTTATTTATTTTTATACCTTGCCCCGGAACATGAAATTTGTTCGGACCTCAAGTTCTGTGAGGTGGAAGAAATTCCTTTGTTCTCTATGAAAATTCACTCTGTCTCTTATACTGTGTGGCCATGAGGCAGGGTCTTCTCAGGAATTTACGACCTCTCTCTGACCACAGCAGCATAGTTGAAGGAGGCAGAGGGAGGCAGGGAGAGTGGGATGGGCTTGCTGTACCCAAAGAGGGCAACGTCATGACAGCTGTAACGTAACGGAATGTGGAAAAAGTCAAGGGGTCTGAATACTCTCCGAAGGCACTGTATGTGTGTGTGTGCTCTCGAAGATACCGTATGTGTCTGTCTTACTGTCTGTCTGACTGGGCTTGGCAACCGCCAGCGGCCGGCCTTCGGTGCCCTCGGATAACCGACCCAGCTACTACCCTCATACATCTGTAGAGATGGAACAACAAAGCAGGAAAGGAGGAGAGGAGAGATGGAGATGTACTGACCTTGCGGAAATCTCTTACAGACACTTAGTTAAATGACATGTGGGACAGAAAGAGCTATTTCCATAAAATCAAAGGAATGGACTTGGTTGTTAATCTTCCTGTAGATGGGAGTTCCATTGATCTCTTCATTAAGTTCCTTGGGTTATCTTGATTGGGTATTATCCAAGGTCCTGTCTGTCCCGAACCTAATCAAACTATCTATTCACGACAGAGGATGACATTCCACAACCTTACAAATTACTTATTGATCAATAATAAGATGGGGACATTAATCTCCATTGCTTATCAGTAGCTGGATTGGAATCCTAATCAGTATACTGAAAAGTTGTTGAATCCTTCTCAAAGGAACGTAAAATAATCAACATGTTGTCAAACGTCTCGGTCTCTTCCACTCACTCCCCCATCCCTTCCTCTCTCTTTCTGTTATTTGCTTTCTCCCCCTCTTCCTCCCCCACATGCCCTCTTTGTCGTTCTCCACCTCTCTCCTTGCTCACTCTCCGTCTCTCGCTTTCGCTCTCTCTTGGCACTGTGGCTACATTCATCCTGTCACTCTCCTTTGTGTAGCCTAAGACATGCAGTGGAGAGAGATCAATTAAATGTTTCCACTGTAGTAATCAAACAGTGATGCGTGCCTGTGCAGAAGGTTCCATGAGAGAACATCTAGGAACCCTTTCTGGGTTATTTGATGTGCAGAATAAAACATCCCAGCTCGTGAAGCTATCGCTATACCAACATTGGAAAATTCACTCTAATTGGAGTCGCTTGGGTGTTTCCCTGGCGAAGTTTGCCAAGGGGAAATTGGATAATTGGGGATTCCATTGGTGGGTATCAAAGGGGAGAAGATACCCCATAACACTGGCCTCATCTGACTGTACACTAATTAGGTTTTAACTCAGCGGTGTCTATTGTGTTTCCTTTTTACTGTATGGCTACTGCACTCTGTAGGTTTGATATGAGTAATATGGAATTAAATTAAAGAGAGGAGCAGTGTCTTTGTGGTAGACTTTTAAAGGATAGGTGGTGCGAGTATAATGGCTAAAACGGCTTTTATGGTACAGCGGAACACATTACTTGGACAGACAGACCGTCGTGAACCAACCGGGACAGATCTAGATAAATTGGAAGCTACACTCACTCAAATGAACACAACATTAAGATGGAAAGGACATTCTATCCATGTTCCCTGCTTTCCATCCTAATGTAGTGTTCATTTGAGTGAGTTTAGCTTCCAATTTATCTCTGTCCCTCACCCCCCTATTCCTCTCTCACTCATCAATCATTCTCTCAATCTCCCCTCTATCTATCACCCCCCTTTTTCTCCCCTCTCAGTCTCTCTCTCGCTGGACTCATCTGTTCTCTGATTAGGTTAGAGGGGAGCGCTGTTCATGCCCGTGTGTGTGTGTGTGTGTGTGTGTCTCTGCCTGCGTATGTTACGTTCCCCAGCAAGAAAACCAAAAATGTCACTCAAACAGAATTGGGAAATAACAGAATCACTGACTAACGGCCACAACGAAACAGGTGTGGTTTAAGGAAGACACTCATGGGGGTGTCCACTGATAGTTGACTAGCAACAACAACTGGAACCTAAAAGCCACCCACCATGAGTGCCCACTAAACTTGCCCAATTAGAAGCAAACAAAAGAACCCCCCCCCACCCACACAAAACTTAAAGACAACAAGCAAACCAAAATCAGATAAAGGATTGCTTGTCTAGAACTCAAAATAGGGCGTGCCAACTAAAGGTGTTAACCCACTGCATCTATCAAGACAACTGAAGCATTAGGCCAGCCACTTAATATCACCTGGGCCAGCACAGGTGAAACACCTTCCCACTAACGAGATGGCAACCAGCACAGGTGTAAAACATACAGACTACGAGGTGACACCAATCGGTGTGCACTACGTGCTAACGAGCTACATTGTACGTGCTAAAGTCCAACCTCAAAACATAAATGGAAAAACCAAAGCCTGTAAAACCTTCTCCCTTAAGACATCAAATATATCCTATCCTAAGTTTGCTCACAGCAAACAACTTCTATTTCACAACATGGTCAACTTAAATGCGCCGCATTCTCCAATGTAAGCATGGCGTCTGCCGGGGGTCAACAATTAAATATAAGACATAACACATTTTTTTTAAATATACAGTACCATTCAAAGGTTTGGACACACCTATTCATTCAAGGGTTTTTCTTTATTTGTACTATTTTCTACAATGTAGAATAACGGTGAAGATATCAAAACTATGAAATAACACATATGGAATCATTTATATTTGAGATTCTTCAAAGTAGCAACCCTTTGCCTTGATGACAGCTTTGAAAACTCTTGGCATTCTCTCAACCAGCTTCATGAGGTAGTCACCTGGAATGCATTTCAACTAACAGGTGTGCCTTGTTAGAAGTTCATTTGTAGAATTTCTTTCCATCTTAATGCATTTGAGCCAATCAGTTGTGTTGTGACAGGGTAGGGGTGATATACAGAATATTGCCCTATTTGGTAAAAGACCAAGTCCATATTATGGCAAGAACAGCTCAAATAAGCAAAGAGAAACGACAGTCCATCAGTATTTTTAGACATGAAGGTCAGTCAATCCGGAAAATCTCAAGAACTTTGAAAGCTTGTTCAAGTACAGTCTTAAAAACCATCAAGCACTATGATGAAAGTGGTTTTCATGAGGACCGGCACAGGAAAAGAAGACCCAGAGTTACCTCTGCTGCAGAGGATAAGTTCATTACAGTTAACTGCACCTCAGATTGCAGCCCAAATAAATGCTTCACAGAGTTCAAGTAAGAGACACATCTCAACATCAACTGTTCAGATGAGACCGTGTGAATCAGGCCTTCGTGTTCGAATTGCTGAAAAGAAGCCACTACTGAAGGACACCAATAACAAGAAGAGACTTGCTTGGACCAAGAAACATGAGATATGGACATTAGACCGGTGGAAATCTGTCCTTTGGTATGATGACCCAACACACCTCCAGGCTGTGTAAGGACTATTTAACCAATAAGGAGAGTGATGGAGTGCTACATCAGAAGACCTGCCTCCACAATCACCTGACCTCAACCCAATTGAGATGGTTTGGGATGAGTTGGACTGCAGAGGGAAGGAAAAGCAGCCAAAAAGTCCTCAGCATGTGTGGGATGTCCTTCAAGACTGTTGGAAAAGCCTTCCAGGTGAAGCTAGTTGAGAGAATGCCAAGAGTGTGCAAAGCTGTCATCAAGGCAAAGGGTGGCTACTTTGAAGAATGTTACATTTAACAGATATTTAGATTTGTTTAACACTTTTTGGGTTACTACATGATTCCATTTGTGTTATTTCACAGTTTTGATGTCTTCACTATTATTCTACAATGTAGAAAATAATAAAAATAAAGAAAAACCATGGAATGGTTTTGACTGGTAGTGTATATACAAATGATCTTCTTATTTCACAAGTTTTTGAAAAACTCACATGTTGATATAACTCGTGTCCCCTTGGAACGAGCCCAAACAAAAGAAAATTGATCTCCAATACAGAAAAACGTGCAATCAAAATCAATTGTGAGCCAGGGCAACACACTAGCTAAACGCAAAACACAAAACTTATTGACTGCCCACCCTTGAGGCACAATCAGTAACCAAGTTGGCCTTTCAAGGGGAAACTCCTGCAATATCCTCAGTAACTTTCCTCCCATGATTTTCCTCAGTGGAATTGTCTCAGGGAAACGAGTGGCAGTGCACATGATGGTTAAGAGAAACTGGTTGCCACTCTTGGCTTTGGGCAAAGGACCAACACAGTCCACCAGAACCCTGCTGAAATGCAGTAATAGGCTGCAGAGGGGCAACTGGCACAGCTTTGTTCGGTTTTACTATCTGCTGGTAAACAGGATTTACAGTAAGACATAACATCCTGTTTCAGACCAGGCCAGAAGTGTTATGTGGAGTGGAACAAGGGAACCCAAGAGCAGACTCAGATGAGGAAACTGGGATGAAGTAACCAAGGTATTTATTGAACACAGGGGGAGATGGAGTGCAGGTCAGGGGTTGCTCGGGCGGGTTGCTGGAAACCAGGTGCGGAGGCTGAGGCAAGAGCAAGAGGGGTTGAGACAGGGTAAGCAAGTCCGGAGGGGAATCTAAGAAAGTAGTAGAGTGGGGAAACCAGGACAGAGTAGCAGGATGACGAGACGTGTGCCTGGAAACAGGGAGCAGAGTCAGAGCAGGCATAATGAGCAGAGATTACGATCTAGCAGCGTGGAAGTGGCAGGGCTGAGTATTTGTAGAGGTCTTGATTATGGAACAGGTTGCAGCTGGTGGGGATCTGCTCTGACTCCAGCACAGCTGTCTCCGCCCACACAATCACACACACACACACACACACACAGAGGGAGAGGGACAGAGTACTGGGGAGTGGCGGCAGGCCAAGAAGACACAGGATGAGCAATAGAGGGCTTTGCAGGAGTAGATGTGACAAGAAGTTACGCACGATACAGTCATTTGTCTTGTTGACCCCAAGATGGCCTGCCACTACCATCATGAGCTAGCCTCAGTATCTCTTGTCGAAGAGTAACTGGAACGACAATTTGAGATACACTGGGCCAATTGTCCTGCCCATAACTGGCGCAAGAACACCATTTTGTCATTTGAACACCATCTCTGTCAAAGTAACCCACATAAACGTCATCAAACTCCTCTGGACATACATTTGAAGTCGGAAGTTTACATACACCTTAGCCAAATACATTTCAACTCAGATTTTCACAATTCCTGACATTTAGTCCTTATAAACATTCCCTGTCTTAGGTCAGATAGGATCACCGCTTTATTTTAAGAATGAGAAATGTCCGAATAATAGTAGAGTGAATTTGGGCCATTCCTCCTGACAGAGCTGATGTAACTGAGTCAGGTTTGTAGGCCTCCTTGCTCGCACATGTTTTTTCAGTTCTGCCCACAAATATTCTAAGGGATTGAGGTCAGGACTTTGTGATGGACACTCCAATACCTTGACTTTGTTGTCCTTAAGCCATTTTGCCACAACTTTGGAAGTATGCTTGGGGTCATTGGCCATTTGGAAGACCCATTTGCGACCAAGCTTTAACTTCCTGTCACGTTCTGACCTTAGTTCTTTTATTATGTCTTTGTTTTAGTATGGTCAGGGCGTTAGTTGGGTGGGTTCTCTATGTTCCTTTTTCTAAGTTTTGTGATTTCTGTGTTTGGCCTGGTATGGTTCTCAATCAGAGGCAGCTGTTTATCGTTGTCCCTGATTGAGAACCATATTTAGATAGGCTGGTTTCACTTTTGAGTTGTCGGTGATTAATTTCCGTGTTAGTGTTTGTTACCTCACGGGACTGTTTCCTTTGTTTCACTTTGTTATTTTGTATTTTTGTAGTGTTCAGTTTATCTTATTAAAATGGACACTTACCACGCTGCAAATTGGTCCAACCTCTCTTACTCCTCATCAGAGGAATACGACAAACGTTACAGAATCACCCACCACCAAAGGACCAAGCAGCGTGGTAAAGGGCAGCAGCAGCAATCTCAGGACTCCTGGACATGGGAGGAGATTCTGGACGGAAAGGGACCCTGGGCACAGGCTGGAGAATATCGCCGCCCCAAGGCTGAGCTGGAGGCAGCGAAAGCCGAGAGGCTGTGGTATAAGGAGGCAGCACGGTAGCGCGGCTGGAAGCCCGAGAGGCAGCCCCAAAAATGTATTGGGGGAGGCACACAGGGAGTGTGGCTAAGTCAGGTAGGAGACCTGCGCCAACTCCCCGTGCTTACCGTGGAGAGAGAGGGACCGGGCAGGCACCGTGTTATGCCGTGAGGCGCACGGTGTCCCCGGTGCACAGGCATAGCCCGGTGCGATACATAGCAGCGCTTCGTATCGGCCGGGCTAGAGTGGGCATCGAGCCAGGTGCCATGAAGCCGGCTCAGCGCATCTGGTCTCCAGTGCGTCTCCTCGGGCCGGAGTACATGGCACCAGCCTTACGCATGGTGTCCCCGGTTCGCCAGCACAGCACTGTTTGGGCTATTCCACCTCGCCGCACTGGCCTGGCTACGTGGAGCATTCAACCAGGTAAGGTTGGGCAGGCTCGGTGCTCAAGAGCTCCAGTGCGCCTTCACGGTCCGGTCTATCCGGTGCCACCTCCACGCACCAGCCCTCCGGTGGCAGCCCCCCGCACCAGGCTGTCTCTCTGTCTCCTTGCTACAGGTGCTCCCGCCTGTCCAGCGCTGCCAGAGTCCCCCTCCTGCCCTGCGCCGCCGGAGTCCCCCTCCTGCCCTGCGCCGCCGGAGTCCCCCTCCTGCCCTGCGCCGCCGGAGTCCCCCTCCTGCCCTGCGCCGCCGGAGTCCCCCTCCTGCCCTGCGCCGCCGGAGTCCCCCTCCTGCCCTGCGCCGCCGGAGTCCCCCTCCTGCCCTGCGCCGCCGGAGTCCCCCTCCTGCCCTGCGCCGCCGGATACCCCGGCCAGGTCGATTAGAAAGGCCTGCTTGCAGAAGTGTTTTAGGGAGCTTTTGACAGTGATGAGGGGTGTTCGTTTGACCGCAGACCCATTACCGATGCAGGCAATGAGGCAGTGATCGCTGAGATCTTGATTGAAAACAGCCGAGGTGTATTTGGAGGGCGAGTTAGTTAGGATGACATCTATGAGGGTGCCCGTGTTTACTGATTTGGGGTTGAACCTGGTAGGTTCATTGATAATTTGTGTGAGATTCAGGGCATCAAGCTTAGTTTGTAGGATGGCCAGTTAAGCATGTTCCAGTTTAGGTCACCTAGTAGCACGAGCTCAGAAGATAGATGGGGGGCAATCAACTCACATATGGTATCGAGGGCACAGCTGGGGGCAGAGGGAGGCTTGTTTCTGGAAAGGTGCATTTTTAGAAGTAGAAGCTCAAATTGTTTGGGTACAGACTTAGATAGTAATACAGAACTCTGATGGCTGCGTGGTCCCATGGTGTTTATACTTGCATACTATTGTTTGTACAGATGAACGTGGCACCTTCAGGCATTTGGAAAGTGCTCCCAAGGATGTACCAGACTTATGGAGGTCTACAATTATTTTCTGAGGTCTTGGCTGATTTCCTTTGATTTTCCCATGATGTCAAACAAAGAGGCACGGATTTTGAAGGTAGGCCTTTGAAATACATCCACAGGTACACCTCCAATTGACTCAAATGATGTCAATTAGTCTATCAGAAGCTTCTAAAGCCATGACATATTTTTTCTGGAATTTTCCAAGCTGTTTAAAGGCACTGTCAACTTAGTGTATGTAAACTTCTGACCCACTGGAATTGTGATACAATTAACTTTAAGTGAAATAATCTGTCTGTAAACAATTGTTGGAAAAATTTATTGTGTCATGCACAAAGTAGATGTCCTAACCGACTTGCCAAAACTATAGTTTGTTAACAAGAAATTTGTGGAGTGGTTGAAAAACGAGTTTTAATGACTCCAACCTAAGTGTATGTTAACTTCCGACTTCAACTGCATCTCAGCAAAAAGAGGAGCGAGGGAAACATCTTTACTCTGTTCCACTATCAGCTAGACAATGGGGACAAGACCCCATTTTGTTTCATTCCCCCTTCTGTTTGAGCGACATTTTTGGTTTTCTTGCTTGGGAATGTGAGTGTATGCACAAGCAGTGTCTGTGTTTATCAGTCTGTGTGTGTATTTGTGCGTCTCTGTGAAGTTTGCCCACCATTCATTGACAGACCCATTTCCTAGGTTGGTTGGTTCACAGCGATCTGTCTGTCCATCTCTCAGGATCTGAGCTGCAGCTAATCAGTTCTCTGTCCTCTGGTATTGTCTCCTGGGCCCATTCAATCCTGCCTCTACAATGTTAGTGCTCTACAAATAGTTGACTCTCATAAACACATCACTTCCTATCAGTTCCTGATGGCTACATTTGTAACCTGGCAGCTCATGTCCACACTCACTTTACTCACGCAGTCGATAAACACACACACACACACAGTCCAAGTCAACATTCACTTCCGTCAGCTATAAATAATAAGGTGTACCGGTAACATTTGGAGACTGTCAACATGAATGTTTATGGCATCTTTGTGTTATTTTGTGATACACACGATATGAACAGATCTATATTTTGATTAATAACTTAGCTAAGCTTATGAGGCATAAGATGGGACATCCATACATGCATTCAAAGATAATGACAGCAGTAATAGTCAGGAAGCGTTGTGCTGGGAAAAACGGCGTGATTTGATTGGTCTCCCCAGTGTGTGTGGCTAAGTGCAGAGTGGCTCGGTCAGTGTTGAATAGTTATCGGGAGAGCCTGCTGTGACTGGTCCTGGAGAGAGTGTTTTCTGTTTCAGTGAGGCGCTGTCCGGTAGCTGTGCGTGTGTGTGTGTGTGTTCAGCCTGTCTCAGAGCTAAAGGAGCTCTTCCCAGCCCAGCGAGCATCCACCCCCTCACAGCTGCTCCAGGCCAACACTGTGTGTGTTTGTCTGTGTTTGTCTGTGTTTGTGTATGTTTGTCAGCATGTGTCTGTCTGTCTGTGTGTGTGTGTGTTTGTCCATATTTGTCCATTATTGTGTGTGTTTGATATCTCAGTGGAGTTATCAAAGCTCTGCATGCCAGACGTTCTGTCCTATTATGACTGCTTCTCCCTGGAGTCTCTGTTTGAAGGTCTCAGCTGTAAGCCTGCTGCTTCTGCTCCTTCTGCCTCAGACACAACTTTACTTTCAGACAGAACAGAACAAACTTCAGCCACTTGTTGGTGTCGCTGTTGGCCTGTTTCATGTGTATTGTGTTTGTCCATTGATAGGTTGATGATTCTAACCTCTGCTAACCTCTGCTCCTTTGTTTGTGTGTGTGTGTGTGTGTGTGTCCAGATGGCCCGGTGATCTGGAGGATGCTGACCTACCCCCCCACTCGGAGAGCACTCCTGGTGGGATGTGGACTGCAGATGTTCCAACAGCTCTCTGGGATCAACACTGTCATGTGAGTAGCCTAAGCTTTAGTATCTAAGTGGCCTGAGTGGCCCCTGCACATTGAATATGGTACTGGCACTGATCTGTATATACTTGCAGTTTCTTTCTTTTCTTTCTCATGTTTCTTTTCTTTTTCTCCGTATTCCTTGTGTTTTATGTTTGACTTTTTATTATCTAGATATATTTGTTTCTGCACTGTTTGGGAAAGAGCTCACAAGTAAGCATTTCACTGTACTGTTTCACACCTGTTGGATCCTTTGCACGTGGTGAATAACTTTGAAACTTGTTGGTTAGAGTTTCCACATTAAGGAGATTTTTCTTATTTAACTCTGCATCGTTGGGAAAGAGCAAGTAAGAATTTTACTGTAAGGTCTTCACTTGTTGTATTTGGCGCATGTGACAAATAAAGTTAGATTTTGATGTAAGTGGTAAGGCCCTGTTATAGACTAGCGTCCTGTCCAGGGGATGTACTTGTACATCAAGCTGCCTCACGCTACAGAAACAGGAGATATGCTCTGTCTCAGAGATATGCTCTGTCTCAGAGATATGCTCTGTCTCAGAGATATGCTCTGTCTCAGAGATATGCTCAGAGATATGCTCTGTCTCAGAGATATGCTCTGTCTCAGAGATATGCTCTGTCTCAGAGATATGCTCTGTCTCAGAGATATGCTCTGTCTCAGAGATATGCTCTGTCTCAGAGATATGCTCTGTCTCAGAGATATGCTCTGTCTCAGAGATATGCTCTGTCTACGATGTGCCGTTTCGGCTTGCACAAACCAAGGCTCTTGTGCAAATTCGCTGGTCTAACATGCCTAAGCTATAGCTAAGTGAGGTAACATGGTTTTGATTAAGGTACATTCATATTTACAGGATCAACACCGTCATGTGAGTGGTATAGTAACATGCCTATGTAGCCTTCAGCTTAGTGGGCTTGCAAGGTCCTATGAATCATGTCGAATACCAGTTCAATGGCCCAGTCAACGCTTAGACAATGACATGCAGGATCTACACTATCATGTGCTGTAAAGGAGATAGTTCACAGAGCCACACCTGTGTGATTGGTAAGCAACTTTGCCCGAAGAAAATTGACAATTGACAGTGGTAACCTACATTATACATTTTTTGGGGTGTATCAAATTCTTTCACGTAACACACCCCTTTTTCTGTTGCTTTTAATGCTTCATGCACTTTTATGCACTTTTCAGGGTCAATCGCTCACGGAATTTCCTTCGTGCCTGTAAGGTGTTAGACCAATAAGTCTTTATTTCCATCTCAAGTGAGATTGCCTCGTCTAGCTCTCTCTCATCCCCCCTGATCTCAAGCATATTCTGGGCATTGTAAACAATCTTGCGATATGTGCTGTTGCTAAGCAACCATTCGAGGTGAGAGGAATAGGACAAGTGGGTGTGCGTGGGTGTCGGTTTGGTGTGCGGGTGTGCTAGCGTGTGTTTGTGTGTACGTGCGTGTGGGTGATAACCAAGGTTTTACGTGTGTGTGTGTGAATCTATTAAGGCAGCTAGTGTGTGTTTTGGTCCGTTGCTGTGTTTACTTCTCCCTCTGGTCATTTGTAAAGCCACAGGTGGTGGCAGAGACAGCCAAGTGACAACAAATCAGGTTGATGGGTTGTCTGCCTCAGTGGGATCCGACATGGGGCACATGCCTATGTGTCACTCACTCCTCACCCAGCCCCAGCCAGAGCCCTAGTCCCAGCCAGAGCCCTAGTCCCAGCCAGAGCCCTAGCACCAGCCCCAGCACCAGCCCTAGCCCTAGCCAGAGCCCTAGTCCCAGCCAGAGCCCTAGTCCCAGCCCCAGCACCAGCCCAAGCACCAGCCCTAGCCCCAGCCCCAGCACCAGCCCAAGCACCAGCCCAAGCACCAGCCCTAGCCCCAGCCCTAGCCCAGATAGAACAGCAGCACCGAGAGTCACAATGGTGCAGGGCAGTCACACAGAGACACTCGCTCTTTCCTTGTCCAGCCCAAGATCATCTCAGCTGGCTAAGGAGTATATGGAGAGACAATCCCGCATCCTCTGTTCAACTCAGACCTGTTTGTGTTACTTACTCATCCTCTGCTCAGCCCTCAAATGAAACAGCATGATTCCTCTTCCTAAGATGCTTTGGAAGAGTTTCATATGGTATGAATCCTGTCACCCACTCTGAGTACCTCTTTCTTTGTTCTGACCCTGTCACGAAGAGATTACTCTAAATGCTGTTCAGCCAACATCCCAGCTTTGGTTCCTCTCAGACCCTCTCAGGCACACTCCTATAGCGGACTCATAGATACAAGTATACACACACACACAGACACACACAGACGTTGTTGTGAACTGAACTCAGAGTGCTGTCGGATTGACGTCTCCACCTGCCAGAGAGCGTCGGGATGAGAGATGTATTGATGCATATCTCTCATGGACTTAAGGTCTCCCGGGATGTGCCGATTTTATGGCAGTTTGGGATATGTTTGTGGTTCCTTGTGGACTTCTCTCTCTCTCTCTGAATCGCTCTCTCTCTCTGGCTCTCTCTCTCTGGCTCTCTCTCTTTGGCTCTCTCTCTCTGGCTCTCTCTCTCTGGCTCTCTCTCTCTGGCTCTCTCTCTCTGGCTCTCTCTCTCTGGCTCTCTCTCTCTCTCTCTCTCTCTCTCTGGCTCTCTCTCTCTGGCTCTCTCTGGCTCTCTCTCTCTCTCTCTGGCTCTCTCTCTCTCTCTCTGGCTCTCTCTCTCTCTCTGGCTCTCTCTCTCTCTCTGGCTCTCTCTCTCTCTCTCTGGCTCTCTCTCTGGCTCTCTCTCTCTCTCTCTCTGGCTCTCTCTCTCTCTCTCTCTGGCTCTCTCTCTCTCTCTCTCTCTCTGGCTCTCTCTCTCTCTCTCTCTGGCTCTCTCTCTCTCTCTCTCTGGCTCTCTCTCTCTCTCTGGCTCTCTCTGGCTCTCTCTGGCTCTCTCTCTCTGGCTCTCTCTCTCTCTCTCTGGCTCTCTCTCTCTCTCTGGCTCTCTCTCTCTCTCTGGCTCTCTCTCTCTCTCTGGCTCTCTCTCTCTCTCTCTGGCTCTCTCTCTCTCTCTCTGGCTCTCTCTCTCTCTGGCTCTCTCTCTCTCTCTGGCTCTCTCTCTCTCTCCCTCTCTGGCTCTCTCTCTCTCTGGCTCTCTCTCTCTGGCTCTCTCTCTGGCTCTCTCTCTCTCTCTTTCTCTCTCTCTCTGGCTCTGTCTCTCTCTCTCGGGCTCTCTCTCTGGCTCTCTCTCTCTGGCTCTGCCCGTCCGTTTATTTGTCTGTCTGTCATTGTGAGCCACAATGAGGAACAAGAATGAACTGGCCTGTCTTGTCAGTGAGGATGTGTCCTCTTTCTATTAGATCTGGAATCATAATGATTCGATTAGCCACATTATCCAGCACGCAAAGGTCACTGTAGGAGAGAGAGGGAGGTAAAGAAGGAAGGAGAGAGTGGGAGGGAGGTAGAGAGAGTTACATGCAGGCAGAAGAGAGAGTAAGGTGATTTAAGAAGTGGACAGAGAGAGAGAGGGGGGAGATAAAGGGAAAGAGAGAGAATTAATGAGAGAATGAGGGGCCAAGAGGGAAGGTCATCTGTCTGTTTCTCCTCTGCCAGAAGTTAAGCATGAGAGCACAGCAGAGGCCACAGGTGTTGTTGATCCATCCATAATTTAACAATGTCAATTAGTGATGGTGTCACTGAACATTGGCCATGTTTTGCTCTGGTCTCAACATGATACTCATGTACACAGATTACTTACAGTATATTTCAAAGTTTGTATTTATTACTGTAAAATTATACATGATTTGGAATTAACCAGCATAGGGTAACCTTTCATATTATATTGTTTATATCTTAATCTTTTGGTTTGTCATATTTCAGTGTATAATTTAGTTTTTATGTGTGCATGTTTGTTTTACAGGGGGCAGTTGGCAGACAGATGGTCAGCTATAGAAATGTCATATTGGAGATGTTGAGACATGCCAATTAAACTAGTGACTCAAATCAAATCAAATTGTATTTGTCACATACACATGGTTAGCAGATGTTAGTGCGAGTGTAGCGAAATGCTTGTGCTTCTAGTTCCGACAATGCAGTAATAACCAACAAGTAATCTAGCTAACAATTCCAAAACTACTACCTTATAGACACAAGTGTAAGGGGATAAAGAATATGTACATAAAGATATATGAATGAGTGATGGTACAGAGCGGCATAAGCAAGATACAGTAGATGGTATTGAGTGCAGTATATACATATGAGATGAGTATGTAAACAAAGTGGCATAGTTAAAGTGGCTAGTGATACATGTATTACATAAGGATGCAGTAGATGATATAGAGTACAGTATATACGTATACATATGAGATGAATAATGTAGGGTATGTAAACATTATATTAGGTAGCATTGTTTAAAGTGGCTAGTGATATATTTTACATCATTTCCCATCAATTCCCATTATTAAAGTGACTGGAGTTGAGTCAGTGTGTTGGCAGCAGCCACTCAATGTTAGTGGTGGCTGTTTAACAGTTTGATGGCCTTGAGATAGAAGCTGTTTTTCAGTCTCGCGGTCTCAGCTTTGATGCACCTGTACTGACCTCGCCTTCTGGATGATAGCGGGGTGAACAGGCAGTGGCTCGGGTGGTTGCTGTCCTTGATGATCTTTATGGCCTTCCTGTGACATCGGGTGGTGTAGGTGTCCTGGAGGGCAGGTAGTTTGCCCCCGGTGATGTGTTGTGCAGACCTCACTACCCTCTGGAGAGCCTTACGGTTGTGGGCGGAGCAGTTGCCGTACCAGGCGGTGATACAGCCTGACAGGATGCTCTCGATTGTGCATCTGTAGAAGTTTGTGAGTGCTTTTGGTGACAAGCCGAATTTCTTCAGCCTCCTGAGGTTGAAGAGGCGCTGCTGCGCCTTCTTCACGATGCTGTCTGTGTGGGTGGACCAATTCAGTTTGTCTGTGAAGTGTACGCCGAGGAACTTAAAACTTACTACCCTCTCCACTACTGTTCCATCGATGTGGATAGGGGGGTGTTCCCTCTGCTGTTTCCTGAAGTCCACAATCATCTCCTTAGTTTTGTTGACGTTGAGTGTGAGGTTATTTTCCTGACACCACACTCCGAGGGCCCTCACCTCCTCCCTGTAGGCCGTCTCGTCGTTGTTGGTAATCAAGCCTACCACTGTTGTGTCGTCCGCTAACTTGATGATTGAGTTGGAGGCGTGCGTGGCCATGCAGTCGTGGGTGAACAGGGAGTACAGGAGAGGGCTCAGAACGCACCCTTGTGGGGCCCCAGTGTTGAGGATCAGCGGGGTGGAGATGTTGTTGCCTACCCTCACCACCTGGGGGCGGCCCGTCAGGAAGTCCAGTACCCAGTTGCACAGGGCGGGGTTGAGACCCAGGGTCTCGAGCTTGATGACGAGCTTGGAGGGTACTATGGTGTTAAATGCTGAGCTGTAGTCGATGAACAGCATTCTCACATAGGTATTCCTCTTGTCCAGATGGGTTAGGGCAGTGTGCAGTGTGGTTGAGATTGCATCGTCTGTGGACCTATTTGGGCGGTAAGCAAATTGGAGTGGGTCTAGGGTGTCAGGTAGGGTGGAGGTGATATGATCCTTGACTAGTCTCTCAAAGCACTTCATGTTGACGGAAGTGAGTGCTACGGGGCGGTAGTCGTTTAGCTCAGTTACCTTAGCTTTCTTGGGAACAGGAACAATGGTGGCCCTCTTGAAGCATGTGGGAACAACAGACTGGGATAGGGATTGATTGAATATGTCCGTAAACACACCAGCCAGCTGGTCTGCGCATGCTCTGAGGCTGGGGATGCCGTCTGGGCCTGCAGCCTTGCGAGGGTTGACACGTTTAAATGTTTTCCTCACGTCGGCTGCAGTGAAGGAGAGTCCGCATGTTTTAGTTGCGGGCAGTGTCAGTGGCACTGTATTGTCCTCAAAGCGGGCAAAAAAGTTATTTAGTATGCATGGGATCAAGACATCCTGGTCCGTGACAGTGCTGGTTTTCTTTTTGTAATCCGTGATTGACTGTAGACCCTGCCACATACCTCTTGTGTCTGAGCCGTTGAATTGAGATTCTACTTTGTCTCTATACTGACGCTTAGCTTGTTTGATTGCCTTGCGGAGGGAATAGTTACACTGTTTGTATTCCGTCATGTTTCCAGTCACCTTGCCCTGATTTAAAGCAGTGGTTCGCGCTTTCAGTTTCACGTGAATGCTGCCATCAATCCACGGTTTCTGGTTTGGGAATGTTTTAATCGTTGCTATGGGAACGACATCTTCAACGCACGTTCTAATGAACTCGCACACCGAATCAGCGTATTCGTCAATGTTGTCGTCTGACGCAATACGGAACATATCCCAGTCCACGTGATGGAAGCAGTCTTGGAGTGTGGAATCAGATTGGTCGGACCAGCGTTGAACAGACCTCAGCGCGGGAGCTTCTTGTTTTAGTTTCTGTCTGTAGGCAGGGATCAACAAAATGGAGTCGTGGTCAGCTTTTCCGAAAGGAGGGCGGGGCAGGGCCTTATATGCGTCGCGGAAGTTGGAATAGCAATGATCCAAGGTTTTTCTTGCCCTGGTTGCGCAATCGATATGCTGATAAAATTTAGGGAGTCTTGTTTTCAGATTAGCCTTGTTAAAATCCCCAGCTACAATGAATGCAGCCTCCGGATATATGGATTCCAGTTTGCAAAGAGTCAAATAAAGTTCGTTCAGAGCCATCGATGTGTCTGCTTGGGGGGGAATATATACGGCTGTGATTATAATCGAAGAGAATTCCCTTGGTAGATAATGCGGTCTACATTTGATTGTGAGGAATTGTAAATCAGGTGAACAGAAGGACTTGAGTTCCTGTATGTTGTTTTGGCCACACCACGTCCCATTAACCATAAAGCATACGCCCCCGCTGGACAGCCTGGGAGGAGAGCTGTAAAGGTCCAGTCGTTCATGTTTGTTTGTGTCTGTCTCTGTGTGTGTCACCCTTGTATTGCCCTTGATGACTGATGACAGTCAGTTGTGTATTTCTTATAGTTGATAAGCAGCTTGTAGGCTATCGTAGTAGAAAGGCCTCATGCCGCTTATGCAGATCACATAGCTGTGATCACATAGCTGTATGTAATTAGCCTATGGTAATATTCACACACAATAACACCCATCCACAACAACCTATTTTTTAATTTTTTTTTAGATGTGCTAATTGTTCTTTTATTATCTTCTCTAAGTTTGTCAAAGTTTATGTTGTTGTGGTGTGTGTTGCTTTTGCTGTTGTAGTTCATTTTCGGAGACTGTTATGACTTTGTTGTGGTACTTGTTTAGTTTTTTTGACTGTCTGGCCCACCTGACCAGGAAAAACTCTGGACGCTAGCATACAGTAGTTGCTGTTGTTTTCCTTTAGAGGTGTGTAGGCGTCACCGTGTTTGTTAGTGTAGTTGTACAGGCTTGAGCAGAGTTGAGCAGTATCCTGGTGTTCTCTGTGTTTAGTGAACTCTGTCTCTGTGCGTCTCATTGTTCAGCAGCATTCGACATGAGTGTGATAATGCATTCGTCTCCTTTCATGAGAGAAATAGGCCAGTTCCCAAGAGAGACATTTCTCGCCTCCATCTCTCCATGTCTATCGCTCCCTCTGAGTGCTCTTAGGCCCCTATGCTTTCTAACTCTCTTGTTTCTCTCTCTTTCCCTCCCCTCCTCCCTCTCTTGCATTGGTATGATTGCATTATTGTTACCTGGTTAGTGTGCTGTCTGTGAGTATCAATGTGTTTAAATGATTGTGCCATTGAACTCCCAGTAATGAGTGGTTATTGGTTAGGGATGTGATAGCTGGTCCTCTCACTCCTCGCGTCTCACACACACACACACACACACACACACACACACATACACGGTCAACGCTGCTTCTCTAGTATACACTATCTATTCAACTGTGTGACCAAAACACTATCCAATATATTTGTAAATACTGTCATGCTTGACATAGCGGTAGCACATTCATTATCTATACTGTATATAATATCGTGTCAATATCAGGCTATTACTATGCATACTACCTATACTATTATTATTATAATTTGTATTTTTTTTACTCTTATTATTGATTATTGTACTGCAATGTTATGGGAGCTAGCACACAAGCATTTTGCTGAACTTTTTATACCTGCTGTAAACCGTGTACGTGACGAATATTTGATTTGAGTTGACATACACAAACACACACTCCTCGTGTCACACTGAGGCTGCCAATGCATCCATCCGCTTTAACGATCAGGCCATCATGACCTTTCCAAACAATATCATCTTGTTTTGTCTTTATGTCAGCTAACAGCATAGCCAGCCTTAATAAAGGAGCTCTGATGGTGTTATTGTTTGCTGAGTCCTTAGACCCTCCAAGTACCTTTCTCTGGCTGCGTCCCTATATATATATATATATATATATATATATATTGCACTACTTTTGACAAGAGCCCTCGCA
The DNA here is from genome assembly GCF_034236695.1 of Oncorhynchus nerka. Classification (NCBI taxonomy): domain Eukaryota; kingdom Metazoa; phylum Chordata; class Actinopteri; order Salmoniformes; family Salmonidae; genus Oncorhynchus; species Oncorhynchus nerka. Next base: position 36,448,857 of record NC_088403.1, read on the forward strand.
GCACTGGTCAAAAGTAGTGCGCTATGTAGGAAATAGGGTGTCATTTGGGACCCAGAATCTATCTCTTGGGAAGGAGTGGGCTTTTCAGCTAGCTCTCTCTTTCCCTCTTTAATCCTTTACAATCGGGAGCATATTCAATGAAGCTCCAGTAATGCATTTGTAAATGTCAGCCGTAAGTGAACAATTTATGTCCCTCTCACCTTAAGAGTGAAATGGACTGGAGCACGACAGGTAGTCAGAGAGAGGTGAGAGGGGGAGCAGAGGGGTGAGGATGAAGGCGAGAGGGGAGGAGAGGTGAGGGGGAAACATTTTCTTTCTTATGAGTAGAATTCATTGTACAGGAGTTCTTCCTGGCCATGTGATTAACTCCAGGTCACACACAAACACGTACAGGCCCACTCCTCTCTGTGTTTTCTTCCTCTCATCCACCTATCTCTCTTTAGCCCGCGCAGCCAAGCCTCAGAGGTGAGTGCACACAAACATATCTCTTTCAGACACCACTTCCATCCTTCTCCCTTCCACCCTGACGTTCCATTCCTCATACTCCACCTCATACCCCTCTTTCCCCTCCTCCACTCTCTCTTCCTCCCCTCTCTCTGACATCTTTGTTGTCACCTTGTCTTCATGTCGGAGAGAGGAGAAAGGTGTGAAGTGAATATACTACAGAGGATAGCCAGTGGAGTGCAGACAGAGTGCAAGTTCTATTTTTAGAACAGAGGTTCTGAAGGCCATTTTACACCTTCTGTCTGCTCCTCTCACATTACATACAGCCACTGGCACAATCTGAAATGGAACTATATTCCCTATATAGTGCACTGCTTTTGACCAGAGCCTATAGTGAGTAGGGTGCCACTCTGTTACATAACCTCCATCTTGGATCTTTGATCTTTGATCTTGGATCATCTTGGAGAAGGTCAAGGGGTCCGTGTTGGTGGCACACTGGAATCTTGTTCATGTCGACGTTGTTGTAGTTGTTGTGTTTTTGTGTATTTACACAATCTACAGTCTACCATGTCACCTTGTGTGTTTTGGTTTTCAAGAGCCAGCTTGTGTGTCCTCCTTCAAACCCAATCAAAGTCAGCCAATGTTTATCTAGCTACACTTTTTTCCTAACATCTCAAGTAGGAGATGAGTGTTTCTTGTTTATGTAATGATTTGTTTGTCTCTCCACTCCACTGTGATGTTCCTATTGAGCTTGTTATACTTGCATAAGTGCACAATCTTACACTGAGAGAATGTAATAATGTAATAGTCACAGCGTAACAGCTTGAAAATGCATTACAGCAGTCGTTGCCGCACAATTTGAGCATAAGCACCATAGCTAATGCAGTGGAATACTTGATTATTACACTTGATGACTCTCACTCAGTCACTCAGTCACTTTCCACATCCGTTTCAGTCTATCTACCTCTCGTCTCTTCTCCATCTTCCTGTCTTTCTCTTAGCTGTATGGCGTCTTGTGGTGTCTTGTACTATTTGCATTCCAGAGTTCACTCTCAGACCAATATATGGAACAGTCCTGTGTATTTGTCCCTATCCTACACTTGGCCCAAGTGATTCCCACCGACCTCAGATGTACAGGGCTATAGATGGATGTAGAGGGGTGTGCAATTGTGGGGTGCAGAAGGGTGTGCGTGTGCGGAAGAGTGTGTTAGAGGGTTGGAATTGAACATGTCCATGGCATATTTCTGACGTATTACTAGATATCACTTATTAAAGATGGTGGTTACCATGGTGAATGGAACTGGCTTTTTTCTCCTCCCATACTCGCTCGACTTTTTTCTCCTCCCATACTCGCTCGCTCTCAGCTTTGATCCATATTATCACACTGTGGTAAGTCTGTTATTGTGTCCATGCAGTCTCACGGTAATTGAGCATTAATTAACATAAACACGTTTAGCATCTCTAGGCCTCCACGCATGCAAGCTGCTGATGCCGCCTTTGGAACATCTACATTTGAAGTGAATATACACCATCACAGTAAATCCATTATTTATTTTAGGCAGATTTAAAGAAACATTATGATACGAAGAAAATGTATTTCAAAAGAACAGAATATGAGTTTGCCTACTGATTGTTATCTGGCTATGTGCCATGTCATAGGCTGTAGGCTTGTTCATTTCGCTGACAAGACATTCTCATAAGTCCCTTGCCATTATTTTATGTTAAATTATTTTATAATAAGAAGATTATAACTGAACTTAGCTGAATAAAATAGAAAGGATATTTTTCCCATTTAGAGCGAGAGTGCACATATGAAGTGGCTATTTTGAGCATAGAAGTGATGATTTGAAACAGGTCCTATACCCTTGATTTAGAGTTATTTGGCAACTTTAGTTGTGAATGATACAATCCATAAAATTTCTTAGAAGTCAAAAGATATATAGGCTGCATGATGCAACTTTAGGCTATTGATGTTTTGCGAAAGTCACACAAAAGATTGTGCTCTGTTCCTTGCCTCAGGCTGCACAATTGTGCTCTGTTCCTTGTCTCAGGCTGCACACACTGTTCTCCTGTCAAGTTATCATATTTTCACTCAACAGACTATTCTCAATTTAATATTGTCTTTAATAACCAGAGACTCTGGGTTCGCGCCCAGAGTCTCACGAGACCGCGAGGTCCGTGGGGCGACACACAATCACAATTGGTCTAGCGCCGTCCGGGTTAGGGAGGGTTTGGCCGGTAGGGATATCCTTGTCTCATCGAGCACCAGCGACTCCTTTGGCGGGCCGGGCGCAGTGCGCGCTAACTAAGGTCGCCAGGTGCACGGTGTTTCCACCGACACATTGGTACGGCTGGCTTCCGGGTTGGATGCGCGCTGTGTTAAGAAGCAGTGCGGCTTGGTTGGGTTGTGTTTCAGAGGACGCATGACTTTCGACCTTCGTCTCTCCCGAGCCCGTACGGGAGTTGTAGCGATGGGACAAGATAGTAGCTACTAACAATTGGATACCACGAAATTGGGGAGAAAAAGGGGGTAAAATTCAAATAAAAAAAATAATATGTCAAATTTGTTTCGATTTAGAATGACCCATTATCAAATGGGCAGGAACAGTGACAAGAGAAAAAATACATTTAATCCGTATTTAAACTCAAATAGCGAATAGGGGCCGGTTCGTTTCACTCATGTCAGGTAGCTAACTCCGGTTACTTTGCTTCGTGACAGGTGATATTCCGCCCAAACTCTGTATGCCATGGGCTCTCCAACCCTGTTCCTGTAGCTACCCAGTGCTTGATTTGGGAAAGCAAGTGAAATCTGTTCTGGAACATCTATAGTAACATGTTTACATTAAGCAGATGGAAACACATGGTAGTGAGATACTCTGTAGCTAAAGGTAATGTGTCAGCCTATTAATTAGGCTATCGCCCTATTACTAGGCTATTCAAAATCCAGTACAAATTAACTAATTGTAGGCTAACTCTGAATTTGTTTAAGTTAAAATTGACCAATTATGTATCAAAGATAAAACCCTGGGTGTTTTTTAGTTGTGTTGGATTAATAGCAGTGTTGGTTACAGAGCTTCAGACTTCTCGTCCACTCATACATAGGCTATATCATTTGAATGTTGTTTTTATGAATGACAGCTTTATTGAGTGTCTGAGACCTTCCAGACTGGTCAGAAATGACAAATGACATCTGTGTCCAGTTCAGAGTAGTTACCCTGGTCTAAAATGTATTACGTTTAATTACAAATTGAACACAGCCATTTCAATTAGCACAGGCTGTTATTATCTACAATCTACAGTATCATCGCCATTTGTTCATCTCACCACCTGTGATAGAGGGCCACATGGACGTTGTTAGCAGAATGTTTTAGTGGGCAGTGTAATTTATGTAATTGGGCTGTGAGCTCCCCGGGAGTCCAAGAATGAACCTGCAGCTTCATCGTTAGAAGAGTCTGGGGAAGGTTCATTCTTCCCTCTGCAAGTGGCCTGGGAGGGGGTCTCACCCACAAAAAGAAATCAATTTTTATTCCACATTTCTGGAATGAACCCAGAGCCTAAAGATACACACAATTTGGCAAACTCTGTTTGAGACTATGATTTTTCACTGGCACCATGTGGTTTCCACCCAATAGTCTGTATTATGGCAGTATTTGGATGCCATGTTGGAAGTGTTTCAAAGTACACTGTTTTACAGCACTCTTTGTAGCTGGTTATATCATGTTTGTTGTGGATGTGGTGTGGTGGTGATGCTGTGTTCTGTTAGAGCAGAGGGTAGCTGACTGGGCTGGTTAGCTGTGCTTCCCTTCCAGCTGGCCTTGCTGCTTCTTAATCAATCTGATTCAGACCTGAGATGGAGCTTAGCGGGCCTCTACTGCAGAGAGCTTTTACACCCGATGCTACTACAAACCCCTTATCAGTCATACTATGTTTCTGTGTGTGTGTGGGCAGATGCATACTGAGATTGAAAGCCTTTGAGAAGCGAGACAGAAATCAGGCGGCTTTGTTGCCTTCCGCCCAAACATGTTACATCGCTGCATGTGGTTATTGCCCTTGCTGTGGGCTTTGCTTGACTTTTATTGACCCTGTGTGTGGTCCTCGTGACCCCTTACACCTGTACTTTAACTCTGAAGTATTGAAGTTAGTCTCAAGTTGAGAAACATGTTGGCTGACTTACATAAAGGAAAGATTTATGCAAATAGGCAATCGGTAGGAGTGTTTTGTTTTGAAAAAGAGCAGACGGGTGCAGATGCTTTTTAAGAGATGGGAAAAACAAAATGCTAATTCACTGCTCTCTGCAGAGAATGAGTGACAAAGTGAGGGAGCAAGAGAGAAAGGAAAGGGAATGCCTTTTATTTTTAACTTTTAATGAATGTTTTCCTCTCGTCTTTTTTTGGTACGAATCGTTGCGTTGCGTTCCGAGTGTCTGTATTTTCTCATTTAACCTGGAGAGCAGACAGTGTTTTTCTACAGAGGCTGGGATGCTGCCTTGTGAGGCAGGGAGAGGGTTGATCAGAGAGCGGCGTAGTTTCCCTTAACCACTGATGTGCGGTCCGAGTTCTTTTTGTCAGCCACTGTAGGGTAATCTGATCCTAGATCTGTGTCAACTTCTACCTTGAGCAGCTCTCTGGGCGTCTACAAGTTCCACAGGGCTAGGATCTTCCTCCCCCGTCTCTATCACCTGGCGCCCTAGCAATGAAGCAAGTCAAGGAGAGAATGTTTAGAGGCCCTGTCTGTCGAGCTTGATGAGGTGTAATCTGCCTAGTTGAAGAGTTCAGCATCCTCCAGGCAGAAAAGTGGCACTTTAATTAGACAGTGACACCAGAGTGTGTGCGTCCCTAATGGCACCCTAAATAGTGCACTACTTTTGACCAGGACCCATAGGGCTCTGGACAAAGGTAGTGCACTATGTAGGGATTAGGGTGCCATTTGGGACACATGCAGACACGAGTGAAGGGGGTGGATGGATGGAGACTCGGCTCATTGTGTCTATTTAGGGTTGATTGCCTTACCAGTGATTGATTGGTGGTCACTCAACTAAAGAACATAATGGAGTGTACCTCTTCTCTATGGAGAGAATCATTAGTACATGATGATCTGTCTCTTTCGATCTGTTTCCTAGTTCTGTTTCGCTCTCTCAAGCTTTATTGGCATGAGAGGGACAATCCAATGCAATACAACACACAATTGAAATGACCTTTGGGTTTCCTGTCCTGTCCTCAATAGTCTGTAGATGGCCATTCCAGAAGGACATTACTACCTGGCTCTTCTTTCCAGCATGGCCAGATAGTGGCCACCACCCTATTGTCTTTGTGCATCAACATGGCGTCCAGCTAGTGTCAAACTTAGCCAAACTCTCTCTTTACATGGTAGCCATGTGGTGTCTGATGATGACCATATCCTGTCCTCTGTGTGCAGGTACTGCGGCACCACCATAGAGATACATTATATCAAGATGGGCCAAATTCTCTCTCTTTCTCCATGGTTCTTTTGACTGATGGAACACCTTCTCCTCTTTGTGCAGGTACTACGGCGCCACCATCCTGCAGATGTCGGGAGTGCGGGATGACAAGGTGGCCATCTGGTTGGCTGGGGTCACAGCCTTCACCAACTTTCTGTTCACCCTACTGGGGGTGTGGCTAGTGGAGAGGGTTGGCCGCAGGAAACTCACCCTGGGGAGCATCATTGGTAAGGGTCAGAGGGTCAGGGTAAAGATGAACGCATGGATCCTGATGATTCAGGGACACATTTAGTGTATGTGAAAAGGCATATTGGATCACAGTATACGTTTCACAGATAGCTCCACAGATAGATTTGAATGGAATTACATGGACTATGTGAAATTGTAATACATGTAACTACACAGGCACTAGTAGTAACCCATATTATGTCTAAAGCAGTACACTGTTTGTTTAGACTGTATGTGTATGACTGTGTTGTTTCTCCTAGGTACATGTCTGAGTCTGTCTCTGCTGGCCATTGGGTTTCTGCTGTCTGCCCAACACACCCCTCCTGTCACCCTCCACACCACTGACCCCTCAATGGTCAACTCCACCTGCAACAGACACCTGTGAGTACTCCCTACTATACTACTGTATCATACTGTACTCTATCTGCACTGTATTCTACTGTCTGACTCAATACTGAATATGCCGTACTATTCTGAATATTAATGGTTAAGTGTAATGTTCTGGGGGGCCTCCCGAGTGGCGCAGTGGTCTAAGGCACTGCATCACAGTGCTTGAAGCGTCACCACAGACCCGGGTTTGCTGGCCGTGACCGAGAGTCCCATAGGGTGGCGCACAATTGGCCCAGCATCGTCCGGGTTAGGGGAAGGGCCGGAGGGGCTTTACTTGTCTCATCACGCTCTAGCGACTCCTTGTGGCGTGCCGGGTGCCTGCAGAACGGTGTTTCCTCCGAAACTTTGGTGTGGCTGGCTTCCGGGTCAAGCGGGCTCGACCTTTGCCTCTCCCGAGGGGGGAGTTGCAGCGATGAGACAAGATCATCATTGGATATGACGAAATTGAGAGAAAAGTGGGGTAAAAATAAAATAAACATGTTCTGAAGGTAACATTGACATATGCACATCATTTTATTGTTTAGTGCAGGAGTAAAAAAAAATCTCAGTATGAACCTGATCCACCATGAATTGAAGCATGGTCACTAATGAGGGTGATCTTTAATGGAAGCCTCTCCAACAAAATCCAGGTAGAATAAGGAATTCCCCAGGGCAGCTGTTTAGGCCCCTTACTTTTTTCAATCTTTACTAACAACATGCCACTGGTTTTGAGTAAAGCCAGTGTGTCTATGTATGCAGATGACTCAACACTATACACGACATCTACCAGAGGCGACTGAAATTACCACGACACTTAACAAAGAGCTGCAGTTAGTTTCGGAATGGGTGGCAAGGACTTGGTTCATCCTGAATTTTTCAAAAACTAAAAGCATTGTATTTGGAACAAATCATTCACTGAACCCTAAACCTCAACTAAATATTGTAATGAATAATGTGGAAATAGAGCAAGTTGAGGAGACTAAAATATATGATTAAATATGTAAATACTTTTGTGAAGACAGCAATGTGATTTTGGCCTTATAAATGAGATAATTGATTTTCCTATAAACTGTGCCCAGTCAGTAGCCATGCCCAAGTGAGCTCAGAGTTCGTGACCGCATGACGGAACGCCACTTTGGCCAGAGTGCTTAAAAGGACTCGCTAAGAATCAACATACAGACCAAAACTTGCCGGGTTGCTGCTGGCATGTAAAGTGGTCAGGAGCTGAACCTTGAATAACCAACCATTGAGACCAAGCAGACGGACGGTGTAAACCGGACGTCACGAATGGTTAAAACTATAAGACCAAGAAGACATGAGGTTGTGGTCCACACGTTGAAATGGTTAGAAACTTTGTACTGAGACCAGACAGCGTGGAGCAGTGGCTACACAACTGAAAATGTTTTAAACTCTACAGACCAGCCGACAGTGGGAGCTGAACGTTACGAAATGGTTAGAAACGCTGAAACTCTCAACACAAGTGAAGAAGGTAAAGACTAGACCAGAACATTCAGTCTGCAGTGGTGCATGAAAAAATGGTCCTACATTTTTTTACTAAAGACACAAGGGGGGAAGGAAGACAATCCCCTCTGATACAACTGTTGGTACGTCTGAAGTAACTATTCCAATGAACACTTCAAGCAGAGAAGCTCTACAACTAAGAAGGACATTGTGACCTCTGGTGGACCACCAGAGCCTTACATCAAGCCACAACCCATAGACGGGGTAGTGGCTACGTGTAATTATATATTGTATTCCTAATCCGAATGAGTGGTGGTTAGGGTGCTAAGTATTCTGGTTACTGTAAGTGTAGTTTCCAAATACATGTACGATAAGTTGACTCTCTTTGTCTCTCCCTCTCTTTGTCTTTTCCCACCCCCTTTCCATTGTGTAACAAGCCGTCATATCGTATCAGTCCACTATGGACTTTTACCTCATGTAAGTGTATATGGTATTCTGTGTTGTTATTTAGTTAGTTAATAAATAAATGATTAAATCAATTTGTGTAGTCCTGAATATTCAAAAGCACTAGGGTTCTTGCGGATCCACGGATTATGCAATGTTCAGAATGAGACTGATGAGGTACTAATGAATACTTGCCTGTTATTGATGTAAGAGATATCGGTATATCTTTAGAGTTTAAGTCGGGAGATAGTAACTTGTTAAACATCTCTTCTCTTAAAAAAAAAACATATCTTCCCTAATGAGTTAATTGTTACATGATTAATTTAATCGGCTAACAATTAAACATAATTCATTTGATTCAATAAATAACAGTCATCAGATTAATGATAGTCACGTCACGACAACAGAGAGCTAACTTTAATAAATGCATGTCAATCTCTCCTGGCTACGTGTATTTGTGAGAGGTATTGACTGTTTGAACTACTGGCACACAGCTCGGACACCCGTGCATACCCCACAAGATATGCCACCAGAGGTCTTTTCACTGTCCCCAAGTCCAGATCAGGCGCACAGTACTACATAGAGCCATGACTACATCGAACTCTATTCCACATCAAGTAACTCATGAATGCAGTAAACACATAACATACACACTAATTACACACATTATAGATATGTGGTAGTAGAGTAGGGGCCTGAGGACACACTTAATATGTTGTGAAATCTGTTATGATTCTATTGTAATGTTTTTAAAATGTATAATGCCTTAATTTTGCTGGACCCCAGGATGAGTAGCTGCTGCAAAGGCAGCAGCTAATGGGGATCCATAATAAAAACAAATTAACATTTTACAGGGTTTGTTTCTTAATACATTTTCCCTGTTCTTCCATCTAGGATTAAATTAATGTTATGTCCATATTAACTGTACATGCTTCTGAACACTTACCTAGCAGATTATTCTAATATCTCAGCTCTGGTCATATTTTTATTCTACCAGGGGTTCATTTTAACTGCAACAACAGACTCTATTAGCGACAGTGCTGCAGGCGTTGGGTCTCTGTTAATAGAAATGATGGCGAGGGAGAGATAGAGACCCTGTCTGCCCTCTGAAAGACTGAGCCACTCTCTGTCCTAATTTACACAACAGCATGTAGACTGAGTGTACAAAACAGGAACACATGCTCTGTCCATGACATAGACTGACCAGGTGGATCCAGGTGAAATCTATGATCCCTTACTGATGTTACACTTCAATCAGTGTAGAGGAAGAGGAGGAGACAAGTTAAAGAAGGATTTTTAAGCCTTGAGCCAGTTAAGACATGGATTGTGTATGTGTGCCATTCAGAGAGTGAATGGGTAAGACAAAATATTTACAGTGCCTTCGGAAAGTAATCAGACCCCTTGACTTTTTCAACATTTTGTTACGTTACAGCCTTATTCTAAAATTGATTACATCTTTTTTTCCTCCTCATCAACCTACACACAATACCCCAGAAGGACAACGCAAAAACAGGTTTTTAGAATTTATTGCTAATTTATGAAAAACCAAAAAATGAAATATAACATTTACATAAGTATTCAGACCCTTTACTCAGTACTTTGTTGAAGCACTTTTGGCAGTGATTATAGCATGAAGTATTCTTGGGTATGACACTACAAGCTTGGCACACCTGATTTGGGGAGTTTTTCCCATTCCTCTCTGCAGATGCTCTCAAGCTCTGTCAGGTTGGATGGGGAGCGTTGCTGCACAGCTATTTTCAGGTCTCTCCAGAGATGTTCGATCGATCGGGTTCAAGTCCGGGCTCTGGCTGGGCCAATCAAGGATGTCCTCGATCCTAACTAGTCTCCCTGTCCCTGACGCTGAAAAACCTCCCCACAGCATGATGCTGCCACCACCATGCTTCACTGTAGAGATGGTGCCTTGTTTCCTCCAGACGTGAAACTTGGCATTCAGGCCAAAGAGTTCAATCTTGGTTTCATCAGACCAGAGAATCTGGTTTCTCATGGTCTGAGAGTCTTTGGGTGACATTTGGAAATCTCCAAGCGCACTCCAATCAAGTTGTAGAAACATCTCAAGGATGATCAATGGAAACAGGATGCACCTGAGCTCAATCTCGAGTCTCATAGCAAAGGGTCTGAATACTTATGTAAATAAGGTATTTGTTTTTTATGTTTAATAAATGAGCAACAATGTCTAAAAACCTGTTTTCAGTTAGTCATTATGGGGTATTGTGTGTAGATTGCTGAGGATTTTCTTTTGCTGAAGATTTTTTTTCAAACTGGTGTGCCAGGCACCTCCTACCATACCCCATTCCATTTTAGAATAGGGCTGTATAACGTAACAAAATTTGGAAAAAGTCAAGTGGTCTGAATACTTCCCGAAGGCACTGTGAGTGGAACGGGGTATGGTAGGAGGTGCCAGGCGCATCGGTTTGAGTGTATCAAGAACTGCAACGTTGCTGGGGTTTTCACAATCAACAGTTTCCTGTGTGTATCAAGAATGGTTCACCACCCAAAGGACATCCAGCCAACTTGATAGAACTGTGGGAGGCATTGGAGTCAACATAGACCAGTATCCCCGTGGAACGCATTCGATACCTTGTAAAGTCTTGCCCTCACGAATTGAGGCTGTTCTAAAGGCAAAAGGGGGTGAAACTGAATATTAGGAAGGTGTTCCTAATGTTTTGAACACCAGTGTATATTTACCAGCACTCTCTCTGGTCACATAATTTGCAAATAAATTCATTAAAAATCCTACAATGTGATTTTCTGGATTTTTCTTCTCATTTTGTCTGTCATAATTGAAGTGTACCTATGATGAAAATTACAGGCCTCTCGTCTTTTTAAGTGGGAGAACTTGCACAATTGGTGGCTGACTAAATACTTTTTTGCCCCACTGTAGCCCATCTGTAAATAGCCTACCCCACTACCTCATCCCCATATTGTTATTAATTTTGTTTTTCTCTTTTGCACCCCAGTATCTCTACTTGCACATCATCATCTGCACATCCATCACTCCATTGTTTAATGCTAAATTGTAATTATTTCGCCACTATGGCCTATTCTTTGCCTTCCTAATCTTACTAATTTGCACACACTGTACATACACTGCTCAAAAAAATAAAGGGAACACTTAAACAACACAATGTAACTCCAAGTCAATCACACTTCTGTGAAATCAAACTGTCCACTTAGGAAGCAACACAGATTGACAATAAATTTCACATGCTGTTGTGCAAATGGAATAGACAACAGGTGGAAATTATAGGCAATTAGCAAGACACCCCCAATAAAGGAGTGGTTCTGCAGACCACTTCTCAGTTCCTATGCTTGATGTTTTGGTTACTTTTGAATGCTGGCGGTGCTTTCACTCTAGTGGTAGCATGAGACGGAGTCTACAACCCACACAAGTGGCTCAGGTAGTGCAGCTCATCCAGGATGGCACATCAATGCGAGCTGTGGCAAGAAGGTTTGCTGTGTCTGTCAGCGTAGTGTCCAGAGCATGGAGGCGCTACCAGGAGACAGGCCAGTACATCAGGAGATGTGGAGGAGGCCGTAGGAGGGCAACAACCCAGCAGCAAGACCGCTACCTCCGCCTTTGTGCAAGAAGGAGCAGGAGGAGCACTGCCAGAGCCCTGCTAAATGACCTCCAGCAGGCCACAAATGTGCATGTGTCTGCTCAAACGGTCAGAAACAGACTCCATGAGGGTGGTATGAGGGCCCGACATCCACAGGTGGGGGTTGTGCTTACAGCCCAACACTGTGCAGGACGTTTGGCATTTGCCAGAGAACACCAAGATTGGCAAATTCGCCACTGGCGCCCTGTGCCCTTCACAGATGAAGCACATGTGAGCACATGTGACAAACGTGACAGAGTCTGGAGACGCCGTGGAGAACGTTCTGCTGCCTGCAACATCCTCTAGCATGACCGGTTTGGCGGTGGGTCAGTCATGGTGTGGGGTGGCATTTCTTTGGGGGGCCGCACAGCCCTTCATGTGCTCACCAGAGGTAGCCTGACTGCCATTAGGTACCGAGATGAGATCCTCAGACCCCTTGTGAGACCATATGCTGGTGCGGTTGGCCCTGGGTTCCTCCTAATGCAAGACAATGCTAGACCTCATGTGGCTGGACTGTGTCAGCAGTTCCTGCAAGAGGAAGGCATTGATGCTATGGAATGGCCCGCCCGTTCCCCAGACCTGAATCCAATTGAGCACATCTGGGACATCATGTCTCGCTCCATCCACCAACGCCATGTTACACCACAGACTATCCAGGAGTTGGCAGATGCTTTAGTCCAGGTCTGGGAGGAGATCCCTCAGGAGACCATCCGCCACCTCATCAGGAGCATGCCCAGGTGTTGTAGGGAGGTCATACAGGCACGTGGAGGCCACACACACTACTGAGCCTCATTTTTACTTGTTTTAAGGACATTACATCAAAGTTGGATCAGCCTGTAGTGTGGTTTTCCACTTTAATTTTTGAGTGTGACTCCAAATCCAGACCACCATGGGTTGATACATTTGATTTCCATTGATAATTTTTGGGTGATTTTGTTGTCAGCACATTCAACTATGTAAAGAAAAAAGTATTTAATAACAATATTTCATTCATTCAGATCTAGGATGTGTTATTTTAGTGTTCCCTTTATTTTTTTGAGCAGTGTATATTTTTCTATTGTGTTATTCACTGTACATTTGTTTATCCCATGTGTAACTCTTTGTTGTTGTTTTTGTCGAGCTGCATTGCTTTATCTTTGCCAGCTCGCAGTTGTAAATGAGAACTTGTTATCAACTTATCTACCTGGTTAAATAAAGGTGAATTGTTTAAAAAAATTGTTTTCATGAGAGCTACTCTCTCTGTGAATGAAATGGGTCTGCCATATGCTCGCCACACTACACACTCACGCATGCCCACACATGGATGCACAAACACACACACAAATACTGTACGTACTCACACAGACATAGATTATTCTCATGTTATCAGAGTAAAAGCTCAAGATAGCATCTTCTCCATTCACAGTGAGTAAATGTGTTCTGTTATACCTCCTCAAGGATCTTGTCTCTGTTTATGACATCTCTGTCCAATCCTCCTTGTCATCCCAGGCTGTGTGAGCCGTGTATGCTGGACCCGGGGTGTGGCTTCTGTTACCGTGAGAACAGCACAGCTCTGTTCGCCTCCTCGTGTGTACCTGTCAATACAGCCTCCACTGAGAAGGCAGCCTGGGGCAGGTGAGCTATGTATCTGTCAATACAGCCTCCACTGAGAAGGCAGCCTGGGCAGGTGAGCTACAGGCGGCACTAAGGGGAGGGAGTGTGTTTGCGCATAAGGCAGCAGGGGGCAGGTGAGTCATAGAATGTGCTCTGTGTGTGGGTTTATTTGTTGTGTGTTTGTGAAGGGGATGGAGGGGGTTAGTGGAAGAAGGCTGGAGAAGTGGTTATTCTATAATACTGTACTCATAGTACCCCTCTATCCATAACATAACTACTGTTGCTACAATACAATAACTGTCTTGTACCATGTTATTCCAGGTGTTCCAACTCGACCCAGTTGAGAGTCCATACGTACTGGGCCTATAACTACTGTCCCACCTCCTACTCCTGGGTGGTCCTACTGGGTCTTGTTCTCTATCTGGCCTTCTTCGCCCCAGGTGAGAGGCAACACTGATCTATGTCGAGATTCAATTTACGCTGTATTTCACTTTCACTGTGAGGCAGCTACTAACTAAAGAAATGCATTATTATAAAATGTGATCTCATTTCAAGTTTGGCGTTAACCATGCATTGATGTCATTTGGTATACTTGCTTAAAGGTTTGTATGCTTACTGTATTTGTATGCTTACTGTATATACATCTTGATTCAACATTGTTTGCATGCGGGGGGTAGTTACTGTACTGTGGAGCTATCGTAAGCCCTGTGCCATCCCTCTACTTCCAGGTTTGGGTCCAATGCCATGGACAATCAACTCTGAGATTTACCCCCTGTGGGCACGGAGCACAGGGAACGCCTGTTCAGCTGGAGTCAACTGGACGTTTAACTTCCTGGTCTCCCTCACCTTCCTCCATGTGGCTCAGAACCTCACCTACTACGGTAACACACATCCTCCTCCACGTGGCCCAGTCCCTCACCTACTACGGTACAAACCGTAGGCACTGATCAATACCTCACTTACAGGACATCCTTGATCAATCAACCTGAACAGCATGTATGCTTCTACTGCAGGATCTGACCTGTTGGACATTTGATTAATCTAGAGAGACTAGAGATATCTTATGATAGGCTCGATGTGTAATGAATGTAGTTTCATCATGTTTGATTACTTGCTGTCATTTAATAATGTGCAGTAGATACTGGATAGCGTTTGACAGAATTGTACTGTTGCAGACTAGAACTGATCTCTGCTGTCAGCACAGGAAAACCTCTGGGCACTTCTTGGTCAAGTCACGTACGGTAGTCAGGGAAAAACTGCAGGCCCTATTAATGACTGACAATGATGTGTAGTTGTTGTTATTGTTATTTCCCAGGAGTGTTTTTCCTTTACTCCAGCCTGGCTCTGCTTGGGTTCTTCTTCATCTACGGCTGTCTGCCTGAAACAAAGAACCGGAGGCTGGAGGAGATTGAGTCCCTGTTCGACAACCAGCTGTGCTCCTGCGGGGCCACAGACTCTGATGAGGACCGGCAGGTGGAGTACATCAGGGTGAAGGGGAGCAACTACCACCTCTCTGATAACGATGCCTCTGACGTGGATTAGCCCTAGCCTGAGTGCCAGTCAGTTTGTGCTTTCATGCCAACTCATTGTCATGCCAAATGGCTTGATGATGACAGCCATGGAGTTGGCAAGAGCACACATAGATCTGGTCCCAGTCTAGTTTGTAACTTTGGCCTTGGATTTTGTCCCTGTTCTCTCAACTCAGAAAGTATGTATCAAGTGTTTCGGAGTAGGTGTGTTGATTTAGGATTAGTTTGGCCTTTTATCATAATTAATAATATTACATGGACAGGAAGCTTGATACATACAGCCCCTGATCTACAACCTCTCTGAGTCCTGTTCTCTGGTTTGCCTCAGTCACGTAGGTTACATTGCTCCATCTTTTTCACACACAGGGTAGCTATTTATAACACAAGTTACTTACACATTTGATGTTGCCAATGTAATGTTGTAGTTACTTCTATAGTTTGATAAGAATCTTCTTTTTGATTTATAAACCATAATGTAAATAGTATTAAGCATACATTACATTCAAAATTATCCTCAGCATTTAGACATCCATTTTACTGTTCATATGTCGCATTATTATGAATTTCCATATATGAGGCAGACCAACAATTAACAAAACTATTGCCTTTTCCCTCACATAAAAAACCCTATGATTAGAGATAAAAACCTCTTCAAAACAAAACCTTTATTGTAGGAGTCCAAACGTCCACTAAAATGGCCATGATATTACAAGTTTTAAAATCAGAGAGAGGGATTGTAATATAGTGTTGATACCAGTATGCCTTTCTATATGAAACACAACTCAGAACAATATTGTCTCAGCTTGTCTGTAGCATCACAAATGGGGTGTCAGACACTAGTAGTACACCTGGGCTTTGCATCCCAAACGGCACCCTATTCCTAGTGCACTACTTTTAACCAGAGCCCTATGGGCCTTGGTCAAAAGTAGTGCAGTATAAAGGGAATAGCATGCCATTTGGGACTTAACCTGTTCTCTGTCTATGATGTTCAGTCTTGCTTTGCTATTTGTTTTATCATGTTGGTTGGTAAGCTACAGTAGCACATGACCCATCTGTTTTCTCATTAGTAAACCTATGGATTATTATGCTATTTATTCTAATATATTTTACCCATGATGTCGGTGCCTGTACTGAAGTGAAATGTATGAAGGAGTTGACTATATGGCCAGCCAGCGTGATGATAGCCTTTCAGAAGTTGCGTATGTTTTTATTGATCGATGTAGACTAGACTATTCATTGGGTTGTACCTCAGTCTCCGAGGGAATAACCATGCATTGAAATGGACAGTTTAGTCAGTTAATGTCACACACAGTTGTTCTTTGGGAAAACAAATGTCAGAAAGAATGTCTTATTTTGTCTCCATTTTACGTTGTCTTCCTCCACAGCCTTATGTACAAATTGCAATGCATACTCTTCACGTGAAAGAGCTGGGGTTCTCGTGTTCTAAAGGGTCGAGGAGTACTGTATTGTACTTGCTAATGTTGTTTTATATATCGTAAAACTATGTAAGGTGACACCTTTTTAGTTGAGTACTTGAGTACACATAGATTTGAGTGTAGCAGACTGGTTGAAAGTGGTCAACATAATGTCGCTGAGAATATGTCTGTGTATTATTGTCTGTGACAAAACAAGATAGATAGCTACTATTGGGAATTCAAATAGGATTTTCTCCAGACTGAAATGAAATGACAGCATTTCCAAGGATCACAGTTCATTGGAACATCAGTGTCAATACTAGATTATTGAGTATTTATTATCAATATTTGAGTATTTGATTAGAAAAGAGAGGATACTAGAGGTAGTCTAAACTGGAGGTTCACTGGAAGATATGTCTTTTTTATTTTATTATCACAGTGTTTTATAGAGAAAACACTTTATTGCACAGCCCCTTCACAAAGGTGACAACATTGCCGTCATGTAACAAACTTGAGATAGTGTCAAACAAGTTATTTGATGTTTTGTGATTTTATGAAAAATGCTCAACAACCCCTTGACAACCCATTGTGTTATTATTATATTGCCTTCTTTGCTTTAATTCCTAAATGGGGACATCCAATGTGTTTATGGTGAACGGGTGCAATTGTTTCTATGTGAAAACAAATTAAATGCATTGTTTCTATTCTAGATTATGAAGAAGAACTAGTGAAGAATTTAAAAAAAAATGCATCCAGTGCTGTATAGTATACATTTGATTATTGTTGCTGTAAATGTTTTGCTAGAATTTATATTCTATCAAAGTAAATATATTCATGAGAATCTAGAACACTTAAATATGTATTGGGAAAAAATAAACTAATTATCTTGCAATGTCTGGCTTTCGTTTTAATGTAGAATCCCAAGGGCATTGTTATAAACCTTTAAATATGCAGAAACAGATTCTGTAGTAATGGGATGTAGTTGATAGTATTGTCCACAACTCTTAAAGGGATACTCTCCTCTCCTGTCCTTCCCACCTCTAATCTTTTTTCCTCTGCTTCAGCATGAGCAGAATGTCTGCTATTTCCTGAAGTGTCTCAACCTCCTCTGAAAGCCTGTTAACTCCGCTCTCAGCAGTGACCTCCTCCCTCTCCTCTGCACTCCCTCTCCGTTTCTCCTCTTTGTCATCTGGAAGGTCTTCTCTAAGAGGAACATTCTCAACAGGTTCCAGGACCTCTCTTTCATCTTCCTGTTCTCTATGCTGCAGCTGCTCATCTCTCAAGTCTGGAAGGAATAGAGAAAAACATCATCAGGGAGCAACATCCATTTTCAAAATACTACTGAAAATACAAAAAAATAACACCATTATGAATCTCGGTCCGTAAGAAAATAACTGCAATAAACTATATGGAAGAATGTAAACATATTGGGGACACTGCCCTGTGTAGGGTGCCGTCTTTCGGATGGGACATTAAACGGGTGTCCTGACTCTGAGGTCATTAAAGATCCCATGGCACTCATCGTAAGAGTAGGGGTGTTAACCCCGGTGTCCTGGCTAAATTCCCAATCTGGCCCTCAAACCATCACGGCCACCTAATAATACCCAGTTTACGATTGGCTCATTCATCCCCCTCCTCTCCCCTGTAACTATTCCCCAGGTCGTTGATGTAAATAAGAACATGTTCTCAGTCAACCTACCTGGTAAAATAACAGATAAATAAAATAAATATACAGATCAGAGTAAATATAATTGCAGTATAACGTGTGCTTGTTACACGCATTCACTAGCTTTACAATCAATCGATTATCTATGACAAATTACACCACATATGAAGTTGTTTGCATTAATTTGGAAATCATCTGCCATTAGATATGTCTATATCGGCTACACTGATTTGTTAATTACATTTAAAAACATTTGCTATTTATACCTTTTACATCATTGGTGGTGAGAACGTCTAGTATAGAGGTAGTGGGTCTCTGAATAAACACTCTACTCTCAGTGTTAGTGTTACGACACTTGTTAGAAGGGATGATTGATGGATGGTGCCCAGTTCCAGCCTTGAGCTCTCTGGCTGTTGATTTTCTCCATGGCGTTTGCTCTTCTCCCTCCTTCCTGGATCTGTCTGATAATGCTCTGTGTGTCTGTTGTCTCATAGACTCATCTCTGTGACTTGACTGCCCTCTGGTAGTTGGGGTCGGTATTACATTGTAAGCAGACTTGTGGGATTCAGAGTCCATGAGGTTGTTCTCTTTACACTCCAGTCCAAAACTGCACTGAGTTGAAATGTCCGATGTTGGACATTTCGAGGTGATGGTGGTGACAGTCTGTGTTCCCATTTCTCGTGTTTGTGTTTCTCGTGTTCCAGTGGCTTCCATCTTTTGTTGGTGAATCTCAGAGCACTGTGATTCAGACAGAGGACAAGATGGGACATACTGATCACTTATAACCCTAACCTGGCCGTTACTGTCATCTGTAACTGTACAGCCTGACCGTCTCTCAGTGTAGCCGGAGCTCTCCAAAGCTCTCTGGTCGTTTCCACAGTTCCCTGTGCATTGAGGCCTAATGGGTGGGGTGTAAGGTCTGGGTTGAGACTGAGGGTGACCCAGTTGTTGTGTGTTCCAATGTGATGAACCTTGGCTGAGGATAGGGAACTCTTCACTACAGGACCTCACTGTGTGTGACTGTGAGGATCCACCCTGGTGACACTGGTGATAATCCTCCACCTCCTGATATGACATTTAAAGATTAGTATGAAAATATGCAGCCTAAGTCCCAGATCTGTATGTGCTGTCTTGTCAACTCCATTGCTGTCATTGTCATGCTACGTGACAGCAATGGAGTTGACAAGACAGCACAAACAGATCTGGGACTCAGGCTAAGAAATATGTTGATATTACCATGTAAATGCAAAGCAGTTACTATGTAACAACATGTTATAAACAGTAATTATGCAAACTTATAAGAGCAACTAAATGCAAAGTGTTACCAAGTCAGTAATGGTAGGCCTATGGGATCTATGGAAAATCAAAGCATCCCCTTACAGTATATTAACCAAAGCAGATGTAAACAGTATTAATTGTTGTTTACTTACGTCATCATCAGAGTCTGAACTAAAGTAACCTCCTCTTGGAGAGTAACTGGGCGATGATTCGCAGAATTCCTTAGGACCATGATGAGTGTTTCCAGGACAAGCTGAAGACAGATCGGCAAGTAAGTCTCTACCAGGTTGCATCCCAAATGACACCCTATTATTCCTCATTAAATTCCTAATTTGGCACTACAGTGCCTTGCGAAAGTATTCGGCCCCCTTGAACTTTGCGACCTTTTGCCACCACATTTCAGGCTTCAAACATAAAGATATAAAACTGTATTTTTTTTGTGAAGAATCAACAACAAGTGGGACACAATCATGAAGTGGAACGACATTTATTGGATATTTAAAACTTTTTTAACAAATCAAAAACTGAAAAATTGGGCGTGCAAAATTATTCAGCCCCTTTTACTTTCAGTGAAGCAAACTCTCTCCAGAGGTTCAGTGAGGATCTCTGAATGATCCAATGTTGACCTAAATGACTAATGATGATAAATACAATCCACCTGTGTGTAATCAAGTCTCCGTATAAATGCACCTGCACTGTGATAGTCTCTGAGGTCCGTTAAAAGCGCAGAGAGCATCATGAAGAACAAGGAACACACCAGGCAGGTCCGAGATACTGTTGTGAAGAACTTTAAAGCCGGATTTGGATACAAAAAGATTTCCCAAGCTTTAAACATCCCAAGGAGCACTGTGCAAGCGATAATATTGAGATGGAAGGAGTATCAGACCACTGCAAATCTACCAAGACCTGGCCGTCCCTCTAAACTTTCAGCTCATACAAGGAGAAGACTGATCAGAGATGCAGCCAAGAGGCCCATGATCACTCTGGATGAACTGCAGAGATCTACAGCTGAGGTGGGAGACTCTGTCCATAGGACAACAATCAGTCTTATATTGCACAAATCTGGCCTTTATGGAAGAGTGGCAAGAAGAAAGCCATTTCCTAAAGATATCCATAAAAAGTGTTGTTTAAAGTTTGCCACAAGCCACCTGGGAGACACACCAAACATGTGGAAGAAGGTGCTCTGGTCAGATGAAACCAAAATTGAACTTTTTGGCAACAATGCAAAACGTAAAAGTGTAAAAGCAACACAGCTCATCACCCTGAACACACCATCCCCACTGTCAAACATGGTGGTGGCAGCATCATGGTTTGGGCCTGATTTTCTTCAGCAGGGACAGGGAAGATGGTTAAAATTGATGGGAAGATCGATGGAGCCAAATACAGGACCATTCTGGAAGAAAACCTGATGGAGTCTGCAAAAGACCTGAGACTGGGATGGAGATTTGTCTTCCAACAAGACAATGATCCAAAACATAAAGCAAAATCTACAATGGAATGGTTCAAAAATAAACATATCGAGGTGTTAGAATGGCCAAGTCAAAGTCCAGACCTGAATCCAATCGAGAATCTGTGGAAAGAACTGAAAACTGCTGTTCACAAATGCTCTCCATCCAACCTCACTGAGCTCGAGCTGTTTTGCAAGGAGGAATGGGAAAAAATGTCAGTCTCTCGATGTGCAAAACTGATAGAGACATACCCCAAGCGACTTACAGCTGTAATCGCAGCAAAAGGTGGCGCTACAAAGTATTAACTTAAGGGGGCTGAATAATTTTGCACGCCCAATTTCAGTTTTTGATTTGTTAAAAAAGTTTGAAATATCCAATAAATGTCGTTCCACTTCATGATTGTGTCCCACTTGTTGATTCTTCACAAAATAATATAGTTTTATATCTTTATGTTTGAAGCCTGAAATGTGGTGGCAAAAGGTCGCAAAGTTCAAGGGGGCCGAATACTTTCGCAAGGCACTGTATATAGGGAGTACGGTGCCATCAGTGTCAGACAGATGGTGAACAGCAGATGATTTTGAATATACTGTGGAAACTTACATGAACTGACATCAGTGCAGTTGGAAACCTGTTGGAATACAGGCGTAACAATGAAACAGGCTAGCCTTGACTGTATGAACACATTTCCCCTTACCTTTACCTACTATCATTCTCTCATCAGGTCCTCAGTGGCTCAGTTGGTAGACCATGGTACTTGCAACGCCAGGATAGTGGGCTCGATTTCCGAGACCACCAGTATGTAAAATGTTTGCACGCATGACTGTAGTAGCTTTAGAAAAACTGTCTGCTAAATGGTACTGTATTTTATCGTCATCATTGTTTAGCTCTGAAATGATTCCAATTCTGCCACTAGGTGGCATTAGACACCTGATGTAATGCTGCTGCCTGCAATTACCTGAGTCAGAAAATCAGGTTCAGGGTCTTGGCTCTGTGATTCATTCACATCTCTGGAAGACGTTGGTACTTCCTCCTTGAGATATATCTTAGACATCCCCTTCTTAAAATTAGCTGCTGGGATGAATTGACATACATACAGTACCAATCAAAAGTTTGGACACACCTACTCATTCAAGGGTTTTTCTTTATTTTCACTATTTTCTACATTGAAATAACATATATGGAATCATGTAGTAACCAAAAAAGTGTTAAACAAATCCAAATATATTTTACATTTGAGATTCTTCAAAGTAGCCACCCTTTGCCTTGCTGACAGCTTTGCACACTCTTGGCATTCTCTCAACCAGCTTCCCCCTGTGTAATGTGGACGCTGGGAGTCGGGAAGCAAGTGCAGGTGCCGACCCCCACGATGTCGGGAGTCCAGTAGGGATCTGACGGCATAGGCGAGACCTCCCTCGACATCCAGTGGGGTGGGTGGGTGTTGTGGGGGACAGCATCAGCCAGGGGACCAGGAACCACCAGAAGGGAGACATGAAATGAAGGTGAGATACGGTAATCACTGGGAAGCTGTAACCTATAAGTCACCTCGTTAACCCTCTGGAGAACTTTGGACGGCCCCACAAACCGGGGACTCAGCTTCTTACAGGGCAGGCTGAGTGGGAGGTTCCTGGTGGAAAGCCAGACGATCACCAGGATGGAACATGGGCGCCACACTGAGGTGGCGATCCGCCTGCTCCTTCTGGTGATGGACGACATGCTGGATCCTCACATGAGCATCACTCCAAACCTCCTCTGTGCCCTGGAATCATTCGTCCACAGCAGGGGCCTTGGTATGGCTCGGAGTCCATGGAGCCAGTGAGTAAGCCCAGTGGAGGAGTGACGTAATGAATTCTGTGGATATTCCACCCAGGGAAGGAATCGGGCCCACTTCCCCTGCCGGTCCTGGCAGTGACTCATCAGGAACCTCCCCAGCTTCTGGTTCATCCTCTCCACCTTCCCGTTGGACTGAGGCCGGTACCTAGAAGTGAGGCCGTGACCCCCAGATTCTCCATGAAAGCCCTCCATACCCGTGACATGAATTGGGGGTCACGGTCAGAGACAATGTCCTCTGTGAAGGCCATTAAGGAAGGGAGACCAGAGACAGGAATAAACTGGCATGATTTAGAAAATCTGTCCACAATCACCAGAAGGGTGGTGAAACCGTCAGAGGACGGGAGATCGATAACAAAGTCAATGGATAGATGAGACCAGGGACGCTGAGGCACAGGAATGGGAAGGAGCTTCCCTGCTGGAGAGTGCCGTGAGACTTACTTTGGGCACACACAGAACAGTAGTTGACGTAGCGAGTAACGTCCTGCGCCAAGGTGGGCCACCAATACTTTTTTTTGTACGGGTGATTAAGGATGTCCAGCGACGACAGCTGTGTGTGCCCAGGTCATCATTTGCTCCCTTATCCCCATGGGAATGTAGATGCGCTCAGGAGGACAGGTAGTGGGAGCGGGTTCCCTCACCAGAGCCTGGCGAATGTCCACATCTACGTCACAGACCACAGGGGCTACGACACGAGAGGCAACAGGAAAACAGGTCCTCCAGCATTCGGGTGACCAGTCCGTGATTCTCATCCTTGACCATGAGATGGTGGGGTTATGGCGTTGGAGACATGGGAGGTCGAGGATGATCTTGTGAGCTGGTGCACTAGTGATGAAGAAAGGGATGTTTTCCTGCTGAATGGACTCCACGGTGAGAGTGATGTGTGTGATGGTTCCAGATTCTAGTGGCCGATTTATCAAGAGCTTGAACTGGAAACGGTGAGGAGAGCGGGTATGAGGGGATGTTCAGAGAGGAGGCAAGGATCTGGTCAATTCCCCGCGGCACCGGAATCCACTAGCGTTGTAGAAACAGTACATGAGGGACAGTTAGCTAGTGTGATTGACACTAAAAGGGTTTAGCAGAAACGGATGAAGATGGGATACTCACATCTGCCCCAGGAGGTGGAAGATCACGTGACCGTCCCTCTGGGCTTGTGGATCCCGAGTTGGGACGTACCGGACACTACTGAAGCTGGTGCCGCCCTTGACCACAATAGAGACAGAGCCACAGCTGTCTCCGTCTGCGTCGCTCTGCAGCGGGGAGGTGTGTGACCGCTACCTCCATAGGTTCAGGCTCTGCTACAGAGTGTTCACTGAGGGAAGGAGAGAAGCGATGTGGGTACCGAGGCTCCCGAATTAGATTATCCAATCGGATGGCCATCGCGATGAGTGTGTCCAAGGAGAGGCTGTCGTCACAACATGCCAGTTCCGTTTGGACCTCCTCGCGCAGTCCTCTTTGGAATAGTGTACGGAGCGCCTGCTCATTCCATCCACTGGATGCTGCTACTGTCCGAAAGGTGAGCGCGTAACCGGTAGCGGTCTGGTCATCTTGCCAAAGTTGGAGAAGGCGCTCACCCCCCTCTCTGCCCTACGAAGCCAGCTCCTCCTCTCTCCCAGACGGCCGTAGCCCGCTCCAACGCCCGCCCAGTCAGCAGAGAAATAACCATGGCAACCTTGGACCTCTCTGTGATGGGGGCTCCCATCTGATACGCAAAATAGAGGGAGCACTGGAGTAGGAAGCCACAGCATTTAGATGGGGTTCCGTCATATTTATCCGGGAGGGACAAACGGGCATCGCTGACCTGGGCGGACAGCTGAATGGACTGATGTGCTGGCTCGCTGGGTCGACTGGTGGAAGAGTATCCTCTGCTAGTGGAAGGCAATGCCTCTCGGGCATGTTCGAGACGTTGAAGACTGCAAAGAACCTCTTCCATAGCCGTCCCCAGTTGCGCCAGCTGGTCGTGGTGTTTACGAAGTAAGTATCCCTGTTCGTCGACCGTCTGGGAGATGCTCTGATTTCCTGCTGCTTCCATTTAGTGAGGCAGTATTCTGTAACGTGGATGCTGGGATTCGGAAAGCAAGTGCAGGTGGTGAGTTTAATAATAAACGGAACATGGAGCAAAACAAGAAACACGAGTAGCGTACAGACATGAAACACATAGTCAATACTGCCTTGGGAATGGAACTAAGGGAGTAACAGATATAGGGGAGGTACTCAGAGAAGTGATTGAGTCCAGGTGTGCCTCATGATGAAGAGCAGGTGCGCGTAATGATGAATGCCAGGTGCACGTAATGATGAGTGCCAGGACAGGTGGTTAGTAAACCGGCGACGTCGAACGACGGAGGGGAGGAGCGGGAGTAGACGTGACAACCTGGAATGCTTTTCCAACAGTCTTGAAGGAGTTCCCACATATACTGAGCACTTGTTGGCTGCTTTCCCTTCACTCTGTGGTCCAACTCATCCCAAACCATCTCAATTGGGTTGAGGTCGGGTGATTGTGGAGGCCAGGTCATCTGATGCAGCACTCCATCACTCCCCTTCTTGGTGAAATAGCCCGTACACAGCCTGGAGGTGTGTTGGGTCATTGTGCTGTTGAAAAACAAATGATAGTCCCACTAAGTGCAAACCAGATGGAATGGCGTATTGCTGCAGAATGCTGTGGTAGCCATGCTGGTAAAGTGTGCCTTGAATTCTAAATAAATCACAGACAGTGTCACCAGCAAATCACCCCCACAACATCACACCTCCTTCTCCATGCTTCACGGTGGGAACCACACATGCAGAGATCATCCATTCACCTACTCTGCGACACGGCAGTTGGAACCAAAAATCTCAACTTTGGACTCATCAGATCAAAGGACAGATTTTCACCGATCTAATGTCCATTGCTCATGTTTCTTTGCCCAAGCAAGTCTCTTCTTATTATTGGTTTCCTTTAGTAGTGGTTTCTTTGCAGCAATTCAACCATGAAGGCCAGATTCACGCAGTTTCCTCTGAACAGTTGATGTTGAGATTTGTCTGTTACTTGAACTCTGTGAAGGATTTATTTGGTCTGCAATTTCTGAGGCTGGTAACTAATGAACTTGATCATCAACAGTTGACAACTCCATGTCTTCCTTTCCTGTGGCGGTCCTCATGAGAGCCAGTTTCATCATAGCTCTTGATGGTTTTTGCGACTGCACTTGAAGAAACTTTAAAAGTTCTTGAAATTTTATGGATTGACTGACTTTCATGTCTTAAAGTAATGATGAACTGTTGTTTCTTGTTGCTTATTTGAGCTGTTCTTGCCATAATATGGACTTAGTCTTTTACCAAATAGGGCACTCTTCTGTACCCCCCCACCTTGTCACACCACAACTGTTTGGCTCAAAAGCATTAAGGAAAGAAATTCCACAAATGAACTTTTAACAGGGCACACCCGTTAATTGAAATGCATTCCAACTGACTACCCCATGAAGCTGGTTGAGAGAATGCCAAGAGTTTGCAAAGCTGTCATCAAGGCAAAGGGTGGCTACTTCGAAGAATCTTAAATATAAAATATATTTTGATTTGTTTAACACTTTTTTGGTTACTACATGATTCCATATGAGTTATTTCATAGTTTTGATATCTTCGCCGTTATTCTACAACGTAGAAAATAGTACAAATAAAGAAAAACCCTGGAATGAGTAGGTATTTGACGGGTATATGTCAATAAAGAGAGATTGGCAAACTTTATGCAAAAACATGTATCATAGTTTTAGTGAAGGGACATGATTAATAGCCTACATAATGCACACTAGACATGTATGCGTAGCAAATGGAACCCTATTACCTACAGTGCTATACTTCTGACCAGAGCCCTATGGGCCCTGTCCAAAAGTAGTGCACTATATAGGGCATAGGGTGCCTTTTGGAATGCAACAGTACCTTCACTTCCATATTCCTCATTACTGCAGGCCCTGAAGAGTGTTTTCTCGTGTTGCTCTTCACTCTCTATTTGGTTGAGAGAGAACTTCATTGTCTGATCTTTGAGAGAGAACTCCAAGGTGTGGTCTTTGCCCTCCGATTGGTTGATAGAGAACCCCACTGCGTGCATGATATGGTCTCTGGTGTCTGTGCTACTGGGTAGGCAGATGCATACCCCATTCGTCAGTGCACAAGTTATGGAAATATCAACTAATACATCTGTCTTCACAGATGTAATCAATACAGCAATGGAAATCAGGATAAAAATAATATCAGTTCAGGGGGGGTTGTCAATCTCAATAATGTATGAACAGAAGATGGATAAAGAAAATCAACATTTCCTGCATATCAGGTAAAAACACATCTTTGATATTTCAGTTCAGTACTCACTCAGGCTCTGTGCCTCCAAACAGTACTCTGGACACAGTGGGGGTCATGTTCAGCTGCTGTTTGGGTCCACTTGGTCCTGTGGCCCACGGGGAACACTCTCTCCTCCCTCCTGGCTGAGAGAAAGGTCTAAACTACAAAATCAAATATCCATTAGGTTTCAGTTATATTTTTTCTTTACTTTACAAAACTGTTAGTACAGTCGAATGAATGCACATTCATTTGTCTTTGTTTCATGTGTTTGTGGGGTAGAGGTGGGGTTAAATCCATTCCAAATGAAGGAATACTGTTACTATGACTATTTGAATGAATACCTGTAGTTGCTCTGAGGTGGAGGTATCCCATGGGGTTCTAGGGGAGCAGTGTAGCTGTGGCTTGACCTGTGCTATGTGCTGGAGGGAGAACAGGCCTGCCCCTGAGGAGGAGACTGACGACGATGCCGAGCAGAAGGGGCTCAGGGTGTCCTGGATGCGTTGCTGGTAGTCTGACGTACTGGTGTCTGACATGTTCGACTCCAGCACTGGTGAGAGCTGAGAGCAACAACCAATGAACCAGCCAAATGTCACAAGGTTGAGTCAACATTTCCATAAAGCTTACTGTATCTGTATTTTCAGAAATATGATCAAAAGAGTACTAGTGAAGTAAGGTGATGTATTTGTGTTATCAGAAAATATGAATCAGTGTGAGTAAATGCCGACTGACCTGTCTACACTTGAATCCATCAGGAATGCAGTGCTTTCTCTTTCTAGCAGTCTGGACACTAAAATACATGAGTAGTACACTACCGTTACTACAAATACTTGAATGTCATTAAAGATGAGTAACTGTTTCACTTTTCCTCCTAAAATGATTCTATAATTGCTTGACGTGATCTTCCTGTCTGGGTTGGCGCCCTTCCTTGGGTTGTGCTGTGGCGGAGATCTTTGTGGGCTATACTCGGCCATGTCTCAGGAAGTTAAGTTGGTGGTTGAAGATATGCCTCTAGTGGTGTGGGGGCTGTGCTTTGGCAAAGTGGGTGGGATTATATTCTGCCTGTTTGGCCCTGTCCGGGGTATCGTTGGACGGGGCCACAGTGTCTCCCAACCCCTCCTGTCTCAGCCTCCAGTATTTATGCTGCAGTAGTTTATGTGTCGGGGGGTTAGGTCAGTCTGTTATATCTGGAGTATTTCTTCTGTCTTATCTGGTGTCCTGTGTGAATTTAAGTATGCTCTCTCTAATTCTCTTTTTCTCTCTGTCTCTCTCTCTCTCATGACCTGAGCCCTAGGACCATGCCTCAGGACTACCTGGCCTGATGACTCCTTGCTGTCCCCAGTCCACCTGGTCGTGCTGCTACTCCAGTTTCAATTGTTCTGCCTGCGGCTATTGAACCTTGACATCTTCACCGGACATGTTACCTTGTCCCAGACCTGCTGTTTTCAACTCTCTAGAGACAGCAGAAGCGGTAGAGATATTCTGAATGATCGGCTATGAAAAGCCAACTGACATTTACACCTGAGGTGCTGACCTGTTGCAGCCTCAACAACCACTGTGATTATTATTGTTTGACCCTGCTGGTCATCTATGAACATTTGAACATCTTGGCCATGTTCTGTTATAATCTCCACCCGGCACAGCCAGAAGAGGACTGGCCACCCCTCATAGCCTGGTTCCTCTCTAGGTTTCTTCCTAGGTTCTGGCCTTTCTAGGGAGTTTTTCTACACCTGCATTGCTTGCTGTTTGGGGTTTTTCGGCTGGGTTTCTGTATAGCACTTTAAAATATCAGCTGATGTAAGAAGGGCTTTATAAATACATTTGATTTGATATATATAACCGATACCTGTACAAAGGCTGGCTCTCCACAAGGGAAAGCCGTGATGGGGAGCAAGGGCTCATGGGTAACTCCAGGGGCCCCTCCCTCATCGACTTGGGTCCTCCTTTATCATCAGTGATGTGAGTTATCTTTGGCTGATCTGGAACAAACAAAGTTATTGTTGTGGGATCCTTTTTCAATGTTATTAGCATTTATCCATAATCTATAGATTCCTTTCTGAACTCACCATTGTTTTCTTTCTTTGCAGCAATCTGGTTTACTATGAATAAAGTCACTAGGTCCATACTTCCAGAACTGGCTCCTTTAGGAGAGGTTGGTATTCCTAAGGTTTTCATCTTTCTCTGCATTTTTTTCTTTTCAAAGAATTCCTGATAAAATGTTGGCATATGTATTATCATGTCACATACACTACAGTTCAAAAGTTTGGGGTCACTTAGAAATGTCCTTGTTTTTGAAAGAAAAGCACATTTTTTGTCCATTAAAATAACATCTAATTGATCAGAAATACAGTGTAGACATTGTTAATGTTGTAAATGACTATTGTAGCTGGAAACGGCAGATTTTTTATGGAATATCTACATATCTACAGGCATATAGAGGCCCATTATCAGCAACCATCACTCCTGTGTTCCAATGGCACGTTGTGTTAGCTAATCCAAGTTTATCCTTTTAAAATGCCAATTGATCAGTAGAAAACCATTTTGCAATTATGTTAGCACAGCTGAAACCTGTTGTGCTCATTAAAGAAGCAATAAAACTGGCCTTCTTTAGACTAGTTTAATATCTGGAGCATCAGCATTTGTGGGTTTGATTACAGGCTCAAAATGTCCAGAAACAAATAACTTTCTTCTGAAACTCATCAGTCTACTCTTGTTCTGAGAAATGAAGGCTATTCCATGTGAGAAATTGCCAAGAAACTGAAGATCTCGTACAACGCTGTGTACTACTCCCTTCACAGAACAGCGCAAACGTTGGGAGGCCCCGGTGCACAACTGAGCAAGAGGACAAGTACATTAGAGTGTCTAGTTTGAGAAACAGACAGCTCACAAGTCCTCAACTGGCAGCTTCATTAAATGGCACCCATAAAACACCAGTCTCAACGTCAACAGTGAAGAGGCGACTCCGGGATGCTGGCCTTCTAGGCAGAGTTGCAAAGAAAAAGCCATATATCAGACTGGCTAATAAAAATAAAAGATTAAGATGGGCAAAAGAACACAAGACACCGGACTGAGGAACTCTGCCTAGAAGGCCAGCATCCCGGAGTCACCTCTTCACGCTGGTAATTTGCGAGTAAGTTACTATTTAATGAAGCTGCCAGTTGACAACTTGAGAGGCGTCTGTTTCTAAGTGACTCTAAACTTTTGAAAGGTAGTGTATACTGTATTATAATGTATACAATATGGGACCTTATTTAAGGCCACTGTGGGTTTAACTTACCCTCTGCTTTTTCATGTCATTTCTCATCATAAACCGGTTCCTGAATATTTATAATGGAAAATCAAGTTAAAATTCCTATTTAGAAAAGGGGGTCAATATAATGTTTTTTTAAAGGGGGTCAGTAGAATACTTTTGATAAATAGTAACAGTTATGTTACAGTTCTAATGTTATTTGTCAAAGAAAGAGAAAGTTAATGTTGAATATTTGCTAACAAGGTTTTCTAAAACTCGTTCCACCCAGACTGTCAAAAAGCACATATGTAAAAGTGCTAACGTTAGTTTAGCAAGCTAACGTTAGCTAGCTAGCTGTCAAACTTACCTTGAACCACCGACCCAATTCATTTTGTCCAGTAAAATCAGACAGAAAAAATTAACTCTATTAGGCCATGTATTTTATCAGCACTTTTGAACTGTATCTAGCAGTATAAAAGAGGTGACCGTTGTTGAGTTTTTATGAAACATAGCTAGCTAGCTACTAGTGAAACTTTCTCATGAAGTAGCCGATTATAATGATGCTTCAGTTGAGTTGACAGGTACAGCGCGTGACACAAAGATGCTGGAGCCAAGCGAACAGACGTCAAATAAAGGACGTAGCTACTTTGTCCCTCTCAGATATGAGAGAGACGTTGGTAGTAACCATGTTATAACACTCTATAACAAAATAACATTATTATTGTTTCAA
This sequence comes from Oncorhynchus nerka, assembly GCF_034236695.1. NCBI lineage: Eukaryota > Metazoa > Chordata > Actinopteri > Salmoniformes > Salmonidae > Oncorhynchus > Oncorhynchus nerka. The sequence continues at coordinate 36,479,898 of NC_088403.1, forward strand.
TTATGACATTAGTTTATTAAGTGTACTATACACAGATGTTGGGCAAATAGTCACGATACAGTATGTACAGTAATACGTACAGTAGGACCTCATTTTAATATGTCACTCACAACCGATCGTGTCTTTCCGGGGTGTTGCCCAAATAAAACACTGCCAAACCAAATGACGGAAATACTGGAACGTAGTAGCTAGCTAGCGGTTGAGTTTTCTAGCTGAAGCATCGCACCATTGTATGAGGTAGATTGTTTTTCCATCATGATACTAACTCCCGGTGGATGTAGAACGGAATAACATCAAAGAAGACTAGCTCTTTGATCGCTTTGTAGGGGAAAGATGTCCAATATACTTGATGCGGCGTCCAGAGTGAAATGGGACCGGGCGACTGCAGCGAAGCGAGCTATCTTTCTCGCGGCCGCTGCCTATGGGGTGAAAACCCTGTACCCCATCGTCTGCAGACAATTCGTGAAACGGAAAGAATGCAGGAATAGAAGGGGGTCTAAAGGAGAGGAAAATGGCTCGACGATGAAATCACAAACAGATGCACTGAGTCATAAAAAGTCACCTGGTGTAAACGCTGAATTTTTTAAGCAGATACTTGAACTCATTAAAATTCTCTTTCCAAAGCTTGTCTCCAAAGAGCTTGGATTGCTGTCTCTGCATTCGGTCGCGTTGATTTCCCGGACGTTTCTGTCTATCTATGTCGCAGGCTTGGATGGCAAGATTGTGAAAACAATCGTTGAGAAAGAACCACGAAGCTTCATCATCCAACTGATGAAATGGCTCCTTATTGCTATCCCGGCCACATTCGTGAACAGTGTTATCCGCTACCTGGAATGCAAGCTGGCTCTCGCCTTCCGCACACGGCTAGTGGACCATGCCTACACCACCTATTTCACAGACCAGACCTACTACAAAGTTAGCAACATGGACGGGAGACTGACCAACCCGGACCAGTCTCTTACCGAGGACGTAATGATGTTTTCCCAATCCGTGGCGCATCTCTACTCGAACCTCACTAAGCCCATCTTGGATGTGATACTCACCTCCTACACCCTCATCCAGACGGCTCGGTCCAGGGGGGCCAACGCCAGCGGGCCGACCCTGCTGGCTGGGTTGGTGGTGTTTTGCACGGCCAAGGTTCTGAGGGCCTGCTCGCCGAAATTCGGAAAACTAGTAGCTGAAGAGGCCCACAGGAAAGGCCATTTGCGCTATGTGCATTCCAGGATCATTGCCAATGCAGAGGAGATCGCCTTCTACAGGGGCCACAAGGTATAGGAGGAAGGATGCATGGAGGATTTTGCATGCATAGTCACTATGTATTTATTACAATAGAAATACTCATGGGTTGGATCCCTTTGAGTTGGATCCAATGCACACCCATGACATCATATCCAATTCCCAAAAGTGATTTTCAAACATTTGATTGACAGCCTCCTTATATGAGCTTGTTTTAGATAAGACTGTCTCCAAGAGCAAAATAACTCAAATGCAATGTGAATGTAATGTGAAAACTATTGTAGTACATTTGTTGTAAATGTGCTATACTGTGTATGCTAGGTACTTGTGTGACTGCAATGCAAACTGCCTGTTTGTGTCTGTCTGTCCTGTGTGTGTCAGGTGGAGATGCGTCAGCTGCAGAAGTGCTACAGGGCCCTGGCGGAGCAGATGAACTTGATCCTGTCCAAGCGTCTGTGGTACATCATGATAGAGCAGTTCCTCATGAAGTACGTGTGGAGTAGCTGTGGACTGGTCATGGTGGCTGTGCCCATCATCACAGCTACTGGCTTCGCTGACAGCGGTAATAGACAACACGACATCATCTTGTTTTCTTCTAAACCCTCTTGTTTTCGAGTAGTTAGTTGCAATGGGAATAGTTGTAATGGGTTATCTCTGTTTCTGCATGGTTTATCTCTGTTTATGTAGGTAGCCTATTCTGTCTTTCATTTGAACCGACTGACATTTGATTCTATTTAGGTAATTTTGTGCTAATCTCACAAAGCCCAAAAAAACAGTCCCTCTTAATTTGCGTATGCCACATACAGTTGAAGTTGGAAGTTTACATACACTTAGGTTGGAGTCATTAAAACTCGTTTTTGAACCACTCCACAAATTTCTTGTTAACGAACTATAGTTTTGGCAAGTCGGTTAGGACATCTACTTTGTGCATGACACAAGTCATTTTTCCAACAATTGTTTACAGACAGATTATTTAACTTATAATTCACTGTATCACAATTCCAGTGGGTCAGAAGTTTACACACACTAAATTGACTGTGCCTTTAAACAGCTTGGAAAATTCCAGAAAATTATGTCATGGCTTTAGAAGCTTCTGATAGGCGAATTGACATCATTTGAGTCAATTGGAGGTGTACCTGTGGATGTATTTCAAGGCCTACCTTCAAACTCAGTGCCTCTTTGCTTGACATCATGGGAAAATTAATAGAAATCAGCCATGACCTCAGAAAAACAATTGTAGACCTCTACAAGTCTGGTTCATCCTTGGGAGCAATTTCCAAACGCCTGAAGGTACCATGTTCATCTGTAAAAACAATAGTACGCAAGTATAAACACCATGGGGCCATGCAGCCGTCATACCGCTCAGGAAGGAGATGCGTTCTGTCTCCTAGAGATTAAAGTACTTTGGTGCGGAAAGTGCAAATCAATCCCAGAACAACAGCAAAGGACCGTGTGAAGATGCTGGAGGAAACAGGTACAAAAGTATCTATATCCACAGTAAAACGAGTCATATATTGACATAACCTGAAAGGCCACTTATCAAGGAAGAAGCCACTGCTCAAAAACCGCCATAAAAAAACAGACTACGGTTTTCAACTGCACATGGGGACAATGATCATACTTTTTGGAGAAATGTCCTCTGGTCTGATGAAACGTAAATAAAACTGTTTGGCCATAATGACCATTGTTATATTTGGTTTGTTATATTTGGATTGTTATACACCATCCCAACTGTGAAGCATGGCGATGGCAGCATCATGTTTTGGGGGTGCTTTGCTGCAGGAGGGACTGGTGCACTTCACAAAATAGATGGCATCATGAGAAAGGGAAATTATGTGGATATATTGGAGCAACATCTCAAGACATCATAACTTCCTGAAGTTAAAGCTTGGTCGCAAATGTGTCGTCCAAATGGACAATGACCCCACGCATATTTCCAAAAGTTGTGGCAAAATGGCTTAAGGACAACAAAGTCAAGGTATTGGAGTAGCCATCACAAAGCCCTGACCTCAATCCTATAGAATATTTGTGGGACATTCTGAAAAAGCATGTATGAGCAAGGATTGCCTACAAACCTGACTCAGTTACACCATCTCTGTCAGGAGGAATGGGCCAAAATTCACCCAACTTATTGTGGGAAGCTTGTGGAAGGCTGCCCGAACTGTTTGACCCAAGTTAAACAATTTAAAGGCAATGCTACCAACTACTAATTGAGTGTATGTAAACTGCTGACCCACTGGGAATGTGATGAAAGAAATAAAAGCTGAAATAAATAATTATCTCTACTATTATTCTGACATTTCACATTCATAAAAATAAAGTGGTGATCCTAACTGACCTAAGACAGGGAATTTTTACAAGGATTAAATGTCAGGAATTGTGAAAAATTTAAATGTTTAAATGTATTTGGCTATGTAAGCTTCCGACTTCAACTGTACAGTAGTAGCTGATCAGCATGTGTTAACCCACAGGAACCAAGAACTTTGTTGTGTTGTGCTGATAAGGGTATATTCATCCTATTGTCCCTATTATCCTGTTAGCTGCTAACTAACTGAATGCTACTGTTGTTTCCACCAGTGGAGGTTGCTGAGGGGAGGACAGCTCATAGTAATGGCTGGAACGGAGCTCTAACCACTAGGCTACCCTGCCGCCCGCAATTAAGGAGCCACCAACCTCATGTGTTCTCCACCCCAATCAGTGTCATGCACACTGATAATATGGCAACTGTTTGGTTTTTGGCCACAAAAAACGAGCTGTCATTACAGTCTTACTGGTCTAAGCACAGAATGGATCTGTTCCATTTCAATCTTTAGCCCCTTTCCCTTGTTCCTAGGCCCTTCCTTAGGCCATTCCCCATAGGAGTTCACTGATCAGAAAGCCAAGGGGCTAGGGGCCCAGTATGTCATCTCATAGTGTCTCACCTTAATTTCCCCTCTCACAGAAACCGCCGACGGTCAGACTCAGGTGCTGGTGAGCGAGAGGACAGAGGCTTTCACCACCGCACGCAATCTCCTGGCCTCTGGAGCTGACGCCATCGAGAGAATCATGTCCTCCTACAAAGAGGTGACGTCTCAGTCTTCTCTGTCCTCTCTTCTCTCTCTCCCTCCTTCTCTTCTCTCTCACTCTCTCTCCTGTCTCGTCTCCTCTTACATTCAAGTGGCATTATAGAGTGATAGATAGGACAGTGTTAGAGTGAGCCACTAGACCCACTCATGACAAGAGGACTTTCAAACTGTCTGTCAAGGTTGCAGACCAACATGAAGCAGCACCAAAGAAGGGCCGTGCTCATTCATTGAATCATAGGGACGTAATCCCTTATTTTAATCCCAGAATGATGATGTCTATTCATGCATATATATTTTTAGCAGTCATTTATTTATGAGTTACCAGAATTTGGCCCAAAAGGACATTTTATGTCCCCCATCACAGTGCTGATTTGAACGTTGTCTGTGTTGGTTGTCATATGCTCACTTAAATATTTGTGAATATGACAGTTATATCTACGGTATTACAAGGATGTGAGAAAAGGGGCTGATGCACAAGACAAATGTGCACTGGTTCACTCTGTGGGGGAGGGTTGACCTTTCAATAAGAGGAATTGAGTATTGTTGGTGTCAGACTGGTTTTTGTAATCCTTTGCCTTGCAAATCAGACCGCTGTCTCTGTCTTAGATCTACAGTATCACACTTCCTGCTGAAGGTTAGGCTACTTTTAGTCATATCCCATACAGTGTGGAGAACACACAGAGTATGAAAAAGGACAGAATGTGATAATTAGGCCGTTTTTTTGGATGTCACCCAACAAGTATGTGCATACAGGGATTGTTGCTGTGTGTTGCTGTGGCACCCTAAGAGGCAGGCAGTGCCTGCCAGAGATACATTCCTGAGGTAATATTCACTCACTGCAGCTCACCCTGCAGCTAGCCTATCGCAGTGTCTGAACAGGGCCACACACCCCAATGGGTTATGTAATAGTATGGTATGTTATGCTGCAGGGGCACACACATTCAGACAGACACAGGTAGTACACATTACGCTACTGCTGCAGTCACAGCACACTGTCTGAACACAGCCTGAGACTAGCGGTCATAACATTTTGTCCGCCGGTGATCAAATAACTGCCGGTCTCACGGTAATTGACCGTTAATTCACATAAACACATTTAGCATCTTCTGGCTTCCACACACAAAGCCTACTGTAACAGACCCCCCCCCCCCCATACTGATGCTCATTCTGTTCACCAGTTCCGGAGATCTACGTCACAAAGGCTTCACTGAACGGGATTTATTATCATCAACCCCGGACTGTCTTGTCTGATTACACACCCCTGGTTTCCATTCCTCCTGATTAGTATGTTATATATTGTCGGTTATTGTTCCCATGTTTGTTGGTGGTGTGAGTACCTATGCATTGGTGCAGCTGTTATGCGGCGTGCTATATATATTGTGTATTACGGGTATCGTCCCGTGTCGGTCAACAAGGTTTACCATCGCTCTTTTGTTTGGGTACAGCCCAGTGTTTTTGTATACGTGTTTGTTTTGGGTGTATTAAAAACCCCTATTGTGTATCCCTGCGCCTGTCTCCTTTATACCAGCGTGACACCTACAAGCCACTGATCTTTGGAGCGTCTACATTTTAAAAAGTCTGAGAAATCCATGTAATATAGCCTACACCATCTACACCAATAAAGAAAGAGAGTCATACACTCTATTTATAAACTACTAGTAATTTATTGAGTAAACCACCAGGTGGTTCTATTGGCTATGCAATTGCGTGAGAAAACAAAGTGATGGCCGCTATTAAAAAGAGGAGGATCCCATCAGCTTTCTATAGGCTGGGCCTACTATATTTATTTCTCAACTTTCCTAATATTAAGCACATTGTTTATCTTTACAACAGGAGTATAGCCGACCTGGCTGGCATGAAAATGAAGCAAGGGAAACGTGTCCTCCATTCGCTAATTAAGTGCATAGATGACTCGCTAGCTAGCTATGCTGAACTTGAATGAATGTTATCCACAGTCAGCACATCTCTTAGTTGTCAATCAAATGTATTTGGCATTGATAAAATGGGCGGGCAGGCAGGCAAGTTCCCATTCAGTTATCAATATGTGGGTTGGGACAAGCAGGCCAGATGCAGGAGGACGAGCAAGCTACTATTCCCCATCGTTTATCAGTGCAATTTTGATGGCCACTGAAAAAGTTTGAGAGGGTTTATATAATGTTCCCTCATTAGATTTTAGCTCCTCCCACTCTGGCTAGCATTAGTTGTTGATCTTGTTGATATGCATAGGCATACGAGGGCTACCATTTCATGGTTGTTTGATCAATAGGATTTTAAAGTTCCCAAATGTAAGACTCCAGTGGTATTTACATACGGTATTTGCAGAAATCCATTCAGGTGTATTTAGTGGCTTTTGTCGAATGATTTCTAATGATCTAAAGATGCGCTGTTGCTACGGCCTGTAAACACACAGTCCAGTTCAAAGTGAATGATCGTCAGGCCCATGTGGCAAATGGCTTGTTTGTATATAGGCCTACTGTAGCTCTGATTGGCTATGGCGCGCAGGTCTGCGTAGACTCCGGTCCTGGACAGGACAGATGTGTTTATTCTGTTTTAATTACTCCAGCATCTTAATTGTCCAAACGCACGGCCGCTTTCCCTCTCTATATGGCTATAGAAATGTCACAAATGCCTTACTACATCATTCCCAAACATTCTATGAGTTTATGAAAACGTGAAAAATTCTCGCTTGTCAGAAAATGTTTATTTTTTATTTTTTTATGTAATATTCTTCCTGGGGGTGTACAGATTTGACTAAGATTGAATATTGTTCAAGTGATGTCACTTTAAGGCTTTCCCCCTATGCCACTCTGCTGGCTGGCTGGCTTTGCCTAGCTGTGAATAAACCTCCATCTGGTTTATAATTATAATCCTCCACCAGGGAAGACTACACCTAGTAGCCCTCTCTCCCAGGAGAGAGTTAACACAGCCAGCCAGCCAGCCCCAGAGGCTGCCTGCCACAACCCATGTAGCCTGTCTGGCTGGGTTCAGCTCCTCATTACCAATCCAACAGCACCCTAACTAACCTGGAAGAGATCTCCTTGAAATGTTTGAGGTTTTGCATGCAACTCATTTGAATCACGCATGTATGACTGATTCGATTTTTGTAGGCATGCAGCACTGTAGACTGCATCCTCTGTAATGTCTAGGCAATCTGTTTGTGTCTATGGCTAGATAATCTCAGTAATGATCATATACTGTAGGCCTATTTTTAGTCTGTTTAGGTTGTTTTCAGGGAGTTCCCTCTAGCAGTAACATATAAGGAGATGATTCCATGACTGGAATTGTTTCTGTCTCTAGGCTACAGTTTGTCACTATCTCTCTCCATCCCCAAGTGTGAGAGATGGTTGCTCCTGTGAAAACAGGTTGCTCCTGTTGACACTACACTCTTAGAGAAAAAGGTGCTATCTAGAACAAAAAAAACCTTCTTCGGCTGTTCCCATGGGATAACCTTTTGAAGAACCACTGTTGGTTCCAGGTAAAACCCTTTTGGGTCACAGTCATCCAGGCTGTATCACATCCGGCCGTGATTGGGAGTCCCATAGGGCGGCGCACAATTGGCCCAGCGTGGTCTGGGTTTGGCCGGGTTTGGCCGTCATTGTAAATAAGAATTTGTTCTCAACTGACTTGCCTAGTTAAATAAAGGTAAAAAAAATATTATAAAAAAAAATAGAACCCTTTCCACAGAGAGTTGTACATGGAACCCAAAAGGGTTTTACCTGGAACTGAAAAGGGTTCTCCTATGGGGACAGCTGCAGAACCCTTCTAGAACCCTTTTTTCTAAGAGTGTACAGCCGTCCCATTATACAGGCTATGACATCTGTAGGAAGGCCCCGGGCCATCACCAGTACTGTGTGTTCCCTAAACACAGATACATGCAGCTATTAAAAAAACAAAAACAGCCATTGTTTATTAAGCTATGAGTGAAAATGAGTTGCATAAATTATACAGAGGGCTTTTGCATCATCTGATCAAATAATGTCCCTTCACCTTATCCTGACCAGATTTTCAGTGCACACTGCAATACACTGCTATACACAAAGCTCTGCTGCTGGCTGCTCCCGTAGTTCATGTGCATTAATGTAAGTGTTTTCCCAAAGACACACACACTGCTCTTCTTTGCAAGCATCTACTTTTGGGCAGTGGTAGGGAACTCTGTTGGGTAAGATGACCTAACTAACCCCTTTCTGTTCAGTCTGACTCCAGTGTTATTTACCTCAACGAATGACCTCTGACCTTTCTGGTTGTCTGTAATAGGTCACAGAGCTGGCAGGCTACACAACGCGCGTCTACAACATGTTCCTGGTGTTTGGTGAGGTGCAGAGGGGCGTGTACAAGCGCTCGTCCACATCTACCACGGGAACAGGAGAGAAGAAGAACGTGGCCAGGCCAGAGATGCACATCGATGGGCCTTTGGAAATCAAAGGTAGACTGTCTGAGATGTTAATCATTTAGTACACATTTGTCCAGGGTACATATACACATACACATTCTGAGACACTTAAATGTCATGCTATTCCCTATTCAGTACACAACTATACCATAGTATACCACTTTACTACAGGGGTTGGTGGTAGCATCTGGGTTAGAGAGGCGGGCCGGTAGCCTGGTAACCGAAAGGTTGCCGGTTCGAATCCCCGAGCTGCATGCAGGGAGAGAGCCAGCAGCCGTAGGGTTACCAGCCTCAATGATAATTGTGCATCTGTAACGTCATTATTCGCGATTCATTCAGGATATTCCGTAATCACGATATAGCATCCACATGAATGAAGAAGTGTTCAGAAACACAATCTATTCTTATTTACAATAAAAGTGACTCCAAAATGACACAATATTCACCATTCATTTCTATTGGGCACAAAATAATCTGAAACAACCAAAATAAACAGCAAATGCATCCAACAAATTTGTAGTCACAAGATTGATGTAGTTGTTGCGTGGTAGTAATACTGGATCAAATACTCTAATACACATTTAGTTGATTTTGTCCCAATACATTTGGTTCCCTGAAATGTGGGGGGCGGCAATGTACAAAAGTGCTGTAATTTCTAAAACGGTTCACCCGATATGGATGAAAATACCCTTAAATTAAGGCTGACAGTCACTTTAACCTCATAGTCATTGTATCATTTCATATCCAAAGTGCTGGAATACAGAGCCAAAACAACAACGAAAAAGTTACTGTCCCTATACTTTTGGAGCTCACTCTATATGCACAAATGTTGAGCAAACTCACTATCCAACTGCAGCTTGTTGCCTTACAATTGTACGTTGAATCAACTTTAATGCTATTTTGTTGAGCAAACTCACAATCCTATTGCATCTTGTTGCCTTACAATTACAGTATACGTTAAATCAACATATTTTTTTAAAGGTTACAGAGAGACATAGAGTCCGCCCCAAATGGCACCCTATTCCCTATATAGTGCACTACTTTCAGTGTTTCTCCATATTAATTTACCAGTGGCAGGCCACCGCTTCTAAATCGTTGCCGCATATATATATATAGTTGAAGTCAGAAGTTTACATACACCTTAGCCAAATACATTTAAACTCAGTTTTTCACAATTCCTGACCTTTAATCCTAGTCAGAATTCCCTGTCTTAGGTCAGTTAGGATCCCCACTTTATTGTAAGAATGTGAAATGTCAGAATAATAGTAGAGAGAATTATTTATTTCAGCTTTTATTTCTTTCATCACATTCCCAGTTGGTCAGAAGTTTACATACACTTAATTAGTATTTGGTAGCATTGCCTATAAATTGTTTAACTTGGGTCAAACGTTTCGGGTAGCCTTCCACAAGCTTCCCACAATAAGTTGGGTGAATTCTGTCCCATTCCTCCTGACAGAGCTGGTGTATCTGAGTCAGGTTTGTAGGCAATCCTTGCCCGTACACGCTTTTTCAGTTCTGCCCACAACATTTCTATTGGATTGAGGTCAGGGCTTTGTGATGGCCACTCCAATACCTTGACTTTGTTGTCCTTAAGCCATTTTGCCACAACTTTGGAAGTATGCTTGGGGTCATTTGCAAGCCTCCCCCTTTTCCCTCCAAACATAACGATGGTCATTATGACCAAACTGTTCTATTTTTGTTTCATCAGACCAGAGGACATTTCTCCAAAAAGTACGATCTTTGTACTTTGCAGTTGCAAACCGTAGTCTGGCTTTTTTATTGTGGTTTTGGAGCAGTGGCTTCTTCCTTGCTGAGCGGCCTTTCAGGTTATGTCGATAAGGGCTCATTTTACTGTGGATATAGATACTTTGTACCTGTTTCCTCCAGTATCTTCACAAGGTCCTTTGCTGTTGTTCTGGGATTGATTTGCACTTTCCGCACCAAAGTTTGTTCATCTCTAGGAGGCAGAACGCGTCTCCTTCCTGAGCGGTATGGCGGCTGCGTGGTCCCATGGTGTTTATACTTGCGTACTATTGCTTGTACAGATGAACATGGTACCTTCAGGCATTTGGAAATTGCTCCCAAGGATGAACCAAAACTATAGTTTGTTAACAATAAATTTGTGGAGTGGTTGAAAAAATGAGTTTTAATGACTCCAACCTAAGTGTATGTATACTTCCGACTTCAACTGTATGTATACAGTACCAGTCAGAAGTTTGGGCACACCTATTCATTCAAGGGTTTTTATTTATTTGTACTATTTTCTACATTGTAGAATAATAGTGAAGACATCAAAACTATGAAATAACACATATGGAATCATGTAGAAACCAAAAAAGTGTTAAACAAATCAAAATGTATTTTATATTTGAGCTTCTTTTAAGTAGCCACCCTTTGCCTTGATGACATCTTTGCACACTCTTGGCATTCTCTCAACCAGCTTCAAGCCGTGCCGATATTTTTTTATATTCAGCGTATATAAAAAATATATTGCCATGGTAAAACGTGTTCAGTGTAAAGTTAAATGACTAAAACAGAGAAAGTATGTATAAAAGATAACGGATCTATATATTAAACATTAAATATGGTCATCTTTGAGAACTGACAATCACCAAATTAAAGCTAGACAGTCAGGCAGAATCTAAAATTCCCAAAATTGCATGGCATTATTTTGTTAGAATGTTTGAGTCATTCAGATGGCATAAGAACAATGCATAAGTGTGTAGAATTGCAGGAAATTTGCTCTAATCGGCACATTTTCTCTCAGCCACATGGCAAAATGTATAAAATTGCAGGAAATTCGCTTTAAAACTTAAATGTTTTCTCTCCGCCCCATGACAGAATGTGTCGAATTTTAAAACAGCTAAATTTTTTCTCTGCGGCCAGGAGGAGGGCCTCTAAAATGTTCAGTCGCCTGGAGTGACAAGTTACAACATATATTTGTATCACTTTATGCATTCAGTCTTTTTTAAATTTTTCGGAAAGTATTCAGACCCATTGACTTTTTCCCAATTTTGTTACGTTACAGCCTTATTCTAAAATGTATTAAAGAAATGTTTTCCTCATCAATACCCCGTAATGACAAAGCTACAACAAGGTTTGAGAAATGTTTGCAAATGTATTAAAAATAAAAACAGAAATACCTTATTTACATAAGTATTCAGACCCTTTGCTAAGAGACTTGAAATTGAGCTCAGGTTTATCCTGTTCACATTGATCATCCTTGAGATGTTCCTACAACTTGATTGGAGTCCACCTGTGGTAAATTCAGTTGATTGGATATGATTTGGAAAGGCACTCACCTGTCTATATAAGATCCCGCAGTTGACAGTACATGTCAGAGCAAAAACCAAGCCATGAGGTTGAAGGAATTGTTCTTAGAGCTCCAAGACAGGATTGTATTGAGGCACAAATCTGGGGAAGGGTACCAAAACATTTCAGCAGCGTTGAAGATCCCCAGGAACACAGTGGCCTTCATCATTCTTAAACAGAAGAAGTTTGGAACCACCAAGACTCTTCCTCGAGCTGGCCGCCTGGCCAAACTGAGCATTCTGGGGAGAAGGGCCTTGGTCAGGGAGGTGACCAAGAACCCGATGGTCACTAGGGTTGCACATTTTGGGGAATATTCAGAGGTGGAAACTTTCCATGAGAATTAATGGGAATTAACGGGAATATATCGGAATTTATGGAAATATATGCAAGTTAATATTAATGCATTTAAATCTAGATGTTTTTTGCATTGGATATATTTTCCATATCATATGGAGACAGAAACATAAACCCTTTACCGTATCATAAGTAGAAGTAATTGCATTTGATTCAATCCCTTCCAATATACATTTTAAAAACTATTTAGTTACGAATTGAACTTTAATTAAATGAGTTGACTCTTCACATGAGATGATTTCACTGAACAACAAAGTAAGGGAATATTGAATGATCCCCAATGACCCATCACATCTCCCAAAAACATTTGTAAAATGATAGTCTAGAAACTTAAACTTTGGTTGTCTTCCTGTCAGGCTTCCTTGTCTTCTCCCTGGACCTCCTCAATGTCCACCTCTTGAAAATCAGACTCTGAGGCCTCATCTTCACTGTCACTTTCCAACCTTGGTAAGGATGGCTCATTGTCAGGTGCAAAAAGCCTACAATTTGTCCGGATGGCCACCAATTTTTCAACCCTTGTATTGGTCAGCCTGTTGCATGCTTTGGTGTGTGTGTTCCCAAACAAGGACCAGTTGCGCTCTGAGGCGGCTGATGTTGGTGGGGTTTGCAGGATGATGGACGCAACATGGGGAAAGAACCTTCGGTCCACAAAGTCCCTTCCACCAGGTGGCTGATGAGATATGCTGGTACGACTGCCATATTGCATCTCCATCCCAAAGCTCTTGCTTGGAAGTGTACTTCGCCAGACTGCCAAGAACCTTGCCCTCAACAATGCCAAGATGGCGAGACACGGTAGTGATGACACCATAGGCCTTGTTAATTTCTTCACCAGACAGAATGCTCTTGCCAGCATACTTGGGGTCAAACATGTACGCTGTGGCATGTATGGGCTCCAGGAAGAAGTCTATATGCTTTTTGATGTATTTTAGAACTGCAGTTTCCTCTGCATGGAGCAACAGTGAAGTGGGCAGGGGAGTATGGATTTCTTCGCTTAAGCAGAGTCTGAACATCAGACAGGATTGCATTGTCTTCCTCAATCAGTGCAATGGCTACTGCTATCGGTTCAAGGAGTTTCAGGCTGCTTACCACTCTCCCAAAAGACATCATCCAGGAGGATCCTCTTGATGGGGCTGTCCATATCGGCAGACAGTATAGTAGTGTGGGCTCAATAGCATCTCATTAGTGTGCAAGATATTGAGAATCAGCTGTACATGTGATGGAAGAGTGCACTGCACATGTTTATTTATTTTTTATTTTACCTTTATTTAACCAGGCAAGTCAGTTAAGAACAAATTCTTATTTTCAATGACGGCCTAGGAACAGTGGGTTAACTGCCTGTTCAGGGGCAGAACGACAGATTTGTACCTTGTCAGCTCGGGGGTTTGAACTTGCAACCTTCCGGTTACTAGTCCAACGCTCTAACCACTAGGCTACCCTGCCGCCCCAATGTTTGTGATGAAAGAATGCACTGTGCATGCAGAGGGTTGCAATTCTATTGAATTGGGGATAACCAAAATATGCCACAAGACCTAGAAATGCCTTATGTGTATCCCTCAAAAAAGGTTCACTGTTATAAGATAACTTTTTTGATGAATTGAATCAAAATTCCCCAAATTCCCAGGCTTTACTTCCCATGGAAAATTTCCAGAAAAATTCTGGAAATTTACTGGAAAGTTTCCGACCCTTTGCAACCCTAATGGTCTCTCTGACAGAGCTCCAGAGTTCCTCTGTTGAGATGGCAGAACCTTCCAGAAAGGCAACCATATCTGCAGCACTCCACCAATCATGCCTTTATGGTAGAGTGGCAAGACGGAAGCCACTCTTCAGTAAATGGCACATGACAGCCTGCTTGAAGTTTGCCAAACGGCACCTAAAGGACTCTCAGACCATGAGAAACAAGATTCTCTGGACTGTTGCAACCAAGATTGAACTCTTTGGCCTGAATGCTAAGCGCCACATCTGGAGGAAACCTGGCATCATCCCTACGGTGAAGCATGGTGGTGGCAGCATCATGCTATGGGGATGTCTTTCAGCGGCAGGGACTGGGAGACTAATCAGGATCGAGGAAAAGATGAATGTAGCAAAGTACAGAGAGATCCTTGATGTAAACCTGCTCCAGAGCAATCAGGACCTCAGACTGGGGTGAAGGTTCACCTCCCAACAGGACAACGACCCTAAGCACACAGCCAAGACAATGTAGGAGTGGCTTCGGAACAAGTCTCTGAATGTCCTTGATTGGTCCAGCCAGAGCCCGGACTGGAACCCGATTAAACATCTCTGGAGAGACCTGAAAATAGCTGTGTAGCGACGCTCCCCATCCAACCTGACAGAGGATCTGCAGAGAAGAATGGGAAAAACTCCCCAAATACAGGTTTGCCAAGCTTGTAGCGTCATACTCAAGAAGACTTGAGGCTGTATTCGCCAAAGGTGCTTCAACAAAGTACTGAATGGGGACTGTAAATGCAGATGGGCCATCCCAAGCCTCAGCCTATTCATTTCAGGCTACAGGTTATAATGTTTTAAAGGGAAAATTATATTTCAGATGGTGTCAACATAATCATGTATTCTTTCATTTTGGAGTAGAATGTTCTTTTCAAAAGTCACCAGAAGTGACCTTGTCACAGACGTTCCCCCCCACGCTAACTTTGCCACCGCTGCTGAAAAGAATCCTCATAGGAAACACTGACTTTTGACCAGAGACCTATGGGCCTTTGTCAAAAGTAGAGCACTATAAAGGGAGTAGGGTGCAATTTGGGACACAGCGTAAGCTAATCCTGTGCAGTGTATCTTTATTGCCGTTTTTTCCAACCATCTTGGTCAAATTACTCAGCTGTAATCATGATATGTTTTGTTTTATTTTCACGTACACCTGATATGTACATCGCCAGATTTTTTTTACCATGTCAGCCCGGTATTCGAACTAGCCACGTTTTGGTTAGTAGCCCAACGCTCTAACCGATAGGCTAATACTAATGGTGAATGTGTGCATCTGGACATACTCGTCACTAACACAGCTAGTTAGTCAGTTGGCTACATCCTCAGTATCTACAGCTGCACTTTTTTTTTTACACTTTCTCACACTTTTTAAATGCTGCCTCACATTTTTCTGGCAGCCACATGTACTCTCGTTGACTGAACTGATGATCATATGAATTATTGATCGACACACAATGACTGATTTCTCCTTTGTTTTTTGTTTCGGTCTTCTGCAGGAAGAGTCATCGATGTGGACAATGGCATCGTGTGTGAGAGTGTCCCTATCATCACTCCCAATGGAGACATAGTGGTCTCCAGTCTCAACTTCAAGGTGAGAAATATCACAGCAAAATCCTGGGCGATGTTCAGTGGTGATGAAACGTTTTCAAATGAAGTAAAAAAAACTTCAAATGAAGTAATATCTGAACTTATCCAATAAGAAAACAGATTTTTGTTTTCCATTTCTAGAGTGTTGTGAAAGTGTGTCCTACTGAAGATCCTGCTCAGCATCCTACTAAATGTTGATGTGTGACACACAAATATAGTGATGTGTCACTATATTTGCCTAACTCTCTAGCCATCTTCCCCCAGGGTAGGGTTGTACATGCTTTTGTTCTTTGTTGTGTTACCAGGAAGTTAGCTCACTTTAAAATTTGAATTTATTTTTTAAGTGAACCCTGGCTAGGAAGCACAGAAAGCACACGTAATAATCACACACGTACACACACACACACACTAAAATTGCACGGTATAAAATAAGGACAGTATGGCTTCCTAATACTCATCATAAACCATGTCAAAAAATATGTAGGGACTACATAGAATCAAATGATTCAGACTAGTCTGGCTTTTCCAAACTCTTGTCATGGGTTGTTCGACACATTAGCTGTGATGAGACTATTCAGTACTCCAAGGCTATAACGTGTGTGTGTGTGTGTGAATGCTGTTTCTTGCAGGTGGAGGAAGGTATGCACCTGTTGATCACAGGTCCTAACGGCTGTGGGAAGAGTTCTCTGTTCAGGATCCTCAGTGGGCTGTGGCCTGTCTATGGGGGGCTGCTGCACAAACCCTCCCCACAACACATGTTCTACATACCACAAAGGTTAGTGGTTGTCACTGTCACACACATCCTTATGCCCACACATGTACTGACTCTGACACACATGTACCCATGTATAGATGTAGGATATTCATTTGATCACTCTTTTGTTGCTGAGAATTTTCCTGCACGGCAGGAAATGCAAACTTGTAGGGAATTCAACTCCTACAAAAAATGTCCATTAATTATAATCCACATAATAATTCACATTTCCTGTTGCTGCAGGATTATTTTCCTGCTGTAGCAAACTGGCTCAAATTAAGATCCTACATTTGTACATGTAAGCTTGCATAGAGGCACACACACAGGCATGCACGGGTGAATATTCTGTATGAATGCACACACACACACTCTATACACACAGTGAAAGGTATTGAAAATCAGCAGTAGGGATCCTTACCCTCTAGACTCAGTAACTGAATCTCCATGGAGAGTGAGAGAGAGAGAGAGAGAGAAACCAGACCTTAGAGTAGTGAAATATTTACCACATCTCCCAGGTGTTTGAAGGCTTTTCAATAATCCTGAAACGTGACACACACACACTCACAGATTTGTATTGCTATCCTTGTGGCGGCCAAATAATTGAATCCCATCCAAATTCCTATCTTCCCTTACCCCTAAACCTAAATCAAACCCTAAACTTACCCTAAGCCTAACCTTAACCCCTAACCCTAAAACTATACTAAACGTTAACCCCTAACCCTATCCCCAACCTTAATTCTAACCCTAATTGTAACCCTAAACCTAACCCCTAAGCCTAAAATAGCATTTTTCCTTGTGTGGACCGGCAAATGTCCCCACTTGTCAGAATTTTTCTTGTTTTACTATCCTTGTGAGGACTTCTGGTACCCACAAGGATGGTAAAATAAAAACACAGACACACACACACAGTTAAATGTATTCAAAATAAGCAATAGCTAACCTTACCCTCTAGACTCTCCATGGAGAGTGAGAGAGAGAAACCAGACCTTAGAGTCGTAAAACATTTACCAGATCTTCCAGGTGTTTCAACGGCTTTATTGGAATGGTGAAACATGACACACACACACACACACACACTCAAACGTTTTTACCTAAATGTTGTGTCTGACTATCTCCCCCCTCCCTCTCTCTCTCCTCAGGCCGTACATGTCCATTGGAACCCTGAGAGACCAGGTGATCTACCCAGACTCTCTGAAGGACATGCATGACAGAGGCTACAGAGACAAGGACCTAGAGGTCATACTGGACATCGTTAACCTCAACCAGATAGTGACCCGCGAGGGCGGTAAGAACCCGGGGAGGGGCAGTGAAGGAAATCCGATCTGAGTCAGCCTGGAAGAAAAAAGGTTGTGTTGGTCTGAAGGCGTAGTAACAGGTTCACTTTGAAAAGAGGTAGCTGAAGCCTGACAAAACTCCCAGTGACCTATTTTTAAGCCATTTACCCTTGAGATGAATGATATGGTTTCCATGGGGATTCCCTAACAACAACAGACATGTACTGAATGGGGCCGTCTTAGTTCAGCGAACACATCCTTCCTCAAAACGTTTTTGTATCTCTTATCATACTATGCGCTGTCTGTAGTGCATTTGACCACTCAATAAGTTATTTCTGTATTTTTCTAGTGGCATCAGTCTATCCCTCTCTATATCATTGGTTTTATTAAGGACATGTAGTTTAATTGGAGACCAGTGGTCCTGTTATTCTCCAACAATCAGCTCTATCTTTAATTATTTGTTACTTTTATTTCTTATTCTGATTTTTTGTTGTTGGTGTTTTTGTAATAAATAAAAAATTACTGCATTGTTGGTTAGGGCTTGTAAGTAAGCATTTCACTGTAAGGTCTACCTACACCTGTTATATTCGGCGCATGTGACAAATACAATTTGATTTGATTGTGAGCGTGTTTGCGTATTTCTCCTATTGAATATTCTTGAACTTTGAACTTTCACCACAGTTGGTACCACGGTTACACACAATTTAAACCCTTTGCGTTGTTCTTTGTGTAGTGTTTAACCTACTTATTCCAATGGAGAATAAACTGTAGTCAATGACAGTACTTCCGATATTAGCTGACTGTGATGTGTGTCTGTTTGTCTGTGTGTAGGTTGGGATGCAGAGATGGACTGGAAGGATGTGTTGTCTGGGGGAGAGAAACAGAGGATGGGCATGGCTCGCATGTTCTACAACAGGTGATACTTGGCCTGCCATCTTAGGCCTTCTTAAACCCTGTTGGAAAAACATAATAGTAGATATTTAGAGGTGCTGTTGATGGAATAGCCCATATTCCTCTCTTGTTTGATAGCTGATTGATTGGTGTCTAGTTGATTTAATTCATTGTTCATTAGAGAGTTATAAATGACTAAATTCCATTTTCTTGTGTGTCAGGCCAAAGTATGCCCTGTTGGATGAGTGCACCAGTGCTGTCAGCATTGACGTGGAGGGAAAAATATTCCAGGCTGCAAAGGATGCTGGGATATCATTACTGTCAATCACCCACAGGCCTTCCCTCTGGTAAGAGATATATATCATATCTGGACCAGTCTGTCCAGCCCAATTCTGATATTTTCTCCACTAATTGGTATTTTGACCAATCACATCAGATCTTTTCACGTCAGATATTTTTCAGAGCTGATCCGATTGGTCAAAAGACCAATTTGTGAAAAAATATCAGAATTGGGCTGCCTGTGTAAATGCAGTCATAGTGTCTCTTCCGACAGCCGCTGCGTCTCCCCGATACTTAGGCAGAGCACCATGAGTATGGCAAGCAAGACTAGTCAGATAGTTTCTTCAACGTGTAATATTTTATGCCACTTTTGGTCTTGAAGCACACAGATTCTGTACTGAACACTGTAGAACAGTTTTAAAGGAAAACTGTATAGAAACCTGTCGAAAAAATAAAAAAGGAAATATTTTAAAAAACAACGCAAAACAACTAATGCGCTACAAGCAAATGCACCACTAGTTGTCACGTCAGCAGTGCTCTGTTCTGTATTCTCTCTGAGTTAGCCTCAGGCATTAAACATGATTGCAGCGCAAACACAAACAGTACTACCACAATATTGTGCAAGTCTGTTCCTCTCAGGAGATTGCTGCTGCTATTTAGTTGCTTGTTTAACCTTAGCAGTCACTTAATAACCCTATTACATTTTACACAACATGACATGACACTACAAGGCTGGGCACAGCACAAAATAATCACAACATAACTGCAACCACAATAGAACAGAAGACATGCAGCATCATTAACACTGCAATAATGTTTCATAACATAACAGGCCAACGACAATTGTATACTATTTGGAAATAATGTTGTGCTTGGACTGGATAATGAATTAATTAAAATGAGAAACCTAGCGCAACCATGAAATAATCCCATCCTTAACCCATATTCTTGCTCCACTTTTCATACCTACAGGAAGTACCACACCCACCTGTTACAGTTTGATGGTGAGGGAGGATGGAGGTTCGAGCAGCTGGACACCGCTACTCGTCTCTCCCTGACCGAGGAGAAACAGCGCCTCGAATCCTCACTTGCAGGAATACCCAAGATGCAACACAGACTCAACGAACTCTGTAAGATCCTGGGAGAGGACTCAGTCCTCAAAACAGCCGACGCAGCAAAGGACTGAAAGAAGAGGAATGAAAGAAAGAGCGAGATGGATGTTCAGGAAAGTCAAAGTATTCTTTTTCTTTGTTTCAACGCACACCGACCGCATATTCCCATACGTGTCCAGTGTTGGGGTTGAATTTGAAGAATTCCTCAACAATGTTGTTTTATAGATGTTTTCATCGCTGGAATAGTTGAGACTTGAAATCTCTGACAAGCTGAGACTCACATTTTATTTGGTTGAACAATGAAGTAAAAATATTGTTCATTTTTAGCACTTTACTCAAGTTGAGGAAATGTAAATTGTTATTGCCGTTGTAGTTATCAAGTGAAGTAGTAGGCTTATGTTTTTTTTTGCGAGACGGTATTTTCCTTATTTTATTGTGTAGATTTGTTTGTGTTAATAAAAAACTACTATGTACAGGAAAAGGCTCAAAGCTTTCCATTAAAAAAATGCGTAGTTTTACGAGACAAGTTTAAAAGATTGACGTTTCGGCATTTAATCGCCTCCTACGTCAGTCTTTAAACTGGTCTAATAAAACGTTGTTTTAATTATGGCGAGCGAGCGTTGCGCCTTTACCTGTCCAATGATGTCTACAAATGTTTTTATTTAACCTTGACTCACTTTGGTTGAGCACATCTTTATATTGAAAAATACTAGAAAGGTAATTGGATGATATCAAACAATGATCATCCAAGTTTTTACAATCATATGAAAGTTATTCATTAAGGTTAGGCTAATAAGCATACAGTTTTAAAGGTAGCCCAGCTGGTCAAATTTAAAGTACAATAATAGAGTGTCCCCTTCTGTTATCTCAGCCACTGGCGCTGGGTTATGTCATAAGGACATCTTCCTTATTACATTACCGAATGTGTTTTTCACAGGTTTTCTCCTCAGAACTGCAGTATAGTAATATATTCAAAATACCTCAGTAGCTTTCAAGTTATCTGGCTCTGTATTTTAAATAACACCCTTCCCTAGACCTATATAGTGCACTACTTTGACCGCAGGCCTGATTTGCCTTTGTTAGTGGCTAAGAGATGGTTATCTTAGGAGCTATTATTGGACATTAGTGCATAAGTGACAGCTGTTGGTCTGTTGCAATAGGCTTCTGGTTAACTGAACAAATACAATGGATTTCAAGGCATCCTGTCTTGTCTCCAGCAGAGCACCGCAGGAATTGGACTGGGCTCGCTCACACAAACGCACGCACAAGAACGCTAACGCACACACACACACACATCACCTGGCAAAGCCCTCCTCACTGTCACTAGGGTAATATCTGTGGAACAGGATGTTTTGTGTTGTCTCGGTCTGCAATCTTCACCCCTATAAGAAATAATGTCACATCTTCGGCAAGAGGTTTACATTGTGTTCTGCGATAACCACTGTTGTTTTCCGTTGTGGTTCAGTACAGTTTACTTGGTTGCTGAGTACAATTAACTGTTACCTTGTTATATCCACCCACACTAAAATCAATCTAGTTCAGCAATTCATATTTGTTATCAGCGACTTATCTCAGACTATATACTGTGAACTTTGTTGTTTCTTTTTTTGATATTGTCATAAAATGTATTTTTAATGTATGCATTTTAGAGTTTGATAATGCTGCCTCTGTTCAAACCTGTGTATGTACAGTAAATCTTCTGCTGAACAAAGCTGCCAGCTCTGCTGAGGTTACTATATGTCAAATCCAAGACCAGTCCTTCTAGTACTGTAGCCTTATAGCCTGGCTGTGTTAGTGTATCACCTATACCAGGGTTCTCCAACTGGCGGTCCGTGGACCGAATTTGGCCCGCAGGTGATTTTATTTGGCCCCCCCAAGAGCAAAAAAAAAGTGTATTTTTATTTTTTATTGTTTGACATAAAATACTAAAAACACCAGCAAATCAGCTCCTAGTGATTTACATTTTGGAAATGTCAAACTATTCCCAAGCATAATAGAGAGATATATGTGATCGAATACAGATGTAAGCAAGGTTTGAAATTATTACGTTAAAGTCAAATATTATATATGTTTGGGCTTCTTGCCGTCAATTTGCAGACTTCAAATTATTTGTAATTATTTTCGGCCTCCCTGACCAGCCATTCAAGAAAAAATTCAGTGGCTGAATCTAGTTGTTGATTCCTGCCCCATACTGTATTTTCAATCAGTAATACCTACAAACACTGAGTATACTGATTGGGTGGCACATAGTAGTGCTTGGTTATTTAATTGGCTTATACCCTGACTGTAAGAACTGTGACATCAGTGTCACAGAATGAAATCAGTAACTGCAATGGCAGAATATTTACACTTGTTGTACACATACAAGTGTAGAACAAGTGCAACTACTATATTTTTACCACTACATCTCAGACTAAACTGTCTTAAAGAGAAGTGACATGGAAAAGAATGTATGTAAGTTATAAATATGTAAACTATATATTGTAATGTTAATATGGTACTTATATTTGCCTTTGCATGGAATGGGTGAGTGTGAGTGATGCCTCAATCACATTATATTTGAACTGTCTCTTTCAATCATTGCTAAACAGAGAGCATTGTGGGAGGATAAATAAAATAAATTGCACCATGTATAGTTAGTTGTTCATGGAAGTAAAGTATTGGACTTTTGTAATATACTTGGGTATAACTACTGTTATAAATAGGTTATAAGCCTGAAAATAACCTACATATTCAGGCTTCTCCTCATTCTTTGGGATTCTAACTAAATACTTTGTGTCTTGAAATGGACACCTGACATAATGAAACCTGATTTGACTGTACTGTAAAAAAAAAAAAAATAAACTGTTGCTCAGCCCTGTTGATAGGAAGTATCTATAGTATACTACTGAATGAAACAGTGTCTTAAAGTGACTGAGAATAGTATGGAATGAGTAGAATCAAGAGGTGATGCTTGAAACTATACATGAAAACATGTATACGTGACCGTGAGTTAGCTATCTAACCAATACTATGGATCAAACTCAAACAAAATCAAATATACTTTGATATTCTATAAAATTGCAACTGTTAAGTTATGGCTACTCTAGTATGTTCCCACAACACTTTTACTTACTAACAATTCATGGATACAATTCTTTTGTCAATTTTTTAATAAGTGGAACATCCGAATGTATTGTATTTGACATGTATCATAGCATTTTACTTTGTCATAGGCAATTCATTCAATTTTTTTGCAACGGTGACAATTTAAGTTTGATTTGCAAAATGGTTGTTAATTTAATGGTACCTCTTGTAACTAATGCATGTGTTGTGTCATTATTTTCTTTAACTAATTTCTGTTATGTGAATGGGGTCTGTATTGTGCTATAGGCCTAGTGATGCTGTTTCAGTCAAGAAAGACATAGGACTGACAGACAATAAGAGGCATTGTCTCCCCTCTTTTCTAGTCTCCTTTTGAATTTTTTTATGGTGAGAAAACAGACTAAATGTTTTAATTAAGCCCACCTGTTCTGGCACTGTTGTTCATTCTGCATGTGAGGATGTGCACTGAGTGTTCATTTACATCAATGTGAAAATGTATTTTCCTGTAAATAAAACAAGACAACCACTAAGACTGCAAAACTCAAGTAATTGACTCATTCATTGGTGTGTTGTGTTGTTATTAGTCAGCATTTTGTGGTTGGTTGCTTATTCCAGCCTCAAGAGTACAGGGGCATTCAATGTAACGTGTATCTGCTGCCATCTAGTGTATAAAGACGGAAATTATTTGGATCAAACTGCACTTTTATCATCTTAACCAATGACCACACGATGCTGCCATTCTCCATCCATACACCCGTACATCAGTAATGTCATTGCAACACTAACTATTAGGCCTACACCATTTGGTATTTCACAAACATATTCACGTTAGATTGGAATGTCAAACTGTATGGCTACATACAATATGCCAATGCTCTTCGTTTTTAATTAGATCGGCGGTTTTTAACTGCATTGGACGTTTTAAATTGCATTGCAGGTAACAAGCTGGTGTGATTGTTTGAGACTCAGCTAGTGGCCATCAATAATCCAACATATTCCATCAATTGGCCTCTATAATTGGCCTTGTGATTGGTTACCATTTACCGAACCGTTTAACATTCGTAAGAAAACGATATACATTCACTTTAATGATTACAATGAACGGTGTTAAAAAATAGAGCGGCCACGATGTTTCTTCACTCATTCAATGGGCTTGATATTTTCCCACTGTCAGGTTGGTAGGGGACATCTCAGAAGGCGTGGCTTGATTACGTTTCACTCCTCCGGTCACACACACCGGAGCGGGCAAGTGTATTTTTCTGTCCCTATCACCTCGCAAGGCTGGCCTCTACACGGGAATAATGCAATGTCATTGAAAATGTTACCTCGTATATCGTAGCCTACGTTTATTCAGAATGCGCCTCGCCCGAGATATAAGCACAGACAATAGCACGCTAATGCTGACTTCGTATTGAAATGATTTGTATCAGGTGGATGTGAGCTGCGGTGGCTCAAGCGCATCGGTAACGAAGCTGCATGCTGTAAGACCATTAAATAAAAAGAAAACCAAGCTGTTTATATCGTGGTTGTTCCAGCAGTGACGACCCTCCGGACGTCGTAACCATGAGCGGACAGGACGAAAGTTCGGTGCGGGTCGCGTTGAGGTAAGCCTGTGACATTGGATGGTGTTCTGTTCTGTCGGAAAATAATGGTCATCCTGGTCACGCCTCTCCAGGATAATGTACCTATATTATTATGGTGACAATGCCGGTGTTGATAAACCACAGCACGGGCTGTTATAATGGCCTAGTTACTGTGCAATAGCACGAATGTGTGGATAGCCTGAACATTTGCGCATTGGTTCCAAAATAACGCACAGTAGACTACAATGTGGCAAAGCAATCGACGTTTACGTAGGGATTATGGATAGCAATAACACTATGTTTCTCCCGGCATTTATTCTAGGACACATGTCAATTGTCAAACAGCTAAAGCAACACGGCCGTGGATTTGTTTTAAGTGTCACCATCAGCCCTCCGTATAGGCCAACACAATTTCGTAGGTAATGTTTCATGGCTTTCCTTTGTTGGTGCTTAAGCTACAGTACACCTTTTCTCAGTGTCCTGGCTGCAGACATAGTGACTACATGGATTTATGAATGAAGGGAGAAGGGGCGGATATGGCACGAGAAAGCAATACGGCTTGCGTCTGTGTGTGTCATAGATCTGTAAGGTCATGTGAGAAGGATCGGTGGAAGACAGACTAAGACCTGGTTACACCGCTCTCTCGTTACTGCAGGCAGACTTTGACCCAGTACTCTGTTTACTAAGTCTCTGTCTGGACTGGGCCTTGGTTTTACAAGCCTCTCTCCTGCATATTACATGCAGCCATATTCATGAGACAATATACTAGCAGCAAGCACATCTACATATACATGATACTGTAGAGACTGTTTTAATTGCAGACATTTCACGCAGACAGCATTTAGAGTTTTCAAAAACGATATACTGTCATTTCACGTTAAAAGCATGTAACTGCAAGGACTAAGGACTAATTGCAATGACTGCATAATAGCCACTGAACTGTTGGCAGCATAAGCAGTACAGAGACTGTCCTCGGTGTTAAAATAGCTCCCCACAACACAATCGCAGACAAGTGTGTGTAAACCCTGCCCATGTATCCATCTGCATAGAAAGCACATGCCTCATGAATTATTTGCTAGCTTTGTATAAATCTAATCAAATTATATTGGTCACATTCACATGGTTAGCAGATATTAATGTGAGTGTAGCGAAATGCTTGTGCTTCTAGTTTCAACATTAATATCTAACAAGTAATCGAACAATTCCCCAACAACTATTTATACACGCAAATCTAACAAGTAAATTGACGTTGCTCTTATACCCAATAGTTCTTCCCGGCTGTGTGTAATAAGACTTAAGATTTCCTGGGGTAACAATGTAACAAACAATACATAAAAAAAAGCTAATACTGCATAGTTTCCTAAGAACGCGAAGCGAGGCGACCACTCTGTCGGGGCCATTACTGTATGCATTATGCCAGTTATTTTTTAGTCTCTCTATTTTGCAACTTTAATTTGGTCTTTTGTTTCCTCGACAATCAGGCTCCCAGTCTTTATTCTCATGGAGGAGCCAGTGGAGAGAGTCTATACAGGACAAGGCCAACTACTGTATCTAACTGTGATCACGAAAACGAAGACACGCATAGACTCAGATTATCAGATAGCATGTAATAACATGTTCATAATGTGTATTATAGGACCCTGAGCTCGAAAAAACTCTGGGTC
Source organism: Oncorhynchus nerka (assembly GCF_034236695.1). NCBI lineage: Eukaryota > Metazoa > Chordata > Actinopteri > Salmoniformes > Salmonidae > Oncorhynchus > Oncorhynchus nerka. The sequence continues at coordinate 36,506,199 of NC_088403.1, forward strand.
TTTGTTCTAAATCTCCCACACACCATTGCCTCTTCACCTGCCCCTGGGCCCTGATATAAACTTTGGTACCTGTCACTAATCCAAGTGTCCAGTGTATGGGCCAGTAAGCAGATCCCTTAAGCCCACAGTAAAGGGATACCTTCCCTGACCCTGCACCTTACTGCTCTCTCTGCTATTCTGAGAACTCCGGCCCAGCAGACCAAAGCTTACTTTATCACATTATGTACACATCGACTCACGGCACCCACACGCTGGCACATCCTTGCCAAGTCCCTCTCTAAGCATGTAGCCCGCTTTTCCTTTCTCTCTCCCTCTACCTATCCCTGTCTCTCTCACACACACACACACACACACACACACTGGCACGACAGCCGTTACAGTGGCTCATAAATAGATCGGCACTGTTTTTTCTTTCACGAAACCCTCAGACAGACGCAGACCTCCAGTACAAAATGTTACACACACTCCTGAGATCTAGAGAGTCATTTCAGAGACAGCCCTGTGTCGGTCTAAGCCTGTTTTCTGCTGTTGCCTTGGGTCCATTAGGCTGATTGTCTGTCTGTCTCTGTGTCAGAGGAGTTGTTGCATGGTAACATCAGCTTTGTCTGCTCTCTGCCAACCTGTCTGAAGGATAATGCTATTATATAGGACATTTCATCTTCTGATATAATGTAATACTTGCAGCCTGGTGGCCGCCAGATCTGTATGTGCTTGCCTTGATCCAACCCTACTGACTTGAAAGCACATAATGAGTATGTATCTGGCATCCAAGCTGACTCAAAAAGTTAAAGCATCCACTTAATCATTCTTGTCGTGACTTTACAACATAATCAAAGCTGCTATCGTTGCAACCACATTGTACATTAGCCCTGACGAGTTATAGTAATATCCATAAAGAAACCCCCAACCCACTATTCAATTGTGAGTTTGCATCCCCTCCCACTGTAATTACTTCTGTGTGCTGGTGGAGACTGTCGAGCAGCAACTAAGTACATGTTTAAGACAGGTTGACTGACAGGTTTTCACTGACTTGTAGCATTTGAAACAGACACCACACACACACACACACACACACACTCACAGCGATCACCAATGTAGCTTGTTGTTGTTAGATACACAGCCTGCCGGTGCTAGTTGGCCAACTGCTGTCAGTTAGCGAGGCTTAATGCTTCAGCCCCAGTTTCATGCACAAGGCTCATATGGTCCATTATCATCCTAATGCTCTTGTGAAGTTAATGAGCGCGACAAGTAAAAGTTCAATGTTTTGGCACCAGAAGTGCACAGTCCTGTTTTCACCGATTCATTGGTGCATTACTGCGACGGAGTCGATCAGTGACTCTCATGAACATATGTTTTCCGACGCTGCTCTTGAACATAAATGACTGGCGCATAGATTTTGGTTCCACTTTTTCTGTGCTTTACACGACTTCGTTTTGTGCTCATTACACCTGTTTCATGTTTTTAGGCCAGCGCTTTTAAAACACACAGACAAGGCTATAGCTGTCCTTGACGCAACTATATTGAAGTATTTATTCACTGGGCAGTATCGTATGAGTTCAGTCTAAATGGAATAAACATGGCCCGTGTAAGTGTTAGTATGTTTGATCAAGTAAAGTGTGCCCAGAGGAGCCAGTCAAGTGGTCGTTTCATCAATATCCTTGAAGTGAATGAATTATGCATGCCCTCAAGCCTGGAGCTGGGCTACAGTGGTAACAAACAGTGTTGTTCGTTTCAGGTTTCAAGTTGTTCATGTTAGAAGCTAGACAGGCCTTTTACGCTATTTCAGGTAAAGTCAAAAGAAGACAATTATTTCAGAAAGCAATAGAATTTACACTATAATGGATATGCCTTGTTATGTTAGTGTGATATATAGAGTGCAGCTTCTGTTTCAGATTTTCACATGTGGGGCATAAGTCACCAAAACAGCCGCTATTGTGCAATGGGACCAAACCCTCACAGAGTAACATCCTTTCCACTAGTCAAACTGTCTCCATGATTAAAACAAACAAAAACTTATACCCCTTGCAGTTAAGACACTTTGCAATTAAGAACTTTTGTAGCACCACAGCTACTTCTAAATTTCAGTCCAAGCCTGGTACCTTTTTTAAAAGGTGTGGTTTTTAAAAAACGCACAAGATGCCCCTCTTCGGACACCTTGTCTATGCTGACCATCCACACCTCCCATTGGTTTTTCAGTGTCAATCAAAGCCCAGCTGCTCCTCCTGCTCTTAGCTCAGGGTGGATTACTTTTAGGAGAAGAGTGCACTTCCTGCCACGGCACTAGAAAATGTTATGGTTTTACAGTACATTCATGATACATATGCACAAACCGCCATACAAATACATGCAAACCAGCTGCAGGCACACGTCATGTGATATTGCAACGTGTCCTTACTTACTACCCGAGACAATAACAATAGTTACAGTACCTATTCAATTTCATCCACTTCTCTCAGTATACAAGTAAGGCTACGTGTTGTAGCTGAATCCTTCTGGCTGAGACTCCTCTATATGTATTTTACTCTTAGGCCATAACTGATAACCGAGTACTTCTTTGTGTCTCTGTCAGTGTTGCACCTTGTAATCGTTCCCTCGCCTACAGCTTCTTTGTTTATATATAGAGAGATGGGTCTCTTGACTCTCTTCTGTCGAGAGGCACTTTGCAGCTGAGCTGCTGCACTCAACCGCCAGCCCAGTGATGTAGTCAAGTCACTAAACCTTGAGTCCGTGTCGAGTTCCCAAGTCCCTAGTGTTCGATTCCGAGTCCAAGTCCAAGTCCTTTATACTCGAGTACTACAACATTGCCCCAGCCTGTTAGCCAGAGGGACAGAGTGTTTACTTTCTAAAATTAGTTTTATTTTAGTTTCACACATAGATATAAGATATTTATCTTTCACACAACAAGATCATCACAACATGCCCTTAAACCTGAACATGACCAAAATACAAGCCCTTAAAACGGCACAACAGAATATCACAAGATAAGCTTGTGTTGGCTTGAGGTCAGATACATTAACTTAGCCCAGATTGATAAACTAATGTGTTTTAGGAGTCTCACTGTTATCCCATTGCCAGAAGAAAATAACGTGTCTCTCAATTTATTTTCTGCAATTATCACTCATTGCCCTTGGCTGTGTCATTGCAAAACATTCTTGGGTTGTTTTCTCCCATCCGAAATAACTCCAACTCACAAGGTTGTATGTCTGCTAGTGTCATCCTCTTATCTGGTGTTTTGACAGAGTTCCCTTTGTGGCATAGTGCTATTTAACTGCCCTGAATGTTTCCACATATGATCGCTGTTATTTTGTGTCATTCATCACAGTGCTTGGCTTGAGGAAGAGAAGATGGGTGTGTGTGTATGTGTGTGTGTGTCCTTTGTCTCTTGTCCTGGTTTCCCCCCCCTAACTGACAGTGTGAAATCGACAGCCACTGCGTGGACCCCTGCTCCTCTTTTCCTGCTCTTCCCTGTAGCTGCAATGTGACCTCTGACCCAGGAAGCATTAGAGCTGTGGCCACTGGTCAGTGAACCCCACCCCGCCCAGTGTGGTTACCCTGTGAATGGACATCACTCGCCCGTTTAGAAGAGCCCTGACAGATTTAAGCCAGGTGAAGAGAAGTGGGGGTTCTTGAGTTGCAGAATTCTCTGGCTAGAATCCTCTGGCTGAATCTTCCCCTTCTTTCACTAGTGGCCTTGGTAACTGAAGTGACATCATTTTCCTGTGTGGAGACTGGACACTAAGAGAGACATTTGTTCCTTCAAAGACCATTTGAAGGAAGACGTTTTAGGGAAAAGTAGTTTGGTTTATTTGGTTGGAGGCGCTTACATGCATCGTTTGCATCAGTTGATCGTTGTTGAAATCTGCAGAGTTTGTCTTTCTGTGCTCTAAGGGGTAAAAAGCCTGTTACTACCTGTTAATCACAGAGCATTGACATTGAGAATTATCCACTGACTTGCTTCATGATCTCCAGTACAGTACTTAAAAATGGACAGACTGTTCCTAAAAGCAAGTACAATGGACCATAAGTTAGTTTGAAGACTGAGCATTAAACACTGACACCGCTGTTGTCAGCTGTTCTTTTTTGCTGTAGCTATGACTCACAGTGATGCTCTGTAAACGTAGCTTAATGCACGTATTCCCCATTACAACACTGATATTATGACAGACTCTAAACAATGTGTCTGTCAGTGAGTCAGGGGCCTCTTAAGGTCGAGGCAAAAAGAGATCACACCTGATGTCCTGAAAAAGGCAACCGATGAACAGTGAATGATGACAGGTGACATCGTCATCCACACGCACAACACACAGTGTTGCCTTTTGCGTTTTGCTTCACAATGTCATAATTGAAACAAACACACAACATTGGAGCATGAGGACAGGAGCACTTTGTATGAAATCCACTCCATATGACGACAGTGGATGATGTCAGTCATGTGACAGTGGAAGTAATATTCCCATTGAAGTGCCTTTTTCTACAACCCAGCCCATTTCTTCATCCTCCCCCAGCTCATCTCCGTCAGAGGCATATCATATGACATCGGTGGATGTCGTTAGATAATGATGATGATGATGATGACAATAAGAATATTCCCATTAACCTTTTACTGCAGTGGGCTAAATCAGGGTCTACTTTGAGAGAAAAGTATGCACCTCACACGTATGGTTATGGGCTTTAAAAAAAGACACCTGTAACATGTCAAGAGCTTAAATTTTGAGTTTGCATCCCGACATTACACTTTATATACAGTACCAGTCAAAAGTTTGGACACACCTACTCATTCCAGGGTTTTTCTTTATTTTTTTACTATTTTCTACATTGTAAAATAATAGTAAAGACATCAAAGCTATGAAATATCACATATGGAATCATGTAGTAACCATAAAAGTGCTAAACAAATCAAAATGTATTTTATATTTGAGATTCTTTAAAGTAGCCACCCTTTGCCTTGATGACAGCTTTTCACACTCTTGGCATTCTGTCAACCAGCTTCATGAGGTAATCACATGGAATGCATTTCAATTAACAGGTTTGCCTTGTTAAAAGTACATTTTGGAATTTCTTTCCTTCTTAATGCGTTTCAGAAAATCAGTTGTGTTTTGACAAGGTAGGGGTGGTATATAGAACATAGACCTATTTGGTAAAAGCCCAATCCACATTATGGCAAGAACAGCTCAAATAAGCAAAGATAAACAACACTCCATCATTACTTTAAGACATGAAGGTCAGTCAATCCCAGAAAACTGCACTCGCAAAAACCATCAAGCGCTTTGATGAAAGTGGCTCTCATGAGGACTGCCACAGGAAAGGAAGACCCAGAGTTACCTCTGCTGCAGAGGATAAGTTCATTAGAGTTACCAGCCTCAGAAATTGCAGTCCAAATAAATGCGTCACAGAGTTCAAGTAACAAACACATCTCAACATCAAGTGTTCAGAGGAGAACACGTGAATCAAGGCCTTCATGGTTGAATTGCTGCAAAGAAACAAGCAATTGACATTAGATTGGTGGAAATCTGTCCTTTGGTCTGATGAGTCCAAATTTGAGATTTTTGGTTCCAACCCGCCGTGTCTTTGTGAGACGCAGAGTATGAGGAGGAGGTGTGGGGGTGCTTTGCTGGTGACACTGTCTGTGATTTATTTAGAATTCAAGGCACACTTTACCAGTATGGCTACCACAGCATTATGCAACGATACACCATCCCATCTGGTTTGAGCTTAGTGGGACTATCATTTGTTTTTCAACAGGACAATGACCCAACACACCTCCAGGCTGTGTAAGGGCTATTTGACCAAGAATGAGAGGGATGGAGTGCTTCATTAGATGACCTGGCCTACACAATCACCCAACCTCAACCCAATTGAGATGGTTTGGGATGGTTGGACCGCAGAGTGAAGGAAAAGCAGCCAACAAGTGCTCAGTATATGTGGGAACGCCTTCAACTATTGGAAAAGCATTCCAGGTGAAGCTGGTTAAGATAATGCCAAGAGTGTGCAAAGCTGTCATCAAGGAAAAGGGTGGCTACTTTGAAAAATCACAAATATAAAATATATTTAGATTTGTATAACACTTTTTTGGTTATTACATGATTCCATATGTGATATTTCATAGTGTTGATTTCTTCACTATTATTCTACAATGTAGAAAATAGTAAAAATAAAGAAAATACCTTGAATGAGTAGATGTGTCCAAACTTTTGACTGGTACTGTCACAGAAAACTGAAATATAACAAAACCTTTTGACATAGAAACACCAGATTTTAAATTATGTTTAATAATTATGAAATCATGAAAAATATTAATACAATTCCACCCATTAGGCCACTAGGTCATTTGACTGTAGGAAAGGGCTACAGTGCCATTTCCTTCCCCATCCCCTCTCTTCTTCCTCTATCCCTGGGCATCCATTAACCCAGGCCTGTTCTGCTCTAACCCATGTCATAGAGGGCGTAGCTGAAGCTTTTCATTCTTCTTTCAAGGGGACCTTTCAAAACTGATTGAGACACTTGTTGTAAGCAGCACAACAACAGAACCATTTATCGGCATTTGTGTGTGTGTGTGTATCCGAAGTTCACTGTAAATCCGGAGTCCAAAGTTCCCTGGTCTCAGTTTCAGGTGCAGTGAAGGGCCAGAGAAGAGTGTGTGTGTGTGTGTGTGTGTGTGTGTGTGTGTGTGTGTGTGTGTGTGTGTGTAGAACGGTCCCTCGTTAACCTCTGCTCTACAGCATCAGTGTCTCAGGTTAAAATCAACCCGGGAAGTAAAGGGTCTGTTCCAACGCTCATTAAAGGCCCAATGCAGTCAAAATATGTTTTACTATGGTTTACAGTATATCATGTTGTACAAAAGCTGATGAAACTAACACTGTAAAAGTGTGATCAAATTGGATCACTGTTATTTAACTGATAGTGGCTGGTTGAAAATACAATCTACTACACAGGACCGTCTAATCAGAAGGTTTGCATAGTGTTTTGGCTTTCCATGGAGACATCACCATGCAGTAAATTGATTAATAGACCAATAACAACGAGAGTTCCAAACCTCTCTGCCAATTTAACTAGGCAAGTCAGTTAAGAACAAATTCTTATTTATGATGACCACCTACCAGGGAACTGCCTTGTTCAGGGGGCAGAACGACAGATTTTTCTCTCGTCAGTTCGGGGATTCGATCCAGCAACCTTTCGGTTACTGGCCCAGCGCGCTAACCACTAGGTTACCTGCCACCAATAACAGCTCATTTTTAGTTTTCCCCTCCCAACACAGAGACCTCTCCCAGACAAATTTTAACTATTATTTTATTTAACCAGGCAAGTCAGTTAAGAACAAATTCTTATTTATCCCTATGGAACTCCCAATAACAGCCGGATGTGATGCAGCCTGAATTCGAACCAGGTACTGCAGTGACTCCTCTTGCAGTGTCTTAGACTACTGTGCCACCCGGGAGCCCTAATTAAATACAGTAAGGTACTTAATTGTTATGCAGAAATAATTTGCTCTTGATATTAAAAAAAACGTCTGCATTGGGCATTTAAAAACCCTTTTCCTAGTGCCTGAATTCTCCAGGTACTTGGCCACAATTTAACCTCTGATATGAGTAGAGTTAAAAAGCCATCTGCCTAACTCTATTCTCCTCCCTTTGCAATGTGTGGACACAGGGCAGCAATCCTCCCTCTTCTTTCTGTTTTCTTCTCAAATGAATCCGAACAAGTCTATATGAGTGAAAGTCTATATGAGTGAAAGATTGATTGTTTCCTGTAATCTAGTTGTGTATCGTGCCGGTTGTTTCCCTTCAGTGTGGGTCCAGATGCTTCTCTGGACTCGTTGTAGCTCTAGAATTAGATTAGGGCTGTGACTGCTGTGGTTTGCAGATGGGAAATGATGTGTGCTGGTCTCTCAGGGGACCATTGTGGTTGGCTGAGGCGGAGGCAGGGGCTGAGGTCAGGTCCTGATCTGCAGAGAGTCAGCATGATTAAAGCTGTGACTTAATCACCTTTCTTACCAGTATAGTTATTATTATTCATGGAGATCTACACACATACTGTATAGACTCAACCATATCCATAGCAAAGAACACTGTTTAGGACGGTCACCAGCCTTCCCCGGTGCAGCCAGTGCACCCTGGCCTCTGGCCTGCAGTACATTTCAAATTTTACAAGAGCCATTCTGTTTGAAGTGTGCTTGTTTAGTAGGAGATTATGCTGGCGAGAAATGTGACTGTGCTACCGCCTGGCCCTGCGTCTTGCTGCCCTTTGAACCAGGTCAATGTGTGGTGGTGGTAGCTGTGTGGAGGAAGGGGACAGAGAGAGGGAGGGAGGGAGGGAGGGAGGGAGGGAGGGGGAGGGAGGGATGGACAGAGAATGAGAGGGAGGGAGGGAGGGAGAATGAGAGGGAGAGAGAGGGAGAGGGAGAGGAGAGGGAGAGAAGGACAGAGAGAGAATGCGACAAAGAGAGACAAAGAGAGACAGACAGGCAAGGCTGCCCCAGATAATTCGTACTGGGTCCATAGGAGAGAAAGGAGAGTCTCGGCTCAGGCCCAGGACAGCTGCTTCTGAATGGGGTAGAGCTATAGTGAGCTAGCCTGGCGCTGCCCATTTTATTCTGAGAGGGGTTAGTGAGTTACCAAGTGCCGCCGCCATGGTGCATGGCTCCTCTGGCTGTCACTGTAATCGCTGTAATGAGGTCTCCAGCGTGACGCTAACTGGACATGTCACATGGGGAGAGTCTGTCAGGAGCTCTACGGTGTGTGTCCGGTACACGTGTGTGTTGGCTTGCGTGTATGTGTGTGCGTCAGTCCATGTGTGTGTCAGCCTTTCATCTCACAGAAGCGACCTATCCCACCTCAGTTAACTTCAGCCCACCTCTTCTGAACCGGATTATTGCATACTTTCAACATATATTTTATATTCCCTGAAGCAGGCTTAACCTGACCGGGGGGTTGACTGAGTTGTCATGGAGGGTAAATGTACAGTCGTTATCACTGAGAGCTAATAGCTCTCTGCTCAGTCCGTCAGTCCCCTTGTACTGTGTTAGGCAAAGGCTTTGGGTCCCCTATAGAGGTACAGGAACTGGAGAGTTAGATTACTAGAAAACAACACATAAGACTTCATACTTTTTGGCACAATAGTGTAGTGTTGTCCTATAATGGTCCTGGGGATGGAGTTGGACTCAAAGGGTGTATATTTTTGGTTCAGGCCAGCACGAACACACATCTGGTTCAACTAATCACCTAATCACTGATTACCTTGATTCGTTTTGTCAGAGCTGGGCTAGAACAAACATTTACACCACTCTGGATCCCCAGGACTAGTGTTGAAAAGCACTGCTGTAGTCTAGAGGGTGAATTAGTGCTTTAAGTCTACATGAAGGTATGGAGCAGCTACTGTATATGTCAAACATTATTCACCCTGATGGATCCAGTGTTTTCATTTCACTCATAGCCTAAAACCTGTCAGTCAACTATCCCAGCTAGAGGACAAATGTAATGTACACAAGTGCACTACTCACTCACACTGCACTGTGAAGTGTGCTCAACACTCATAAACTTCTCATTATATATAATGTCAACAGTGAAGAGGCGACTCCCGGATGTTAGCCTTCTAGGCAGAGTTAGAAAGAAAAACCCATATCTCAGACTGGCCAATAGAAATAAGAGATTAAGATGGGCAAAAGAACACAGATACTGGACAGAGAAAGTCTGTCTAGAAGGCCAGCATCCCGGAGTCGCCTCGTCTCTGTTGACGTTGAGACTGGTGTTTTGTGGGTACTATTTAATGAAGCTGCCAGTTGAGTGAGGCGTCTGTTTCTCAAACTAGACACTCTAATGTACTTGTCCTCTTGCTCAGTTGTGCATTGGAGCCTTCCACTCCTCTTTCTATTCTGGTTAGGGCCAGTTTGTGCTGTTCTGTAAAGGGAGTAGTACACAGCACTGTACGAGATCTTCAGTTTCTTGGCAATTTCTCGCATGGAATAGCCTTCATTTCTCAGAACAAGAATAGACTGACGAGTTTCAGAAGAAAGTTATTTGTTTCTGGACATTTTAAGCCTGTAATCGAACCCACACATGCTGATGCTCCAAATAACTAGTCTAAAGAAGGCCAGTTTTATTGCTTCTTTAATCAGACCAACGGTTTTCAGCTGTGCTAACATAATTTCAAAAGGGTTTTCTACTGATCAATTAGCGTTTTAAAATGATCAACTTGGATTAGCTAACACAACGTGCCATTGGAACACAGGAGTGATGGTTGCTGATAATGGGCCTCTATATGCCTATGTCCATAAAAAATCTGCCGTTTCCAGCTACAATAGTCATTTACAACATTAACAATGTCTACACTGTATTTCTGATCAATTTGATGTTATTTTAAATGGACAAAAAATGTGCTTTTCTTTCAAAAACAAGGACATTTCTAAGTGACTCCAAACTTTTGAACGGTGGCACACATTGATCTATATGGCTCTGGTCTAGAGGCCTATACTGTTTAAACAAACTTCTGGTCTGAAATATCTTTCTGGTGTTGAGAAAGCAGCTTTGAAGTGGCAGTGGTCAGTTATGTTTATTGGTCTTATTTAGGAGGAATCTGTCAACAATCTTGAGCTGGTCATATATCCTGGGAGAATCTCACTTTAATTTCCTCGATTCCTCATGTTCTCTCTCCTCGCCTCAAGGAGAGAGCAAGCAAGGAAACAAAGGAAATGCAATTGAGATTCTCCCAGGATATTGTGTATGGAAGACACTGGGGGATGTCACAGAGCAAGGCTGGAGTCCTAGACATGCACACACAAAGAGGAGTGTTTGACTGTTTGTCTTGCGTCACCGCCTTGGCTGGGATGCTCTCATCACAATCAATCAGACCAATGATGTGATTTACACTGCACTGAACTCACTCTCTTTCCTCATGTAGGGACATTTGACACCAAATGAAATGCTATTGAATGTAATCTCATGACCAGTGCTGTGTATTACCTAGTATCTTTGATCTCATCTTTGGCTGGAAGCCAGCTCAGCATTCTCACTTTTAGTATTTTCGTATTATTGTTACTTAACGTGTTGTAAGCGGTGATGAGTATTATCTTTGTTGTGATGGTTCTGTCCTGTTTTAGGAAGTGGGCCAAAGGGATTACTGTGGATTCCCCCTAACCCCCCAAACCCCTAAAACTTGTGTCAAACAGAGGTCTGTCAGAGGGGTGTTCTGCAGGAACATGAACAAAGAGATCAGTAATGGACTAGTATACTAGCCTACCTGTTGAGGCAGCAGCAATACGGAAATACTGAAATACTCTGTAGCAAATACAGAAGGAAGTTATGACCCAGATTATGTACTAGAGGTGTAACATTACAGGTAATGCAGCCTCCTCTTCCCCTCTTCTCAACCTCCTTTCCTCTCATCTATCCCTCCCTCGCTTTGTCCCCTCTTCACATTCACTGTGTAATCCCAGAGAGAGAATGCTAAATAGCCGGAATCTGATGTCACTGGGGCACAAGAACACCACTGTAGCCTGACTGTGTGTGTGTGTGTGTGTGTGTGTGTGTGTGTGTGTGTGTGTGTGTGTGTGCGTGCGTGCGTGCGTGCGTGCGTGCGTGCGTGCGTGCGTGCGCCTAACACAAGTAATGCATTTACTTACAGTACTCTTCCATCAAGTCTTCTGAATATTTCCCATTTGAATTTAGTTGAAATCCTGTGATATTTGTCCAGTGAGTTCTGTGATGAGCTAGACAGGCGCAGGGGCAGCGTGTATGGGGGAATTGGGGTATGTATGGGGTGGCAGGGTAGCCTAGTGGTAAGAGCGTTGGTCTAGTAACCGGAAGGTTGCAAGTTCAAACCCCCGAGCTGACAAGGTACAAATCTGTCGTTCTGCCACTGAACAGGCAGTTAACCCACTGTTCCTAGGCCGTCATTGAAAATAAGAATTTGTTCTTAACTGACTTGCCTAGTTAAATAAAGGTAAAATAAAATAAATAAAATTGCAAGGCAGGGTGTGACTGTTTACCTCATGTAGCTCCACAGCTTCCACTCTTCTCTGAGCCCAGGCTCGAACACTGAAGGCTCTGTATGGGGCAGAGTGGTGGAGTGTGCTGGCAGCGTGAGGGGAATCGCACACACAGACACACATACGCAGGCACGCAAACACACACACACGCAAGTATGCACGCACGCAGGCACACATACAAACATGCAGGTATACGCACACACACACACACACACACACACACACACACACACACTCCAGGCCCCTAGAAAAACAGATTACTGAATAATACACGTATTACTAAGAACTGGACCAACAGATCTACTGTATGTAGCACAGATGAAGCTAACTGTTTTATAGAAGCAATAAAGCACTCAAACGTGGCATATCGTGAAAAGACGGGTTAAGTGGTTAACTTAATGTCTAACAGTCAACCATAACCCTGAATCATACTCGACATGAAACTTTCAAACTCAGCTTATCAAACTTTCAACATTCAAACTCTGCTTATCAAAGCTTTGCCCTTGAGGTTTTGTCAAGGAGCTAAGGCCTCTCTACCATCTGCATGCCACATCTCTGCATACCACAAGTAAATATGTCAACACATCAGAATAAGTACTGAGTCGGGTGTAGTGACAGTGCGATATGGGATAACGTTTCCATGCCTCTTCTGATAACACTATAGAAGTGAAGATATTAACAGATCAGACACATCTACCGAAGGGTGGAATGTTATGAAATGACTAACTGTTATGTGATAATGTTTTCCGTGCCTCAAATGTAACTTTGCCTTCAGCAAATAAGAAGGCATAGATGGAAACCAAGCACACAAAACATCTCCATTATAAACTCTCGCTTCCTCTCTCTGTCTCTCTCTGTCTCTCTGTCTCTCTGTCTCTCTCTCTCTCTCTCTCTCTCTCTCTCTGTCTCTCTCTCTCTCTCTCTCTCTCTCTCTCTCTCTCTCTGTCTCTCTCTGTCTCTCTCTGTCTCTCTCTGTCTCTCTCTCTGTCTCTCTCTGTCTCTCTCTCTCTCTCTCTCTCTCTCTGTCTCTGTCTCTCTCTGTCTCTCTCTCTCTCTCTCGCCGTCCCTCTCCGTTTCTGCATATCTATTCATGTTTAACATTTTATACAGTTACAAACCGTAACCCGGCATCTCTCTCGACCCTCTCTCAGGATTCGTCCTCAGCTGGCGAGGGAGAAGATCGAGGGATGTCACATCTGTACGTTCTGCATGCCCGCCGAGCCCCAGGTGATGCTGGGTAAAGACAAGGCGTTCACTTACGACTACGTGTTTGACATGGACTCCCAGCAGGACATCATCTACACACACTGCACTGAGAAACTCATCGAGGGATGCTTCGAGGGGTACAACGCTACCATCTTCGCCTATGGACAGGTCAGATATTTGCATGACACACACACGCACACACACACGCACGCACGCACGCACACACACATACACACACACACACACACACACACACAGAGGCGTACATGCACAAATGCATACATATACACACATGCACACACACACACACACGCACACACACACACACACACACACACACACACACATACACACACACACACAGAGGTGTACATGCACAAATGCATACATATACACACATGCACACACACATTTACAAACATGCGCACAAACGCATAAAAAACACCAACACATACACGCACCATATTTGCCTACAGACGCAATGCGGTTCAGTGCTGGACACACCCAAGGAAAGGGATGGGCTCTGCCACCCCCAGGAATCCACCACGTGTCCTGTGGTCTCTGGTCCCTTGCCGGATGAATTTAAAAAACAGTGTTGTTACTGTAAGCAAGCAGAACATGTTATCACACCTTGTTTCCAATACCAAACTCACACTGGCTATTACAACGTCATTCATCAAACCCCTGTCTGTGACTCAGTGAGGGATATACTATAACTCTGCTAAACTCACATTGACCGTAGCATCGTCATTTATCCAACCTTATAACTGTGTATCAGTGAGTTATATAGCACTGCTTTGAAACTGTTCTCAGTTAGGCTCCACGTCTTCATAGAGCTGATTTCAGGTGAAGAGAGAAGCCAACAGGCCACGAAGACTCAGTCAACTCAGCAACAGCAGGCATGTTCTAACGGGACCAACCTCAGGGTTTTTATTGGCTTGATAGATTAACACCTGCGACTGACTTTCTACAGTACATGTTCATATCTATCTATCAGGCTCTCTTTCACTATCTCTCTCTCTCTCTCTCTCTCTCTCTCTCTCTCTCTTTCTCCCTGCTCTCTCCCTCTTTCTCCTTGCTCTCTCTCTCTCTCTCTCTCTGCCTGTCTGTCTTTCAGTGGAAGGCATTCAGTTGTACAACTGAGTAGGTATCCCCCTTTCCCTTTCATGCTCTTACTCTCTCAAACTTGTTCACTTTCTCTCCCTCTCTCTCTCTCTCTCTCTCTCTCTCTCTCTCTCTCTCTCTCATATTTTTTTGTGTTTGCTTCTGTCACAACCTCTTCCTCTGAGCTGAAGCTCTATAGAGGAGCTCTGCCAAACTCTCCTTTCACTCCTCTCCTCTTAATCTCTCTGTCCATTCTCCTCTGCCGGCTCCATTCTTCTCAGCCCCGTTGTCTCCCTGTCAGACTCTCATTCAGGGGGTACAGCGGGTTGCGCACACGCAAACGCATACACATGCACACTCACACACAACCATTTATATGTACGCATGCATGCACACACACTCACATTACATCTACACAAATACACACAAAAACGCACGGCACACACACACACACACACACACACACACACACACACACTACTGTCAGAGTATCTTTCAGGTGACGTGTGAATTAGCGTCGCATTCCTTTGGTAGTCACCATGACAACCAAGCCCCCAACCCCAATGTGTGTGCACTGTGCAGTCGTAGCTACATATATTAGGAATGGCTTTAGTCCAGGAGAGTCATTTTGACAGGGCTTGTTTTTCATCTATTCTGGCGTTTTGTACTGTTTTTTTTTTATTTGAGTAAGAAAAGCTGATCCCTCACTCCCCGTTTATAACTTCCTGTATTCATGAAATAGCAGCATAGGCCCACTGACTGTCTGAATAAGTTTCAAGTCAGATAAATGAGTAAATAAATGAAACAATATAATTGGTTATTGATCCTATCATATCCTCGCCCTTCTTGTCCCTCTCCCCTAGACTGGTTCGGGGAAGACCTACACCATGGGCACAGGGTTTGACGTGAACATCAGTGAGGAGGAGTTGGGCATCATTCCCCGGGCAGTCAAGCACCTCTTCAGGGGCATTGAGGAACGACGGCACTCCGCCACAGAGCAGGGCAAGCCTGTACCCGAGTTCAAGATCAACGCACAGTTCCTGGAGGTATGTGTGACGGAAAGGACAAAACGTACTAGGTGCTTTTTGTAGCTGAGGTGATTTGGTTTAAGACGTTGGGTTGGTGAGCGGGAGACCCGTATTCAATCCCCACTGGTTACACTTTTGAACCAGAAATGCAATCTCTCTCTGTTAGTCTCCCATTAGCTCTACAACATGAGGAGGCTTGGAGATGCAGGTTTCTAATCATCTGAAAAGAAGCCCATTGGCCCTGGAAGGCTAGGTTGGAGCCTTCGTTATTGCTTACTTAAACCTATCCGGTTCCCTTCCCTTAGAGCTGCTAACACAAGAGCGGTATTAGGGGAAAGGGTTCTGGCTAGGGGTTGCAGCAGCTGTGTGTAGCAACCTGGAGCAGATGGAAGCATACTGTACTTCTGTCTGCTCATGGGATGTGTTCAGCTAATTAAACTCTACAGGCAGATGATTTATCACCATAGAGTAATTACTAGGGAATTACGCGTCTCACTCAAATCTGATATCGCTTGCTGCTACATGTCTCTAAAAACTAATAAAGCAGTATACTTTCTATAACCAAAATGACTTAACTACTGATGTTTTCCATGCACAGTTATTTGGATTTGGGGTATTGGTTCATTGGCTTGTTTTTTTCCCCTCCTATCCCAGCTGTACAATGAGGAAGTGTTGGATCTGTTTGAATCAACGCGGGACATGGATGGGAAGAGACAGAAGTCCACCATCAAGATTCATGAGGACGCTAGCGGAGGCATCTACACTGTGGGAGTCACCACGCGCACGGTCACCTCCGAGGCAGAGGTTAGTCTCAATCATTACATTACATTTACATTTAAGTCATTTAGCAGACGCTCTTATCCAGAGCGACTTACAAATTGGTGCATTCACCTTATGACATCCAGTGGAACAGTAGTGCATCTAAATCTTTTAAGGGGGGGGTGAGAGGGATTACTTTATCCTATCCTAGGTATTCCTTAAAGAGGTGGGGTTTCAGGTGTCTCCGGAAGGTGGTGATTGACTCCGCTGTCCTGGCGTCGTGAGGGAGTTTGTTCCACCATTGGGGGGCCAGAGCAGCGAACAGTTTTGACTGGGCTGAGCGGGAACTGTACTTCCTCAGTGGTAGGGAGGCGAGCAGGCCAGAGGTGGATGAACGCAGTGCCCTTGTTTGGGTGTAGGGCCTGATCAGAGCCTGGAGGTACTGAGGTGCCGTTCCCCTCACAGCTCCGTAGGCAAGCACCATGGTCTTGTAGCGGATGCGAGCTTCAACTGGAAGCCAGTGGAGAGAGCGGAGGAGCGGGGTGACGTGAGAGAACTTGGGAAGGTTGAACACCAGACGGGCTGCGGCGTTCTGGATGAGTTGTAGGGGTTTAATGGCACAGGCAGGGAGCCCAGCCAACAGCGAGTTGCAGTAATCCAGACGGGAGATGACAAGTGCCTGGATTAGGACCTGCGCCGCTTCCTGTGTGAGGCAGGGTCGTACTCTGCGGATGTTGTAGAGCATGAACCTACAGGAACGGGCCACCGCCTTGATGTTAGATGAGAACGACAGGGTGTTGTCCAGGATCACGCCAAGGTTCTTAGCGCTCTGGGAGGAGGACACAATGGAGTTGTCAACCGTGATGGCGAGATCATGGAACGGGCAGTCCTTCCCCGGGAGGAAGAGCAGCTCCGTCTTGCCGAGGTTCAGCTTGAGGTGGTGATCCTTCATCCACACTGATATGTCTGCCAGACATGCAGAGATGCGATTCGCCACCTGGTCATCAGAAGGGGGAAAGGAGAAGATTAATTGTGTGTCGTCTGCATAGCAATGATAGGAGAGACCATGTGAGGTTATGACAGAGCCAAGTGACTTGGTGTATAGCGAGAATAGGAGAGGGCCTAGAACAGAGCCCTGGGGGACACCAGTGGTGAGAGTACGTGGTGTGGAGACGGATTCTCGCCACGCCACCTGGTAGGAGCGACCTGTCAGGTAGGACGCAATCCAAGCGCGGGCCGCGCCGGAGATGCCCAACTCGGAGAGGGTGGAGAGGAGGATCTGATGGTTCACAGTATCGAAGGCAGCCGATAGGTCTAGAAGGATGAGAGCAGAGGAGAGAGAGTTAGCTTTAGCAGTGCGGAGCGCCTCCGTGATACAGAGAAGAGCAGTCTCAGTTGAATGACTAGTCTTGAAACCTGACTGATATGGATCAAGAAGGTCATTCTGAGAGAGATAGCGGGAGAGCTGGCCAAGGACGGCACGTTCAAGAGTTTTGGAGAGAAAAGAAAGAAGGGATACTGGTCTGTAGTTGTTGACATCGGAGGGATCGAGTGTAGGTTTTTTCAGAAGGGGTGCAACTCTCGCTCTCTTGAAGACGGAAGGGACGTAGCCAGCGGTCAGGGATGAGTTGATGAGCGAGGTGAGGTAAGGGAGAAGGTCTCCCGAAATGGTCTGGAGAAGAGAGGAGGGGATAGGGTCAAGCGGGCAGGTTGTTGGGCGGCCGGCCGTCACAAGACGCGAGATTTCATCTGGAGAGAGAGGGGAGAAAGAGGTCAGAGCACAGGGTAGGGCAGTGTGAGCAGAACCAGCGGTGTCGTTTGACTTAGCAAACGAGGATCGGATGTCGTCGACCTTCTTTTCAAAATGGTTGACGAAGTCATCTGCAGAGAGGGAGGAGGGGGGAGGGGGAGGAGGATTCAGGAGGGAGGAGAAGGTGGCAAAGAGCTTCCTAGGGTTAGAGGCAGATGCTTGGAATTTAGAGTGGTAGAAAGTGGCTTTAGCAGCAGAGAGAGAAGAGGAAAATGTAGAGAGGAGGGAGTGAAAGGATGCCAGGTCCGCAGGGAGGCGAGTTTTCCTCCATTTCCGCTCGGCTGCCCGGAGCCCCAATCACAATCTAAAGCAGAAGAACACCAATCTGTACCTATGGTCGTTGGTTAAACATATGTTATTGCTGTGAGCCTAAATCTGTCTGTGAATGTGTTTGGGTCAAGGCTCAGGAGAAGACCCAGATGCAGACAGTTTCGAAGTAACAAAAGTTTATTACAAAAACAGGGGGGCAGGTTAACAACAGGTCAAGGGCAGGCAGAGGTCAGTAGTCCAAAGCAGAGTCTGAAAGGTACAGAACGGCAGGCAGGCTCAGGGTCAGGGCAGGCAGAGGTCAGTAATCCAGGGTGGTGTGACAAGGTACAAAACGACAGGCAAGCTCAGGGTCAAGGCAGGCAGAATGGTCAAAAAACGGGAAAGCTAGAAAACAGGAACTAGACACAGACAGGAGCACGGGAAAATCCGCTGGCATTCTTGACGAAACAAAATTAACTGGCAACAGACAAACAGAGAACACAGGTATAAATACACTGGGGATAATAACGAAGATGTAGGGGGGTGGATACAAGCACAAAGACAGGTGAAACAGGGTGTGACAAACAGAATTTCTCTCTTGAATACACTGTACTAACTCTAAACTCTCCCATTCCTTTCCTGTCCCTGGTCCTCCCTCCCCCTCCCTGTACAGATGATGCAGTGTCTGAAGCTGGGTGCTCTGTCCCGTACTACAGCCAGCACCCAGATGAACATCCAGAGCTCGCGCTCCCATGCCATCTTCACCATCCACCTGTGCCAAGTCAGAGTCTGCACTCCAGACGACAGCGTACGTGGCATTGCACCAGTGGCCTGGAGCTCTCTAGAGCCAAGCCTAGGATAGGATACACTTTTCACAGTCTATTTCACTGGCTGGACTATTTTCACTGTCATTCTTTAGAAATTACATGATAAAAAGGTTATTAAGCTGCATAATCATTACCATTTTATTTGGGGGTTGTTGTAACATACAACCACTCGTTTGTTTCCGATTGTGAAAATACACATTAATAACATTTCATTTCCTAGTATTTATGAGATAAACAATAAACACCCCCAGCTGATAAACAAGAGGACTGTGAAATGCAGCGTTACCCAAGCCTCCCACACAGCTCCCCAGCCAGCGACACAGCTCACCACACAGCATATCTCCCCACATAAATCCCAATGGACACACACACCAGCTGGGCATGATGTCACCCTCCTCTCTCTGCTCCGCTGATTAAATGGACAATATACAGGCTGCTACAGACACAGATATGTCTATCCACTGGTGTTGCTATTGAGAGCTATAATGGAAGACGAAAGCCACCAGTTATATTTCTCATAAGCCTAAATCAATGCTCGAGCCGAAATGTCCAAACGCATGTCCAAGACATGAAATTACACACACAATCACCGGGTGTATTTTCCCCCAGTCTCTTCTTTGTTTTATTCACCATACCCATCTCCTTCAGGAGTCCAATGAGACAGACGGCCGCCTGGCCAATGGTTCCTCTGAGATCAACTCTGAGTTCGAGACGCTGACGGCTAAGTTTCACTTTGTGGACCTGGCCGGGTCGGAGAGACTAAAGAGGACAGGAGCTACTGGGGATAGAGCCAAGGAAGGCATCTCCATCAACTGTGGACTGGTGAGACTCTCACTGTAAAATAATGCATGCTATAGTTAGAAAATTGGTGAACACACAGTGCCTGGTTTGGGTCAATTTATTACAAGTTGACGGACTTTAAATGGAATTGACCCGCACCATTCCCAATGCTAGAACAGTGCATGTAAAGGTCATAGGTTACTCAGCACTAAGAGGTTTTAGAGAGTCAGGACAGTGGTGATGCCATGTCCTCTTCTTGGATGACTGACCTGAACTGTTTCAATGATACACTTGTTGTGTAGAGCTGAGAAGCTATCGGGGAAAGCGCCACCTGGTGGCTGAGAAAGATATTGCCGATGTCCTACCAACACTGTGGCACCACCTCTTTGACAACTGCATTTAAACATCACATTAAAGGAAGGATTTGATACTTTATTTTTGATAGAATGCAGATGCTTAAGCCTCATTTTTAAGGATCTCATCTCATCTTCATGTCTCCTCGGTCTGTTTTTCCTCTCTCGCTGCAGCTTGCTCTGGGTAACGTGATCAGTGCTCTGGGGGACAGGAGTAAGAGGTCCACCCACGTGCCTTACAGGGACTCGAAACTCACCCGGCTACTGCAGGACTCTCTGGGAGGAAACAGGTCTGTACGTCCTCATAAACCACATAAAGACACTGTATGTAATAGTGTTTGAAGATATAGATATAATAACAGTTGTATTCTAATTCTGGAATATCGCTAGAACCTCTCCTTGAAGCTTTATTATCTGGATTCATTAATTATCTGTCTAATGAAGGTCTGCTGACTAAAATGTCAATGTTTTAAAAGTAATCTATTAAAACCGGATTATCTTTACGCCAGTGGGTGAATTAATGACCATATATTTGAACATTTATCTATTTTTTAAATAAATTCAAATAATTAATTAGATTTATTTTCCAAGTAGTTGACAAAGTGATTTACATTGACGTTGCCTATGTGGTTATTCCGTTTCTAATGATTTTTGTGTGTATCTACGGCCCGTGTCTGTATTCTGTCCATCTTCTTTCTCTCTATCCCCAGTCAAACGGTGATGATAGCGTGTATCAGCCCATCTGACCGGGACTTCATGGAGACACTGAGCTGTCTGAACTACGCTAACCGAGCCAGGAACATTAAGAACAAGGTGATGGTGAACCAGGACAAAGCCTCCCAGCAGATATCAGCTCTCAGGACTGACATTGCCAGGCTACAGATGGAACTGATGGAGTACAAGACGGTAAGAGAAGGAAAGAGAGGATGGAGGGTGCAAGAGAGAGAGAGAGAGAGAGAAAGAGAGAGAGAGAGAGAGAGAGAGAGAGAGAGAGAGAGAGAGAGAGAGAGAGAGAGAGAGAGAGAGAGAGAGAGAGAGAGGGAGATTCAATTTTTTGTTGTTGTTGCTATTTTTAGATATCATTATAAAGGCACTGTTTTCCAGGTCA
This sequence comes from Oncorhynchus nerka, assembly GCF_034236695.1. Taxonomy (NCBI): domain Eukaryota; kingdom Metazoa; phylum Chordata; class Actinopteri; order Salmoniformes; family Salmonidae; genus Oncorhynchus; species Oncorhynchus nerka. Next base: position 36,527,403 of record NC_088403.1, read on the forward strand.
AGTCACATGGTTAACTGTACCATAATATGGATCCATATAACTTTTAAAACGTACTAACGGCTGCACATGTGTCCATTGAGGTTGTATTTCTGGTAGCCTGGAATCCAACTAAACAATAGTGAAACGGAGGGATATTCAGTGTGGATTGTCAGTCGATATTTCTCTATGACCTGCACTCATCTCTCTGTTTCCCTCTGATCTGAGCAGGGCAAGCATCTGGTAGGGGAGGTATAACAATGTATAGTTGTATTGGCCTGACTGATCTACTATAATGATCTACTATACTAACCATAGTCCTCTGGTCTCTCTCTGGTCTCAGGGCAAGCGTATGGTGGGGGAAGACGGCATGGAGAGCATCAACGACATGGTCCATGAGAACAGCATGCTACAGACAGAGAACAGTAACCTGAGGATCAGGGTCAAGGCCATGCAGGAGACCATTGACGCCCAGAGGGCCAGACTCACACAGTACCTCAGTGACCAGGCCAACCAGGTTCTGGCCAAAGTGGGTACGTACTGGGACAGGAATAATGGACCTTATTCACACTGCGCCGTGATGATTCAAAATCCAGGCTAGTGGGATAGGAAGTGCTCCATTAATAAAGTTAATGGAAAAAGTGCTGAAAATGCCCTCATGTTCGATTATCTTCCAGGTGAGGGGACTGAGGAAATTGGAAATATGATCCAGAACTATATCAAAGAAATCGAGGAGCTCAGGTATGATGCATGACGTGTCTCTTACATGCACAGTATGATGTGTCTGTAGAAAGGAAGTATTGTGACCTTTGGTTTTGGAGTTGGGAGGCCCACAACAGTATTCTGACTGTTGGTTTTGTGTCTGCAGAGCCAAGCTCCTGGAGAGTGAGTCAGTGAATGAGAACCTCCGTAAAACCCTGTCCCGTGCCAACACACGTTCCTCCCTGTACGCTGGTGGGGGCTCCTTCTCCCCAGCCCACTTCGCCCCCGAGATAGTGGCTTCCGACATCATCGAGATGGCCAAGAAAGATCTGGAGAAACTCAAGAAGAAAGAGAGGAAGAAAAAGAAGAGGTAGGAGTTGTTTTTGTCCCCTTCATACCTTTGATATTGCACTCTTTGATATTGCGCTCACTCCACGTTGCTGTTTTGATGTACATTTCACATACAGTACATGCCATGAAACCGATTGCATTAGGTTTGTTACAATTTGTAACTAAGTGTATATGTCCAAACTTGTGGATGAAACAATACAAATAAAACTAAGCAATGGGCAGACTTTGATGGTAGGCCTTGAGTCTGACAGTGATATGCTCGGAGGTGGTTAGAGATGGTCTGGGCATGGCTAGGTGAGGGGGAGAGGTGGTAGAAGGATGTGGGGGGATTACAGAGGCGAGGGGAATTGGTTTCCGTTGTTGTCCCAGGGTGTTTTGGGTAATTAGTTCTGGCACCCAGCCTTTCCCCTTCAACAGATACCTATTTCCTCTCTAATGTCTATCTACTGTAATACCCCATACATGATGATGGGTTTATATAACAAGCCCAGTCATGTTCAGATGTACCTGTACTGTACAACTGGTCTCCCTCTTTCTCTGTGGTTTAATACACATTTGATAAATGTTTGATAAACAACATAACACATAAACGACTTGGCACACACCAACAAGCCAAAAGAAGACAACCAGCGCCAATTCCTCAAAGGTTAACCTGTTCTTCCTTGCTACACTATTCTCTGCTCTCTGGTTCACTCCCTTCCCCTGCCAACCTCACTCTCTCCAACTGTCTCCCCTGTTCTCCTCCCCCACTCTGAAGACTGCAGCGGCTCGAGGAGAGTCACCATGAGGTTAAGCTTCCCAGGTTTGCTATACCCCTCTCCCCCATCTCTCTAACCCCCTCTCCTCCCACTCTCCTCCCATTTTTCTAACTCCCCTCTTCCCACCTCTCTAACACATCTTTTACACCTGCAGGTAGTTGCCACACCTGGAGGAAAACACACTTGTAACCTCTCACCCTTCTCCTTATGCCTCTCCCTCTTTCTGCATTGTTGAGACCCTTAAACTAAAATAAATGAACTAAAAGATTCAGCTCTTTTTGCCATGATGCAGCCACATAATGTCAATCAATCATTCACTAACGTCTTCTTCAAGGATGATTCTAACAAACAAATGATTTGGGTTCTGATTGAATTGTGATTCTAACCTTAAATGCATTTTTACATTATGCAGAAAAATCAAGATAGTGTGTTCATGTGCTGTATGGTAGTGCTATATGGTATGGTAGTGCTCCCTGATAGTCTAGTGACCTGATGTCTTGCGTTTGCGGTCAATGACTACCTAAACCTCTGGTTCTGTTCTCATAGTGTGGTCAAGGAGGGGGTACCAGACAACGAACAGGAACGAGGCAACGACGAGGCTGAGGGGGTACGTCTAAGAATGTCCTTAATTGGCATATTTATGTCAGTGTGTTTGTGTGTGTGTGCCGTGTGTGTGTCCTTTGTACTCACATCGTGTAAATGTGTGTGGACAAGGAGGACCACGTCAGTGACCATGAGGAAGGAGAGGAGCTGGAGGGAGAAGAGGAGGAGTATGAGATGGAGGGAGAGGAGAGCTCGGACGAGTCCGACTCTGAAGAACTGGATGAGAAAGGTAAAACTCTCTCACACACACACACCTACACACACACACATCCAAAGGTGCTTTTACACTGTCATACAGAATGCCTTCGCAACTTTGGTCCTGGAGGGCTGTGGGAAGTGTGTGAAGAGTTTTCAAACCCAGGTCTAGCACTCCTTATTCATTCACCGTGATTAGATTATTCTGTTATATTTTAATAAAAGTAGTGACGAATAGTGAATATGTCAATGAAGCCCGTCTCGTATAGCTAGCGCTGTGTGTGTACCCTGAACAGAGGACTTCCAGGCGGATCTGGCCAACATCACGTGTGAGATTGCCATCAAGCAGAAGCTGATAGACGAGCTGGAGAACAGCCAGCGCCGTCTGCACACGCTCAAACAGCAGTACGAACAGAAACTCATGATGCTGCAGAGCAAGATCAGAGACACACAGCTGGAGAGGGACAAGGTGCTGCACAACATGGGTACGTATACGAGAGAAAGTGACGTGCACAGGATATGATGTCATGCATCATGGTCACAACATCGGTACAGCAGAGGCGCACAGGAATATGGTGACAGATTAATGAAGGGTTGCATTTATTTGTTTAGGTGCTTATGTCGCTAGATCTCAGAGTGAGTATATTATGGAGTTATATAACTAACTCTATCTAACTAATCCTTTCCACCACCAATGACACCATACCTGTACATAACAATTTCATGTATTTTTGTGTAAGTTTGTTATTTTAGACACCATAAAGTACATGCGCTTGTGTTTAAACAACCTTATTTCTAGAGGGCTGTCATATTCTGTCAATCACTTTGTGACTGTGACAACGGTTGCTTTAAAAAGGCTAACATTTGAATGACTGATTTGATTGATATTCCATTGTGGCTGTGCTGAGCTGTGTCGGTTGAACCGAACTGTGTTGTGTTGTTTCCACCGTGACCGTGCTAAGCTGAGTTAGTTGTGTCTGCAGGCTCAGTGGAGACTTGCACGGAGGAGAAGGCTAAGAAGATCAAGTTAGAATATGAGAAGAAGTTGAGCTCTATGAACAAGGAGATGCAGAAGCTGCAGTCAGCCCAGAAGGAACACGCACGCCTCCTCAAGAACCAATCACAGTACGAGAAACAGCTCAAGAAACTCAACCAGGATGTGGCTGAGATGAAGAAAACAAAGGTACAGAAAAAAGTGTGGATGGAAGGATGGGAGGGGGGTGATGGTAAAGTGGTTGAGTGAGTGGGTGGGTCGATTGGTGGTTGGGGGGATGGATGGATATATTGACTGATTGATTGAGTGACATGTAAATGGTGGGTGTTTTGCTAGGTGGGCCTGATGCGCCAGATGAAGGAGGTGCAGGAGAAAAACAGAGTGTCAGAGTGCCGACGCAACAGAGAGATCGCTACTCTGAAGAAGGACCAGCGCAAACATGAGGTAACGTTACAGACAGGAAATAATGTGTGTTGCGAAGTTGTGTGTTAGTCTGTGACAAAGTTAAATGAAATTAAATGGTATTGATATTATGTGCCTGTCACTTACAGCACCAACTGAGACAGCTGGAGGCTCAGAAGAGGCAGCAGGACCTGGTACTACGCAGGAAAAATGAGGAGGTAAGATAAACATGGTCATGTTCAGTATGGCAAACTGTAGCAAAACGTTTTGCAATGGACAACAAAACATCTTTGTCCTTTTATCCATACGGAACGTGGCCCTGCCTTCCCCCTTCGCTAGGTGACAGCTCTGAGGAGACAGGTGAGGCCCACCTCAGGGAAGGTGAACAGAAAGGTGAGCCTACCGGAGCCCCTCCAGGAACCTTCACACCGTGGCATCCCAGGCAGACCTCACTCTGCTGGGGCAGTAGCCCCCAATGGAACCCCAAGGTACTGATGGTGTGGGTGAGAGTGTGTGTGTGCATGTGTGTTTGCCATGTGCATAGGCATGATGTGTTTGTTAACCAAATAGCTACCCAGACAATCTGCGATGATCCTCTTTGCACTAACTCGTTTCACTCATCAAATACGCTGCTCCTATTGTTTATTATCTATCCTGTTGCCTAGTCACTTCACCCCTACTTATATTTACACTACATATCTACCTCAATTACCTCATGCCCCTGCACGTTGACTATGTACTGGTACCCCATGTACAGGGATGGGCCAAAATCACAAAATACAATTACAAAATACAGATACAAAATACCATAAAAGATCAATGTGTCAAAATAAACTACAACATACATATTTGTAATGTATTTCATAAAAATACATGTATTTTAAAATACAAGTAGCCGAGCCGATCAGCAACAACATTCCCAGTAACGGTTGCAAAAACGTTTTGCTTGCTATGACTGTGATATATTGTCATTCTGGATAAGCATGTCTGCTATATTACCAAAATGTAAACGCATTTATGAAAATGCACATACCAAATTGAATTGTTTCAGGGCAGGGCTCATTAGAATAATACTCAGCATGCTTTGCAAGTGTTATATACATCATTAACAGACTTTCTTATCTAGAGCAAGGGCACGTCAACAGATTTGTCACCTAGTCAGCTCAGGGATTCAAACCAGCGACCTTGTTGTTTACTGCTCCAACACTCCTAACTGCTTGGCTACCTGCCATTCATTTAGCAGATGATTTTATCACACCATAGTGCTATCAGACTGATACCAATGCAGGTTGAAAGGGGGGGACACAAAATGTGTACTACTATAAAACATTTAGGAAAGTATTTAGTATTTTGAAAATACAAAATACATTGGAGTGTAGTTCAGCCCAGTGTTATTCAAATGTCAAAATACTCAGAAGTAATTAAACCAATGTATTTCAATTCTATGTAACATAAATACTGCCCATCTCTGCATGTGTATTTTGCCAAGTTATCGTTACTCATTGTGTATGTATTCCTTGTGTTATCATTTTTTCGATATTTTCTCTGCATTGTTGAGAAGGGCCCGTAAGTACGTATACATTTCACTGTTTGTCTACACCTGTTGTTTACAAAGCATGTGGCAAATAACATTTTATTATACTTTTTACTTGATTTGATTTGTGTACATGAAATGACTCCTACTCTAGCTGAAACAGGACAACAAACAAGTCAACAACTGACCTCTGTTGAATTCCACTTATCAGGAAGTACCCGTTGAGGACGGGGAGTGTCTACACCACCAGGACAGCCCGGGCGAAATGGCAGTCTCTGGAGAGACGCATCACTGACATCATCATGCAGAGGCTGACCATCTCAAACATGGAGGCTGATATGAACCGCTTCCTCAAGGTAAAATAGATCCGCTGTAGTTTTACTGTATTGCTACTGTATTACTACCAGGTCTACTGTATTCCTATCAGACTGATGCCAACATGGTTTTCTGTCAGTGGAAAAAACGCAAAAACCGACAGGGGAGTATAAAGAGACCTATCATTTTTGCCGTTTTGGCTACACTCTAGAAAAAGGGTGACTCCATGAACCATTGCAGTCAATGGGTTCATATTTGTACCATTGGTTAGTTGAGGGGTTCTTGAAGGAACCTTTCAAGTTTAAATTTAGCAAAGATTACTGGGAGAACCTTTTTGTCGGGACATGCAGAGCACTTCAAAATATTGTTTTCACCGATGGCTTTATGGGATAGCTAGCAACTTGTAAACAATTACCCATTCCTATACGGGTACTATTTTAATACCAATGTTGAATAATACATCATTGGCTGTCAAGCCAATTATATTATATGTCTGTAGCTCCTGTTTTAATTCCCGAAAAGTTTACTGTAATGGTAATGCCATTTGTTTATGATGATAATTATTAGGTTTTGGCTTAGGTTGCTAGCTAGCTATAGTATCTTCAACCTAGCCAACACTCTTAAAAATACTTGGTTGTTTGGATGACCCAACTGCTGGGTTGCAGGAATTGGGTCACTAAGTTGGGTCGTTTACTTTAAAAATGGCCAGGTTGGGATGTTGATGCTGGGTTATTAAGATATGACCCAGCGGGTCAGATGAGAAGACTGCGGAGGGTGGCTTAGTTTAGTAAGGGTGTTGCTTTCAGATAGTTCTATTTTGCCACCCGTGGGCAGAAACATAATTCCCATTCATATTTTCTGTTGTGTTGTATTGTCATCACGTGTTATGGTTGAACACTAATAGATTTGTAGCTTTTAATGAGGCTTACAGACTTGTATGAGTTCCTCAAGAGCCTTTAGACTGGTTGGTTGTTTAGCAACTAATGTGGCAAAAAAAGACAGGGTTGGCTTAGATTTGTAGACAAACTATATTTAGTATCCAATGTTTATTGAAAACAAATACATTTGCACAATAAATACATAGTTGCAGTTGTTGGTTAGCTAGCGAATTCTTTTCATATTAGCATAGATGTGACATGAGTCAAAACAAGACATGGTATCAAGAGCAAGATACAACTAGCTGAAACGAGCCAACTACGATTTCCCATATGGCAGCTTCTTGTCATTGTTGCTGGCTATCTTGCCATCCAGAATTACAACACACCACCTTCTGCCTCATTGAAGCTGATGCATCGTTTTCGTGATATTGTAGCCCGTCTATATACAAATCCCAATGTTACTACTTTATTACTATATAAAGATGGCATTGCATTCAGAGGACTGTCATGGCTCTATAGTGCCTTCAGAAAGTATTCACACCCTTGGACTTTTCCCTCATTTTTAAAATGGATTAAATTGAGACTTTGTATCACTAATCTATACACAATACCCCAAAATGTCAAAGTGGAATTACGTTTTTAGAAATGTTTGCGAATTCATTAAAAATGAAAAGTTGAAATGTCTTGAGTCAATAAGTATTCAAATGTGCTTAGCAAGTCACATAATAAGTTGCATGGACTCACTCTGTGTGCAGTAATAGTGTTTAACATGACTACCCCATCTCTGTACCCCACACATACAATTATCTGTAAGGTCCCTCAGTCGAGCAGTGAATTTCAACCACAGATTCAACCACAAAGACCTGGGAGGTGTTTCCAATAGTTCGCAAAGAAGGGCACCTATTGGTAGATGGGTAAGAAAAAGAAAGAAGACATCGAACATCCCTTTGAGCATGGTGCAGTTATTAATTACGCTTTGGATGGTGTATCAATACACCCAGTCACTACAAAGATACAGGCGCCCTTCCTAACTCAGTTGCCGGAGAGGAGGGAAACTTCTCAGAGATTTCACCATGGGGCCAATAGATATTTTAAAACAGTTACAGAGTTTAATGGCTGTGAGAGGAAATACTGTAACTGAGGATGGATCAACAACATTGTAGTTACTCCACAATACTAACATAAATTACAGAGTGAAAGAAGGAAGCCTGTACCGAATAAAAGTATTCCAAAACATGCATCCTGTTTGCAATAAGGCACTAAAGTAATACTGAAAAAATGTGGCAAAGTAATTACCTTTTTGTCCTGAATATAAAGCGTTATGTTTGGGGCAAATCCAACACAGTACATTACAGAGTACTACTTTTCATATTTTCAAGCATGGTGGTGGCTGAATCATTTTATGGGTATGCTTGTCATTGGCTCGGACTTGTGAGTTTTTTGGGGATAAAATAAATGGAAAAGAGCTAAGCACAGGCAAAATCCTAGTGGAAAACTTGGTTCAGTCTGCTTTCCAACAGACACTGGGAGACAAATTCACCTTTCTGCAGGACAATTACCTAAAACTCAAGGCCAAATATACACAGGAGTTGCTTACCAAGACGACATTGAATGTTCCTGAGTGGCCTAGTTACAGTTTTGACTTAAATCGGCTTGATAGTCTATGGCTAGACTTGAAAATGGCTGACTACTGTAGCAATGATCAACAACCAAGTTGATAGAGCTTGAATATTTTTTTTAAATAATAGGCAAATATTGTACAACCCAGGTGTGCAAAGCTCTTAGAGACTCAGAAAGACTCACAGCTGTAATCGCTGCCAAAAGTGATTCTAACATGTATTGATTTAGGGGTTGAATACTTATCTAATCAAGATATACAGTGTTAATGTTTTATTTTCCATCAATTAAAACATTTAGGTTTTTGTCTAGATTGCTGACAAAAAAACAACAATTAAATCAATTTTAATCCCACTTTGTAACATAACAAAATGAGAATAAAGTCATGGTGTGGGAATACTTTCTGAGGGCACTGTATATGTAATCAGCAAAGTGAATATTATATTCAGAGGGATCGCACGAGATCCAAGGCGAAATTCAACGGGACGTCAGGAGACGGCATCAAAACTAGCCACTAAAAGAAAAAATGGGGGGGGGGATAAACACTGGGATTGAACACACGGTCTACGGAGCCAGAGGCTTAGACTTCTCCACCATCTCCAGCAAGTCCAGTCAGAATGAATAAGTTTTAACCCTATCCTGTGGCACTTATGTGAAAAACATATTGTTCGTGTCACAGGGGTTCATCAAATGACCTTTTCAGAGGTGTTCCTCGAGGAACCTTTGTGACCTGGATAGGTTCCCCCTGTGTGGCAATTTTTAGAACCCCAAAAGGTTCCTCCAGGCTCCTTTACTTCTAAGATCGTAAAGCAATAGGTATAAAGGAACGCAATTCGGAAACACTTTTATTATAACTCTTTCTTTCCTCCTCTCTCTCCATTCCTCCTGCCTCTTACAGCAACGTGAGGACCTGACCAAGCGAAGGGAGAAGGTGTCTCGTAAGAGGGAGAAGATCGCCACAGAGGGGACCGACACGGACCGAAGCATCCAGTCTTTGAACGAAGAAATGGATGCCATGGCGGCCAACATCGACTACATCAACGACAGCATCGCTGACTGTCAGGCTAACATCATGCAGATGGAGGAAGCGAAGGTTAGCTGACGCAAACACACACATTTTCTTCAGGAAGTTGACCCTTTCTAGTTATTAGTACAGCTGACGCCAGCACACACATTTTCTTCAGAGTTGTTATTATGACTGACTGTGATGTTGTTGGGATGCAGGAGGAGGGAGACACAGTGGACATTACCGCGGTGATCAGCTCCTGTAACCTATCAGAAGCCCGCTTCCTGCTTGATCACTTCCTGCACATGGCCATCAACAAGGTAACCACAGTACACCTGTCCCTACTGAGTTCTCTCTACCTTTTGATTAAGCGGCATTCAGGGTATTGTAAATCTACCAGCTTTATACTTATACTACCAACTTTAAGCACTATTTTTATTTCAGAGTTGAACATGCGTATCTGCTGTTCAATGGGCTAAATGTCACACCACTCTGTTGATGTCAGTGTGGGATTTATGTGTGTGTTTGTCATGTATGTAATGTGTGATTTTACTGGTACGTGCATCTCCCAGGGTCTGCAGGCGGCCCAGAAGGATTCCCAGGTGAAGATGATGGAGGGCAGGCTGAAGCAGACAGAGATCAACAGCGCCACTCAGAACCAGCTGCTGTTCCACATGCTGAAGGAGAAAGCTGAACTCAACCCTGAGCTGGACGCTCTGCTGGGCAACGCACTGCAAGGTATAGATGGCTCAGTGGTATAAACACGCTGCTTTTCAGTTCTTCATCTTTTGGTTACACTTTATTTTATAGTCCACTATTTTATCTGACATTCACAATGGTAATGATTGACCTAACAATAACAAATTATAGAAACGTATTTCCCATATTGTTTTTCTTTCGGATTCAGTAAAACATGTACTATTACATATTCTCTTAGTAAATAGCCTACCAGGAAAATACCCACTGAAACAGGACTGTAAAATAAAATGTCTCCATTATTTTAACTTTTGTTTCCTTTGATTTCTTTGTTCTGTTTTCCTGTTTGTTCACCCTGAATTCAAACAGAGATAGGTTACCTACTGGTGGGTAAGTAACAGACACCAGACTGACTGGTCCCAGAGAGCATGGGTCTCCCTTATTAAAGCCCCTCCTCCCTCTAAAACTCCCCGTTAAGACTAACCTGAGAACGTAACTTTGCCATGAGGTGGTATGTTGCCCCCTGTCGTCTGACCCCCACTTCCCTGTCTGACCCTCCCCTGTCCTCTTTGTGGATGTATAGTTTTCTCCTGTTCAGCAGACTCATTCAGGATGACCTGAATATTAAGAATCAGCACTAGCTTAAACCCTGACCCCCATGCTAACCTGAAGTTCAGGCCTTAAGTAGAGTACTACTTCAACTCCAACCTTTACTAAGTTACCCTCCTTAAAATGGAAACGTCAGATGCATCATACTAATATATAGAATACTATACTATCATTTTGATATTGTCTGACCCCTGATGTATTTAAACTGACCTCTGAACTTTGAGCCCTGTACCTTAGAGCTCTTTTGAATTCAAACTATTGTTTTGCTGCTGCTGCAGCATTAGTTTGAAAACACTGTAATGCATTTGCTTTCTTTGTGATATCCTGTAAATTGACTTTGAAAATGGTTTACCTCTAACAGTTTAAATAGTAAAGTAACACAAGTTTAGTGCTTGTAATGGGATATTTGAAAACATGCTGTGAAGCCATAACTACCCCATGTCAGAACATGCAGTAACTGAGGCATGTTGTGTATTTGAGGGCCCAGTGTAACAAGGTGTACTGTATGGTTCTGTCCTCAAGGAGAGAATGGAGATGACAGCAGTAGTGATGAGTCCTCTACCCCAGCCCAGCCACAGAGGGAAGGTAAATACCATTTGACTCAGACAAGACAATGAGGATATTGAATTTATTTTCGTCACTAAAAGCAGGAATCCTTATTGGTGAGACTGCCACATCCGTTTGCAATATTACAAAAACAAAGAAGTTACTGCAAATGAACACTGTTTTTTCCCCCCTTGAACATCATTGTACGTGAGATAGAACAGCAGAATATGTATGCAAATTTTTTATCACGTTGGGCCGCCCTTCTCACCTGTAGTTTGTCACTAAACAAAAACAATAGAAATGGACGTGGGTTATTCAGTGGCGCTGTTTCTCCTACTGCGGAATCCATCTTTAATTTCTGATGATACTTTCTTTGGGTAGTCCATCAACAAACTATCAATAGACTATGTGTAACATGTAAATTGACCCTCTATGTTTGCTTCAGTTTATTGGCCTCTGACCTCCTGAAACTGTGTGGAGAGGCCAAACCTAGGAAGGTACAGTCATCTACAGTACTTCACACACAAAGCCATTTTCTAAATGCCACTTGAATGCCATTTTCATAAAGTCTAAAGTAAAGAAGTTACTGATAAGCACTTTGAGATAAATGCTATTTGTAAAACACTCTTTATGAATGGATATGTTATTGAGTGATTGATTGACTGGATCGATCCCTCTACCACAGGCACGCAGAAGGACAACCACCCAGATGGAGCTGCTGTATGCTGGTAGTGGGGAATTTGACTCCCCTACGGGGGACTTTTCTGCCTCCCTGCTACCCCTGGCAGAGGCCCAGGAAGGGACAGGGGACATGGGGCCAGTAGCAGGACATCTCGGGGACAGGGAACTCACTGTGTCCCCCTCAGCACTGTCCACCAGGATAGCTGGACTGTAAGTCCTTATTTTGGTCAAATGTCTTTGTGTTTAGTTTTTAGAACTATAGTACAGGAAATACAGTGAGATACTTGCGGAGTAAATCCTTACCTACTGTATGTGCATTTGATGGGTCAGGCTTCACATTTTAGCAGTGTTATTGTTGAAAAAAACAAGTGCATCAGCACAAGAAGGATAGAACGTTTAACTTGACCCAGACTGCATTGTAACCTTCAATGATGTACAGTCGTGGCCAAAAGTTTTGAGAATGACACAAATATACATTTTCACAAAGTCTGCTGCCTCAGTTTGTATGATGGCAATTTGCATATACTCCAGAATGTTATGAAGAGTGATCAGATGAATTGCAATTAATTGCAAAGTCCCCCTCTTTGCCATGCAACGGAACTGAATCCCCAAAAAACCCTGCCCTGCCACAAAAGGACCAGCTGACATCATGTCAGTGATTCTCTCTTTAACACAGGTGTGAGTGTTGACGAGGACAAGGCTGGAGATCACTCTGTCATGCTGATTGAGTTTGAATAACAGACTGGAAGCTTCAAAAGGAGGGTGGTGCTTGGAATCATTGTTCTTCCTCTCTCAGCCATGGTTACATGCAAGGAAACATGTGCCGTCCTCATTGCTTTGCACAAAAAGGGCTTCACAGGCAAGAATATTGCTGCCAGTAAGATTGCACCCTTAAATCAACAATTTATCGTATCATCAAGAATGCTTCCGGGCGCCCAAGAAAGTCCAGCAAGCACCAGGACCGTCTCCTAAAGTTGATTCAGCTGCGGGATCGGGGCACCACCAGTACAGAGCTTGCTCAGGAATGGCAGCAGGCAGGTGTGAGTGCATCTGCACGCACAGTGAGGTGAAGACTTTTGGAGGATGGCCTGGTGTCAAGAAGGGCAGCAAAGAAGCCACTTCTCTCCAGGAAAAACATTGTGGACAGACTGATATTCTGCCAAAGGTACAGGGATTGGACAGCTGAGGACTGGGGTAAAGTCATTTTCTCTGATGAATCCCCTTTCCGATTGTTTGGGGCATCTGGAAAAAAGCTTGTCCGGAGAAGACAAGGTGAGCACTACCATCAGTCCTGTGTCATGCCAACAGTAATGCATCCTGAGACCATTCATGTGTGGGGTTGCTTCTCAGCCAAGGGAGTGGGCTCACTCACAATTTTGCCTAAGAACACAGCCGAGAATAAAGAATGGTACCAACACATCCTCCAACTTCTCCCAACCATCCAGGAACAGTTTGGTGACGAACAAGGCCTTTTCCAGTATGATGGAGCACCTTGCCATAAGGCAAAAGTGATAACTAAGTGGCTCGGGGAACAAAACATCAATATTTTGTTTCCATGGCCAGGAAACTCCCCAGACCTTAATCCCATTGAGAACTTGTAGTCAATCCTCAAGAAGCGGGTGGACAAACAAAAACCCACAAATTCTGACAAACTCCAAGCATGGATTATGCAAGAATGAGCTGCCATCAGTCAGGATGTGGCCCAGACGGCATCCCCAGCCACGTCCTCGGAGCATGCGCAGACCAGCTGGCTGGTGTGTTTACGGACATATTCTATCAATCCTTATCCCAGTCTGCTGTTCCCACATTCTTCAAGAGGGCCACCATTGTTCCTGTTCCCAAGAAAGCGAAGGTAACTGAGCTAAATGACTATCGCCCCGTAGCACTCACTTCCGTCATCATGAAGTGCTTAGGGACTAGTCAAGGACCATATCACCTCCACCCTACCTGACACCCTAGACCCACTCCAATTTGCTTCCCTCCCCAATAGGTTCACAGACGACGCAATCGCAATCGCAATCACACTGCCCTAACCCATCTGGACAAGAGGAATACCTATGTAAGAATGCTATTCATCGACTAAAGTTCAGCATTTAACACCATATTACCCTCCAAACTTCAAGCTCATCATTTAGCTTGAGACCCTGGGTCTCGACCCCACCCTGTGCAACTGGGTCCTGAACTTCCTGACGGGCCGCCCCCAGGTGGTGAGGGTAGGTAACATCTCCACCCCGCTAATCCTCAACACTGGGGCCCCACAAGGGTGCGTTCTCAGCCCTCTCCTGTACTCCCTGTTCATCCATGACTGCGTGGCCATGCCCGCCTCCAACTCGATCATCAAGTTTGCAGACGACACTACACTGGTAGGATTGATTATCAACAACGACGAGACGGCCTACAGGAAGGAGGTGAGTGCCCTCGGAGTGTGGTGTCAGGAAAGTAACCTCACACTCAATGTCAACAAAACAAAGGAGATGGTCGTGGACTTCAGGAAACAGCAGAGGGAGCAGCCCCCTATCCACATCGGTGGGACAGTAGTGGAGAAGGTGGAAAGTTTTAAGTTCCTTGGCGTACACATTACGGACAAACTGAAATGTTCCACCCACACAGACAGCGTACCAGGCGTTCTTCAGGTGGCTGAAGAAATTCGGCTTATCACCGAAAACACTCACACATCTTTACAGATGCACAATAGAGACCATCCTGTCCGGCTGTATCACCGCCTGGTACAGCAACTGCTCCGCCCACAACCGTAAGTTTCTCCAGAGAGTAGTGAGGTCTGCACAATGCTTCACCGTGGGAAAACTACCTGCCCTCCAGGACACCTACACCACCCGATGTCACAGGAAGGCCAAAAAGATCATCAAGGACAACAACCACCTGAGCCACTGCCTGTTCACCCCGCTATCATCCAGAAGGCGAGGTCAGTTACAGGTGCATCAAAGCTGGGACCGAGAGACTGAAAAACAGTTTCTATCTCAAGGCCATCAGACTGTTAAACAGCCATTACTAACACTGAGTGGCTGCTGCCAACATACTGACTCATCTCTAGCCATAATGAAAAAATTGATGTTATAAATGCATCACTAGCCACTTTAAACAATCCCACTTTATATAATGTTTACATAACCTACATTACTCATCTCATATGTATATACTGTACTCTATACCATCTACTGCATCTTGCCTATGCTGTTCAGCCATCACTCATTCATATATTTTTATGTACATATTCGTATTCATTCATTTACACTTGTGTGTGTATAAGGTAGTTGTTGTGAAATTGTTAGATTACTTGTTAGATAATACTGCATGGTCGGAACTAGAAGCACAAGCATTTCGCTACACTCGCATTAACATCTGCTAACCATGTGTATGTGACAAATACAATTTTATTTGATGTGGCCCAGAAGTTAATTGACAGCATGCCGGGGAGGAGTGCAGAGGTCTTGAAAAAGAAGGGTCAACACTGCAAATATTGACTCTTTGCATCAACTTAATGTAATTGTCAATAAAAGCCTTTGACACTTGAAATGAAATGCTTGTAATTATACTTCAGTGTGCCATAGTAACATCTGACAAAAATATCTAAAGACACTGAAGCAGCACACTTTGTGGAAATTAATATTTGTGTCATTCTCAAAACCTTTGGCCACGACTGTATATGACTTCAGCTGATCATCCAGTGGGTATCAATTGAATTGTCTCTCTCTGTGTTGTGTAGTTCTGGAGTCTGGTCTTCGATGGGAGCTGAGAGTAGATCACTGGAACGCTCACCTCGAACACCCAGGAGGATGCTAGAGAAGGGAGGACAACCTCCCTTAGACGTCAAGGAACACACACCTATGGACCCCAAAGGACACCCGGCACGAGAGACAAAGTCACACATACCCACGCCCACAGCCACCGAGAAGACTAAAATCACAGACACCAAACAAACGTAAGAGCCGTTGCATGAAGCCGTTAACACACCACTACACAATGTTTGCCACAAATGTCATGTTTTGTACGACGTCCCGATGGTCATAGTAGTACCTACGTCTTGTGTTTCAGGATGGAAGAGTCGATTATATATCATGGACAAAGGTATGTAACACTACTGTATGTCTATCTATATACTATACTACTGCATATATCTAATTTCCTAACACAGGGGTTCCCAAACTTTTTCACTCTGGGCCCCCGTTCCAGCATTGAGGAACATCCCTCTAGCCCGTGCCCCCCCTGCCCCCCACAGTTTGAGTCTGTTAGGACAGTTAAGTCCTAACAGACTTAATACATTGTCTTTTGTCCCTGTTACAGAGGGGTGATCAACCCCGTGTCATCCCCTAAGAGCAGCCATACTGCCAGACTACAGTGTGTCTATGTGGCTGAGGGACACACCAAACCTGTCATGTGTGTCGACTGCACTGATGACCTGCTCTTCACTGGCTCTAAAGGTACAGCTCTCTAGTTCTATAATGTTCGGAAACTAAATCAACCCTTGACCTCTAAACCATGACCCTAGAGACTTCTCACACCTGAAAGGCTCAGATAAGTGTAAGTCGTATTATTTGGTATTAGCTTCATCTAGCTTTCTGGTATGGTTGATGGCGTGTCTGTCATATATAACACTCATCGGAACCCCTAACCATCGACCTCTAACCCCTGCGTCTGCGTGTGTTTGTATGCGTGTTTTGTCAGATCGTACGTGTAAGGTGTGGAACCTGGTGACTGGTCAAGAGATCATGTCTCTGGGAGATCATCCCAGCAGTGTGGTGTCTGTTAGATACTGTTCCAGCCTGGTCTTCACTGTCTCCACCGCTTTCATCAAGGTCTGGGACATCCGAGACTCCGCCAAGTGCATACGCACACTCACGTGAGTATATATATATATATATATATATATATATACACAAACACCAGGAGTATTTATATACACCTCTAGTAATAAACCGAAGACCTTTGTTATGTCAACAGTTGCAGTTGAGCATGCCAAGTTCCTTTTTCAACACATTCTAGGAGATTCTAACACATTCTAGGAGATTCTAACACATTCCAACACAGCTCAGGGAACTTCAGATTCTTATTGGCTACATGAAAAAAGTATTTAACAGTTAACCCACTGTTCCCAGGCCGTCATTGAAAATAAGAATGTGTTCTTAACTGACTTGCCTGGTTAAATAAAGGTAAAATTAAAAAAACATTTTTTTCTTTTACACAATGTCATTCCCATTGACATGGTATTATATGTGTGTGTGTCGCAGGTCGTCGGGCCAAGTGAGTTCAGGGGACAGCTGTGTGTCTCTCAGGTCCCTGTCCATCCCTCCAGGAGAGAACCAGATCAACCAGATTTCTCTGAACCCTACGGGATCCTACCTCTACTCCGCCTCCGGCAACTTAGTCCGCATGTGGGACCTCAGGAAGTAAGAATGAAGGCCAAAAAAAAAACTGTTTTTTTTTTTCCCACCAAGAGTAGTTGAATATCTTGTTTAGTTTAAGGAAGGACTGGAGGTGGCACAAAATGAAGATAAAAGGAGAGAAATTGCATACGCCAGAACAGGCACAGGTGCTGAATGTAGAGTGTAGGAAAGATAGCTAGTGAATGCTTGTCATTACTTCACAGTATGATCTTTAGTTGTACCAAAGAATCCTAGATCGGAACTCCCTGAACTCTCCTTGAACCCTGACCTTATGCTCTAGGTTTGTGTCTACTGGGAAGCTGACGGGTCACCTGGGTCCGGTCTTGTGTCTGACCGTCGACCAGATGGGCAACGGTCAAGACGTGGTCCTAACTGGGTCCAAGGACCACACCCTGAAGATGTTTGAGGTGACGGAGGGTGTCCAGGGCAGCATTGTGTCCTGTCACAACTTTGAGCCACCACACCAGGAGTGTATCGTCTCTCTGGCTGTTCAGGGGAACAGCCTCTACAGCAGCTCCAGAGACTACTGCATCAAGAAGTGGGACCTGTCCCGGAAACGACTAGTACAGGTGAGACATACTGGACACTAGCTGTATATTCAGTACTGCTAGTACCTGAAAGTGAGACGAGGCACTCAAAAACATACAATAGCTGTGATTTTCACATTGCATGTTGCTTTGTAAGCATCAAATCTTGTTCTGTTGAATTGTTTTTGCTAGCTGCAACATTATCATCATTATAAGACCAGTAATGGTAGTAAACAAAATGTATTGTCCCAAGGAGTTCTTTTTCAACAGTTTGTAGCCCTGTTTTGACCTAGTGCGTACTTGCTTCCTCCACAGCAGGCGGCGAGCGCCCACTCTGACTGGGTAAGTGTGCTGGGTGTTGTGCCAGGGTGCCCGGTAATGCTGAGTGCAGACAGGGGAGGTCTGCTGAAGCTGTGGCACGCTGATACCCTGGCACCGCTAGGAGACCTGAGGGGACACGACAGCCCTGTTAACGGATTGGCTACCAACAGCAGCCAACTATTCACTGCCTCAGAGTGAGTTTATCGCCTAACCCTAACATGACCCTCGAATGCCATAGGAGTCTGACCATAACCCCTACCTTCAGAGAATATATCTCCTAACTCTGACCATGATCCCGTTCATACCCTGACCCTAACCCTCTGAGTAAATCAACCCACTGTTACTATAATAACAAAGCCATAGTTTAACCTAAAAGAGAGATAATCAAACCTCTGATACACATGTTGATCCAGCGATGTCATGTTCTTTCTTGTGTGACAGTGACCGGACAGTGAAGATTTGGCAAGCAAAGGGTTCTTTGGAGGAAGGCATCCATTGACACTGAGAAGGAGACCTCTGGACTGTGACCGGACACAACTCTGGGGACCTACTAGATTACTCTGGATCTACTACAGCCTATGGATGTATTGCTGCCTGCTGGATCTACTACTCAATCTATTTGCTTGCTGCTCTGCACAATGATCCGTGGATGAAGGACCTCCGAAGATGGTCACAGGGCAGATGACCAGCCCTGACACACATATGACCCCTTGAGTTCACCAACACAAGACGTTCACTCGACAAGGTTGGAGGAGAGTAGCACAGCAGTCATGGTATTCACCTGAAGGACAGTGAAACTCCAGTGTAATGCCCATGGTTCTGTCTCATGCTGTGTCCTCTCTATACATATCGTAGAGGAATCATCCACTACAGTGCGTGGAATCACGCAGGCGGGGGGGATGTCTTCTAAATAAAGGCCCTATGGAGGTTGGTTTTACTTCAGCTGTTACTGCCAAACCCTATGGGACACTCATATAGCCTTAGCGGGGAATAGGGATATCTCAGTAGGAATAGCACAGTGAACTAATGGTGTGGGACGGTGTAGCTGATCTCTGCCACAGAAACAAAGCTCAATGAGGGTGTGTCGTCATCATACTACAAAATGTGCTTGTGGATTTTCATCTCAACCAAATTCAAGTGTTGCTTTTAATGTCGTTACCTGCAGATTGTGTGTGACCAAAGTACAAACCTTCTCTGTGTTAGTCAACGGGCTGTGATGAGAGTATCTTTAGCCAACGTTGTACTTGCCTGTGTACAGTACCTCTATCGTGGTCTTACTCTCTTTGTTTCGTGCAAGTACATTCAAACCTCAAACTACAAAAAGTGGTTTGATCTGTAATTTTCTGTCAAAGTGTTTGTATTTACGTGTGTTTTCATGGTGACTTTGAAACCTCCAAAGTTCTGAGCTTCCATTTCATGTTTGTATCCAATGGCCTGCGTCAATCATTTCAGAGCCCAGGTAAAGTGAGGTTACCTGTGCACAGGCGTATGCCCCATCTTTAAATCAACTCAAAAGTGTATTGGTCGCATGCACAGATTTGCAGATGTTATCGCAGGCGCAGCGAAATGCTTGTGTTTCTAGCTCCAACAGTGCAGTAATACTTAGGAATAAAACATTTCTGAGTGAGCTTTCCTGTACCCACGTATTCCATTCCCCCAATCTGATTCAGGAACGGGCTGAACAGAATGGAACAAAACATAGAGGTGTGTGTTATTATCAGTGCCTGTCAATTTTATACTGTAGATACAGTAGTACAGTATCACAACCTAATCTGTGTGGACTAGCCCAGGATCTCTAGATTGGGATGACATAGGTTTTATGACCACATCTTTATGTAAATAAGAATCCGTTTTTCTTCCTCCTGGACATATTGTGCGCAAAGTCCGACTTTTTAGTGATTCTAATTTCATATGCAGTGTGGAAATAAATGTCATCTGTCAAAAATAACATGAACTGGTATATCTTTCAACGTGGAGATGTGTGTTGCCATAATGCCACCAATTGGTGGCAGTGTAATACAGTATCACATTAGGGAACATGACACGGTTTCAAAACAGAGAAAGCTTTGGAGCGGGAGATTTGTTTCCCTTCCTCCTGTTCTTCGTTAGATATTCAGTTCAGGCCGTTTTTAATTTTTTGCAGGAAAACAATTCTATCCGATGTCCATGAACCAATCTCCTTGACAGGTGCCCTTACTTTTGTAGTAAATTCCTGATAGCACAGGTGGATTTGCAAATGTTCATAAACGCAATGCAAATCAACCTGCTTTCTAAACGTAGATCTTTGGTTGGGTCTGTTTTCTCATTTGTTTGTAGCGAAGGTAAAAGCATTGCAAGAATTCCATAAAGGCATATCATAGATCCAAGGTATAAACCATGGTAAGAACTATACAGTATGCTCTCTATATACCTGTGAATTCCCACTTCCTGCATGGTCACCTGTGTGCCTACCTATGCATGTGACCCATGACCCAACATATGTGGGGTCATCATGGGTCGCTGGTTACATAGGCACAACAGTGTATACATTTATTGAGGAGGAACTACGATGAAATCCTTGTTTTTTTCCATTATCTTCTTTGTCCTTTTGATAGCACTGCAAGGTGGAATCATCATGTTCCGTACATCCCCTGAAGAAGAGAAGTGATGGGTTGGTGCATCAGAGTTTCATGTGTACAATAAGAACAGAACAATCTCTTGCACCATAAACACTGCATTACTTCTGTACCACGGACTATTTCCATTTTTAAACACTGTTCCAAAAACCACAAGCTACTGTATATTTAAAATAAAATAAAAATTGCTAGCAAGCATCGGTCAATACTGAAGCCACTTTTTCAAAACTCTTCACAGTCTGCATTACCAACATGCATCTTGGCCAAACAGTTAATCTCACCTCCAAAATTGACTCAAACCACCAAAACACTTCATTACATTTCTCAAAATAAGCTCGTTCGACCAGAACACTGGCAACAATTCTCTCTCAGAAAGCATACATTGTCATTCATAACACACTGAACTAAAAAACACTAACAACAGGGAGCATTACATAAATGATTAACTTCTCTTTGAAGTTTGAATGATTTTTCACATAAATCAGTATTTCATTATATAATAAGAATAACACCTTTTCACTTTATTGACTGTACTAAAGTATACGTAACAAGAATTAATCAGAAATGCCGCAATTTGCTTCAACAGACTTTATTTTTTTCTATCTTTGCATCTAGTAATTTACTTGTGAAAAATAAAAAGTTGAAACAAATTCCTGAAACTCCAGGGCTGCAATAATAATTACCAACAAAAACATCAACAACATGTATAGTATAATCACTCATACTGTACAGTACTGTGAGGGTTCTAGTTCTCCCTCTCTCCTGCATTTGGCCACAAGTTCTTGTCAACATGACACCTTATGTCTTCTCTGGCGATGCATCTTGGACAGTATTTTCTGAAATGTCTAATCCAACCCTGGCAGTCTTCAGGAGAAGTTTCTCCACACCCCACATTCATGGCATCCAGTAAGGACATCTGGTGATGTGGAGGGGGGGTCATAAACCTTCCACCTCCACACAGAGAAAAACTCCTCTATGGGGTTTAGGAAGGGGGAGTATGGAGACAGGAATAGTTCTGACATCCTGGGATGTGCAGCAAACCAGTCTGACTGCAGCAGAGTAGTGGAATGCCACATTATCCCACACAACAACGAAGGTAGAGGAGTTTCTTACCCCTCTGCTGGCACAAGTCGATTCTTCAGGTCATCCAGAAAATAAACGAGTCTCAAGCAGTTGCCGTACCAGGCGGTGATACATCCGGACAGGATGCTCTCGATTGTGCATCTGTAAAAGTTTGTGAGTGCTTTTGGTGACAAGCTGAATTTCTTCAGCCTCCTGAGGTTGAAGAGGCACTGCTGCGCCTTCTTCACCACGCTGTCTGTGTGGGTGGACCAATTCAGTTTGTCCGTGATGTGTACGCCGAGGATCTTAAAACTTTCTACCCTCTCCACTACTGTTCCGTCGATGTGGACGGTACTGCTCCCTCTGCTGTTTCTTGAAGTCTACGATCATCTCCTTTGTTTTGTTAACGTTGAGTGTGAGGTTATTTTCCTGACACCACACTCCGAGGGTCCTCACCTCCTCACTGTAGGCCGTCTCGTCGTTGTTGGTAATCAAGCCTACCACTGTAGTGTCGTCTGCAAACTTGATGATTGAGTTGGAGGTGTGCATGGCCACGCAGTTGTGGGTGAACAGGGAGTACAGGAGAGGGCTCAGAACCCACTCTTGTGGTGCCCCAGTGTTGAGGATCAGCGGGGTGGAGATGTTGTTACCTACCTTCACCACCTGGGGGCGGCCCGTCAGGAAGTCCAGTACCCAGTTGCACAGGGCAGGGTCGAGACCCAGGGTCTCGAGCTTGATGACGAGATTGGTGAAGAGTTTTGACAGTGTGACTTCAGTATTGACCCATGCATGTTAGCAATTAAAAAACTGTAATAGAATGTGGTCCAGCCATATAGAGTTAATTCAGTGTTCCTAAAATAACCATGATTCTTACTGCCCTGTCAACACAATCTGACATATTTTATTGGTCTAATCACTGCATTGTTTCTCCATCAATTATTATTTCCATTTTAAAACGCTGAACATCAGAGTTTTAAAATAACCATTATTCTTACTGCACTGTCAGTATATTCTGATAGGGTTTCTTGGTCTGTTCTATGTTTCTCGGATTTATAACATACTTTATCCCAAGTTAACACTAGGACCCAGACGGTACTCTTATAGTTTCATAATAAATGAATGTACAGACTGACCTCAATAGCGGCTACATGGGATAAGAGTTCCCGTCCGGGGTTATTTTAAGCTCAATCTATATGGGTTTGACAGGGATCTTCTGTGCTTTTCTGAACCTGGTTTGGTATCCTTTATACCTGAGGGAAAAGAGCTGAGGTGTATGGTAAATAGGTTGTGTCCCACATGGAACCCTATTCCCTGTATAGTGCACTACTTTTCACCAGGGTCCATACTCTGTCCAAAAGCAGTGTATTACACAGTATAGGGAATGGGGTGCCATTTGGGATGCAGCCATTGTAGCCAGAGACTGATAGTATTTTTAGGCTTTGGAATTTGTAATGGGGATTATGTGACTCCCTACATTCATCCAATCTCTCTTGGTGTGTGTGCGTGTGCATGCGTGTGTGTGTGTGTGTGTGTGTGTGTGATCATATTAACCCTGCGAATCATTGCTTGAATCATCACTCCCTTCAGTGCCTGTAGATACACAGGTAGATGTTTCTGCAATACCCTTTATTTCCCTGTTATGTCACAGGTTGTGTCATTTGGCTTTTGGAATAAAGGGTTGACCAAGAGAGGGAGCAAGATAGATTGATTCGACTGAGAAACAGTGAGAGGGTCGATGCCAAACACAACCATGCTTACCTCACATACAGGGAATAATGTGCCATTTTGTACCCAGCCAGAGTGAGTTTCCTGGCATCTGCTGGGGGAGGATAGAGAGGGTGGTGAGAGGATGGAGAGAGGGACGAGAGGAATAGGGGAAGAAATGTCAGGGAGATGTTCTGGACCTCAGTACACAGATCATGGGGTTATGATGAGGTGTATTTTATTACATAAGGGCATTTCCATTTAAAAGACCCATGAGCACCAACATGTGAAGTTCATGGGAGCATATCAAATTGGGTGTCAAATGAAAGAGTCTATGTTTTTGGGAAGTTAAGGCATAGATTCATTTTTCAACCATTTTCTATCTTAAAAATGTGGCATAATTAAAGGCTTTGATTTCTGGATAAACAGATGGAAAGGGGGTCTTACAAAACATTCACCAGAAGTTAAATGATATCAGAAATACGTCAAAACACAATAATGTTGACATAGAGACTGCCAACTAATATCAATGTTTTGGAGAAATGGTTTACCTTCTGTAAGTTCAAGGAATATTGCCTTGTGCCTTGTATACGCATCTTTGAGATATTTTCTCATTTCTCTCCCTCATGAGGAGGGAGGATAATTAAAGTTTGCAGACGTAACAAGCAGTGGTAGACTTACCAATTCATTAAAGTGATTTTACTGATATTAATTTTGTTTATGAATTATCAAGTGATTAAAACTTCGTCATTCGGTTATCATACTGTTATGTTCAGCTCATAACTGTTTTTTCTCTTTCTTGTCACATTGTGATCAAAACAAGAATGTTATAACAGTCTGGACTACCCCTCCCTCTCTCTCTCTCTCTCTCTCTCTCTCTCTCTCTCTCTCTCTCTCTCTCTCTCTCTCTCTCTCTCTCTCTCTCTCTCTCTCTCTCTCTCTCTCTCTCTCTCTCTCTCTCTCTCTCTCTTTGTGTCTCTCACTCTCCAGTTAATGTCACCCCTCCCAGCTCTTACTGACACCTACCCATGACCCCTCTCTCTTTCCCTCTTTCCATTTACATTAACTAGCATCCTCACCTGCTGAGCGCCGACCAACACCAGACGTCCATGGACGTTAAAAAGTAGTTGAAATTTGATCAGTCTACCCTAGCCTTGGTGTTAATGTCCACAGACGGACATGACTGGACCAAATCTGAACCTATCGTAGAAGTGTGTTTCACAAGTTTGGTGTTTCACAAGTTTGGATTGCACAGTATAGTACAGTATACATTACAATAAGTAGAGTACAGTACAGTACAATACAGTTCAGTACAGTACAGTCAGTCGAGCAAGTAGAGTACAGTCCAATACAATACAGTACCGTAAAGAAAAGTAGAGTATAGTACAGTACAGTAAAGTACAGTAGTACTGCACTGAACTATACTGTACTGAACTGTAATGTACTGTACTCTACCCTACTCTGCTCTGCTCTGCTCTGCTGTGCTGTATTGCACTACAATTTACCTCTACTGTGCTGTGATGTCCAAACTTGGGGAGACATAGAGAGAATGACAATCAAATCCATAATTATGCATTTCTGTGTAGTACAGCTCAGGGACCCATGATGTAATTATGTTACCATAATTCTGTTAACGGGTGTAAATACTCTTCACTTACTGTAATTCAATAACCAAAAGAGATTTTTTTCTAACTCAAGGAGCCATGTTATAACTTCTGGAAAACGTGGTCACATAAAAACTTGAGGGAGATTTTACCAGCATTCCGTTACCAAAAGTTTGCATCTGCACAGTTCTTCCACTCAATTCGTTTTTGTACATTTTTCAGTGGAAATTGTTCAAAGTAGTCATTGTTCATAAAGTTGTATGGTTTGTTAAACTGTGAAATCAGTATTTTTTTTGTTTTTGCACACATTTTAAAGTAGGATTGCCCATATACCTTGCAGTAGGCTCACTATCATTAACACATTGACCTGTTACAGCTGAGTGGGCAGCTGACATTATAGGCTGTTTCATTATATTCAAGCTGCTCTGTCGGGGTGTGTAGGAGGGCACTCAATACAAGTGGGGTCAATTACTCCTGGTCTGAGAGCGCAAGACTGTTGCCATACATACACGTCACTAAATAGAGTGAAATAGGCCTTACTGTATAAAACATTAGAGGACACAGGCATGGACTTCCTCGTGGAATCCTCTTTCTCCTGACCTGTGTGGTCATGTGTTAAATAGGCTACCGTGTTACTTTCACCCGGATTCCTCACACCTATGAGTGGAAATGGATGCTGTTTCATGTTTTATGCATATGTTTATACAGTAGTGTATACTGTGTGTGTCTCTGTCTCTCTCGTTCTCTCGTTCTCTCTCGCTCTCTCTGTGTGTGTGTGTGTGTGTGTGTGTGTGTGTCCATGCATGTGCGCATTCCGCGTCATGACTGTGTGTTTTGTGTGTGTGCGTGCATGTGAATGTACATATTTCAAAGGATCTTTTGGGCATCACTTACAGTAACTCTTTGATGAGTGCTGGCTGGTTGCCTAAAGGTGTGGTAATGGTTTCTCTCACCAGCTAACAGAGGGTCTGTTTTTGAGCTATATTTAGAGGTGGAGGTCAGGCCTGAAAAATACTGGGTAATGAAAATGATGAGCCACCCCTGGGATCAAATGTCTTCTATCCAAACATAGTAAACACATACTTTCTTTGTAATTACTTTTCCTGGTGTCGGGAAAATTATGATGGGAAAATAAATAATAAAATATAATTTGGAACACTTTAAGACCTATTACACACAGACACACACACAAACACTCGCTCTATCTATTATTATAAGTCATGACAGGGGCAGTGTAGCTTAACTCCTATTTGATGACTAGTGTCCTTACTGTAGGTATCTTATGAATGCCTGTTATGATTGTAGACTATTTATCAGATGGGCATCTGTGGAATTATTTTGTCTAAGGCGCACATTCCGCTCGCAGCGCAAGTAGGTGACGCTGACTGTTGAAGTGACATCAACCCACCGCTAGTAGCCTGCTTCGGAGCATTCCTCTTCGTTCAGTCCACATGCATTCATTCTCGTTTCGCTAAAGGAGGTGTAGTTTGTTCGATTGTTGCTGCTGAAAGGGGTTGGACAAAAATATTTTTCACCATGAACAACTGTAATAGCTTCGTCAACATGGCGTCGATAGGAGATTTCGACCCGCTCAATGCTTCCATCCCCGCCACCAAAGTTGAAATCACAGTGTCTTGCAGGTAAGATAATGGCTTCAGTGTAACCCATTTTTTTGTCGGGTGTTGTTATGACTGTTGTCACAGTAGAAGGATATGGAATGGGCAAGTATTCCGGGTTTTATCTGCCATTCCAATTGGCCAACTGTCAAACAAGTTCTGCTTGTAGTGACATTTTGAAAAGTCAATGTTGTTCAGCCAACCGCACTGTTTCTGATTATTTTTAGGCTACATTGTATCTAGATAAGAGTGAGGTGTTGAAGTTGTGACTTTGTTTTAGTTTTGGGTGGTAAGTTTACAATTCACTTTCGAACTGTAGTCTATCAGGTATTTAATAGGCAGTAACCTGGGATTCTGCCTGTTAGAGGACTGGCAATGGATATCAACAGGCGTTAATAATAGGCATCGTCAACAATACCAACATTCCCTATCTTGGTATACTGCCGTATGTTAGAAGGCTGTTCTCACCGAATAATTTGACACTTGTTTTATTCTGACCCGTGGCTTGTTGTGGGCTGTCACTCACGATCTGATCAGAGGAACATAAATAGATTTACATTGACCTTTTACAAAAGGTAAGCTATATGCCAGGAGTAGGCTAGTGATTTGATGTAGCATAGCCTACGTGCAGCGACAGTCAGACTAGTGTATGTGCGTGTTGAGGGTGTATCACTAGCCGGTTTATACCCACCCTGACTCTCTGGAGCCGTGGCTTCCGGTTGCGTAACGGCTCCCCCAGTCCCTGCCAAACCTTGTGTAGTATTTAAGGGGTCCCTTAAGAATAGATCAACTGAGGGAATGCTGGCCTCACTGGAATGGGAATCGTAGTGTTGTCACTGGACTGTCACTCATGATTTAATCAACTGATAGTGAAGGAAAAACGACACACACAGTGAGACTTTGTAAGCGCTCAGTAACACGTCATAGTGAAACAAAGTGGTGGCCTTCTTAGCAAGGAAATTCCCGTTTGATCTCTCACAATGGACTCAATTGAATAAAAGGGAAATAAATGTCGCAATAACCACACACAATACACAATAACTAGTTACACAATATCTGACCATACCATGCGGAACCAGTAGTCTACTTGTCTAGGGGAATCAATCCATTAAAATGTGTTATTTCTATCACCTCCAGGGAACAAGTCACATATTACCCCTTATGTGTCAGCCTCTGAAGAAGAGATGGAGGGTTGTGGCACTATATACATAAGGGATGTTCGGTCAATTCTGGTACTGAGTCACGCTCTAGTGCCTGCTGGGCATAGAGGGGGTCTGTAGGGAATGCCTTCACACTCATTACAACCCAGAGAGGAGGTGAGGTACCATGGTAACGCGGCCAGGTGTGTGTGTGTCCGTGCCTGAAAGGCTCTGATCTCTCGTGCTCTCTCTCTATCACAACACTACACACACACACACACACACACACACGCACTATGCACGCACTGTGTGTCTGACGAAGGGATAAGAGTCCCTCTCTATCTCTCATTCTGACTTACTTTCTTCTCTCTGCCCAGAGCTCCAATGAAGGCCCAGACTGTTAGTACAGATAACTATATCTTTTCCTGCCTGCAGTCATCTGATGTCATGTTTACATGTGGGTACGATAGGCTACTGTAGGTGGATGGCTCTGCTCTGGTTAGGTTGGGCTATGCCTATTTACTGTCGTCATGACACGGTAAAGTTCAGTTAATATGAATAAGTTGGTGAATATTTATGAGGTGTTCTTCTCTGCTAGATTTCTCAGTACCCCTCGGATCCTCCTGGGTAAATTGATCCCTGGCTTGCTGTAATATAGCGGGCCTAACTGTTTCAGGAAGTATTTTATTGTACGAGCACTGTATTCCCAATCCAGTGATTGGTTCTACCTCTCTGTGAGTGTGAATGCATGAATTGTTCGGATATTGCATTATCTTGCTATTTCCGCACCTGGCACATAAATCTGATTTGTGGTATCTGGCTGGTTGTCTCTGTGGTACTGTAGTTTAGTGTGCGGTTCCCTGTTGTTTAGGGGAACATCACTCATGTGTGGTGTCTGGCTGTGCTTATGGTAATCTGTGGTGTCTGGTTTTCTCAGTGCTTGTTCAGGGATGTGTCTAATCAGTGATAGGAGCACAGATGTCAGAGCTGGAGGCCTCATTACCTCTCTGATTGAAGAGGAGGGCAGGGGGGCACCAGGAGCTCCATAGGGACCAGGGGTACATGTTTGGGCCCAGCTGTGTACCCTTTTTCCCCTTTTCTCACTCCCTTTCTCCCCTTTTCTCACTCCTTTTCTCACACCTGTCACTCGTCTCTCGCTCATTCCTCTCTTTCCCTCTCTTTTTCCTGGATACCCGTCAATGTGTCTGTCCCCTCTCCCTGTCGCTTTCCTCTCTCCCCTTCCTCCTCTCTTTCCACCTCTCTCCTGGGTTTTCTCTCCCTGTCAGTGTGTAACTGACTCTGACTCCGTGCTTCTACACCTGCATTGCTTGCTGTTTGGGGTTTTAGGCTGGGTTTCTGTACAGCACTTTGAGATATCAGCTGATGTACGAAGGGCTATATAAATAAATTTGATTTCATTTGATTTTGACAGTGTCCTTAGATGTCAGATCTCCCTCTCCATCTCGTTCTCTGTGAGACTGCCTCTCTTACCAGCACAACTGTCACCAATTGGCTGACTTAATGACAGCCACTATTATCAATCCAAAAGTTTTGTGGTAATTTTTTCTTGAGTTTATTTCAGGTTGACCATGCCTGACTGTTTCTCAATGCTTACCCTCCCTACTCCCTAAAATACTGTTGTTTGAGGGAGTAAGTTTGTTTTGGGTTGAAACACAGCACAACTTCAGGGATAAGAAACCCCCTGGTGTGTTCTCCAAACACCAAAATGTAAATAAACATGTTTAATTATAAATCTACAAATCTAATCCAGACAGTCAGTGAAAGCTTGCTGGGCCAGTGCTCCCTTTAAAAAAATGTATCTCAATGGGATCATTGTGGTAACGCCATTGCGCTAACGCTAGTTAGCAATTCCGCCAACTCCAGTTGGCAACTTCCTTCTAACTGCACACAGAGAGATAAAAATGGTATCCAGAAGTTCATCTGACTCTGGGAAAGTAGATAAAGGGCTTCATTGCTAGACGTTGGATAGAAAAACTAAGCAAACCTTCCCTCAGCCCACTTTCACCTTCTGAACAAATTCATATTTTAACCAATGTCTGGATTTCAGTTGGGTTACTTCAAACAGTTAAAATATTTCTCCCCTGGCTGTTGGAACAAAATTCTCTCTCTCTCTGTCTCTCTCTTTCTCTGTGTAATGGCTTGGCAGCCCTCCTGTATCCTGTCTGTCTGCTTAGTTTATGGAACTGAATGGTGGCCTTTAATTTGAAAGGGTAAATGGAAAGTAAGACTGAGAGTGGAAACATGGCTCTAAGTGTGGGTCGCCTTGGACATCTTTCAGGTGACAGTCATAGGGTTATTGACGATGGCCAGTTTTGAGCCTGGATGATGTCAGATATTCATTAGCTAGGGGACGGGAACGGGGGGGTGTTGTGCACAGACTGGTGATTCGCAGACTGTTGCGGTTCATCATTCGCCCACGTTGTCTTATAGTAATGATGCCACATATGCTCCCGGCAGGCCCATTTATTCAGGAAACGTTTAAATATTTGTCATTTAACTTTGAAAATATGTTACCTTTTTTATATGTGGCATAAAAACAACCAGTCAATGTTTTAATCTGATTTAAGCTACTTCAAAAGTTTCCTTTAGGCATATGCACGTTCGTCCAAAATATCATTCCAGCATCATCAAAATGGCTTGACATTAACCAGGTTTCCATCCAACCTTTTTGTGTGAGTGAAGTACATGTCTGATAACAACTATCACGCTATCAAGGGAAAGCATGCAATTGATTAAGGCTTCAGATGAAATAATGATGAACTTCACAGGGTGCTGAAAGTGCGAGGTGATGAGCTTGATGCTCCTTTCAATAAGTATCGAGGGTCTTATTCTGATGACATGATCATCGATGCTTGGCTGCTGTTTGACAAATAAAAATGATATCGAGCTTTTGTCCATAATAATCTCATCGTGTAGGTTATACCCACACTGTATCTGCGAGCTGTGTGCTAGAGCGCACGTGCCTATACCAGACTGGGAACATTCGCTACCTAAACAATTGTTTTTTTGTGGTAAAACCATCAGTGGGTTAACTGCCTTGTTCCAGCGGCAGAACGACTGATTTTTACCTCGCCAGCTCGGGGATTCGATCCAGCAACCTTTCGGTTACTGGCCCAACGCTCTAACCTGCCGCCCCCAGGATACAAAGTGTGCGAGCTAGGTTACTCACTTTAGACCTGTCCAGGACTCACAGATCACCATGGATAAAGGAAAGGGAGGCAACAAGAGGAAGCTGTTGTCGAATATTGACACGCAGCCCTGGCTAGAAATAACAGATAAGAGATCAAATAAGAAAAATGGAATTAATCTGGGTCGTGTGAATGTAAACTTCCCCTTTCTCTGTCAGAGACTAGAACCTGGATCACATGAATGATTTGTCCATACCAGGCGAAGGCAGGCGGAACATTCCAATATCCAATGCGCACAGGCATAAAACATGTGCACAACACACACAGACACACATTTGATTGGCTCCAACCCAACAGTCACAAGTGATAATAAAGACGATTCACTCTTATCTGCAACATACTTTCAAGTATAGATCCAGACCTGTCTTTTTTATGATAGAAACCCAACAACACTCAACTAGTTCCTTGCTTGTCTTGAAGGTTATTTTTGGTGCTTTGGTTCCCTCTTTGTATTTCCATTTTGGATCCATAAAGATCAGCTAATGGCTTGTATTGGAGAAGTGACAAAAGTGTCTGGATGGATTGATCTGAGACTGGCCATGCTGTGGCCTGGTTCAATACGACTCGGAGAAAGACAGGAAGATACCTCCATTGTATCTCACATAGGAGAGGTGGTTGAAAAGAGAGTGAAAGACAGGCAAAAGACTGCTGATCCATGATCAATGGACATTTGGCTGGAACTGTTGGAGCTGAATGGATTTTGGAAGACCTTACAGGAGCAAAGCAATCAGTGGGATTTGCAATTTGGCTGAAAACATATGGAGCTGAAATGAAATTGGAAGACATGGTCTCTGAGCCTGGGTAATGGCCAGTGTGTGTGTGTGTGTGTGTGGGTATGGGTGGGACCTGCCATGTAATAGGGTTTGGGTCTGCTTGGGGAGTCTAGCACACCTCGTAAAGATCCACACACAGAGGAAATGACTATTGACCGCTCCAACTACCCTGGGCTCTGAGGTGATTTTCTACATGGCTGGAAAAAAAGTTCCACAGAATTGTGTGCAATTTGCATGTAGTGTGTTTAATCTGCATTGCTGGGAATTGCCAGGGACTTCACAATACAATTTTATCACGATACTTCGGTGCCGATAGAACATGTATTACGATTATATATGTATTTCAATCCGATACTGTGATTTTTATTGCGATTTGATGTTCCGAACATATTGCTCACTATGTAAATGCATGAGAAAACGAGTTTCGATTAGTCAGGGAAATAAAAGTGGTGAAAACAAGTTAGCCTGGCTCACTATTTAAAAACCTACAGTAACACATTTTTACAATAAAAATAATATTGCGATGTGTAACTGTATCGATTTATTTTTCACCCATCACTAGTAATCTGTGTGATTTAGCGTGTTTCTTTGCTTCCATGCTCATTGTTGAACCACAGAAGGTAAAGTTTGTGACTCACATTGGATTTGTTTTTCCTCTTTCTCTCTCAATTCAGTTAAATTAAAAGGGGCTTTATTGACATGAGAAACAAATGTTTACTTCGCCAAACCAAGTGAAATAAACAACAAAAATGAGAAGAAACAAAACAAAAAAACGATCAGAAATTATACTGAACTTAAATATACACACAACAGGTAAAGTGTTGTTTCCATGTTTCATAAGCACAAAATATAGAGGTACAGGGTGAGACCCAGATGCAGACACGGGAGACAGATGGTTATTAGTATCCAAGGGGCAGGCAAGAGAATGGTCGTGGGCAGGCAAAAGATCTTGGTTCGCTCGCTCTGACTAGCCGTTGGATTGGGGTTGGAATCCGGAGGACAGGCTGGCTGACGACCCAATAAGGGTGCAAAACGGTTTCCAGAACTGAGACGAGAACTGAGAACCCCGGTCGGAGACCATGTCTACCGGGAGTCCGTGGATCCTGAAGACGTGCTGCACCATGAGCTGGGCCATCTCTTTGGCAGAGGGTAGTTTGGAGAGAGGGATGAAATGGGCGGCTTTGAAAAACCCGCTTGTTACCATCAGACGGAGGGAGCCCAGTGACAAAGTCCAGGGAGATATGGGACCAGGGACGATGAGGGACAGGTAGTGGCTCAAGGAGGCCAGAAGGGGCTTGCCTCAGAGTCTTATTCTGAGCACAAATGGTGCATGCGGCGACGAAGGCAGAGAGGCATCAGGAACCATTGTGGGCCTCCAGAAATGTTGTCGAAGGAAGGCCATGACATGTAAGCTCTGAGGAATGAGCTCATTCCAGGACCCGGGACCGGACTGAATTAGGGACGAACAACCGGTTAGCTGGGCCCCCTCCAGGGGCAGGCTGGGAACGTTGTGTCTTGTGGACCAAGGTCTCAATATGCCAGCCCACAGCAGCCACAAGGTATGAGGTAGGGAGGATGGTCTCGGAGTCAGATGATTTGGCAACGGGACTGTACAGGCAGAGAGAGGGCATCAGGTATAACATTCTTGGACCCTGGGCGATAGGAAATGATGAAGTTGAACTTGGTGAATAACAGAGCCCACCAGGCCTGCCTGGAGTTAAGGCGCTTGGCTGTGCGGAGATATTCCAAATTCTTTGGTCCAATCCAAAAATGGATGTTCTGCTCCCTCCAGCCAGTGTCTCCACTCCTCCAGTGCCATCTTGACCACCAGGAGTTCTCGATTACCCATGTCGTAGTTTCTTTCTGCAGAGTTGAGATGATGGGACAGGAAGGCACAGGGATGGAGCTTTTGGTCCTGGATGGATCTCTGGAACAGGACAGCCCCCACTCCAATGTCAGAAACATCAACCTCAACCACAAACTGACAGGACGGGTCCAATCCACTACTGCTTTCACCTTTTCCGGGTCCATCTGGACATATCCTTCAGCGATTACATATCCCAGAAAGGAAAAAAACAGGATGTTGTCGAGGTAGAAACGATTTAACATATCCCGGAGCACATCGTTTACCAGGCCCTGGAAGACCACACTGGTGTGACCAAACGGCATGACCAGGTACTCATAATGTCCACTGGCAGTGTTGAAGGCTGTCTTCCACTAATCCCCTTCGCGTATCCAAACCATGTGGTAGGCATACCAAAAGTCCAGCTTGGAGAAGCTGGTAGCGCCCTGGAGATGTTCGAAAGCTGAGGAGAGGAATGGTAGGGGGTAACGATTCTTGATCGTTATGTCATTAAGGCCCCGGTAGTTAATGCACGGACGCAGGGTCTTGTCCTTATTTTCCACAAAGAAAAACTATGCGCCGGCAGGTGATGCAGAAGGACGGATACCTCCAGCAGCCAGAGAATCCTCAATATACTCCTCCATGGCCTTGGTCTTTAGGATAGGGAATATAGCCGACCACGAGGCGGTGTGGTACCTTTGAGAAGGTCAATGGCACAATCGTAGGGACGATGCGGGGGAAGAGAAATCCAAGGCTTGACTTAAGCTCTGCGAAGGCCGTCTCTGGGACGGCTGCGCTGCTTTGAGGCAATGAGAATGGCAGAACGGACTCCAGTGCTCTAGTGTCCATGGGAACAGAGAGGAGTTGAGTGGGGATACCTAATTCAGAAACTAGGGTAGCGTCTGTAAAACTCTCATCTAGCTCTGCCCAGTTGCATATGTTCCGGTGTATCTGACTCACCCGTCGCCGATGATTCTTGAGGGAGCTCGGGTGGCTTCGGGTCTTCTCGGAAATACTGCCTTCGGGGACTCCCGGATTCGTTCGGAGATGAACGAGCAGCAACAGATGCATGAGTGTGCCCAAGACCAGACCACCTCTCACTCCTGCGTTCCCGTAGATGCCCATCCATCCTAAGAGAAGGGCGAGGACAGGTGAAACAGATCAGGGTGTGACACAAAAAGCTTATTTCTCTCAAATGTTATGCACAAATTTGTTTACATCCCTGTTAGTGAGCATTTCTACTTTGCCAACATAAACCATCCACCTAACAAGTGTGGCATAACAAGAAGCTGATTAAACAGCATGATCATAACACAAGTGCACCTTGTGCTGCCGACAATAAAAGGCCACTTTAAAATATGCATTTGTGTCACACAGCACAATGCCACAGATGTCTCAAGTTTTGAGGGAGCGTGCAATTGGCATGCTGACTGCAGGAATGTCCACCTTAGCTGTTGCCAGAGAATTTAATGTTAATTTCTCTACCATAAGCCCCCTCCAGCATTGTTTTAGAGAATTTGGCAGTACGTCTGACCGGCCTCACAACCCGCAGACCATGTGTAACCACGCCAGCCCAGGACCTCCACATCTGGCTTCTTCACTTGTGGGATCATCTGAGACCAACCAATATCCAGCAACCGGACAGCTGATGAAACTGTGGGTTTGCACAACCAAAGAATGTCTACACAAACGGTCAGAAACCGTCTCGGGAAGCTCATTGTACTCACCAGGGTCTTGACCTGACTGCAGTTTGGCGTCGTAACCGACTTCAGTGGGCAAATGCTCACCTTCGATGGCAACTGGCATGCTGGAGAAGTGGACTCTTTATGCATGTATCCCAGTTTCAACTGTACTGGGCAGATGGCTAGTATGGTGCCCTGTGGTGGGGTTATGGTATGGGCAGGCATAAGCTTCGGCCAACGAACACAATTGCATTTTATCGATGGCAATTTGAATGAGGTAGCGTGACGAGATCCTGAGGCCCATTGTCGTGTGCCGCCATCACCTCATGTTTCAGCATGATAATGCACGGCCCCATTTCTCAAGGATCAGTACATAATTCCTGGAAGCTGAAAATGTCCCAGTTTTTCCATGGACTGCATACTCATCAGACATGTCACCTATAGACCATGTTTGGGATGCT
This sequence comes from Oncorhynchus nerka, assembly GCF_034236695.1. Taxonomy (NCBI): domain Eukaryota; kingdom Metazoa; phylum Chordata; class Actinopteri; order Salmoniformes; family Salmonidae; genus Oncorhynchus; species Oncorhynchus nerka. Next base: position 36,563,224 of record NC_088403.1, read on the forward strand.
CTGGATTATGGCTGGGCGATATGGCCTAAAACTCATATCTTGATATTTTTTTATATCTTTTTTACTTATGCGCGAGTCACGATATATATCTCGATTTAAAAATATATATATAAAAACATCTCTAAACTTTGTTGTACAATTTAAAGGTCAAATATACATTACATTTAAATCTGTCAGCAATAATCTAATGAATTCAGAGATTGTAAAATTATACCTCGACTGAATATATATGCCTTCCACAACCATAAAACCCACTAATAATGTCATTATTTTATCAAAATAGTTGTACTGACTTTTCTTTTCAATAAACACTGATTTGGCTTTCAGGTCTGTCTATAAAAATGCTCTTTTTGTTTACAAATTTAACCTGAACCATGCATAATGCACATTTACTAACAATGCAGTAGGCATTGTAGAAAATTAACACTGTTTATGAGACCAATCTCTCAAGCACAAACCACATTCTAGTGCTAGTGAGTAGCCAGCTAATATTTGTATTTTAAGTTTAGCCAACTTGGATCTAGGTATAATTTCACAAGCTCTGAATTCATCGAACAAGGCAAAACAGTTGAATTGTTATGAACACAACCTTCTGTTCGTCTCCAACTGTTTGAACAGCATGCTAGCCTGTCCACTTTGTTCAGCGGTATGTAGGCCACAAATTAGGTAGGCCACAAATCATGTGGCCTACCTAATTTCTTAGAATTAGAACGAGTTGCAAATTCCTTATATAATTATTGTATGCTTATTGCACATTTATAAAACACGACTAAACAGCTAGTATAACAATCTTAATTGACTAAAATGCTGCTAGCGATACGTGGTACCATAATGTGCGTGCGACCAAACAGAATGAATGTTCATTGGTACATCCGATTTAGTAGCGTCTGCTCGAAATTTTGAGGGGATGAAACATAAACAGGTTCTGCCCCTGAACAAGGTAATTAACGCACTGCTCCTAGGCCGTCATTGTAAATAAGAATTTGTTCTGAACTGACTTGCCTAGAAAATTAGGAATTCTATATACAGTTGAAGTCGGAAGTTTGCATACACCATAGCCAAATACATTTAAACTCAGTTTTTCACAATTCTTGACATTTAATCCTTGTAAAAATTCAGCAATTTATTTTAAGAATGTGAAATGTCAGAATAATAATAGAGAGAGTTATTTATTTCAGCTTTTATTTCTTTTATCACATTCCCAGTGGGTCAGAAGTTTACATACACTCAATTAGTATTTGGTAGCATTGCCTTTAAATTGTTTAACTTGGGTCAAACGTTTTGGGTAGCCTTCCACAAGTTTCCCACAATAAGTTGGGGGAATGTTGGCCTGAAGCAGGTTTGTAGGCCTCCTTGCTCATACACGCTTTTTTAGAACGTCCCACAAATTTACTATAGGATTGAGGTCAGGGCTTTGTGACGGCCACTCTAATACCTTGACTTTGTTGTCCTTAAGCCATTTTGACGCAACTTTTGAAAGTATGCTTGGGGTCATTGTCCATTTGGAAGACCCATTTGCGACCAAGCTTTAACTTGATGTCTCACACTGATGTCTTGAGATGTTGCTTCAATATATCCACATAATTTTCCACCCTTATGATGCCATCTATTTTGTGAAGTGCACCAGTCCCTCCTGCAGCAAAGCACCCCCACATCATGATGCTGCCACCCCCGTGCTTCACGGTTGGGATGGTGCTCTTCGGCTTGCAAGCGTCCCTCTTTTTCCTCCAAACATAACGATGGTCATTATGGCCAAACAGTTCTATATTCATTTCATCAGACCAGAGGACATTTCTCTAAAAAGTATGATCTTTGTCCCCATGTGCAATTGCAAACCGTAGCCGGCCTTTTTTTATGACGGTTCTGGAGCAGTGAGTGTCCTTGCTGAGCAGCCTTTCAGGTTATTTCGATATAGGACTCGTTTTACTGTGCATATAGATACTTTTGAACCTGTTTCTTCCAGCATCTTCACAAGGTCCTTTGCTGTTTTTCTCGGATTGATTTGCACTTTTCTCACCAATGTACGTTCATCTCTAGAAGACAGAACGTGTATCCTTCCTGAGCGGTATGACGGTTGCATGGTCCCATGGTGTTTATACTTGCGTACTATTGTTTGTACAGATGAACGTGGTACCTTCAGGCGTTTGGAAATTGCTCCCAAGGATGAACCAGACATGTGGAGGTCTACAATTGTTTTTCTGAGGTCATGGCTGATTTATTTTGATTTTCTCATGATGTCAAGCAAAGAGGCACTGAGTTTGAAGGTAGGACCTTGAAATACATCCACAGATACACCTCCAATTGACTCAAATTATGTCTATTAGACTATCAGAAGCTTCTAAAGCCATGACAACATTTTCCGTTGGTCTGTGAGTATCTGTCCTTTGTGAGTTTGGCTTTCGTGCTGCGTGTATTGTGCACTTGTTATTACGGGTCTCGTCCCGTCCCGTGTATTGTTGTGCATTTGTTATTATGGTTCTTGCCCCGTGTAGTGTATTGCAGGTTTCGTCCCGTGTATTTATTAAAGGTTTTAACTCACTTTTTTGTTTGGGTTACATCCCTGTGTTTTTGTATATGTGTTTGTTTTGGGCTTCGTCTCCATGCCTTTTCATGGCATTTTGTATATTTTGGGTGGAGTATTCAACTCTCCTATTACGAATTCCTGCACCTGTCTCCAATCAGTTACGTGACAAAATAACACATGGAATCATGTAGTAACCAAAAAAGTGTTAGTTTTGGTGTCTTCGGTATTATTCTACAATGTAGAACATTTGTAAAAAATAAAGAAAAATCCTGGAATGAGTAGGTGTGTCCAAACTTTTGACTGTTCCTCTATGTCAATAAGGTGTTTTTTAATTAAAAAAAAAAATCTTTAATACATTTGCAAAACAATCAAACAGATTCTACTTCGTCATTATGGGGTATTGAGTGTAGGTTGATGAGGATTTGTATTTATTTAATACATTTGAGGCTGTAATGTAACAAAATGTGGAAGAAGTCAAGGGGTCTGAATCCTTTTCGAATGCACTGTATACAAGTATTTGTAGTTTATATTGATACATTGTACTGATTTAAATACACCTCCCATCTTGCCAATAAAGTCGTCCATGGTCATGTGACCTTTGGAACGCTACATGGTGGGAGATACTGGTGGATGTTCTCTTCAATGACCAGAACCTTAATGGTTAACATTTAAGGCATTTGGCATATGGTATGCTAGACATTTCTGCGTCCCAAATGTCACCCTATTCCCTATAAAGTGCACTATTTTGAACAAGGCTCATATAATAGATTCCTGAATACATCAATAACCATAATTACAAGTCAACAGCACTTGCTCTAAAGAGCTCCTCTCTTCACACCGCCAAGCGCCTAGTCAGCCTACACTGAACTCACTTCAATCACCCGGTGACATATTGCTTTTTTTTGGCCCTGATCTTTCTTTTTGGAAGAGTGTGACCCTCAACTTAACTCCAGTTCCTTTCACTACTGTAAGCACTTTGCTTGCAAAATGCAAATAAAACAAAATCACATTTTTGCCGTGAAGGGTTTTTGTATGGATTCGTGAAATTACTTTTTTTTTTTACTATGTAATTCTAAGATTAAATATTTAATGTTATCATGCTTGGTTACTTTATATATGTTTAAATATAGTATGATTAGTTGAAGGTATGTTAGCACTTGGCTGGAACACAGCTCTGCACATCACATGGGTCCTTTGCACCAGATTTGAAGAGCCCTATCTTAACTGTATAAATCACAGGCTAAAGTTTTTTGAATGACAGGTGAAGGTTTGAGTGACAGCCACAGGTGGTCATGATTCTTTCTTCTCAGCCTTTTCACTGTTGGAATATTATAAACAGGCAGTTAGGGGTCTGGGCCTCACAACCTGACTCTGTCAGTCACTGTCACCATGGTGATATCGAGGCTGACAGACTGCTGGAGAAGCAAGTATCCATGTCCACATCTGTTCCTCTCTCTCTGTCTCTCTCGGTCTCTTTCTCTCCGTGCTAAGAAATATGTAGTCTTGCATGTGTGTATCAGTCATTTGTGTGTGTGTTTGTTCATGTACTCTAATTTCCATATACTTAAATGACAAAGATGTCAACCAGATGCCATCAGATAGAAACGCTACAGTAATGATTTACGAACATGTCGTAATAAGATTTAATGGACCCGTCATGTCCTCCTCTTGAGTCATATAGAAAGAAGGAGGGAGAGAAGAGATGGTTTGAGAGAGATAAACAGAGGGTATGACTAACACACACACACAGACAGACTCGGCACATTCCAGTGAGTGGGGTACTCTCATGGGCCTAATATAGTAATCCCCACCCTGGTCACATCTCTCTTGTAGTTAATATTCCTCTGGGTGTCCCCTCTCTCATCTCTACCCTGGGGAGGCAGACAAACGCTCTGCTCTTCTCTGCACTGCTTAGGGATCCCCTGGCTCCCGTTGGCCTGCTGCCCTGCCATGCTGCTGCCATACTGCCAGCCTTAACAGCCTTTCCTCTACTGGGCTCTCCTCTCTGCTGGAGGACTGGCACAGTGGAGCAAGGGAAGCGGGAGTGTAAGAGAGGGAGCGAGGTGGAGGAGGGGAAGAGAGTGGAGAGAGAGTTGGAGGAAAGGTCAGAGAGAATCTTAGCGAGAGAAACAGACAGACAGAAAAGATATCACCTTCAATCAATCAGAATGGGTTCTCAACAGAATCCATGAATAAAACAATGACAATTCAGTAAATGTGTTATTGTGCCTAGCTAAGATGGGATACATTGATAGATGATGGTAAGACCTGAGATTGAGAGGGGAAGGGGGGGGGTGCAGGGAAACAGAGTGAAAAGAAAGAGATAGAGATAAGCATATTAACTACATCTGCCAGGGTTTATAGTAAATGGTAATGCCTAGTTGTGTCTCAGAAGAAGGGCTATACTTCTGTGGCATGTCACTCATGACCACCACTGAGTTTGCATGTTGACATAAGAGTGGATTTGCCTAATAATGTAAAACATGGCAAGCACAGGTTGAAATATTAATTGTGTGTTGTGTGTACGAAGGTGATCGCATGCGTACACATTGCCTAGTCTCTTTGCTCACCCAGCCCAGCTTGTCAGTAAAAATTAGGGCAGGTCTCTCTGAGAGAGGCACAGAGAATATACAAGCCACAGCGCTGCTGATGCTCTCTTTCTCTCTGTGTGTGTGTGTGTGTGTGTGTGTGTGTGTGTGTGTGTCTATGAAAGAGGTATACTTGGCGAGAAATGATAATGTGTGTTAGAAAGAAAGAGGGAGGGATAGGGAGAAAGATATAGGGAAAATGTAGAGAGAGGGGAGACAGAAAGACAGACAGACATAGCTTGCTTCTACCTGTGGAGCTGGGCTCAGTGACCTGTTGAAAAGCCTCCTCATATTAGCATGCTCTGTTGCTCCTGTTCTCTCCAGATGTTGCCAATGTTGCCACACTCATATCCATGTCCTTTCATACAGTACAAGCCGCCATGGAAATAGAAAACCATTTAATTTTTTTTATTTCACCTTTAATATTAACCAGGTAGGCTAGTTGAGAACAAGTTCTCATTTAAGAACTGTGACCTGGCCAAGATAAGGAAAAGCAGTTAAGACACATACAACAACACAGAGTTACACATGGAATAGACAAACAGTCAATAATACAGTAGAAAAAGTATATATACAGTGTGTGCAAATGAGGTAGGATAAGGGAGGTAAGGCACTAAATAGACCATGGTGAAGTAATTACAATATATCAATTAAACACGGGAATGGTGGATGTGTAGAATATGAATGTGTAAGTAGAGATACTGTGCAAAGGAGCAAGATAAATAACTAAATACAGTATGGGGATGAGGTAGTTGGATGGGCTATTTACAGATGGGCTATGTACAGGTGTAGTGATCTGTGAGCTGCTCTGACAGCTGGTGCTTAACCTCTTCAACCTATGGGGGCGCTATGTCATTATTGGATAAAAAGACGTGCCCGTTTTAAGCGCAATATTTTGTCACGAAAAGATGCTCGACTATGCATGGGATTGACAGCCTTGGAAAGACAAAACTCTGACGTCTCCAAAACTGCAAAGATATTATCTGTGAGTGCCCCAGAACTAATGCTACAGGCGAAACCAAGATGAAACTTCAAACAGGAAATGAACAGGATTTTTGACGCTGTGTTTACTAACGTCTCCTTATATGGCTGTGAATATGCTGTGAACGAGCTTATGCGCTCTGCCGTTCATCCAAGATGTCTGCAGCATTGTGGCGTATTTGTAGGCATATCATTGGAAGATTGGCCATAAGAGACTACATTTGCCAGGGGGCCGTCCGGTGTCCTTTGTTTAAATCGGTGCGCAATTGTCAGTAACACTCATTTTGCCATGGGATACAGACAGAGAAGCACACTTCCAGGAACGATACCACATTGAAGAGATATGTGAAAAACACCTTGAGGATTGGTTCTAAACAACGTTTGCCATGTTTCAGTCGATATTATGGAGTTAATTTGGAAAAAAGTTCGGCGTTTGGATAACTGAATTTTCGTGTTTTTTTGGTAGCCAAACGTGACGCACCAAACGGACCGATTTCTCCTGCACAAAAAATCTTTCAGGAAAAACTGAACATTTGCTATCTAACTGAGAGTCTCCTCATTGAAAACATCCAAAGTTCTTCAAAGGTAAATTATTTATTGAATGTTTTTGCGAAAATGTGGCCTGCTAATGCTAACGCTAAATGCTAACGCTAAATGCTAGTTTGCTATGGTAGAGAAGCATATGTTACGTTATGGTAATGAGCTTGAGGCTGTAGTCACGATACCGGATCCGGGATGGCTCGACGCAAGAAGTTAAAGCTAGTGAGAGAGATATGAGTCTCCAGCTTCAGTGATTTTTGCAGTTCATTCCAGTCATTGGCAGCAGAGAACTTGAAGGAAAGGCGGCCAAAGGAAGAATTGGCTTTTTTGGGGTGACCAGTGAGATTTACCTGCTGGAGGGGTGGGTGCTGCTATGTTGACCAGTGAGCTGAGATAAGACGGGGCTATACCTAGCAGAGACTTGTAGATGACCTGGAGCCAGTGGGTTTGGTGACGATTATGAAGCGAGGGCCAGCCAATGAGAGCGTACAGGTCGCAGTGGTGGGTAGTATATGGGGCTTTGGTGACAAAACGGATGGCACTGTGATCGACTGCATTCAATATGTTGAGTAGAGTGTTGGAGGCTATTTTGTAAATGACATCGCCGAAGGATCGGTAGGATGGTCAGTTTTGCGAGTATGTTTGGCAGCATGAGTGAAGGATGCTTTGTTTTGAAATAGGAAGCCGATTCTAATGTCATTTTGTATTGGAGATGCTTAATGTGAGTCTGGAAGGAGAGTTTACAGTCTAACCAGAAACCTAGGTATTTGTAGTTGTCCACATATTCTAAGTCAGAACCGTCCAGAGTAAAGGTCGACCAATTAATCAGAATGGCCGATTAATTGGGGCCAATTTCAAGTTATGACAATCGGAAATCTGTATTTTTTTTGCGCCGATTTGCAGATAAAAAAATATATATATATTTTAAAAAATAATAATAATTCACCTTTATTTAATCTTTATTTAACTAGGCAAGTCAGTTAAGAACACATTCTTATTTTCAATGACGGCCTAGGAACGGTGGGTTAACTGCCTCGTTCAGGGGCAGAAAGACAGATTTCCACCTTGTCAGCTCTGGGGATACAATCTTGCAACCTTACAGTTCACTAGTCCAACGCAATAACGACCTGCCTCTCTCGTTGCACTCCACAAGGAGACTGCCTGTTACGCAAATGCAGTAAGCCAAGGTAAGTTGCTAGCTAGCGTTAAACTTATCCAATAAAAAACAATCAATCATAATCACTAGTTAACTACACATGGTTGATATTATCTAGCATGTCCTGTGTTGCATATAATCTGACTGAGCATACAAGCATACAAGTATCTAAGTATCTGACTGAGCTATGGTAGGCAGAAGCAGGCGCGTAAACATTCATTCAAACAGCACTTTTGTGCGTTTTGCCAGCAGCTCTTCGTTGTGCATCAAGCATTGCACTGTTTATGACTTCAAACCTATCAACTACCGAGATGAGGCTGGTGTGTCCGAAGTGAAATGGCTGGCTAGTTAGCGTTCGCTAATAGCGTTTCAAACTTCACTCGCTCTGAGCCTTGGGGTGGTTGTTTTCCTTGCTCTGCATAGGTAATGCGGCTTCGATGTGGTGGCTGTTGTCGTTGTGTTGCTGGTTTGAGCCCAGGGAGGAGCGAGGAGAGGGACGGAAGCTATACTGTTACATTGGCAATACTAAAGTGCCTATAAGAACATCCAATAGTCAAAGGTTAATGAAATACAAATGGTATATAGGGAAATAGTCTTATAATAACTACATTCTAAAACTTCTTACCTGGGAATATTGAAGACTCATGTTAAAAGGAACCACCAGCTTTCATATGTTCTCATGTTCTGAGCAAATAACTGAAACGTTAGCTTTCTTACATAGCACATATTGCACTTTTACGTTCTTCTCCAACACTTTGTTTTTGCATTATTTAAACCAAATTGAACATGTTTCATTATCTACTTGAGGCTAAATTGATTTTATGGATGTATTATATTAAGTTAAAATAAGTGTTAATTCAGTATTGTTGTAATTGTCATTATTACAAATACATTTTAAAAAATATTTATTTTGTATTTTTTAAATCTGCCGATTTAATCGGTGTCGGCCTTATTGGTCCTCCAATTATCGGAATCGGCGTTGAAGAATCATAATCGGTCGACCTCTAGTCCAGAGTAGTGATGCTGGACGGGCGGGCAGGTGCGGGCAGATCGGTTGAAGAGCATGCATTTAGTTTTACTTTCATTTAAGAGCAGTTGGAGGCCACGGAAGGAGAGTTGTATGGCATTGAAGCTCATCTGGAGGGTTGTTAACACAGTGTCCAAAGAAGTGCCAGAGGTATACAGAATGGTGTCGTCTGCGTAGAGGTGGATCAGAGAATCACCAGCAGCAAGAATTAAAAAATATATTTTTTACATAATGAATAAGAATAATAGTGAAGACATAAAAACTATGAAATAGCACATGAAATCATGTAGTAACCAAAAACATTGCTCAACAATATTTTGTATTTGAGATTATTCTAGATGGCCACTGTTTGCCTTGATAGCAGCTTTGCACACTCTTGGCATTCTCTCAACCAGCTTCATAAGGTAGTCACCTGGAATGCATTTAAATTAACAGGTGTGCCTTGTTAAAAGTTGATTTATGGAATTTCTTTCTTTAATGCGTTTGAGCCAATCAGTTGTGTTGTGACAAGGTAGGGCTGGTATAGAGAAGATAGGGTTATCTGGTAAAAGACCAAGTCCATATTATGGCAAGAACAGCTCAAATAAGCAAAGAGAAATGACAGTCCATCATTACTTTAACCTGTTACTCCTACCCCCTACTTTTTCGAACATTCTGTTAAAAATCGCGCAACATTTCAGCGCCCTGCTACTCATGCCAGGAATATAGTATATGCATATGATTAGTATGTGTGGATAGAAAACACTCAGACGTTTATAAAACTGGTTAAATCACGGCTGTGACTATAACAGATCGTGAGTTTCATCCAAAAGCGCAGGAAAATCTGATCACTGAAAATGGAAAAATATATCCCTTGAACCCATTGATAAAGGTGAACCACATTTAATGGGGCTGAGGTTGCAGTACCTACAGCTTCCACACGGTGTCTAGAGTCTTGTCATTTGCCTACTCTTTGTTTCTTGGTCAAACAGATGCAAGGCAGCACAGTTCTTCAGGTCTAGGACCGGATATTTTGGTTGAGATTCTACCCGGAGATTTTTCCAGACGGACAGCTATAGAATATACTTCGTCTCGTGATTAATTTGATCGCTTATTAACGTTTACTAATACCTAAAGTTGCATTACAAAAGTATTTCGAAGTGTTTTGTGAAAGTTTATCGTCGACTTTTTGAATTTAAAAAAATGACGTTACGTTATGAAACGCTGTGTGTGATCAACGAAAAAAAAGTCTACATAGAACGATATCTAGGCTATATATGGACCGATTTAATCCAAAAAAAGACCCAATAGTGATTATGGGACATCTAGGAGTGCCAACAAAGAAGATGGTCAAAGGTAATGAATGTTTTCTATTTTATTGTGCGGTTTGTGTAGCGCCGAATATGCTAATTATTTTGTTTACGTCCCCTGCGGGTCTTTTGTGGTGTTACATGCTATCAGATAATAGCTTCTCATGCTTTCGCCGAAAAGCATTTAAAAAATCTGACTTGTTGCCTGGATTCACAACGAGTGTAGCTTTAATTCAATACCCTGCATGTGTATTTTAATGAACGTTTGAGTTTTAACTAATACTATTAGCATTTAGCGTAGCGCATTTGCATTTCCAGAGCTCTAGATGGGACGCTTGCGTGCCAGGTAGAAGCAAGAGGTTTTAAGACATGAAGGTCAGTCATTGTGGAAAATTAAGAACTTTGAACGTTTCGTCAAGTGCAGTCGCAAAAACCATCAAGCGCTATGATGAAACTGGCTCTCATGAGGACCGCAACAGGAAAGGAAGACCCAGAGTTACCTCTGCTGCAGAGGATAAGTTCATTAGAGTTAACTGCACCTCAGATTGTAGCCCAAGTAAATGCTTCACAGAGTTCAAGTAACAGACCCATCTCAACATCAACTGTTCAGAGGAGACTGCATGAATCAGGCCTTCATGGTCGAATTGTTGGAAATATACCACTACTGAAGGACACAGATAAGAGAAAGAGACTTGCTTGGGGCCAAAAAACACAAGCAATGGACATTAGACTGGAGGAAATCTGTCCTTTGGTCTGGAGTCCAAATTTGAGATTTTTGGATTCTAACTACTGTCTTTGTGAGACGCAGAGTAGGCAAACGGATTGCCTCCATGTGTGGTTCCCAACGTGAAGCATGGAAGAGGTGTGGGGGTGCTTTGCTCGTGACACTGTCAGTGATTTATTTAGAATTCAAGGCACACTTAACCAGCATGGCTACCACAGCATTCTGCAGTGATACTCCTTCCTATCTGGTTTGCGCTATCATTTGTTTTTCAACAGGACAATGACCCAACACACATCCAGGCTGTGTAAGGGCTATTTGACCAAGAGTGATGGAGTGCTGCATCAGATGACCTGGCCTCCACAATCCCCCGACCTCAACCCAATTGAGATGGTTTGGGATGAGTTGGACCACAGAGTGAAGGAAAAGCTGCCAATAAGTACTCAGCATATGTGGGAACTCCTTCAAGACTGGTTGAGAGAATACCAAGAGTGTGCAAAGCTGTCATCAAGGCAAAGGGTGGCTACTTTGAAGAATCTAAAATATATTTTGATTTAACACTTATTTGGTTACTACACGATTCCATGTGTGTTATTTCATAGTCTTGGTATCTTCACTATTATTTTACAATGTAGAAAATAGTAAAAATAAAGAAAAAAACTTTTAATGAGTAGGTGTGTCCAAACTTTTGAGTGGTACTGTTTGTGTCTAGTCTGTTATTCTGTAGTATTCCCATTTGTATGAGATACAATCACATCTAAATGAAGAAGGTACACTGCATATATTTCCCTAATTTGTTTCTGTATCAGGATCTCCTTCAATGTGGAGGTAGATTAGACTCCTAGCACTATGTTCACTACTACAACAGGCAGAAGGAATCTCACAGCTTGAGAGTGTTTTTTGTTCTTTGGTACTGTGGCTGTATGGAAGCTCAGATGTAATATTCTACACCACACTTTGAGTTACAATCGGCACACTGTGTGTGTTTGGCAGAGCCGTTTTCTTCCATGGTGGTGACTGTATCTAGTTCAGTGTGATGGTGTATTCTCTGTGGATCCATTATCTAGGCCACACTGGGAAGAGAAAGTGAAGAGAGAGGGGAGCAAGAGGTGAGAGGGAAGGGAAAGAGAGGGAGGAAAGGCCCTCTGTGAGATCTGACTTTGTTCTGGGAAAAACCCCTCTCCCACACCAAGGAGAGAGGACAGAAGAGGAGAAGACAGGAGAGGAGAGAATGTGAGAAGAGAGGAAAGGAGAGAAAATGTTTGCTCACATTTACAATCTTACCTCCTTTCCTCTCCCCTCTCCTTTTATTGTTTTCTCTCCGTGCAGTGAGAGTGTTACCGGTGACCAGCAGGACCGTAATATCCCTGGTTAAGTCACAGTTTCACAGATCAGTGCCTGGTGTTGCAGTTTTTTTCCTTCTAATTCTGAAGTGCCTTTTCTTACTCTACATGGGGTGGGGCTGTAACTGTACTGTGTGTGTGACTTCATTCCATTCAGGTAAAATCTATTTCTTGAGGAGCACAGTAGAGGATGATGGGTAATGTAGGTCAGGGTCCTGGGGGTCTGCCACATGTTCAGCGGGTTATCATGGTAATGCTGTCATAACCAAACAGTGGCGATCTCTCATTTGTGAGCCGATCATAGAGACATGCTTGATATGTTCATTAAATTAAATGTCTGTACGAACACATCTCATCAGAGATAGCGAGAGGGAGAGGAGAGAGGCAATGAGAAGAGAGAAGGGGGATACTACCAAATCAATTTTTACTTTTCATGTTGTTTAGCAGATGTTATTGTGGGTGTAGCGAAATGCCTGTGTTTCCAGCTCCAACAGTGCAGTAATATCTAACAATTCACAGCAATACGCAGAACCTAAAAGTAAAATAACAGGATGAGCAATGTCAGAATGGCATAGACTAAAATACATTAGAATAGAATACTGTATATACATATGAGATGAGTAAAGCAAAAATATGTAAACATTATTAAAGTGACTAGTGTTCCATTATTAAAGTGGCCAGTAATTTCAAGTCTATGTATATGGGGCAGCAGTCTCTAAGGTGCAGGGTTATGTAACCGGGTGGAAGCCGCCTAGTGATGGCTATTTAACAATCTGATGACCTTGAGATAGAAGCTGTTTTTCAGTCTCTCGGTCCCAGCTTTGATGCACCTGTACTGACCTCGCCTTCTGGATGATAGTGGGGTGAACAGGCAGGGGCTTGGGTGGTTGTTGTCCTTGATCTTTTTGGCCTTCCTGTGACATCGGGTGTTGTAGGTGTCCTGGAGGGCAGGTAGTTTGCCCCCGATGATGCGTTGGGCAAACTGCACCACCCTCTAGAGAGCCCTACTGTTGCGGGCAGTGCAGTTGCCGTACCAGGTGGTGATACAGCCCGACAGGATGCTCTGAATTGTGCATCTGTAAAAGTTTGTTGGTTTCAGGTGCGCCTTCTTCACCACACTGTCTGTGTGGGTGGACCATTTCAGATCTTCAGTGATGTGTACGCCTAGGAACTTGAAGCTTTCCACCTGCTCCACTGCTGTCCCGTCTAGGTGGATAGGGACGTGCTCCCTCTGCTGTTTCCTGAAGTTCACGATCAGCTCCTTTGTTTTGGCGACATTGAGTGTGAGGTTATTTTCCTGGCACCACGGTCCCAGGGCCCGAACCTCCTCTCTGTAGGCTGTCTCAGTTGCACAGGCCAGGATTCAGTCTCAGGGCCCCAAACTTAATGATGAGCTTGGAGAGTACTATGGTGTTGAATGCTGAGCTGTAGTCAATGAACAGTGTTCTTACATAGGTATTCCTCTTGTCCAGATGGGATTGGGCAGTGTGCAGTGAGATGGTGATTGCATCGTCTGTGGATCTATTGGGGCGGTAAGAAAATTGTAGTGGGCCTGTAGTGTCAGGTACGGTAGATATATTCCTTAACTATCCTCTCAAAGCACTTCATGATGACAAAAGTGAGTGCTACGGGGCGATAGAAACAATTGTGGACATCTTGTAGCAAGTGGGGGCAGCAGACTGGGATAGGGAGAGATTGACTATGTCCGTAAGCACTCCAGCCAGCTGGTTTGAGGACGCTCTGAGGACGCTGCTAGGGATGCTGTCAGTGCCGGTAGCCTTGTGAGGGTTAACACGCTTAAATGTCTTACTCACATTGGCCACATATGTCTTGTGTCTGAGCCGTTGAATTGCTATTCCACTTTGTCTCTATAGTAGCGATGTACCGATATTACATTTTTGGCCGATACCGATATCCATTATTTTCCTTGCCTAAAAACACGATACCGATATTGAACATTTTTGCGGCATTTTAAGCATTCTAGTAGAGTTAATTAAATAGTTAACCTGTTGCGACGAGCAATCCCGTATCTGGGATCGTAATTATAGCCTCAAGCTCATTACCATAACGCAACGTTAACTATTCATGAAAATCGCAAATGAAATGAAATAAATATTGGCTCTCAAGCTTAGCCTTTTGTTAACAACACTGTCATCTCAGATTTTCAAAATATGCTTTTCAACCATAGCAAAACAAGGATTTGTGTAAGAGTATTGATAGCTAACATAGCATTAAGCCTAGCATTCAGCAGGCAACATTTTCACAAAAACAAGAAAAGCATTCAAATAAAATAATTTACCTTTGAAGAACTTCAGATATTTTCAATGAGGAGACTCTCAGTTAGATAGCAAATGTTCAGTTTTTCCAAAAAGATTATTTGTGTAGGAGAAATCGCTCCGTTTTGTTCATCACGTTTGGCTAAGAAAAAAAAACGTATCCGGGAGTGTAATTATAGCCTCAAGCTCATTACCATAACGCAACATTAACTATTCATGAAAATCGCAAATGAAATGAAAATATTGGCTCTCAAGCTTAGCCTTTTGTTAACAACACTGTCATCTCAGATTTTCAAAATATGCTTTTCAACCATAGCAAAACAAGCATTTGTGTAAGAGTATTGATAGCTAGCATAGCATTAAGCCTAGCATTCAGCAGGCAACATTTTCACAAAAACAAGAAAAGCATTCAAATAAAATCATTTACCTTCGAAGAACTTCGGATGTTTTCAATGAGGAGACTCTCAGTTAGATAGCAAATGTTCAGTTTTTCCAAAAAGATTATTTGTGTAGGAGAAATCGCTCCGTTTTGTTCATCACGTTTGGCTGAGAAAAAACGAAAATTCAGTCATCAAAACGCCAAACTTTTTTCCAAATTAACTTCATAATATCGACAGAAACATGGC
The DNA here is from genome assembly GCF_034236695.1 of Oncorhynchus nerka. Taxonomy (NCBI): domain Eukaryota; kingdom Metazoa; phylum Chordata; class Actinopteri; order Salmoniformes; family Salmonidae; genus Oncorhynchus; species Oncorhynchus nerka. Next base: position 36,578,295 of record NC_088403.1, read on the forward strand.
AAACGTTGTTTAGAATCAATCCTCAAGGTGTTTTTCACATATCTATTCGATGATAAGTCATTCGTGGCGGTTTTGTTTCTCCTCTGAATCACATGGGAAAATACATGCAGCTGGAGATTACGCACCAATTTCGACGGAGGACACCAGGCGGACACCTGGTAAATGTAGTCTCTTATGGTCAATCTTCCAATGATATGCCTACAAATACGTCACAATGCTGCAGACACCTTGGGGAAACGACAGAAAGTGTAGGCTCGTTCCTGGCGCATTCACAGCCATATAAGGAGACATTGGAACACAGCGCCACAAATCTGGCTCACTTCCTGTTTGAAGTTTCATCTTGGTTTTGCCTGTAGCATTAGTTCTGTGGCACTCACAGACAATATCTTTGCAGTTTTGGAAACATCAGAGTGTTTTCTTTCCAAAGCTGTCAATTATATGCATAGTCGAGCATCTTTTCGTGACAAAATACATATTTTTTATTTTTTTTTATCCATAAATTAAAAGAGCGCCCCCTATATCCAAGAAGTTAACAGACTGCTGCGTCCATGTGTGTATGGCACTGCATCTCAGTGCAGGAGGCATAACTACAGTCCCTAGTCCGGGACTGGGTTAAGTAGCTGGCTAGCTATTTCTTTTCATCAACTGAAGTTCAATTTCAATAGGCGAACAATTGTATTGGTGATAGCTAGGTACCATGCTAAAGCTATCCCAGAAGATGCGGTCAAACAAATTATGCTTTATTACCAACGCAAAGACCCAAACGGTGTTCCACAGTATGTATGTCGTGAAGCTAATAACAGTGACGCTATTACTGTGTAAGGCAACATCAGAAAATAGCACACTCGACCGGTGCTCGACCAGTCGGCGAACGGCAACATCACCCACGACATATAATGGTTGATTGTCAAGGGCAATGAATTCCATTATCTTGGCTTTAACCTCTTAACTCCACCCGAGATGCATGCGTCCCATCTAGCCATCTGGAAATGCAAATGTGCTACGCTAAATGCTAATAGCACTCGTTAAAACTCAAACGTTCATTAAAACACACATGCAGGGTACTGAATTAAAGCTACACTCGTTGTGAATTCAGCCAACAAGTCAGATTTTTAAAATGCTTTTCGGCGAAAGCATGAGAAGCTATTATCTGATAGCATGCAACACCCCGAAATACCTGAAGGGGACGTAAACAAAATAATTAGCATAGCCGGCGCTACACAAAACGCAGAAATAAAATATAAAACATTCATTACCTTTGACGATCTTCTTTGTTGGCACTCCTAGATGTCCCATAAACATCACTATTGGGTCTTTCTTTTTATTAAATCGGTCCATATATACCCTAAATATCGATCTATGAAAAGTGTGTGATCAAGGAAAAAACAGCGTTTTAAAACGCAACGTCGACGATAAACTTTCACAAAACACTTCGAAATACTTTTGTAATCCAACTTTAGGTATTAGTAAACGTTAATAATCTATCAAATTGATCACGGGGCGATGTGTATTCAATAGCTCCACGTCTTGAAATCATGTTCGGAAATTTCTCATCCAAAACATCCTGTCGGAGACCGGAAGGAATGGGCTCTCTCTTACTCGTTTGACCAAGAAACAAAGCCCAGGCAATTGACAAGACTGGTGACATCCTGTGGAAGCTGTAGGACTTGCAATCTCAGCCCCATGTAATTTGCTTTCCAATAGACAATACATGCAAGTGGCGCATTGATATATTTTCCAGATTTTGGTGATCAGTTTTTCTTCCGCTTTTCGATGAAACACACGTTATGTTATAGTCACAGCCGTGATTTAACCAGTTTTAGAAACGTCAGTGTTTTCTATCCACACATACTAATCATATGCATATACTATATTCCTGGCATGAGTAGCAGGACGCTGAAATGTTGCGCGATTTTTAACAGAATGTTCGAAAAAGTAGGGGGTGGACGTAAGAGGTTAATGGATTTTGCCTTTGAGTTGTCTAGCTGAAATGTTGTTACTCATTCAAATGACTACTCGACTTGTTGACTGCACAATCCACACAGCAGACTATGAATGCTGTGTTGCACGTGTAGCGCAACATTTTACGTGGCGTCATTACATCATGTACCTACGTTATATTGGTATGCACCGTAGATTTAACATCGGCGTTAAATTAGACATCGGGTGATACCGTTGTTGGCATTTTTAGCTAATATCGTCCGATTCCGATATGTTTGCCGATATATCGTGCATCCCTACCCTATACTGACGTTTTTCCTGTTTGATTGCCTTACGAAGGGAATAACTACACTGTTTGTATTTGGCCATGTTCCCAGTCACCTTGCCATGTTTGAATGCGGTGTTTCACGCTTTCAGTCTTGAGCAAATGCTGCCATCTATCCACGGTTTCTGGTAGGATAGGTTTTAGTCACAGTGGGTACAACATCCCCTATAAACTCAGTCACCGTATCCTGGTATTTGTATGTTATGTTATTCTCTGAGGCCACCTGAAACATATCCCAGTCCACGTGATCAAAACAATCTTGAAGCGTGGATTGGTCATACCAGCATTGAATAGTCCTTAGCACGGGTACTTCCTGTTTGAGTTTCTGCCTATAGGAAGGGATGAGCAAAATGGAGTCGTGATCAGATTTGCCGAAGGGAGGGCAGGGGAGGGCCATGTAGGCATCCCGGAAGTTGGAGTAGCAGCAGCACGAGTACTACAGTCAATGTGTTGATAAAACTTCTGTAGCGTTTTCCTCAACTTTGCCTTGTTAAAATCCCCAGCTACAATAAATACAGCCTCAGGATATGTGGTTTCCAGTTTGCCTAAAATCCAGGGAAGTTCTTTAAGGGCCGTCGTGGTATTGGCTTGAAGGGGAATATACACGGCTGTGACTATAACCGAAGAGAATTATCTTGGGAGGTAATACGGTCGGCCTTTGATTGTGAGCTATTCTAGGTCAGGTGAACAAAATGACTAGAGTTTCTTTATGTTATCACAATCCCACCATGAGTGGTTAATCATGAAACATACACCTTTCTTCTTCCCGGAGACTTCTTTATTCCTATCTGTGCGATATATTGAGAACCCAGCTGGCTGTATTGACAAAGACAGTATATCTCGAGAGAGCCATGTTTCTGTGAAACAGAGTATGTCTCTCTTGAAGGAGATTCTCGCCCTGAGCTCATCTACTTTATTATCCAGAGACTGAACATTAGTGAGTAATATACTCGGAAAAGGTGGATGGTGTGCGCACCTCCTGAGTCGGACTAGGCGTCCACTCTGAATACCTCTTCTCCGCCGCCGGTGTTCGGATCAGCATTTGGAATCAGTTCAATTGCCCTGGGGGTAACACAAGAAAAACAAAATACTGCAATAAAGAGCTCCCATATCTGTCAGTGCCATCTTGCTATTTACTCTGTGTAACAGCTCTTGTCTCTTCTCCTGTTTTTAAGGAGCAAAGGGCTGACATCGTCTAATCGGGAGCGGCTGTCTGAGTGGGATAAATACTCCTACCCCCAAAAAACTAGATGTCGGACGGTTGCTATGGTTACCGTTGTAGCTGAGACATTCCATCACTCGGGCCGAGTGAAGAGGAGAGAGGACCGAGTCTGGCCTCGCTGGGGCTTGGTGACTGGGAGGGGGGCGTGACTTACACGTGACAGACAGTGCCTTTCTCTCTCTCTCTCCCCACCTAACAATGTACTTATTGCCAAAGAGTACTTCTCTCTCTGTTTAAAAGAGCTCTGAAAGGCTTTTAGAATAATGAAACCTCTCTTCTCACACTCATCTATCCCTGTCTGTCTCTCTTTCCCTCTCTATTTCTTCCTCACCTACTGGGGACAGCCAGCCAGCCAGATAGACACCTGCTCTTATGGTTCTGTTGGTGCTTTGGTCTTTTTCCCATTTGCTTTTCTAAAGAGAGATTTGTCTGGCCTGGTGTCAGATCTCTCTCCTCCCCCACTTGTTCTCAGATGTCAGGTTTGTTATGCACTGTGACTGATGGCCCTCACACTGGGTGAATCTCAGGGGCATTGGCCTTCTGTCCTCCTTACCCTCCTGGGGAGAGGAGATGAGGTGACAGAGACACAAACTTATTTGATCAGATCTGGAGTCAGTTCTCAGCAGTTTTTTGGCAGAGCCTCGGCCAGTCCCCGGAGGCTAGGCTGGATGCTGGGGAGCATCTCTGTCAGCTGCTTGGTCTCGGCGTGGCCAGTGATGGGTGAAGGTGTTGGCTGCCAGGGAGACCTTCACTTGGGGGTTGTTGAAGGGGATCACTGTCCCCTGGTTCGTAAATATTATAAATGAGGACACAGTACTTTTTGAAATGAGGATACAAAGATGGCATACTTTTTGTGATCATGTCAAATATTAGTATCCACACAAAACTGGTCAAAACCATGTTGATGCAATTGTGCCATAGCAGATTTGGGTCAGTTATCACTTGTTGCTAGGTCAGATTTGGGAGCCATTTGTTTAGAGTTAAGATTGGTGGAGGCTGGAGCCCACAGTTGTTTGGCTAGTTGAGCTGGTCTACACAGGAAGGCCCAATAAGAACATATTTGCTTGACAATCACCGGCTGACTAAATGTAATGACCGATACTGCCCTGATGCTGACACACACACACAGGGGGAATCCAGGGGCCCATTACACACACAGCAAGGACCAAAGGGACCGTTTCAGTGATGTAACCAGCCAACACAGTCTGGCTAAAATATTTATCTCCTGCTATGATGAAGGAAGCCTGGTTTAAAATGCCGTCACGACCATGCAGACCCTATTATAGCCTCTGCAGCTTTTAGACATTTTCACACACACACACACACACACACACACACACACACACACACACACACACACACATACACTCACTGACAAAGTGAGTGAGTCAGTGAGCAACATGGGTAACAGGAAACAGGAAGGCATGGACACAGACAAATCAGTGTTCCCTCCTGTCCTACAGCAGACCAAAGCCTCTGAACCCTGGGCTTTAACGGGATAAAGTGGAACATGTCAGAATTTCCTGACATTTCATCACCTTTACACAGCTCAGTAAGTGTCAGGGATAGTTCAATGGGACATGAACCAGCAGGTCAGGAGGAGAGAAGGGTAGTTATCTCTCCCGGCAGAACCTTTAACGTTTCCAAGCCATGGCAGAGAAGTCACTTACTGTATCTCATCTCACGTTCTGTCACGATCGTCGTTGTAATCATACTCAAACCAAAGCGCACCGTGGAATCGGTTCGACATCTTTTATTTTAAGGAGAACCGAACAACAAAACAATAAAGAATAAACGATACGTGACGTGACGTTCTGTAGAGCTCACAGGCATCAACACAAAAAACAAGATCCCACAAAAACCCAGTGGGAAAAGGTTGCCTAAATATGATCCCCAATCAGAGACAACGATAGACAGCTGCCTCTGATTGGGAACCATACCAGGCCAACATAGAAATAGAAAAACTAGAGTACCCACCCTAGTCACACCCCGACCTAACCAAATTAGAGAATAAAAGGCTCTCTCAGGTCGGGGCGTGACACGTTCCCTCACTCCATCCATCCCCCCCATTCCTTCATCGAATCCTGATCTTATAGGATGAATGGATGTGTGTCGGAATCACTCCAGCAAATTCACTGAAGAACAGCTCAATTATATTGGAGGTAACTGTATTACCCAAATCCCCTGCTTTAAATTAGTCAATCTTCCCAGCCCTATTTGATAAATATTCTCCAACTCCCAGAGTGAAGTATAAATGCTTTATGACTGGTGCAAGATCTGTCTCTGGTTGTGGAGTTAACCTTAACCCCCACCCGCCTTGAAATGCTATTTTGTTTGTAAACGAGTCATTGATTCCAGTGGGGTTTGAAGGTGTTCATGGGTAGGGGCTTAGGGGTAGTTTCGTCTGTTTACTGTAAATTAATAGTTTAATTGACTGAATCTCTAGGGGTTGGGACTAGGGGGTTGAAAGGCGGCCCCATCCCAAGGGAGGTGCACAGGAGGTGTTACTGATCACTGATGATGCCTTCATTATAAACCCCTTCTGAGTATCATGATATAGGAGGTGTTCTTGATCACTGATGATGCCTTTATTATAAACCCCCTCCTGAGTATCATGATATAGGAGGTGTTACTGATCATAACGGATGGGGCTTTTAAACAGCACTGTCGGTGTGCATTTCATGTCCGCCTCTCTCCCTTACCTTAATCTTTCTCTGTCTGGTAATTAGCCTGAGAAGACGAGACCCGTTCCGCTCTGTAACGGCTGCTACAGCAATCCCTCGTTTACAGGCCTCATCTGCTAGCCAATCAGAGCATGACACTCATGTCTCTCTTCCCAAATGGCACCCTATTGACCAGAGCCCATTGGGCTCTGGTGAAAAGTAGTGTAATATTAAGGGAATAGGTTGCCATTTGAGACGCAATCCTGTCTGTCACGCTTGTATCCTGTATCTATCCCCAACGGTGTTCCCTGCCTTAACTAACGAGAGCCTTAATGAGCCAATCAGCGTCTCGTTGTGCTTAACGAAGCAACATGGTGTCAGTTTTACTTATTCACACCTCGCTCCCTCCTGTTTGTTTCCTCTTCACAGAAATCTGCTGGACATGGATACCTTCTCCAAATCAGACCCAAGTAAGATCACTATGGTTTTCTGTTTATTTGTTTGTTTCACAATGACACGGTAATATCTGTTCCATAACAATGTTTCTGTATAAATGGTAAGTGTGTGAGTGTGCCTGGGGGCTTCCTGAAGCTTCGGCTGGCTCTACTGATGAGCCAAAACATCTCCAACAAGCATTCTATCCTTTCAGCAGGATTGGGGTCCATTTAAATTCCAGTCAATTCAGAAAGTTTACCGAATTCCAACAACAATTCAAATTCTTCCTCCTTGAAAAGCTATGAAGAAAATTGGAATTTCAGTGTACTTCCTGAATCGACTGGAATTGAAACAGAATTGACCCCAGCCCTGCTGTTCAATCATTTAACCCCTCTCTATGCCCTAATCCAAGACCTAACCTGTCTTAACCCATCCTCACACTCCGTATCCAACCTCCTCTCTCTGTCTGGGCCCATTTTCCCAAAAGCGTCATTACAACCTTCGTATTAGCATTGGTAGCCCATTACACTCGTACCCATATACGGGTTGAAAATGGCAGATTTGGGCACTGATAAGCCCCTAAATTGGAACGATGTGGCTGTACAGTAAAATGAACAAGCTTTAAAATGATGCCTAACTGACCCCGATTGTGATTTAAAATGGGCAGTTTTTGGATTGTGTAATGTGTTACTTTTATTTTAAAAAGTCAGTTAAGAAATTATTATTTACAATGATGGCCATCGTTTCAAAACGTAACGTCATTTTTTAAAATTCAAAAAGTCGACGATAAACTTTCACAAAACACTTCGAAATACGTTTGTAATGCAACTTTAGGTATTAGTAAACGTTAATAAGCGATAAAATTCATCAGGAGGCGATGTAAAGATCATTAGCTGTCCGTCTGGAAAAATGTCCGGCTAGAAACTCAACGAAAATATCCGGTCCTAGACCATAGGAGATACGGTGCCCTGCATGTGTTTGACCAAGAAAAAACTCGAAGGGAAATGACAAGACTCTAGACACCGTGTGGAAGCTGTAGGTACTGCAACCTCAGTCAATTAATTGTGGTTCACCTTTATCAATGGGTTCAAGTAGCGCATGGATATATTTTCCCATTTTCAGTGATCAGTTTTTCCTGTGCTTTTCGATGTAAATGCCGTTCTGGTAAAGCCACAGCAGTGATTTAACCAGTTTTATAAACGTCTGAGTGTTTTCTATCCACACAGACTAAGCAAATGCATATACTATATTCCTGGCATGAGTAGCAGGGCGCTGAAATGTTGCGCGATTTTTAACAGAATGTTCAAAAAAGTAGAGGGTCGACTTAAGAGGTTAAAGGAGCACGGAAATGACTTAGGAACTTTGGAGAGGTGTATGGCCTCTTGGAAACACCAATTAGTCCCTCTCACTCAAACCTTTGTCATTACTTTGTCTTATGTTGCATCTACCGCACATTTTTCAGGAATATTCTTGTAATCTGACTGAATGTATCCAGGTTATCTTCATTTTTAAAAAATGTAAAATTCACATCAAATGTACAGTGGAATATTTGGATTCAGTCTTGTGTCAGTTGAACTGTTGGGTTCTCCAAACTGTTCCTTTTCAATTACTACCATGCTTATGTATATCCTTTTCATATTTCTTCTTTAAGAAACCTTTAAATGTAGCCCGATCCATTTAGGCCAATTCTCACTCATGTAAAGGGTTAAATCGCAAAGCTGTTTCCCAAAACTGTAAAAGGCTTGTTATTTACTGACCGCTTCAGACCACTCGTAGAATAGCTAAGTGAGCCGTTGGATGCTTTGGATGCCGAAGATCTCCGCTAAACATAGAATCAATATGTTTAACTGTCTCTCTTTGACCGCTGATAACTTCAGAACAAAATCAAATACAAAGTTGCCAATGTCTTTCCAATTGTTACACAAGCCTAGGATAAAAAGGTGCTTCAAATGAAAACTGTGGGTGACTGCATTAAACAATTAATACAGCAGGCCTATAGGCTACAAACAGGCCTACATACACTGAGTGCACAAAACATTAAGAACACCTTCCTTATATTGAGTTGCACCCCCTTTGCCCTCAGCACCGCCTCAATTCGTTGGGGCATGGACTCTACAATGTGTCGAAAGCGTTCCACAGAAATGCTGGCCCATGTTGACTCCAAGTTGGTTGAATGTCCTTTGGGTGGTGGACCATTCTTGATACACATGGGAAACTGGGAAACTGTTGAGTGTGAAAAATCAAGTAGCATTGAACTTCTTGACACACTCAAACCGGTCCGCCGGGCACCTACTACCATACCCCATTCAAAGGCACTTAAATATTTCGTCTTGCCCATTCACACTCTGAATGGCACACATGCACAATGCATGTCTCAATTGTTTCAATGCTTTCAAATCCTACTTTAACCTGCCTCCTCTCCTTGATAGACACTGATTTGAAGTGGATTTAACAAGTGACATCAATAAGGGATCATAGCTTTCACCTGGATTCACCTGGTCAGTCTGTCATGGAAATAGCGTTTCTAATGTTTTTCACACTAAGTGTATTTCAATCATATTGAAATCAATTTCATGTTCAATCAATTTAGTTATATTTTGCTAATTGTACAGCTATAGTGTCTGTAATTCTTGCCTTATTATATTTCATAATGTGCAACAATGTGCGCATTATGAGCCATCTCCATATTTGCAACCGTAGGTGATAATGTCTCTCTTGGAACTGATACGTTGTCAGTATTATGAAATAATGTTAATGTCACACCCTGACCTTAGAGATCCTTTTAATTCTCTATTTTGGTTAGGCCGGGGTGTGACTAGGGTGGGCAGTTTAGTTTTCCTATTTCTTTGTTTGGCCTGGTATGGTTCCCAATCAGAGGCAGCTGTCTATCGTTGTCTCTGATTGGGGATCAATACTTAGGCAGCCCTTTTTCCCACCTTAGTTTGTGGGATCTTGATTTTGTATAGTTGCTGTGTAGCCTGCAGAACTTTACGTTCGTTTTGTATTTTGTTGTTTTTCGGTGTTCATTTTAATAAAAGTAAGATTTTTTTATTTTACCTTTATTTAACCAGGCAAGTCAGTTAAGAACACATTCTTATTTTCAATGACGGCCTGGGAACAGTGGGTTAACTGCCTGTTCAGGGGCAGAACGACAGATTTGTACCTTGTCAGCTCGGGGGTTTGAACTCGCAACCTTCCGGTTACTAGTCCAACGCTCTAACCACTAGGCTACGCTGCCGCCCCCAAGATGTCCGCCTACCACACTGCACCTTGGTCTCCTCATTCAAACGACGAGCGTAACAGTTAAGATGACATTTGAATGGGGAAAGCTGATCCAAGAGCAACGCTGCCTTTCTTTTCGAACACTATCGACACATGCCCAGAGGGGTTTGTTTAAATGCGGAAGACACATTTCAGTTGAATGCATTCAGTTGTACAGCGGACTAGGTATCCCCCTTTCCCTTTCTAACGACCCACTTAGTGAATGCCTTTTCAATGTTAGTCATCCGTTGCTGGATGAATGACATTGACAACGGATGATTCTTTCACAAACAATCTATCTTATGATGGATACAACTCGTATACATTAACATGCCATACAACATGGATTACACATAAAGGTGTGAATCACTCCCTACTTTTACATATTTCATTTATTTTTACAGTAATTGTGTGAAGAACAAGCAACACGGAGCATGCAGACAGAGAAACATACTGTAGAACAACCAACCCGTAGCATGCAGACAGAGAAACATACTGTAAAACAAGAAACACGTAGCACGCAGACAGAGGAACATACTGTGGAACAAGCAACACGGAGCACGCAGACAGAGAAACATACTGTAGAACAAGCAACACGGAGCACGCAGACAGAGAAACATACTGTAGAACAAGCACACGGTGCACACAGACAGAGAACATACTGTAGAACAAGCAACACGTAGCATGCAGACAGAGAAACATACTGTAGAACAAGCAACACGGAGCATGCAGACAGAGAAACATACTGTAGAACAAGCAAAACGTAGCATGCAGACATAGTAACATGCTGTAGAACAAGCAACACGGAGCATGCAGACAGATGACCATACTGTACAACAAGCAACATGGAGCGCGCAGACAGAGAACCTACTGTAGAACAAGCAACACGTAGCATGCAAACAGAGAAAGATACTGTAGAACAAGCAACACGGAGCATGCAGACAGATAAACATACTGTAGAACAAGCAACACGTAGCATGCAGACAGAGGAAAACATACTGTATAACAAGCAACACGCAGCATGCAGACAGAGAACATACTGTAGAACAAGCAACATGGAGCATGCAGACAGAGGAACATAGTGTGGAACAAGCAACACGGAGCATGCAGACAGAGAAACATACTGTAGAACAAGCAACACGGAGCGCGCAGACAGAAACATACTGTAGAACAAGCAACATGTAGCATGCAGACAGAGAAACATACTGTAGAACAAGCAACACGGAACATGCAGACAGAGAAAAACATACTGTATAACAAGCAACACGGAGCATGCAGACAGAGAAACATACTGTAGAACAAGCAACACGGAGCATGCAGACAGAGGAACATAATGTAGAACAAGCAACACGTAGCATGCAGACAGAGAGAAATACTGCAGAACAAGCAACACGGAGCATGCAGACAGAGGGGCATACTGTAGAAAAGGCAACACGTAGCATGCAGACAGAGGAACCTACTGTGCAACAAGCAACACGGAGCACGCAGACAGAGAAACATTCTGTAGTACAAGCAATACGTAGCATGCAGACAGAGAAACATACTGTAGAACAAGCAACACGGAGCACGCAGACAGAGAAACATACTGTAGAACAAGCAACACGTAGAATGCAGACAGAGAAACATACTGTGGAACAAGCAACACAGAGCGCGCAGACAGAGCAAGGCAGAAAAAACAACTAAACAAAACGCATAAAAGCAGCAGTTCGGCTAAAGGTCAACCCAGTGTTTTCTTAATGCTTATCTGGAGGGTCACGTGAAACACGGGAAAATGTAATAAGGCTTTGGGAAAACCATGCTTCGTGAATGTTATTCATATCAGTGTGATGTTATGCATGTCAAATCAAATGGTATTGGTTGAATACAACAGGTGTAGACTTTACAGTGAAATGCTTACTTACGAGCTGTTCCCAACAATAGAGTTAAAAAGTAAGGAAAATATTTGCTAAATACTGTAAAAAGGAAATGGTAACACAATAGTAACAATAACAAGGAGTACCAGTACCAAGTCAATGTGCATGGGTAACAGGTAGTTGAGGTAATTGAGGTAATACAGTATGTACATGTAGGTAGGAGTAAAATCAGGATATATAATAAACAGAGTAGCAGCAGCTTGTGTGTGTTGGAGTGTCAGTGTAGTATGTGTGTGTTGGAGTGTCAGTGTAGTATGTGTGTGTTGGAGTGTCAGTGTAGTATGTGTGTGTTGGAGTGTCAGTGTAGTATGTGTGAGTGCGTGGGGAGAGTCAAGTGAGTGTGCATAGAGCCAGTGCAAGAGAGTTGGTGCCAAATGTTGTATGTATGTGTCAGTGGGGCTGCTGAGGGGAGGAGGGCTCATAATAAAGGCTGTAATGGAGTCAGTGGAATGGTATTAAAGATGTGGTTTCCATGTTGATAACACTCCGTTGACTCCATTCCAGCCATTATTATGAGCCGTCCTCCCCTCAGCAGCCTCCACTGGTAGGTAGGTAGGTGTTATTATGTTTTACTGATGAATCACTCTGGGCTGTGTGTTAATCAGTAATGTGTGTATTGTTGTGGCACTATTGCCTTCTCTCTCTCTATCTCCATCTTTCTCGTTTGCTCTCTTGCTCTCTTCTCTTTCTCTTTCTTTCTCTCTCTGGTTAGAAAGCATCACATATGCTCTTCATCTTTCTGTTTTTCTTTTCTTTCAGGCATTTTGTCCGCTTGTCTCCTTTTTCTGCCTGTCTTGACATTCTTGATCTCAATATTCAGCATCTCGAGATTCTGTCTCGGAGTCTCGCCCCCGAGTCTCGCCCCCCTCTCCTCTCCCCTCTCCTCCTCCACAACTCCAGCCCAAAATAGAAACAGGGCGTCTTCCTTCCTTCTCACGCCTCGTGAGTCAATCAAAGTGACTCCGCTCATATGTCACGGGTCATATTCTCAAGGCAGATTTATTCATATTCATGTATGGGATCTGCGGCAAAGATTAGGGAGAAGGAGGCTTTGTGACTAATGATGATAGGCTTATGATGATGAGCCAGGTCCAGGGCCATGTACATTCATGTAGGGAGGCACTTGTGCTGAGTGGCCGTCTTAATCATGCTGAGTGCTGCTGCTCAAGTCTACCGGGATTAAGATGCTTCAGTGGGCAGCGAGAGGAGCCAGGGGAGGGATAGGGGGGGCAAGAAGGACAACTTTGGCCTTTTCTTCCCAGGTCTCAGGTGAGACTTGGGGGTCATATATCTCTCTTTGGGCGTGCCTTTGAACAGGAAGGGAGAAGGAGAGAGAGCGAGATCCAGAGATAGTGGGAGTGAGGTAGAGAGAGAGAGAGGAGAGTGAGAGACGGGGTGAGAGGGAGTGTGAGAGAGATGTCAGTGATGGCGGGACAACGGCTGCTCTTATGTTTGCTACATTCCTCTCTTCCCTCTGTAACAAGCATATGTGCAGAGGAAAATTGGCTTCAGTTCTCCTCGGGGCTGCCGAGTAAGTGATTAAATAATGCAGGTGTGTGTGTGTGTGTGTGTGTGTGTGTGTGTGTGTGTGTGTGTGTGTGCGCGCACGACTACCTTAACAGGAGTTTATTATGCTGTGCATTCTCAAAGCCCTACTGAAATAGGTGCACCATGAATGAGCTCAGTTTTTTTCCCCACTAGAGCATTATGATGATGTTAAAATATTCCTCCTATAATGTTTGTAACCCTGTAATGCATTTTCCTCACACTCAACAGGTCATGCAGGGTCCCCTGTTTAACCTTGTTCTTCTGTGTTTCTCCCTCTTCAGTATGCGTTCTGTACACACAAGGCATCGGCAATAAGGAGTGGAGAGAGGTAAGTCCCCTTCAGTTAGCCTACACAGTACATCAGATACTGAATTGAAAAGGCCTGATATTCAACATGATCTTTGGCACTCAAACCCCAATATTTATACAAGTAAATTATGAAATGAATCCTCAACCCCATCTCTGCATATTTTCCCCTATGATTAATCATTACTGAAATATCAGACCCATATAACACTTATAGATCGCTGTGTTAGGTATTACTCTGTCTGTCCCAAATGGCACCCTATTTCCTACATATGGTCCCTGGTCAAAAGTTTTGCACTGTATTGGAAACAGTGTGTCATTTGGGAGGCAGCCTCTGACATCGGTAATGTCACTCTCAAGTAATGAAATCTTAATATTTCATTTATTCATTTGAAATTGAGATGCGCCATGATATTTTTTGAGCGGTCAATTTGTTTCTCTCTCCATTAGAAATTGTATGTCACGAATGTAGTCTGTCAAATACCCACATTCAACCGAAGGAAGTATCTTGCGTGCCTTTGACCCTCAACTTTTTCATCCTCTCTCTCGCTCTCTAAAGTTTGGAAGGACAGAGGTGATTGAAAACACTCTCAACCCGGAGTTTGTTCGTAAATTCATCTTGGATTATTTCTTTGAGGAACGACAGAATCTGAGATTTGACCTGTAAGTAAACATTTGTATGTGCCTCTTTGTTTTTTACTACCTTTGTGTAGTTATGTGTGTGTAGTGTATAAAGGAGTGTATCTAGAGTGTGCATTGTCAGTACGGATTGGTGTCCCTGCCTAGTGTCCTGTCAAAGTGTGTGTGCACGCTTGTGTGTGAGTGCAGCCTTGTGTTTGTGTGTGCGCGTGTGTATGCATATCGGTGTTCCTCCTCGTCATCCTGTCAGAGTAGGTATTTAAATTTCTCTCTGACTTGCGAGGGGTCAGGAGGTCGCGTGGGCACTCTCTCGCCGATACAAGAGAGAAAATTAAGTGCTGTGTGTGTGTCAGTGCCTGAAAGACCAACTAGGGCCTGTGAATTAATACAGTAAAAGACACATTCCATTACTGAGAGACACACAGCTAACAGAACAAACAACTAACTGAATACACACAACTAATTGAATGATACACAAATCTCTATTTACTCCAATAGCATTATTTACTCCATGTGAAATGACCTGACTGGGACCGTAATAAACGATATATATACAGAAGTATGTGGACACCCCTTCACATTAGTGGATTCGGTTATTTCAGCCACACCCGTTGTGACAGGTGTATAAAATCAAGCATACCGCTATGCAATCTCCATAGACAAACATTGGCAATAGAATGGCCTTATTGAAGAGCTCAGTGACTTTCAACGTTGCACCGTCATAGGATGCCACCTTTCCAACAAGTCAGTTTGTGAAATTTCTACCCTGCTAGAGCTGCCCCGGTCAACTGTAAGTGCTGTTATTGTGAAGTGTAAATGTCTAGGTGCAACAATGGCGCAGCCGTGAAGTGGTAGGCCACATAAGCTCACAGAACGGGACCGCTGAGTGCTTACGCACGTAGCGTGTAAAAATCGCCTGTCCTCGGTTGCAACACTCAGCACAAGTGTTTGTCGGGAGCTTCATGAAATGGGTTTCAATGGCACACCATGCGCAATGCCAAACATTGGCTGGAGTGTTGTAAAGCTTGGCGCCATTGGACTCTGGAGCAGTGGGAATGCGTTCTCTGGAGTGATGAATGAAATTAATTGCTTAGTGCTAACTTTAAAGTTTTAAGGAGGAATAATGGTCTGGGGCTGTGTTTCATGGTTCAGCCTAGGCCCCTTAGTTCCAGTGAAGGGAAATCTTAACACTACAGCATACAATGACATTGTAGACGATTCTGTGCTTCCAACTTTATGGCAACAGTTTGTGGAAGGCCCTTTCCTGTTTCAGCATGGCAATACCCCCGTGCACAAAGCGAGGTCCATACAGAAATGGTTTCTTGAGATTGGTGTGGAGGAACTGGACTGCATTGAGCCCTGACCTCAACCCCTTTCGAACACCTTTGGGATGAATTGTGTGTGAGTGAGAGAAAAAGTGTGTGTGTGTGTGTTAAGGGGGAGGCGTGTGTTCACGACCTGTGTGTGTCTCCCCTCAGGCTTAAGATGTGTGTGTGTGTGTGAACATCAGGCCATACTACATCCTCCACTGGTGGCTGTGCTCTGCTCAGATAGCTCAAGCTCTTTTTTTCTCTCTTTATACCTGCTTTTCCTCTCCCTTCTCCCGCTCCCTCTTTTTCCTCTCCCTTCTCCCTCCCTTTTTCCTCTCCCTTCTCTCTCCTCTCGCTCCCTCTTTTTCCTCTCCCTTCTCCCTCCCTCTTTTTCCTCTCCCTTCTCTCTCCTCTCGCTCCCTTTTTTCCTCTCCCTTCTCCCTCCTCTCGCTCCCTCTTTTTCCTCTCCCTTCTCCCTCCTCTCGCTCCCTCTTTTTCCTCTCCCTTCTCCCTCCTCTCGCTCCCTCTTTTTCCTCTCCCTTCTCCCGCTCCCTCTTTTTCCTCTCCCTTCTCTCTCCTCTCGCTCCCTCTTTTTCCTCTCCCTTCTCCCTCCTCTCGCTCCCTCATTTTCCTCTCCCTTCTCCCTCCCTCTTTTTCCTCTCCCTTCTCCCTCTTTTTCCACTCCCTTCTCGCTCCCTCTTTTTCCTCTCCCTTCTCCCTCTTCTCGCTCCCTCTTTTTCCCCTCCCTTCTCGCTCCCTCTTTTTCCTCTCCCTTTCTCTTTCTCCCCCCACTGATCACTCGCTCTTCTTTCCTCTCTTTTCCCCTGTCTCCTTCTCTCACCTTCCTTGGAGTTCTTTCTGGTTTGTGTCAGAGTAGACATGTAATAATATTCTGTCATTCATGTTTTGGCTCGGTTGGTGTCTTGACTGTGTTTAAAGGTTAGGTAGGGCAGCTTTTCATTCTTGTCTATCCTGGTCTGAAATAGAATTTTCCCAGGCAAGCGAGTGGAACTCTAGTCGAATGGGTTTCTGAGAGAGGTGGACAAGAGAGTGAAGGAGCCCTGCTAGGCTGTGTTAGTGTCAGAGCTGAGGCTTAACACACACAGACAAAACACACACACACCACAAGCATGTGCACGCATACAAGCTGCTGATGCTCGCCTTTGGAACATCTACATTTAACATTTTTAAAGTATAATAAATCAATTGAATATACACCATCACAATAAATCCATTGTTTTAGGAAGGTCCATCTAAAGAAACATGATGATATGAAGAAAATGTATTTCAGAAGAACAGAATATGATTTGGCCTACTGTATGTTATCTGGCTACGCGGCATGCTGTGGGCTTGTTCATTTAGCAGGCAAGATATGCTTAAATCCTGTACCATTATTTTATATTATATGATTTTATAGTAAAAAAAATATGAACATAGCTGAATGAAATAGAAAGGAAATTTTTTCCCATTCCGGAGTGAGAGTGTGCATATGAAGTGGCTATGTTGACCGTAAAAGTGAAGATTTGAAGCAGGTCCTATACGCTAGACTTAGTTATTTGGCAACCATAGAATGCATTAGAAATGAAACAATATATGGGCTGAATGATGCGACTATAGGCTATTGATGATTTGAGAGGGAGAGGAGATGGAAACGCATGGTGGTGAGGTTTTCTGTAGCTAAAGGTAATGCCTATTAATTATAAAAATATAAAAAAATGCCCTATATTACTAGGCCATTAAAAATTGTAGGTTAACTCTGAATTTGTTTAGTTTAGGCTAGAACAATGTAGATAGAACAATGATAGAACAATTATGTACCAAAGATGTCTTAAATCAGTATTTTTTTTAAATGTTTGATTTTTTGCTGTGTGTAATATGCAGTAGGCTATCTATTTTATAACGGCATCATCTTAATTCCGTTTTATTTCAGGCTTGGACATATACAGTATAGGCCTATGCAAATGCATAAGCTCTAATATCCATATGGTTGTTTTGAATGAATCATCACCTTAGAAAACACTGTCCATTTTGTTGTGTTAGGCTTTGAAACAACATCCACAACGATCATGTTTTTCACTCAGTTTGAACCTGTTGTTGAACTTCTTCAAATTTAGCACCATACTGTTTTTGTTGAGAAGTGTTTGGTGTGATTTTCAAACCCATTTGCATTGATGTCAGAGTGGTTAGAGGGACAATAGTGTTCCTGAGTACCCGACCATTAGGACCTGATGATCATTATAGAGTTGGGTGCTACTAACACATGTCCAGAGTGCATAAGAGGAGATTACCCTGACTCAACGGTCACGTAGAATTCTACTGTGGTCATGACTCATGATTGCCTGAATGGCGGTAATACGGTCACCGCAACAGCTCTACGCACACAAGTATGTATACTGTACATCATGGACAGACCGAGACAAAAATATGTGCACGCACACACGTGGTAGTGTGTGTTTGTGTGTGTTAGATGTTGGGGGGCATTTTTTTTTGGCGGCTGAATAAATACAAAAACACATGCCTTTGTGCTGTGTGTCTCAGGAAATGATTTTTTCATGGATGTAAGTGATCTGTTTCAATGGAATAGAACATTAGAGCTGCTGTGCCTCCAGTGCTTTGTGAGTTACATAACAAACATCCCAGAGCTCATTCTGACAATACACTCAGAATGACAAATACACCATCCCATCTCACTGACAGTGGCAGTATGCCACATAATCTGTCCTGCTTGCTAGACTGTGTGTGTGTGTGTGTGTGTGAGGGGAAGCTGGCACAGGACTAGAGCCCAGAGACCCACGAGTATCACACAGAGAGAGATATTCCCTCACATCTCCCATCAACAGAATCAGAACCTACTAGTTGTTTGATGTGTGTAATTGAGTAAGGCCATCCTGTTGAGACAACATTGACAGAGATGATAGTGGATGAAAACACGGGCCTGATTGAATAGACAATTTCCCCTCGGGCACACATAATGTTTTCTGTCAACAGAGTTATGTCTATTTCTGGCCTATGTGATAGTGGGGAGGTGATGTTCCAATATGTGATTTAAATGGAATCTATGTTCTATGGCTGATGTTGTATAGCAGTGTTGCTCATCCTTTTTGTTAAAGCTCCAGTTTGTGGTTTGGAAAGCTATTCAATGGTCAATGTTTCAATAGTCTCAGCTGTATACAAGTGACGGGACCATTTTGGTCTTATGCTATCGAAATGACTAACAAAATCAATGGGGGCTCCATGCCATGACCTTTAAGGAATTTTGGATTCTCCCGGAATCAAATTTTATTTTCGTGATTGTTGGTTCTCAAAGGTGATCTTCTAAAAAAAAAGACATTGCTCCATTTTCTATTCTACATCATTTACATATGGTTTAAGTTGTTTAAGTGTACACAGATGTATTTTTTTTTACCATCCCCCAAAATGTTTTTCAAATAAATAAGATGGCATTTCGATTTTTCTGGTGGGGTGGCGGCCACGATTTAGCATATCGGGGAAACACTGTAGACTGTAGCTTTAACCAGGGCCTGACAAGCAGTGGTCCTTTCTCCTTGGTAGTTTGTTTCGATTAAATGTAATGGTTCTCACTGTCAGAAAAACCACAGGGGCTACAGTAGTGGGTCTTTGTATCACTGCTTTTCTTTCAGCTACGTGAGGCTCAGTCTCCATAAAATTGCTTTCAAATATTACCTCAAAAATAGACGTCTATTTTTAGTAGCTGTGTAAAATGACCTGGACTGTGAAATGACTTTAAATTGGTTCCTGAATCTGCAGCTGATTGCAGCCCTGTTGGGCAAGAACCCCCCTTTCCTAACTGGCTCACACAGACACCCGCATTGTTACAAGGATACAAACACAAGCCCACAAACACTTAAACACCCAGGGAGTCCTCCAGTATGACATGTCAGGATACTAAAAGGATTGAAAAGCACAAGAAGACTTAATAATACTCTGTGTGACTTCATTGCTTTATACATTTACTGAGCGGTCTGAGTGTCCCCTTCTGTAAATCACCTGTTGCTCCCAGCCGTACTGCTGTCATCTCCATGGCCCTCTAACAGTGTGTGTTTCTGTTCTCTTCTCCAGGTACGATGTCGACTCAAAGAGCTCCAACCTGTCAAAACATGTAAGTCTCTCTTTCTGTGTGTGAGAGTGCGTGTGCGCTTTGGGGGTTCATCCTATTGTCATTAGCACCCCCTTACTACAGTAGTTACTCTCTGTTCTTTAATTACTGGGTTTAGTATTTCATAGTGGGGTTACCTTCCCTGGGTAGCCAGTGTGTTTTAGCATAACTGTGCACTCACACACTCGCTCTCGCCTTCTCTCAGTTCCATGTGATGCGCTGTGTGTTCTCTACCCTCCCTGCCCCTCGCCTGTCTATTGTCATCGCTGTGAATAAAAACACACAGATTACAGTAATTTCCTGTAACAATGCCATCAGTCTCTCTTTGTTGACACACAATAAACCCTGATTCTTCTTTAAAATGTGATGATTTTATTTACATTTAGATAGACAGACACAGGCAGGCACACACACACACACACACACACGTTCCGATGGGATCTATTTTGATCTTATCTGTTCTTATAAAATCTAGAATAAGAGATGCATATTACCCACTGCAGTCTTACCACAAGGACCCCATCTGTGCCTGTCACACGCTCTGGGAATTGCTCATTCATGTGGTCCCTTTCTCTCTTCTGCGCACCACTCTATTCCACAAATCTCTGTCTGCTAGCTCCCCCCAAAGGAGTTTGAGTTCTGTACTTTTGCCTTGGACACCTGTTCAGTCACTGAATTAAAATAAGTTGAATGGAAATAGTGCAGGCTTTCGTACCAGCCCAACTCTAACACACCTGACGCTTACCATCCAACCTGATAGAGCTTGAGAGGATCTGCAGAGAAGAATGGGAGAAACTTCCCAAAAACAGGTGTGCCAAGCTTGTAGTGTCATACACAAGAAGACTCAAGGCTGTAATCACTGCCAAAGGTGCTTCAACAAGTATTGAGTAAAGGGTCTGTTTACTTATGTAAATTTGATATTTCCGTTTTTTGTTTTTAATACAATTGCAAAAAAAATTTAACTGTTTTTGCTTTGTCATTATGGGGTATTGTGTTTCGATTTATGTGAGGGAAAAAATCTATTTAATCAATTTTAAAATAAGGCTGTAACGTGACAATGTGTAAAAAGTCAACGGGTCTGAATACTTTCCAAATGGTGTGTGTGTGTGTGTGTGTGTGTGTGTGTGTGTGTGAGCGATACAGTACCAGTCAAAATATATTTTGAGATTCTTCAAAGTAGCCACCCTTTGCCTTGATGACAGCTTCGCACACTCTTGGCATTCTCTCAACCAGCTTCACGAGGTGTCACCTGGAAAGCATTATCAATTAACATGTGTGCCTTGTTAAAAGTTAATTTGTGGAATTTCTTTCATTAATGTGTTTGAGCCTATCAGTTGTGTTGTAACAAGGTAGGGTTGGTATACAGAAAATATCTCTATTTGGTAAAAAATCAAGTCCATATTACGGCAAGAACAGCTCAAATAAGCAAAGAGAAACGACAGTCCATCATTACTTTAAGTCATGAATGTCAGTCAATGCGGAAAATTTCAACACACAATTACATGACCAAAAGTAAGTGGACACCTGCTCGTCGAACATCTCATTCCAAAATCAAACCAAATTGTATTTCTCACATGCGTCTAATATAACAGGTGCTATGTTCCCTCTAAGCTGCGCGCAATATCCCTGAAACTGCCGTGCAAGCTCCCCCAGGACGGTCTTGCAGAAATATCAGCCCACAGTGAGAAACACGAGATTGAACTTCACCCAACTTACTAGAGCAGTGGTCACCAACCCGTCGATTACGATCGACCTGATCTCCAAGGCATTCCTAGTCGATCGCCATAGATGCTGTCTTTGTTTAAATTCTTACTCAGCACTGTCAACACTTTTATAAGCCATAAAATGCAAATTCTTCCTATTGCCACACAGCGCTGCAGCAGTAATGAATGAGTAGGAAGTATCTATAGGCTTGGGTCTTTTTTAATATCAGGGAATATTTCACTTTCTCTGTTCATAGGAGTAACAACATGAATTTGTGCATGAGGCATAAATAATGCAGGGACGACTTGAGTTTTGCCATCAACAGGAAGACGGTGTCCCATTTTGGTCAGTGTCAGTGGAGGAAAGGGAGAGTGGAGGGATGTTAAGAGACAGACCCTCAGTCTGCTGCTCAGACCATCAGATGCAGCCCCCCCAAAATGATTTAAAAAGCAGATTATTTAAATGTATGCTCACTCAGCTGTGCTTCACAAGTAATACAACAACAATCTATTACTGGTGTGATCATAAAGCCTATCAAATCAAATCATGGCCCAAACAACAATGCCTTGGTAGGGCAATTCAAGCAAAGCCAATTTGCAGTAATAATGTATTGGGCCTATAGCTTACTGCACAGACCTCCTTGCTACAGTATTGTTATTAAAAGGCTTAAGTTTTTCATGTAAAAAAAAATCTGAGCGGTAGATCTCTGCTTGGATTTTGACTCAAAGTCATCTTGACTCAAGGTTGGTGACCAATTTTCCCTGTTAACGCTATCAACGTTTCCGGATGTCGACCCCTGCACCTCTCTGATTCAGCGGGGTTGGGTTACATGTGGAAGACACTTTTCAGTAGAATACATTGTTGAACAATGACTAGGTACCCCCCTTTACTGTGGCATTTGTGATCGAATTAACACTATTAGCCACATTCAATGCAATATACAGAAACCAAACGAACTATAGAAGAGATGTTGTGGTAGGCGGAACGCATCGGAGTAAGATTCTACTGCATTGACATGCATTACTCATGTCAATGCATTACTCATGTCGGAGCTGCAGTAGGCCAATATGCAAATAGGCCGTTGCCATATATGGATCTGTGTCATTTACTTTGAACTGGTGTATGTAGCATGTAGCCACGTGTGCAAAAATGTTTCAGATCCTTTGCTAGTTAGTTATTAGCACAGTTATAGATAATTTGTAGTCAGCAATAGGCGAGTGATTGCTTCCTACAAGAGCACAACATGTATACATTTCTAGACATCTTTGAAAATCAAGTCAGGTGAAGAGATTTATTTTGTCTTAAAGGGGCAGTGTTGTATTTTGAGACAGGCTTGAATATCTAAGTAGCCAATAGGCAGATGGTAGCATAATTTGTTTGATTCTCTGTAGTAATGGTATGGGAATAATAACATTTTATTTTGTAAAGGGGTTTCTTGCATCAAACAACAACATTTTCAGTCACCTCCTTGTCTGAAGGACAAGTGGATAAGCAGGTTGTCAAGCCCTGCATGTTTTTCCCCCTAAGAATGTAGGCCTACATTGAACACTACATATTGGCTGCTACTGTAGGCTGAATGACAGAACAGCTATTTCCATGTTAAAATGTTATGGGATGCATTTTCTCCATTGTTTTTGATGGCAGGCCACTCTGGTAGACCTACATTATGATCAAATAGCCACAGCAGCCTACTTGGCCACTGTAACTTAAAGCGGGTACAACTTCAGTGTTCACAGTAAATGCAAGTTGGACATTGCACAGAATTTTCACAACGTTCAAGTTGCGCTCACCCGACCTGAAATTTGCTCAGTGCTGAATTTTTTTTGAGAGAACGCTGAACAGGCCTTACTGTGAAATGCTTACTTACAAGCTCTTAATGAACAATGCCGTTCAGAAAATATTTTTACGACTTAAACTAAAGTGAAAAAAAGTAACACAAGAAAATAAAAATAACGAGGCTACATACAGTGGGTACCGGTACCAAGAAATGTGTGGGGTTAGTTGTACAGGTAATATATACATGTCGGTAAGGGTAAAGTGAATATGCATAGATAATAAACAGTGAGTAGCAGCAGCATTAAAAAAAAGGGGGTGGTCAATGCAAATTGTCCGGGTAGTCATTTTATGAACTGTTCATGGCTTATGGCTAGAAACTGTTAAGGAGCCTTTTGGATGTCGACTTGGCGTTCCTGTACCGCTTGCCGTGTTGTAGCAGAGAGAACAGTTTATGACTAGGGTGGCTGGAGCTTTTGACAATTTTTAGGGCCTTCCTCTTACACCGCCTGGTATTGAGGTCCTGGATGGCAGGAAGCTTGGCCCCAGTGATGTGTTGGGCAGTACGCACTACCCTCTGTAGCATCTTGCAATTGGATGCCGAGCAGTTGCCATACCAGGCGGTGATGCAACCAGTCCGTATTCTCTCAATGGTGCAGCTGAGTAACATTTTGAGGATCTGAGGACCCATGCCAAATCTTTTCTGTCTCTTGAGGGGGAATAGGCGTTGTCGTGCCCTCTCCCTCACTGTCTTGGTGTGTTTGGACCATGATAGTTTGTTGGTGATGTGGACACCAAGGAACTTGAAGCTCTCAACTTGCTCCATTACAGTCCTGTCGATGTGAATGGGGGCGTACTCGGCCCTCCTTTTCCTTTAGTCCACAATTAACTCCTTTGTCTTGATCACATTGAGGGACAGGTTGTTGTCCTTGCACCCCACTGTCTTGTCATTGTTGGTGATCAGGCCTACCACCGTTGTGTTGTCGGCAAACTTATTGATGGTGTTGGAATCGTGCTTGGCCATGCAGTCGTGGGTGAACAGGGAGTAAAGTAGGGGAATAAGCACGCACTC
This sequence comes from Oncorhynchus nerka, assembly GCF_034236695.1. Classification (NCBI taxonomy): domain Eukaryota; kingdom Metazoa; phylum Chordata; class Actinopteri; order Salmoniformes; family Salmonidae; genus Oncorhynchus; species Oncorhynchus nerka. The sequence goes on from NC_088403.1 coordinate 36,602,524, forward strand.
CTGAGGGGCTCCCGTGTTGAGGATCAGCGTGTCGGATATGTTGTTGCCCTTTCCCACCTGGTCAAAAGGAACCTGGGGGCGGCTATTCAGGAAGTCCAGGATCCAGTTGCAGAGGGAGGTGTTTAGTCCCAGGATCCTTAGCTGGGCAATATGATGTTTATTTTTTTATTTTATTTTATTTAACTAGGCAAGTCAGTTAAGAACAAATTCGTATTTACAATGACAGCCTAGGAACAGTGGGTTAACTGTCATGTTCAGGGGCAGAACAACAGATTTTTACCTTGTCAGCTCGGGGATTCGATCTAGCAACCTTTCGGTTACTGGCCCAATACTCTAACCACTAGGCTGCCTGCTGCCCCGAGCTGTAGTCAATGAACAGCATTCTCACGTAGATGTTCATTTTGTCCAGGTGAGAAAGGGCAGTGTGGAGTGCAATAGAGATTGTATCATCTGTGGTTCTGTTGGGACGATATACAAATTGAATTGCCTCTAGAATTTATGAGATTATGGTGTTGCTGTAAGCCATGACCAGCCTTTCAAAGCACTTCATGGCTACAGAAGGGTCGGTAGTCATTTAGGCTGGTTACCTTGGAGTTCTATAGCACAGGGACTATGGTGGTCTGCTTGAAACATGTAGGTATTACAGACTCTGTCAGGGACAGTTTGAAAATGTTGTTGAAGACACTTGCCGGTTGGTCAGCGCATTCTCTGTGTACACGTCCTGGTAATCCATCTGGCCCTGTGACCTTGTTAATGTTGACATGTTTAAAGGTCATACTCACATTGGCTATGGAGAGGGTGATCACACTGTCCTCCAGAACAGCTGGTGCTCTCATGCATGCTTCAGTGTTGCTTGCATAGAATTAATTTAGCTTGTCTGGTAGGCTCGTGTCATTGGGCAGCTCGTTGCTGGGTTTCTCTTTGTAGTCCATAATAGTTTGCAAGCCCTGCCACATCCGACGAGAGTCAGAGCCGGTGTAGTAGGATCGATCTTAGTCTTGAATTGATGCTTTGTCTGTTTGATAGTACGTCGGAGGGCATAGCGGGATTTCTTATAAGCTTCCGGGTTAGAGTCCCGCTAATTGAAAGCCGCAGCGGAAACCTGTGGTTTCTGGTTGGGGTATGTACGTACGGTCACTGTGGGGACAACGTCATCGATGCCCTTATTGATGAAGTCGGTGGCTGATGTGCTGTACTCCTCAATGCCATTGGATGAATCCCGGACCATATTCCAGTCTGTGCAAGCAAAACATTCCTGTAGCTTAGCATCTGCATCATCTGACCACACAGCCATGCAATGTCCATCGAACTCTGAATGCTGAAGCATCTGTCCTCGGTTGCAACACTCACTACCAAGTTCCAAACGGCCTCTGGAAGCAATATCAATACAATAACTGTTAGTCGGGAGCTTATTGAAATGGGTTTCCATGGCCGAGCAGCCACGCACAAGACTAAGATCACCGTGTGCAATGCCAAGCGTCGGCTGGGGTGGTGAATCACGCTTCACTATCTGTCAGTCCGACGGACAAAAATGATTTTGGCGGATGTCTAGAGAATGCTACCTGTCTCAATGCATAGTGCCAACTGTAAAGTTTGGTGGAGGAGAAATTGAGGTCTGGGGCTGTTTTTCATGGTTCGGGCTAGGGCCCTTAGTTCCAGTGAAGGGAAATCTTAACACTACAACATACAATTCGATTCTGTGCTCCCAACTTTGTGGCAACAGTTTGGGGAAGGCCCTGTCCTGTTTCATGGGATGAATTGGAACGCAGACTGCAAGCCAAGCCTAATCGCCCAAAACCATTGCCCGACCTCACTAATGCTCTTGTGGCTGAATGGGAGCAAGTCCCCGCAGCACTGTTCCAACTTCTAGTGGAAATCCTTCCCAGAAGAAAGGGGGTTTTAACAGCAAAGGGGAGACCAACTCCATATTAATGCCCATGATATTGGAAAGGAGGTGTTCGACGAGCAGGTGTCCACATACTTTTTGTCATGGAGTGTACTTTTGTATATATAGTGTAGATTGATAATTAGATATACAGTATATACAGGCTAGGAAGTTGGCAAAGTTAGCATTATATAATCTCCAATTACACATTAAAAGGTACTTATTTAAACTCAGGGACGCACAACAAAAGGACACATGGAAATGGTAACAAACTGCATTTATAGCTGAGGAAAGGAGAGAAATGGTGATTGTTAGAGTGAGTTCCGGTGTGCTGAGTTGGCAGTAGAGGGGGCATGTCCAGAGGTTAATTAGAGCGTTTTTTGGAATGACCCTTCAGAACACCATCCATACCAATCAGGATTTGTGATGCTGCCTTTCTAAACCACCTCATATTGCTAAATATGGTCTCAAGTGACATTAATTACATTGAATTCACTGGACTGAAAGCATTATACTACATTATCCTGGCATTATCTTACCTAATGATCACCATAAGCTCAGCCTACTATTAGCAAAATGTTCCTTTTATCCCTAGGATTGACTAGATTCATTTAGCATTTCTATCCCTGTCTTATCTTATCTTATCTTAGTCACATTTCACACTTTGCTCTCTCCTGTGTTTGCTTTGGCAATTTGGAAAAACCAGTCTGCCCACATTGCAGGGAAATGTTCTGTTTAGACTTTGTTTGGCAAACAACCGCCTAAGGATGAAGGTCATTAGATAAGCACAAACAATGAGAACGAGTTATTATATGTTTGACCTTAAGGGATACCTTTTCTGTTATTTGGACAGCCTTCACATGTTGGCTTCTCACATGGCATGTGTCATGCATAGCTTTATTTACCATTACCTGACTAATGTGGCTGATAATCTGTTGGGTAATGTTTTAGTCTAGTATTCTAACAATGTTCACATAGTGAGCAGCGTGTAAAAGTTTCCATGGTGAAAGGATAAAAGGGGGAGTGGTCACTGTGATGTGGGCCAATCGCCTTTGTCATCAATAGTGTGCAGTCATGGAAAATAACTGCAGTTTTTCCACAATGTTTGGTGGATGATGTGCACAATTCAATGTGTGGAGTACAAGAGATGCTCCTCTACCTGTTGGAGTTGGTACAATAGTAACGCTATAATAAAGCCCATATCTCCTGGTCCACTGTCTGTCGTGTTGTGTAAAATACGTTGCATTAACGTTGCAGTTACATTTTTTATCCTTAAAGGTACGCAACCAGGGACCCTAGCACACACATGCTGTGCACACACAAACACTCTTAGTCACAAGGCTTTTTTCACTGGTCCTCCATTCTGGAACTGTCTCTCCCAATTTCACAGACATTCACGCTGGATACATTCTCTATCCCTATCCCTCTCTCTCTCATTCCCTCCGCCCCCAATCTCTCTCGCTCTTGCTCTCACTCTGTCTCTCTCCTTTTCTTCCTTCCTCGATCAGGCATATAAACAGGGGATAAAATCAATCATCTCAGGCTGGGAATGACACACTTGGCAGTTTTAGAGGCTGCTTAGCAGCCCTGGCCAGTGGGGAATTCCACTGGAGATCAACCTTTACTGTGTTAACATGTGAGAGGCAGATAGGCAGATAGGCAGGCAGGCAGGCAAGCAGGCAGGCAAGCAAGCTGAGCAGGTGTGGTAGTGGAGCTGGGAGGAAATCAGACCTGGGTTCAAATACTATTTGAAGTCTTTTCAAATACTTTATCTAGGCTTGGTTGAGTTTTCTTGGCGCAATGGAACCAATACAATAATCCTAAAACTGATCAACTGACCATTTGGTAACCCAGGCAGGCTAGAGCAAATACTTAAAGTATTTCAAATAGTATTTGCTCCAGGTCTGGATGCTGGAAATAACTGGGCTATAAAGCCTATAGGGATTATACAGCACACACTGTTTATACTAGACATTGTGGTCAGAGAAGACCACAGTGAGATTCCATTATGAAGTGTTGGTGTTTTTCCAGACACTGGCTAATAGAATCACAAGGGTTCTCCCTCCCCCAAAATGTGATTCATTGTATTAATGTCAATGTCATGTTTCATAAAGAGTATTCTATGCGCAGTATGGAATGGGAGTCTGCTGTGTGTGGATGTGTGCACCCATGCATGCGTGTACCCATGCATGCATGCGTGTGTGTGTCTCCTATATATCTTCCACTTCACCAGAATGTGCCTATATATATATATATATATACAAACTTGTATCTCTGTTTCCGTAGGACTTCCTTGGCCAGGCGTTCTGTACGTTGGGAGAGGTGGTGGGATCGCTGGGCAGCCGTATGGAGAAACCTATGGCGTGAGTACCTCTGTTCCTCCATTTTAAACCAATAACCTCTGACCCCTATTATACGGTTTCACTCTAACCTCAAAACTCCATGCTATACAACATCACTACAATCACATCTCAAACCCATAGACAGTATGGTCCTTTGTAGCTCAGTTGGTAGAGCATGTCACCAGGATAGTGGGTTTAATTCCCGGGACCACCCGTATGGGTAGCCTAGTGGTTCGAGCGTTGGACTAGTAACCGAAAGGTTGCAAGTTCATATCCCCGAGCTGACAAGGTACAAATCTGTCGTTCTGCCCCTGAACAGGCAGTTAACCCACTGTTCCTAGGCAGTCATTGAAAATAAGAATTAGATCTTAACTGACTTGCCTAGTTAAAAAAGGTAAAATGTTAAATGTATACATGCATGACTAAGTCGCTTTGGATAAAAAAAGTCTGCTAAATAGCATAATTGGCAACAAAATAAAAAAACATTCTATAAAGATTCTATATGCAGGCTAACCCTGACCCAGTTCTTATGGCATTCACTCCATAAAACAAATCACATTTTATATGTCACATGCGCCAAATACCTTACAGTGAAATGCTTACTTACAAGCACTTAACCAACAAGGCACTTTTAAGAAAATACCCCCCCCCCCCTAAAAAGAAAGAGATAAGAATAACAATTTAAGAGCAGCAGTAAATAACAATAGTGAGGCTAAATACAGGGGGTACCGGTACAGAGTCAGTGTACGGGGCACCGGTGTCGAGGTAATTGAGGTAATATGTACATGTAGGTAGAGTTATTAAAGTGACTATGCATAGATAATAACAGTAGTAGCAGTGTAGAAGAGGGTGGTTGGGGGGCAATGCAAATAGTCTGGGTAGCCATTTGAGTCGATGTTCAGGAGTCTTATGGCTTGGGGGTAGAAGCTGTTTAGAAGCCTCTTGGACCTAAACTTTGCGCTCCGCTACCGCATGCCGTGCGTGAGCAGAGAGTCTATGACTAGGGTGGCTGGAGTCTTCCTCTGACACCACTTGGTATAGAGGTCCTGGATGGCAGGAAGCTTGGCCCCGGTGATGTACTGGGCTGTACGCACTACCCTCTGTAGTGCCTTGCGGTCGGAGGCAGAGCAGTTGCCATACCAGGCAGTGATGCAACCCGTCAGGATGTTTTAATGGTGCAGCTGTAAAACCCTTTGAGGATCTGAGGACCCATGCCAAATCTTTTCAGTCTCCTGAGGGGGAACCGGTTTAGTCGTGCCCTCTTCACGACTGTCTTGGTGTGCTTGGACCATGTTAGTTTGTTGTTGATGTGGACACCAAGGAATTTGAAGCTGTCAACCTGCTCTACTACAGCCCCGTAGATAAGAATGGGGGCGTGCTCGGTCCTCCTTTTCATGTAGTCCACAATCATCTAATTTGTCTTGATCGCATTGCGTGAGAGGTTGTTGACCTTGCACCACATGGTCAGGTCTCTAACCTCCTCCCTATATGCTGTCTCATCGTTGTCGGTGATCAGGCCTACCACTATTGTGTCATCAGCAAACTTAATGATGGTGTTGGTGTCGTGCCTGGCTGTGCAGTCATGAGTGAACACGGAGTACAGGAGGAGAGTGAGCACGCACCCCTGAGCGGCCCCAGTGTGGAGGATGTGTTGTTACCTACCCTTACCACCTGGTGGCAGCCGGTCAGGAAGTCCAGGATCCAGTTGCAGAGGGAGGTGTTTAGTCCCAGGGTCCTTAGCTTAGTGATGAGCTTTGAGGGCACTGTGGTGTTGAATGGTGAGCTGTAGTCAATGAATAACATTCTCACATAGGTGTTCCTTTTGTCCAGGTGTGAAAGGGAAGTGTGGAGTGCAATAGAGATTGCATCAACTGTGGATCTGTTGGTGTGGTATGCAAATTGAAGTGGGTCTAGGGTTTCTAGGATAATGGTGTTGATGTGAGCCATGACCGGCCTTTCAAAGCATTTCATGACTACAGACGTGAGTGCTACGGGTCAGGAGTCATTTAGGCAGGTTACCTTAGTGTTCTTGGGCACAGGGACTATGGTGACCTCCTTGAAATATGTTGGTATTACAGACTCCGACAGGGAGAGGTTGAAAATGTCCATGAAGACACTTGCCAGTTGGTCGGCGCATGCTCAGAATACACGTCCTGGTAATCTATCTGGCCTTGTGAATTTTGACCTGTTTAAAGGTCTTACTCACATCGGCTGCGGAGAGCGTGATCACACAGTCATATGGAACAGTTGACGCTCTCATGCATGTTTCAGTATTACTTGCCTCGAAGCGAGTGTAGAAGTTATTTAGATCGTCTGGTAGGCTTATGTCACTGGGCAGCTCTCGGCTGTGCTTCTCTTTTGTAGTCTGTAATCGTTTGCAACCCCTGCCACATCCAACGAGCGTCGGAGCCGGTGTAGTACGATTCGATCTTAGTCGTGTATTGACACTTTACCTGTTTGATGGTTCATCGGAGGGCATAGCGGAATTTCATATAAGATTCCGGGTTAGAGTCCCACTCCTTGAAAGCGGCAGCTCTACCCTTTAGCTCAGTGCGGAAGTTGCCTGTAATCAATCCATGGCTTCTGGTTGGGTTATGTACTCACAGTCACTGTGGGGACGATGTAATCAATGCACTTATTGATGAAGTCGGTGACTGATGTGCTGTACTCCTCAATGCCATCGGAAGAACCCCGGAATATATTCCAGTCTGTGCTAGCACAACAGTCCTGTAGTTTAGCATCTGCTCCATCTGAACACTTTTTTTATAGACTGAGTCACTGATGCTTCCTGCTTTAATTTTAGCTTGTTAGCAGGAATCAGGAGGATAGAATTATGGTCAGATTTGCCAAATGGAGGATGTGGGAGAGCTTTGTACGTGTCTCTGTGTGTGGAGTAAAGGTGGTCTAGAGTTTCTTTCCCTCTGGTTGCACATTTAACATGCTGATAGAAATTAGGTAAAACTGATTTAAATTGACCTGCATTAAAGTACCTGGCCACTAGGAGCGCCGCCTCTGGATGAGCGTTTTCCTGTTTGCTTATGGCAGTATACAGCTCATTGAGTGCGGTTTTAGTGCATCGGTCTGTGGTGGTATGTAGACAGCTATGAAAAATACAGATGAAAACTCTCTAGGTAGATAGTGTGGTCTACAACTTATCATGAGATACTCTACCTCAGGCGAGCAAAACCTTAAGACTTCCTTAGATAACGTGCACCAGCTGTTGTTTACAAATATGTATAGGCCCCTGCCCCGTGTCTTACCAGAGGCTGCTGTTGTATCCTGCCGATACAGTGTGTAACCCACCAGCTGTATGTTATTCATGTAGTCGTTCAGCCATGACTCATGAAATATAAGATATTACAGTTTTTAATGTCCCGTTGGTAGGATAAACATGCTTTCAGTTCGTCCCATTTATTTTTCAGCGATTGAACGATAGCTAACAGTACTAATGGCAAAGGCAGATTAGACACTCGTCGCCTGATCCTCACAAAAATCTTAGTTTCTTTCTCCAGTGAATGACGGGCATGAGGGCCTGTTTGGGTGTTTGTATATCCTTCCTGTACGACTCATTAAGGGACAACTATTCGTCCAATTCAAGGTTAGTAATCGCTGTTCTGATGTCCAGAAGCTCTTTTCGGTCATAAGAGAAGGTAGCAGCAACATTATGTGCAAAATAAGTTACAAACAATGTGAAAAAACAAACAAAATAGCACAGTTGGTTAAGAGCCAATAAAACAGCAGCCCTCCCCTCTGGCGCCATCACTCGCCTGATCATTATAGAATTTGCACCAACACACGCAATTATAACTTTGGTTCACCATTTTCCATCGTAACTTTAACCCTGACCCATAATCTACTTCTCATGGCGGTCACTCACCTGTCATTTACTCTGAAATATTTACATCGACACACACATGTTTATTGTCAACATATCAGTCTTTGACACGTGACCCAGTTCATTGTCAAGACCGGAAGACAAAAAAATACCAATAAACACACTTTCTCCCATATATACAGTGCTCTCCCATATATACAGTGATACAGTGCTCTCCCATATATACAGTGATACAGTGCCTTCAGAAAGTATTCACACCCTTTGACAATTTCCACATGTTGTTGTGTTACAGCCTGAATTTAAAATGGATTAAATTTAGATTTTGTGTCACTGGCCTACACACAATACCCCATAATGTCAAAGTGGAATGTTTACAAGTTAGATGTTTACAAATTAATAAAAAATGAAAAACTGAAATGTCTTGTCTAAGTAAATGTTCAAACCCTTTGTTATGCTATCCTAAATAAGTAGAGGAGTAAAAACGTGCTTAACAAGTCACATAATAAGTTGCTTGGACTCACTCTGTGTGCAGTAATAGTGTGTAGCATGATTTCTGAATGACTACCTCATCTCTGTATCCCACACATACACGTATATTTAAGGTCCCTCAGTCAAGCAGTGAATTTCAAACACAGATTACACCACAAAGTCCAGGGAGGTTTTCCGATGCCTCACAAAGAAGGGCACCTATTGGTAGATGGGTAAAAATAAAGCAGACATTCAATATCCCTTTGAGAATGGTGAAGTTATTTATTACACTTTGGATGGTGTATCAATACACCCAGTCACTACAAAGACGCAGGTGTCTTTTCTAACTCAGTTGCAGGAGAGGAAGGAAACCTCTCAGGGATTTCACCAATGGTGACTTTAAAACCGAGTTTAATGGCTGTGATAGAACAAAACTAAGGATGGATCAACAACATTGTAGTTACTTCACAATACTAACCTAATTGACAGAGTGAAAAGAAGGAAGACCGTACAGAATAAAAATATTCCCAAACATGCATCCTGTTTGCAACAAGGCACTAAAGTAATACTGCAAAAAATGTGGCAAAGGAATTAACTTAAGTCTTATGTTTGTAATCCAATACAACACATTTCTGAGTACCACTCTCCATATTTTCAAGCATAGTGGTGGCTGCATCATGTTATGGGTATGCTTGTAATCGTTAAGCACAGGCAACATCCTAGAGGGAAACCTGGTTCTGCTTTCTACCAGATTAATTCAGCTTTCAGCAGGACAATAGCGTAACACACAAGGCCAAATCTACACTGGAGTTGCTTACCAAGAAGACAGTGTCTGTTCCTGAGTGGCCAAATTAGTTTTGACTTAACGCTGCTTGAAAATCTATGGCAAGACATGAGAATAGTTGTCTAGCAATGATCAGCAACCAATTTGACAGAGCTTGATGAATTTTGAAAACCGTAATGGGCAAATGTTGCACAATCCAGGTGTGGAAAGCCTTTAGAAACTTACCAAGAAAGACTCACAGCTGTAATCACTGCTAAAGGTGATTCTACAAAGTATTTACTCAGGGCTGTGAATACTTACGTAAATTAGATATTTCTGTATTTCATTTTCAACACATTTGCAAAAGTTTCCTAAAACATGTTTTTAACTTTGTCATTATTTGGGTATTCTGTGTAGATGGGTGATTTAAAAATATATATATATTTTGAGTTCAACCTGTAACACAACACAATATGGAATTAGTTAAGGGCTATTGATGGCACTGTATGTGACCACACTCCTCACAGCTGATGCATAATAGCCAGTTATGAAATGACAGCCTACAAACCCACTTACTCTAGGTTACTGGGTTTGAACAGTCTGTTGCTATCTCAGGTTTCTGTGTATCTGGGGAACAAAAATCTCCCGGGGTTTTACTGTAGGAGCGAAATCACTCACTAATTCAAATGTATGACACAAGTCTCAAAGCACTGAAGTAAAAAGGCTGTTGGGAACATGCATTGAGGGTGGAGGTGTGTATGTGTATGCATTTCAACACCACTCCCTCATTGTCGGTCTTCCTGTTAATAGCAGGTGTGAGCTCATGCTCTCTAATGAGATGTTTTCTCACACACAGATGCACGATAATGCTAACGCTGATGCTCAATACTAGAAGTCTGCTCTTTTATGCCTTTCTCACCTCTCTCTTCCCCACAAACCTTGTGTCACAATCCTCGGCCTGTTTGTTTGACTGTAGTTATTAAAGGAAAAATCTACTCAAACTATCTTCTGGTATTGGTTTCATTAGTCCACTGTTGATACAATGTCACATGCATCTTTATCAATAAAGACTAAGGTGGGCCAATTCCTTTTGTAGATTTTCTCAACTGAAATCAAATATAAAGCTGGTTCTGGAAGTACAGTGATTATTAGATTGCATAAACATGATGAGGGCTTTCCCCCAACAATTTTGGCCTTCACATTTTGTTTCCTAAACATTGGCTAAATCAGGAGTATAGGTTGTTGCTCCTGGTCAGTCTGTGATACATGCAGGCTGCCTCTGACTGGGTTTGTTGTAGGATAGATTCTTTGTTTGAAAGTGCATGTAATGTTTTGAAAGCAAGACTAAAGAAATGCGTAATTGTGTGTGTGGGTGTGCGCGCGCCAGGCACGTAACTTGCAGGGGGGGGTCGTCATGACAGTATTGTAATACTCCAGACTGGTCTCATGACAGTGAGGACTTGTAATTTCTTCCTGAGACCAACGGAGCATCATAATTATCAGCTTCCATTCAGTCAGCGCATAAAACCACTTCGCCAGGCCAAATACATACACTCCTTTCTTGAAACATTAATATCTTTAACAGTCTTTATATCTATTATAGACATGTTTGCGCAGTGGCGAACCTATAGGCTTTCAGTGTGTGACAGGTTCTTGATTCTGAAAGGACAGCAACTGTAAAACCAGCCCACTCATGTAGGAGAGTGCACTTTTTTGTAAAACACAAAGGGCCAGTGGTGTAGTGGAGGGTATTCTCAGGTACTGTATAAACCATATACACACTTTTATTTTCAGTGGGCAATGTGTATAGTAGAGGAGGTATATGATTTATCAATTATGTAGTACAATAGAGAAATCATGCACAAAGTAGCCTACACAATCACAGAGCACGTGAAATATATTCACATGCTCGCTGCACACACAACCTAGTTTCAACAGAATATAATCTGCAGGCAGCAAGTGTGCAGCTCTCAACTGGTTTTGGCTTGAAGCAGCTCACAGAAGAATGACATCGGTAGCCGGTGGGGTAGGAAAAAAGTTAAACTTATGATATCTACTAGTAAATGCTAGTAAGGGAACAAGCAAACCAGGTATTGAAAAAGTTTTGTGTTGGTTACTTGGCTATTTGTGATGCGCAATTGTCACGCTCAAATGGGCCTGGGTGACAGGCCCACCCAATCAGATTGATGTGGTTTAAGCATTGTTGTGGACCTGAAGCATCAAATTTGTCCCTTTTTTCTATAAAAACAAAAGTGTGATTTTGAGAGTGAAAGTTGGAAAAATGTATTGAAAACATTTTTTTTTTTTTTTTAACCATCAGAGAACATGGAATTTTTCATACAGGGTGCCTTTCCTTCACTGAGCGGGCTCTTCTCGGGAAACTTTTTGGAACATTTTAGTAAATACCCACTTCTCCTGGCACCATTACACCACTGAGTAGGGCCGATGGAAAGACAACAGTCACACACAGCATTATACACGGAACCCAAACCGGCTGTGCGCGCTATCGTGCATTAATTTATTTTGCCCCTACACCAAACGCGATCACAACACGCAGGTTAAAATATCAAAACAAACTTTGAACCAATGACATTAATTTGGGGACAGGTCGAAAAGCATTAAACATGTGTGGCAATTTAGCTAGTTAGCTTGCACTTGCTAGCTAACGTTAATTTGTCCTATTTAGCTAGCTTGCTGTTGCTAGCTAATTTGTCCTGGGATATAAACATGGAGTTGTTATTTTACCTGAACTGCACAAGGTCCTCTACTCCGACAATTAATCCACACATAAAACGGCCAACCGAATCGTTTCTAGTCATCTCTCCTCCTTCCAGGCTTTTTCATCTTTGAACTTATATGGTGATCGCATCTAAACTTTCATTGTATTACCAGACAACCGGCAACAAAGTTTGTCTTTCAATCACCCACGTGGGTATAAACAATGAGGAGATGGTACGTGGGTAACTGCTTCTATACACCAATGAGGAGATTGGAGAGGCAGGACTTTCAACGCGATCTGCTTCAGAAATAGGAATTACTTATATTTTAGCCCTTGGCGTCGCAGACGCTCGTTGGCACACACGAGCAGTGTGGGTACAATAATTTAGTAACATGGATTTCTACATTTATTTTGCGACGCTCGCGCACGTGTCCGGTCTGGTCAGCATGTTATTTTAAGGTTAAGCAGTCTATAAACGCAGACATAATAAGCCAACCATTAAGCATTTCCCAATCTAAATGTACAACTATTACTTCCCATTGCAAAAAAAAAAAACATTTTACGTTTAGTACACAAAGTAACTGGTGACCTCAAGTTTAAAGTGCAACTGACAGCGTTTAAACTACTTTGCAGATATGAAACAAACAGATTTCATAATATCAGTAAAACAAATATGAGAGTGCATCTCCATTCGAGATGTTTCAGTTGCACTGTTTCAGTTTCAATGACTCAATATTTTGGACAAAAACTGACGAATGTAACAAAGGCTGGGAATGTCAATACAATTAAACTAGCAAAGACAATGGTCGCGTCAGTCATAACATAGGCTAGTGCATCTATTTATGTAGCAAGCTAAAACCAGCTAGCTACTAGGAGGTTGCCATGTCATGCAATTGAAGGAGTGGGAGAGTGATTGACTTTTTACCCTCCTATTGTTTCTCAGTTGCTATACACAGCTAGAGATGCATGTGTCATTTGGTTATCTAGCAAGAACTTGAACAACTGTTATCCAGTTAGCATGCCTCTTGTGTTCGCAAATTCACTATGGCTATCTACTCCGATTTCAGGACACTCTCGTCTGAGTGTGCCAGAGTGCAGAACAGCTGATGAATTTACAAACACACAACACAGGATGAATATGACCAGTGGTAGTAAACGGACAAAAAAAGTAATAATTAGTAAGAACGCTCTCCTTAACATGTCAACAGCCTTACCAGCTCTGCTATGGCAAGTAAAATGGACAGAGTGAGGTGTTCTCTCATTTGTGTCTGGAAGTAGCTAGCTTAGTTTGGGTGCTTGGTGGGGACAAACATGCATTGGCAGGCAAGCTACAGAAGGATGATGAGGCTACAATTCTCCATTGTTTATCCGGGCAAATTTGACAGCCAAATAGCTGAATAAATTGGAGAAGGTTCATCTAATGTTCCTTCACTATATTTTCGCTCATCTTGCTCTGGCTAGCATTAGTTGTTGATCTTGTTGTTGTTTAATGTGCATAACTGAGGGAGAGAGAGACTACCTTTTCATGTTGTTTGATAAATAGGACTGTCAAATTCCCAAATGTAAGAGGACTCCCCTGGTGTTTAAATATTTGCTGAAATCCATTCAGGTGTATTTAGTGTCTTTTGGCGAATGCGTTCTGATTATTCAAAGTCGTGCTGTTGCAACTGCCTGTAAACAAACAGTCCAGTTCAAAGTGAATGATGGCAGGCCCGTGTGGCAAATGGCTTGTTTGTATAAAGGCCTACTGTAGCTCTGATTGGTTATAGCGCACCAGTCTGTGTCAACTCCGGTCCTGGACAAGGCATATGTTTTTATTTACTGCAGTGTCTATTAATTCTCCAAATGCATGGTCGCTTTCCCACACCATATTGCTATGACATTTTAACAAATGTCATAATTCCTACACATTCTAAGAATTTATTAAAACGTGAAATGTTTTAAAAAGTGTCATTTTCTTCCTGAGGTTATAAATTAAAATATTTTAATAAGATTTCATGTTGCTAAATGCAGCAATGTTTCACCCAAAGTTAATTTCAAAGAAATGGCTAACAACAGCAAGCGCGCTTGAATAAAAACACAGTTCCACTCACCAGATAATGATCATTTGAAACTTAACTTCATGTTAAAAGTTATTCTTGAAGAGGGAGGAGCTAACAAATTAGCAACAACATCCTCTTTGATAACACCTGCTGCTGCCTCTGCAAACTAGCCACAACAAAAGCTAGCTAGCTAGACTGTGGGAAAACTACTGATCGCAATTGCGTAGTAACCTGTTGGCCTTCAATGCAGAAGTTTCCATACGTTTTTGTAAAAATGGTCCTACCCACTAACTCAGAATGTAATTGGTTTATTCCACTGTCACTCCCAAATACAATTGAATGGCAGATGCTTTTATCCAGCTTGTGATGGTCTAGCCGATAGCTGACTTAGCTAGTTAGATTTATCTCCCCAGAGACCAGAAAATAAAAATCCTGATTTGGATCTTTTTTTCACTTCAGCATTAACCCTTTCATTTCCAACAAAAGCTGAAGAGATTAAATCAGAACATCATTGGAAATAATAATATTAGAATTATATTATTAGAGTTCTTATTTTATAAATCCTTAGCCCTTCTCTGAAGGTGTAGAAGACCCGTTGTTCCCCACTGTGTTTGGGTTAGTAATAATTTGTAGAGTGGCTCTATTTTCCCTCAGCATGGATTTTTTTTCACTACTCTGAATGTCTAAAGAATCCACAAGTTGTCTTGAAATATGAACACAGAAATACTGGACATTTTGAACTCTTATTATGGTGGTGATTTGTGATTTGACAAAATTACAATCATGGTCTTGAATTGGACTGGCATTTTTCTGGTCAGACCCCTTGTCCCCCTCCCGGTCTTGACTCGGACTCTTCTTGAATCGGTCTCGCTTTAGGTGGTCTCAAACGCAACACTGGGTCATGGCCCTCCCAATATTTGAAATATATCAATTTGACACCCCCTCTTGCCTTGGTGACCTGTAGCAACACCCATAGTTTATAATCCTACCAACGTTTTTTTTTTACTCGCAAAATTGAGCACATTATAATTGTTACCAGTTGTCACTCGAGATGCTCACATTGTCACCAGGAAACCTTCATTTGAAAAATATCACATTTTATTAGTCACATGCGCCGAATACAACGAATGCAACCTTACAGTGAAATGCTTACTTACGAGCCCCTAACCGACAGTGCAGTTTCAAAAATATGGATAAGAATAAGAGATAAAAGTAACAAGTAATTAAAGAGGAGCAGTAAAAAATAACAGTATATACAGAGGGGTGCCGGTTAGAGGTCGACCGATTAATCGGCATGGCCGATTTTAATTGGGGCTGATTTCAAGTTCTCATAACAATCGGAAATCGGTAATTTTGCGCGCCGATTTCGAAAAATTTTCAAATACATTTAAAAAATTATACCTTTTTATTTAACTAGGCAAGTCAGTTAAGAACACATTCTTATTTTTAATGGCGGCCTAGGAACGGTGGGTTAACTGCCTCGTTCAGGGGCAGAACGACAGATTTTCACCTTGTCAGCTCGGGGGGTCCAATCTTGCAACCTTACAGTTAACTAGTCCAATGCAATAACGACCTGCCTCTCTCTTGTTGCACTCCACAAGGAGACTGCCTGTTACGCGAATGCAGTAAGCCACGGTAAGTTGCTAGCTAGCATTACACTTATCTTATAAAAACAATCAATCATAATCACTAGTTAACTACACATGGTTGATGATATTACTAGATATTATCTAGCATGTCCTGCGTTGAATATAATCTGACTGAGCATACAAGCATACAAGTATCTTAAGTATCTGACTGAGCGGTGGTAGGCAGAAGCAGGCGCGTAAACATTCATTCAAACAGCACTTTCGTGCATTTTGCCAGCAGCTCTTTGTTGTGCGTCAAGCATTGCGCTGTTTATGACTTCAAGCCTATCAACTCCCGAGATGAGGCTGGTGTAACCGAAGTGAAATGGCTAGCTAGTTAGCGCCCGCTAATAGCGTTTCAAACGTCACTCGCTCTGAGCCTTCTAGTAGTTGTTCCCCTTGCTCTGCATGGGTAATGCTGCTTCGAGGGTGGCTGCTGTCGTTGTGTTGCTGGTTCGAGCCCAGGTAGGAGCGAGGAGAGGGACGGAAGCTATGCTGTTACACTGGCAATACTAAAGTGCCTATTAGAACATCTAATAGTCAAAGGTTAATGAAATACAAATGGTATAGAGGGAAATAGTCCTATAATTCCTATAATAACTACAACCTAAAACTTCTTACCTGGGAATATTTAAGACTCATGTTAAAAGGAACCACCAGCTTTCATACAGTATGTTCTCATGTTCTGAGCAAGTCACTGAAACGTTAGCTTTCTTACATAGCACATATTGCACTTTTACTTTCTTCTCCAACACTTTGTTTTTGCATTATTTAAACCAAATTGAACATGTTTAATTATTTACATGAGGCTAAATTGATTTTATTGATGTATTATATTAAGTTAAAATAAGTGTTCATTCAGTATTGTTGTAATTGTTAATTAATTAATCGATATCGGCTTTTTTGGTCCTCCAATAATCGGTATAGGTATCGGCGTTGAAAAATCTTAATCGGTCGACCTCTAGTGCCGGTACAGAGTCAATGTGCGGGGGCACCAGTTAGTTGAGGTAGTATGTACATGTAGGGAGAGTTAATTAAAGTGACTGCATAGATGACAACAGAGAGTGGCAGTGGTGTGGATAGGGGGGTGGGGTTAATGTGAATAGTCTGGGTAGCTATTTGACTAGATGTTCAGGAGTCTTATGGCTTGGGGATAGAAGCCGTCCACACGTGCACAGTCGCTTCATACTATATATTATGCATTTATTTTGTCTCGCTTTCAAGACTTTGTATGCACTTTCTAAGAATCTACCCTGTTGCTTCAAGCTCCGATCAGCTGCCTGAAAGCAATTTCTTGGCATCTCTTCAAATGTATATGTCTTTATAATAGGATTTGCCAGTTGAAGAGTGCTGTGATGAGCTAGAATTCAAATTATAAACAAAGGCCAATCTGGCAACCCCCTGTGGGTGCTCCACACTCTTCATAGCATGACCTGCTCACATCAGAGTGCTACTCTTGGCCTCATTTCAAACCACACACACGCATGCACTAGCATGCACGCTCACATGCACAAGTATGCACACACATACAAATGCACGCTCACATGCACAAGTATGAACTCATACACATGCATGCCTGTAAGCTGTTTATATATATTTTTAAAATTGGTTTTCACATGTGTTATTATCAGTAATACAATAATAATGCTATAATGAATTATTACAACATAGCATTCATTTAATTTTACAGGTGGGGGAGGAGAGGGTGCACGTAAGCTGGCACACACACACACACACACACACACACCCCCTGCCCCCTCCTAGAAAACAGTCACCATGGTGATAGTCATTCCAGTAAACTTGTACTGTGTTTTATTGGCCCTTTCGCATTCCTTTCCAAAGTGCAAAATGATGTTAGTACTCCCTCTCAGTCCTCTTTTCTCTCTTCTCATACTCAAGTCATTACTGACAATGGATAATGCCTAAAACCTTTTTAATTCAAACTATTATTTTAGGGTGTTGCTCTAGGCCACCAACTGTGAACAGTCAGTATCTAAATAATGTGTATAAAAAGCTTGATAGTGTATGTGATGTAAACAGAGAGGTCTACTTTCTTGGGGACCTGAATATTGACTGGTTTTCATCAAGCTGACCGCTAAAGAGGAATCTTCTAACTGCAACCAGTGCCTGTAATATGGTTCATGTTATTAACCAACATACCAGGGTGTTAACAAACACCACAGGAACAAGATCATCCACATGTATTGATCACATTTTTAATACTTTAAAACTTTGTTCTAAAGCTGTACCCATTGGATGCAGTGATCACTGATACACCATTGGCTATATCCAGGAAAGCCAAGGTTCCAAAAGCTGGGCCTAAAGTAGTGTATAGGAGATCATACAAAATATTTTATGTGGATGATGTTAAAGATATTTGTTGGTGACTAATAAGCAGCATCCAGATGCTGCACTGAATTTCTGAAATTGCTTCTTCCAATTATTGATAATCATGCACCTGTTAAACTGTCAGAACTGTTAAGGCTCCATGGATTTATGAGGAATGGAAAAACTGTATGGTTGAAAGAGATGGGGCAAAATGGGTGGCTAATAAGTCTGGCTGCACATCTGAATGGTTGACTTATGCAAATTGAGAAATTATGTTACTAAACTCAACAACAATAAGAATAAACTATATTATGAAGCTAATATCAATGATATAAAGAAAGATGTGAAAAACTTTGGAGTGCTTTTATTTATTTTATTAATTATTTTAATCACTGGCCAAGTGGGCAAACTTAGGCAGGAAATGCCAACTATGAACAGTGAGCCATCGTATTCATACAGAAAAAAACCCGAGTCATTTCACATTTGATAAAGTTAGTGTGAGAGAGGTGTATTTTTTTGGCATTGACAACGAGGATGTAAATCTAGTAAAGATGGTAACTGACTCTATAGCCACTCCTATCTATCATATCTTTAATCTGAGCCTAGAGGTGTTTGTCCTCAGGCCTGGAAGGAAACCAAAGTCAAGAATGGTAAAGCAGCCAAGAATAGTAAAGCATCCTTTGCTGGTTTTTATAGTCGACCTATCAGCTTGCTGCCAACTCTTAGCAAACTGTTGGAAAAACTACAATGCTATTTCTTTCTTTATTGACCATAACCATACTTTTTTTCTGTTTTTACCAATGGCCTGCCACTGACATTAAACAAAGCCTATATGTCCGTGTATGCTGATGATTCAACCCTATACACCCTATACATGTCAGCAACCCCAGTTAGTGAAATCAATGCAACCCTAAACTTGGCGTTTCAGTCAGTTTTAGAATGGGCGGTCAGTAGGACTGACCCCAATTCGTCTACTGGTTGATTGTTTGGCCCGTAGGCTGTTGGTAGAACGAGATTTCTTTAGTCGAGCAGTCACAATTATTTATATTTGTTTATGGTGCACAAGACACTTCTCTGAGTCGCGCCTGTCTCAGTGGACAAATCCATTGCCGATCCATGGGGATGGCACAGTCAATCACTCTTAAGATGTAATACTGAAATTCTATATGGTTATTTTATGTAAAAAATAATTGTGCAACACTAATAAATCTAATATTATTTAAAGACAAATGCGCTTTCTCCTGCATTGGATACAATCGCTGTCTGCGGTTCTGAAACATAATCTTCAGTGCACCATAGAATTGGTGCCTTTCCATATTTTGCTATGTGCATAATAGCAAAGTTAACCAGCCTATTGGGATTGAGAACAATGTTGTGGAGGCAGCAGCCCTTGACTCAGCCTAATTGCCTAAGAATATTGAGGATAGAGGAAACTCCAATTTAATTAGGTCTATAATCAATAGCCAAACTGTTAAATGGGCCTGGCTTTATAAATCATCCATATTTACTGTATAAGACAGATCTTGCTTCTGTTGCTTGTTTGAGTGTTTGTTTAATAGCCCACTGATTCAGTGAGCACCAAGCCTCATGCATTGGCAAAATGTTGGATAAAGCAATTTAACAGATTTGGCTGTTTTTAATCTTTGCTATGCTGTAATAAAGGCTTGACAATACATTTTTTGGGGAACAGACTGGTATTACTTTTAATTTATTCAGTGTCACCCAGCATACCAGACATTCATGCTTTGAAATGCAATCAAGCATTGAAAAAAAAAACAGAGGGAGCTTTGAATAATTAGCCTAAACAATAAATAAACCCAATTCACAAATGCATGCACCTGTTTTTAGTCTGCTGTAATAAATGCTGTATCTTTTTATTTGTATTTATTAGAACAGACTCTCTGCTACACTTATTTATTTAGTGTTTACACAACAACAAATTATCAGAAAAAATTATATTGTAATCTAACAGCAACTGTTTGATACACATAATACTCATGCAACGCTTGCTCATATATCCTCCTTTTTGTTGATCTCCAGTAGGTTTCAGAACTAAGTCAAATGTCAATTCCCCTTTAATTAACTAAGTCAATTCCCTTTTCCCTCCTGAGCAACCATTAAACATTTGCCTGTTTCAATTTCTTTTTCATGTCCTCCGCATCCATTTTGCTGTTGAGATTAATATGTTCAGAGTTTGTTATAACCAATTTATTGATGTGATTATGATATGCTATAGGTCAGTCCCTATTGGTCACATGCATGCGATGCTTACATGTTTCATGTAAAGAGAGCAAGGGTTGAGGGTAGGGTTGCACATTTTGGGGAATATTCAGAGGTGGAAACTTTCCGTGGGAATTAACGGGAATATATGGGAATGAACGAAAATATATGCAAATTAATATTAATACCATTTAAATGTAGATGTTTTTTTTTGCGTTGGATATATTTACCATATCATATGGAGGCAGAAATATAAACCTTTTACCTTATCATAAGTAGACATAATTGCAAATGATTAAATCCTTCCAATAGAAATGTTTAAAAAAACAATTTAGTTACGAATTGAACTTTACTTAAATGAGTTGACTCTTCACATGGGACAATTTCACTGAACAACAAAAGAAAGTGAATATTGAATGATCCCCAATGATCCATCGCATCTCCCAAAAACATTTTCAACATACATCTGTAAAATTATAGTCTAGAAACTAAGGCTTTGGTTGTCTTCCTCTCAGGCTTCCATGTCTTCTCCCTGGACCTCCTCAATGTCCACCTCTTGAACATCAGACTCTGAGGCCTCATCTTCACTGTCACTTTCCAACCTTGTTGGGATGGCTCGTTGTCAGGCTCAAAATGCCACCAATTATTGGATGGCCACCAATTATTCAACCCTTGTATTGGTCAGCCTGTTGCATGCTTTGGTGTGTGTGTTCCCAAACAAGGACCAGTTGCGCTCTGAGGCGGCTGATGTTGGTGGGATTTGGAGGATGATGAAGGCAACGGGGAAAGCCTCAGATCCACAAAGTCCCTTCCACCAGGTGGCTGATGGGATATGCTGGCACGACTGCCATATTGCATCTCCATCCCAAAGCCCTTGCTTGGAACTGTACTTCGTCAGACGAGACACAGTAGTGATGACACCATAGGCTTTGTTGATCTCTGCACCAGACAGGATGCTCTTGCCAGCATACTTGGGGTCCAATATGTATGCTGCGGTGTGTATGGGCTTCAGGCAGAAGTCGTCACACTTTTTGATGAATTTCAGAACTACAGTTTCCTCTTCTTGGAGCAACAGTGAAGTGGGCAGGGCAGTACAGATTTCTGCGAGCAGAGTCTGAACACAGACAGGATGGCATTGTCTCCCTCAATCCGTGCAATGGCTACTGCTTTAGGTTTCAGGAGTTTCAGGCTGCTTACCACTCTCTCCCAAAATACATCATCCAGGAGGATCCTCTTGATATCGGCAGGCTGTGATATGGCCATTTCTTTGAAAGATTCCTTCCCCTCCAGGAGACTGTCAAACATGATGACAACACCACCCCAATGGGTGTTGCTGGGCAGCTTCAATGTGGTGCTCTTATTCTTCCCACTTTGCTTGGTGAGGTAGATTGCATATTTAACCATTTTCTTGTCTCTTGTAAATCCAATCAAACCAAATGTATTTATATAGCCCTTCGTACATCAGCTGATATCTCAAAGTGCTGTACAGAAACTCAGCCTAAAACCCCAAACAGCAAGCAATGCAGGTGTAGAAGCACAGTGACTAGGAAAAACTCCCTAGAAAGGCCAAAACCTAGGAAGAAAGCTTGTTGTGAGCGCTGAGGGAACTTTATGCACTTGGCCAGATGATTCTGCATCTTTGTTGCATTCTTCACATATGATTTGGCACAGTATTTGCAAACGTACACAGCTTTTCCTTCTACATTAGCTGTAGTGAAATGTCTCCACACATCAGATAGTGCCGTGTCATTTTCCTGTAAAGATTTTACAGATAAATAGTTAGTAGCAGTAGCAATAGCAGTTCGATTAAACAACTCCTTTGTAAGATACATGTTTTAAAATGAAACATGTATGGAACAGGTGAAGCAAGCTAAAAACCACATGGTAGCAAAAATGACCTAGCAGAAATTGTTATCAAGTTAGAAATGATTTAAACACACTTTGCTGTAGGCTACTATTTACCAGTAAACAAAAAAATAATGTATGTCTTATAAAATATATTCATCCCACCCGGTATTGTAATCAAAACTTACCAGAAAGCATGTAGTCCTTGGCTCAGACAGTGTAGTAGTGTGGGCTTAATAGCATCTCATTAGTGTACAAGATCTTGAGAATCAGCTGTACATGTGATGGAAGAATGCACTGTGCATGCAGAGGATTTCAATTCCATTGAATTGGGGATAGTTTAACCAAAATATGCCACAAGACCTAGAATTGCTTTACGTGTATCCCACAAAAAAAGGTTCACTGTTATAAGCTAATTGTTTTGACGAATTTAAGAAGCATTTCCAATATTCCAAGGCTTATCTTCCCATGGAAAATTGCGGAAATTTACCGGAAAGTCTCCGTCCCTTTGCAACCCTAGTTGAGGTAATAGGGAATGTTTTAAACACATAAGTGATTTCGGTAACAGAACTTTTCAGTCAGAAACTAGTAAGAAACTTAATGGCTGACATGATGTTACAGCTTCTGCACGGACAGCTCAATAAACACTTGCTGCGCTGTGGTGCCTTTTCATGGCAGTAGGGAGGAGAGCGAGACATCGCAAGCCAGTCACACAGGCACTCGCTGTCATTTATTTTTTAAACCCATTGTGATCATCAGGCTTTTTCTTGAGTCATTTGTCTCTTAGTTATTTAATCGAACAGTGTGCTTAATCAAAGCATCAGACAAGCTCAGTGCATATGTAGTAGATTTTATTCAAACACATATGGTGTCTGTCTATGGAAAAATAAATTCAAACATTTCGACCAATCAATTGGTCAACCAAGATGTTTTTTTTGTTGGGGACAGTCCTAGTAGCCAGTAATAAACTGATCCTGAACTGATCCCACATCTCTAAAACTATGAATATTGTATTTGGTACAGATCATTCCCTAAGTTCTAGACCTCAGCTGAATCTGGTAGTGAATGGTGTGGCTGTTGAGCAAGTTGAGGAGACTGAATTACTTGGTGTTACATTAGATTGTAAACATATTGTTTCAATTGTTGTAAAGATTGGGAGAGGTATGTTTGTGATAAAGAGATGCTCTTTTTTTGACACCACACTCCACAAAGCAAGTCCTGCAGGCTCTAGTTTGATCTTATCTTGATTATTGTCTAGTCATATAGTCAAGTGCTGCAAAGAAAGACTTAGTTAAGCTGCAACTGGCCTAGAAACGATTGTCACGTTTTTGCTTTTGCTTTTCTTGGCTAAGAGTTGAGGAAAGACTGACTGCATCACTTCTTGTTTTTATTAGAAACAATGTGTTGGAAATTCCAAATTGTTTGCATAGTCAACTTACACTCAGCACTGACACGCACACTTCTGATTCAGTCACAATGGATGGTTGATTGATAGGTAATTATCATATTTCTGAAAAGAATATGCTGAATGCATGCATTAGATGATACAGCACAAAGCTATTTAGGGACATGTACAGATATTGAATGTTTACTTTGATGTAATACTACCAGTCACTGATAGATTGGTAGACCTGTTTCTGAGCTAATATATTCAATTTTCTAAGCTAATGTATGCCATTGCCTATATTCATTAATTATCGCCGCCAGCATGTTATATTCAGCTACAGTAATTGATTGTTCACTTGGTTCTCATGCTGAGGTGAGTAGAGAGGTAGGAGAGAGAGAGAGAGAGAGAGAGAGAGAGAGAGAGAGAGAGAGAGAGAGAGAGAGAGAGAGAGAGAGAGAGAGAGAGAGAGAGAGAGAGAGAGAGAGAGAGAGAGAGAGAGAGAGAGAGAGAGAGAGAGAGAGAGAGAGAGAGAGAGAGAGAGAGAGAGAGAGAACCAGAACGAGAGTTGGAGGGGGAGAGGGAAAGAGAGAGCAAGACAGAGTGAGAATGAAACAGAGGGAGCGATATTGGGAGAGAGAGAGAGATGCTCTAGTGCCTTTCACCCTGTCTGTCGTCAGACATGCACCTGACCGTGACGGGGGACCTTTATTTTCCCTATTGAATGTTAATTACCTCTAATTATACAGTTCAATCAGCACTCCAATGGGCGTATGTCTGGTGTGGGAGGGGGGGGGTTGACTCATCAGTGACTCTCAGTTTATTTTAAGACAATGGCTGTCAGCAGATTGAGGAGTGTGTTGACATCTATAGCGTGCCATGCCAACTGTAGGTGTCCTATTATTTGATTGAATAGTTGTGTGTGCTATCTCATGAATGATTCAAAGTGATCAGCAAGGCAGTAAAGGCCCCAACATACAGCTGAATGAGTCAAGGGGAAAAGAGGGAAACACAACTGTGATGTCATGGTTTTCTCTACGTCTGCTCTGCACTTCAGAGGTGAGGCTGGCGGTTCTCATCCTATGATGTCACAAGGAGCCTAGTTCTCCCAGTTCAATAAAGGTTTGAAATGAAGAAGGGATAAATGGGTAAACACAGTAAGACTTGGATAAGTACACACCCTGGTCTGAGTAAACTCGGGCAACTCAATAATCTACTACTCGAACAGTATATTGAAGGTATTTAAAGAATAAATGTGGATACTTAAGCTATTTTTACTAAATTATCCCTCACTTAACAAACCGCCCCCTCTCCCTTTTCTTTTTGTTGTTGTTAAATTGAAAACAGCTCTTGAGTTAAGTACATTCCGCTGTAGCAATTTGCATTCCATTTCCATAATATTATCAATAACGTTTTCCTGGGCCACCGTAATGACTTTCAGATTTGTCATGGCGTCTTTCATTTTTATGGCCTCTTGAATATTCAATAAGCCACAAAGGGCATGACGGAAAGTCTTTATCTGAACATGAATCCCTTTCCTCTGGAAAGGTGATATTCATTTAATACAGGACAAGAGGCTGTAGGAGACTAGAGAACAGTTATACGACTTTAATATAGACTGCTGTTGTGAGAAGGAGAGAGAGAGAGAGTGCAGCAATATCCTTTTCAAACTGCTGAGCCAAGCCAAGCTGTACTCTGCTGGCCTGGTTCCCTACGTTGCTGGAACGGTGCTTGTAAAGATGTTTGAGGTTGCAGTAGTAGTAGTGAGGACAGAAAATAATGTCGGCCTCAGTATTTGAGTTGAGCATCCCGAGCTCTACCTGGGGGCGAAAGGAGGCTTAGCCCCCTCAGTTTAAATTTGTGCCCCCAAACTTTTAATTTGATGTACCTATATCAAAAATTGCAAAAAAGTACAAGGGACAGGTTAGTGCAAAATGGACAGAACGTGCCGCGTTGTGCGTAGGGGGGCTATGGAAAACCACTGTGGCGGTTAGGTATGACTAGGGCTGTCGCGTGGACCGTATTACCGCCACACTGGCGAGTCACAAGACCATTTAGTCACAGAAATTAGGCTCCTTCTAGCTCTGATGCTGTCATTAGTAGCCTACCGAACTTGCTAACTGCCTGGTACTCAGCACTCTATTGTCCCTCTAATCACTCTGACATCAATGCTAATGTAATCGAAAATCTAATCAAACACTTCATGAGAGCCCATGAGCTCATGTTGCGCAACATTTCAGTAGGCTATGCAATTGCACAAGAAAACAGAATGATGGCCTACTAAAAAGATGAGGATCCCATCAGCTTTCGACAGACTAGGCCTACTATATGTATTTCTGAACTTTCCTAATATTAAGCACATTGCTTATATTTACAACAGGAGTGTAGCCTACCTGGCTGGCATGAAAATTTACCACGGGAAAAGTGTCCTCCATTCGCTGTTTAAGTGCATAGATGACATGTATTTTCTCCCACTGCCCCTGTTTCGATACAGGTGCTTGATAATGGTCCACTTTACATCAAAACAAATTTCACACATACAATACCAGTCAAAGTATGGACACACCTACTCATTCAAGGGTTTTTCTTTATTTTCACTATTCTACATTGTAGAACTATAGTGAAGACATCAAAACTATGAAATAACAAATATGGAATCATGTACTAACCAAATAAGTGTTAAACAAATCAAAATATATTTGATATTTTAGACTATTTTAAACTCTTCAAAGTTGCCACCCTCTGCCTTGATGACAGCTTTGCATATGGTTGGCATTCTCTCAACCAGTTTCATGAGGTAGTCACCTGGAATGCATTTCAATTAACAGTTGCATTTTGTTCAAGTTAATTTGTTGAATTTATTTCCTTCTTAATGCCATGAGACTATCAGTTGTCTTGTGACAAGGTAGGGTGTTATACAGAAGATAGCCCTATTTGGTAAAAGACCAAGTCAATATTATGGTAAGAGCAGCACAAATAAGCAAAGAGAAATGACAGTCCATCATTACTTTAAGACATGAAGGTCAGTAAATCGGGAACATTTCAAGAACTTTGAAAGTTTCTTCAAGTGCAGTCGCAAAAAACATTAAGCACTATGATAAAATTGGCTCTCATGAGGACCACCACAGGAAAGAAGGACCCAGAGTTACCTCTACTGCACAGGGTAAATTCATTACCAGCCTCAGAAATTGCAGCCCAAATAAATGCTTCAAAGAGTTCAAGTAACAGACACATCTCAACATCAACTGTTCAGAGGAGACTGCATGAATCAGGCCTTCATGGTCAAATTGCTGCAAAGAAACACTACTAAAGGACACCAATAAGAAGAAGAGACTTGCTTTGGCCAAGAAACAACACAAGCAATGGACATTAGAATGATGGAAATCTGTCCTTTGGTCTGATGAGTCCAAATTTTAGAATTTTGGTTCCAAACGCCGTGTCTTTGTGAGACGCAGAGTAGGTGAACCGATGATCTCCGTATGTGTGGTTCCCACCGTGTAGAATGAAGGAGGAGGTGTGGGGGTGCTTTGCTGGTGACACTGTCTGTGATTTATTTAGAATTCAAGGCACACTTAACCAGCATGGCTACCACAGAATTCTGCAGCGATATGCCATCCCATCTGGTTTGCGCTTAGTGGGACTATCATTTATTTTTCAACAGGATAATGACCCAGGGCTATTAAGGGCTATTTGACCAAGAAGGAGTGTGATGGAGTGCTGCATCAGATGACCTGGCCTCCACAATCACCCGACTTCAACCCAATTGGTTGTGGATGAATTTGACTGCAGAGTGAAGGAAAAGCAGCCAACGACTGCTGAGCATATGTGGGAACTCCTTCAAGATGTTTGGAAAAGCATTCCTCATGAAGCTGGTTGAGAGAATGCCAAGCATGCGCAAAGATGTCATCAAGACAAAGGGTGGCTACTTTGAAGAATCTTAAATATATAAAACATTTTGAATTTGTTTAACACTTTTTTGATTACTACATGATTACATATGTGTTATTTCATAGTTTTGATATCTTCATTATTATTCTACAATGTAAAAAAATAGTAAGAATTAAGATAAACCATTGAATGAGCAGGTGTGTCCAAACCTTTGACTGGTACTGTACATTTGTAAATATTACCGTCATCTTTGAAACACAAGCGCTGTGTAAATAGATCTAAAACTCTTTTGCACCTCTACCTGTCTGCCTCCTGCTAAATCTTTGTCCTCACTTCTGCTAGAAGGCCCCTATTTTTACGCGGCGGAGGTAAGCTACAGATTTCGCGCCAACCTGTTACTTTTAAAAGCACCCAATGATCTCGAACTCTGAGTCTCTGCATTTGATCTTCATGTGTATTGTGGCGTAGCGTGATATAAGCAGAATTCAACATGATTCCCCTCGCCGATTTCAACTGCCCCCTTAGTCACTTTATCCTGGCGCCCGGTCTGTTCTTCAGAGAATAAGACCCTAATTGAGTTGAGCTGAATCAAGGAAAGTAGCTAATGTTAATATGACAGCATCTTTGTAATATTGAATATCGCGGATAAACTCTGGCGGAGTTAAAAAGTCAGCCTTTCTAAGACCTCACCTGCGTATCTCTACTGGGTGGGAAAAGAGAAGATTACACACTGTACATAGATTCCTCTGGCTCATGGTGTGTTGTCTGATAGTTGTTATTTCCTCAAGGCCTCTTGTCTCTCCAGGGGGGGAAGGAGGAATATAATTGCAAGCGCATTGTGCGCTAATAAACCCCGCACCCCCCCTAGTAACGCCACAGGTTGCTAAGATTGAATTATAATTACCTACCTAGCGCTCTCCCTCTACTCTGCTCTCTCTTTCGCCTAACACTGATTGCAAATCCATGTGTCTTGATTGGAAGTGTTGCTTCTGAATACACGCAGACCAAGAAGAAATGGAGGTTAAAGAGAAAGCAAGATAAAGGAGAAAGAGCGAGAGAAGGGGAGGTGAAAGAGAGCAGAAGATGGAGGGTAGAGAGATGAGAAAATAAGATAGATGTGTATGAGTGAAAGTGACCGAGAGAGCATTTACTTCTTGAGGCATTTATGATGATTCATTTTCACATTTTCCGTTAATGTTATTGACCTCCAGACTGTCCTGTCATCTATGGTGTAATAAATACCCGTTTTAGTCTTCCACTCAGAAGATGTCTATTTCTTGGGTCATTCCATGAAATGAGTGCCTTTTGTGACCTGTGTGAAGCTAGCCACAATAAGTATTACCCACAATAGTGGAATTCGCGGTTCACCTTCAAAATAGAGGTCTCCATTTAAAACTGATGAAACGGATACAAATAGTGGAATAATGAAATATTTGGACTACAAAACGCTGAACAAGGTTGGAATGTTATATAAATTAAACAAAAGACAGTTACACACAAAAAAAGA
This sequence comes from Oncorhynchus nerka, assembly GCF_034236695.1. Lineage (NCBI taxonomy): Eukaryota > Metazoa > Chordata > Actinopteri > Salmoniformes > Salmonidae > Oncorhynchus > Oncorhynchus nerka. The sequence goes on from NC_088403.1 coordinate 36,631,378, forward strand.
GAAAACATCTGTTGAAATCGCACTGTTGATGTAATATATTGACATATATTAGCTCTGTTTCTCTTATTGTGGGACTTTAACTATGGGAAATCCCCTCACTATCCAGCCTTTTGAGCATATTGACATTCATATTGCAATGTACAGCTTTAGCTATGGGTCTTGGGGAATGTTCCCTCTAAGTTGCAAGCAGGCGCGCAGCTCCCCCAGGACTGCCATACAGAAGAAATATCAGCACGCGCAGAGAAGCATGAGATTGAACTTTTCCCCATTAGTGAACATTATCAACATTTCCCTTTTATTTTGAAAATTGTGAACAAATCAACTCAATATTAGCCCCTTTCACTGCAACATACCGAAACAAAACTAACTATGCAAGAGATTTTGTTGTAGGCAGAGCTTGCAGTAGGCCTATATGCAAATAGACCATTGCCATATATGGATCTGGGCCGTTCATGTTGATCTGTACTGTTTTTACAGCATGAACGGTCATGAGTAGATGCGCTTGTTTTGAGATCGAAGCGAGAGCGACATGTAGCGTATTGTGTACATTTGTTCATATCCTTTGCTAGTTACTGAGTTATTAGCCCAGTTATAGATCATACTGTAGGCTGAACGATAGAACAGCTATTTCTATGTTCAAATGTTATGGGATGCATTTTCTCCATCGTTTATTTTATGGTAGGCCACTTTGGTATAGCCACAGTATTCCACTTGACCACTGTTTAAACTAACTTAAAGCAGGTAGAGCCTCAGTAAACGCGCGCCCGGAAGTTTCGCAGGATTTTCACAACTAAAGTTTTCTCTTAGCAGATGTGAAATTTGCTCAGGGATGGAAAAAAAAACATTGGTCTTGGGTCCATGAAATGGTGTGTCAACCTACTCGGTGACACCCACAGAACACAACTGTGAAGAGTTTACACAAATACTAGAGTTGTTGCTCTTATTGTGGGACTTTACCTGTTAACTATTGAATATTCAAAGCATGTTATATTAAATAAGGTGTCCTTTAATATAGACCACATGGAGAATTCAATAAATCAGCATTTTGACATGTCTCAGTTGTGTTCTGTTGGAATCACTGAGTAGGCTGATGACCCAAGGGTGTATATTGCAATATGAATGTCAATACGCACAGTAGGTTGACTGACAGTCACATTAGCTCACCAAAGTCCTGCAATAAGAGTCTACGATACTGACAACTCTTCACAGTTGTGTTCTTTGGGTGTCACTGAGTAGGGTGATACTCTTTTTCATGGACCCAGATCCAAAAGTAAGGATAAGGATGTACATTGCAATAAGAATGTCATACAGTTAAAGTCCCACATGAAGAGCTACGACACTAATATGTGTGTACACTCTTCATTAGTTGAGTTGGCTGAAACCCCATTTCATGAAACCTGTCTTCTGTGGACTGCATTCTTGCTTTACCTGCGCTAGACCTATGCCCCCCGCCATTCATACCCCCATTATTAAATATAATTGGCCCTATCCCTGCAACCCACAAAGACCTGTTGGTAGTGTAGGCCTCGCCAACCAACCCAGGAGGAGCTCTATGTGTGTGAGTCCTCCGATGGCCCTGGTCTTGTTTACTTGTTTGATTTATTGTCTGACAGACCCACTGAATTGGCTGTGATGGGATGGGACGGAGCTTTGTTCAGTACCCATTCACAGTCACCCGCACAAAGACAGCAGTGTGTGTCTTCTGGTGCAGCTCTGGTCTGCATGCTTGCGTGCGCATGCGTATGTTGGCACCAAGGCAAGAAAGACAGGGAGACTGAAAAGAATAAAGGGTTTCTTTCTGTTTTTTTCATTCAACCACTCCTATTGTAAGAAGCATAGGCAGTTAAGCTGACGTTCAGTGTTGTTCATGGGGGTTGTAATATGGCAGCAGATCTGAATTGTGCTGATCTGGTTAGGCAGCAATCAGCTTATAGGTGTGTCCCAAATGCCACCCTATTCCCTAAATTGTGCACTACTTTTGACAAGACCCATATGGGCCCTGGTGAAAAGTAGTGTACCCTAAAGGGAATAGGCTACCATTTGGGAGGCAGATTTGGTCTGAAATGGCTCTATCCTATTTAGAGTGAGTGGCTGTGCCTGAGGGTTACAGTGCACCCCTCTTCTGCTGCGTTCAACGGCACACACACTTTTAGAGCTAGCTACTTTGAGGCACTACACATATGCATACAAAAGCACACACATACACTGGGAAAGAGAGACAGAGCAAGAGGGAGTGAACTGACTAGAATTTGTAAGTGACAATCAAAATCCATAGGTGTCTATTACTGGATGAGAGGACGTGTGGAATACTTGTGAAACCCTGTCTGAATCCTATTTGTGTGTAATCCTGTTATTAACTCGTCTACAGCAGGATTTCCTTACGTGGCTTTTCACTCTATGCTTGTGGAATCAACTGCTACAGTTTTAAATTTAATTTATTTTGGCATTCGAAGATTAGAACTAAACCGAACATTCACAATCAAGCTTCTCTGTAACAGTGGCTGGGCCTGCATTCATAAAGCGTATCAGAGTAGTCCTAGGGGTGCTGATCTAGGATCAGTGTGAACATACTCATGTGTGAAGTTCAGTTTTTCATCTCACAATTACTCTTTTTACAGAGAAACAACCAAATGGGATGTTCTGAGTCCATGTCAATTACATTTTTTTTTAATCAAAAGACCATTTTTGGCATCCCAAATAAATCTAACACGTTTAGCTTTTTGTGTTGCGCACTTAGCTAGAGAGGAACGTGTTTTGCTAGCGGTGTTTCTGTAGCAGAGTTTGCAATACAAATGCCCACCCGATTGATACAAAGCATGACATAATTCTGCCACGTAGGCCTACTTTTCAGTTAACATTTACATGGTTGAGAAGGTTTTGGGGAAAGCATTTCTATTTCCCACAAGATAGTTATCATTATCATCGATACTGGCTACACAAAGTGATAGCCCTAGTTATTACATGTGGCATTGATTTTGCAAACACCCGTTTGCGAATGCTCGGACATGGACTCATCTCCTAACAGACCATGCGATTAATCAGGGGGGGCCGGATCATAGATCAGCACTCCTACTCTGAGACTCTTGTGAATACAGGCCCTGGTCTACTCCAATTGGAGTGATTTCCCCCATCGTAAAAGACAGAGGGTTTAGGGATTAATCAACAGTCGATTTGGTACACGGGCAAAATGGAACATAGTCCTAAAAGTGTATTTTTTTTCTTACATAATTACAATGAGGAGAATGGGTCGATTTCATGGTGGAGGGAAGGGAAGGGAACACTGGACAGTACAAATGACCTAGGGGAAATTGTCAGAGAGGGAGGGGAGAGAGAGAAACCTTTTCATTTTCTTCTTTTGCAATTTTACTCCCATCCTTCAGAAGAGGTAGGCTATTGGTTTTTGGGATAAAAATAGATAGATGTTCTTCCCAATGTAAAGCACTGATACAAAAAAAAAACATCCAGATCCTTTAGATAGGTCTATCAGCTGTCTCATTCAGTCTTGCTGTCTAAGTAAAGGGGACTTGTATTACTCTTAGGCTGGGGTCCTAGACCCCAATTTCAGGCTGCCTAAATGACTGGCTGAGTACATTTCTGCAAGGTGGGTCTGGCTAGTGCTATGACAGCACTAGTCATCAGTGTTTCTCAGAAGTTCAGACAACTAATATCACTGTGGTTTCTTACCATGCCTTATGGGTTCCATTTGAAAGCTTATTTTGTCCTCTGACATGACTTGGACACCACTGCTTGGAGGGATGGTGGATGCGTTGTGAAAGGGGCCTGTGTAAGTTGGGTGTAGTGTGTTGGATGGAATCCTGGATAAACAGTGCCGGGTCAGGAAAGGCGTAGGGGAAGGTGCACACACAAACACACACACACCCTCTTTCTCCCCCGCTCTCTCTCTCTCTCTCTCAAAGCTCAACTTGTATTCTCTGGCTTTAGAGGTGTTTTGGGAATACTCCCTCAAGTGCTCACGTTTTCCATGGCATGATGGGTGAGGCTTGTTATGACAGAAACCTGCACAGACATCACCGTTATGCGTTTCCGTTTGACCATATAGTCCATTAGTTTATCAATGAATGGCGTCTCTGTTTTGTCTTCAACAGGGGCATTCCCGGAAAGAAGTGTGGAAACATCATTGTTAAGGCAGAAGAGATGGGAAACTGCAGGGTGAGTAGTGATGGCAGGGGATATGGAGGGAAAGGAAGTTTTGGGCTGCATCCCAAGTATTCACCCCCCCCCCCCCAAGCATTTTTCCTATTTTGTTGCCTTACAACCTGGAATTAGGTTGGGGGTTCGTATCATTTGATTTACACAACATGCCTACCACTTTGAAGATGTTAAATATATTTACTTGTGAAGCAAACAAGAAATTAGACAAAAAAACAGAACTTGAGTGTGCATAACTATTCACCCCCTCCTTAGTCAATACTTTGTAGAGCCACCTTTTGTAGCAATTACAGCTGCAAGTCTCTTGGGGTATGTCTCTATAAGCTTGGCACATCTTGCCACTGGGATTTTTGCCCATTCTTCAAGGCAAAACTGCTCTAGCTCCTTCAATTTGGATGGGTCCGATGGTGTACACTGTACAGCAATGTTTAAGTCATACCGCATATTCTCAGTTGGATTGAGGTCTGGGCTTCGACTAGGCCATTCCAAGACATTTAAATGTTTCCCCTTAAACCATTCGAATGTTGCTTGAGCAGTATGCTTAGGGTCATTGTCCTGCTGGTAGGTGAACCTCCGTCCCAGTCTCACATCTCTGGAAGACTGAAACAGGTTTCTCCTCAAGAATTTCCCTGTATTTAGTGCAATCCATCATTCCTTCAATTCTGACCAGTTTCCCAGTCCCTGCCGATGAAAAACATCCCCACAGTGAAGCATGGTGGTGGATGTTTTTCATCGGCAGGGACTTGTAAACTGGTCAGAATTGGGATGGTATTCTCGTGGTGATGCGAGGTGTTGGGTTTGTGCCAGAAATAGCATTTTCCTTGATGGCCAAAAAGCTAAATTTTAGTCTCATCTGTCCAGAGTACCTTCTTCCATATGTTTGGGGAATCTCCCACATACCTTTTTGTTTGCTGATTTTTGTTCTTTAAGCAGTGGCTTTTTTTCTGGCTACTCTTCCTTAAAGCCCAGCTCCGTGGAGTGTACGGCTTAAAGTGGTCCTATGGACAGATACTCCAATCTCCACTGTAGAGGTTTGCAGCTCCTTCAGGGTTATCTTTGGTCTCTTTATTGCATCTCTGATTAATGCCCACCTTGCCTGTTCTGGGATTTTTGGTGGGCGGCCCTCTCTTGGCAGGTTTGTTGTGGTGAAATATTCTTTCCATTTTTTAATAATGGATTTAATGGTGCTCTGTGGGATGTTCAAAGTTTCAGATATTTTTTTATAACCCAACCCTGATCTGTACTTCTCCACAACTTTGTCCCTGACCTATTTGGAGAGCTCCGTGCCGCTTGCTTGGTGGTGCCACTTGCTTAGTGGTGTTGCAGACTCTGGGGCCTTTCAATACAGGTGTATATATACTGAGATCATGTGACAGATCATGTGACACTTAGATTGCACGCAGGTGGACTTTATTTACTAATTATGTGACTTCTGAAGGTAATTGGTTGCACTAGATCTTGTATAGGGGCTTCATAGCAAAGGGGGTGAATACATATGCATTATTTTTGAAACAAGTTACTTTTTCCATTTCACTTCACCAATTTAAACTATTTTGTGTGTGTCCATTACATTAAATCCAAATAAAAATCAAGTTAAATTACAGGTTGTAATGCAACAAAATAGGAAAAATGCCAAGGGGGATGAATACTTTTGCAAGGCACTGTACATCATACCATCATAAGGACAACATCAATCAATAACCACTTTGCCATGGCATATACATTAAATTATATTGTTATGGATTTACTATCGTAGGATATTACTCTCACCTTGATGCTGAGTAGAGTTGCCCTGAGCTGTGTCCTGTAATGTTACTGTTGACTGATCAGCATTAATGTCTGCATCTACTATCCGAAGTCTCTCACCAGTATCTGCTGTGAATACTGAGCTGTGAGCTGTGCTGTCAGTTTCATCAGTCTCAACGTCTCTCTCTGTTATTGTAGGAGTCCGTGATGATGCAGTTCTGTGGGAATAAACTGGACAAGAAAGATTTCTTCGGCAAGTCAGACCCATTCCTCGTCTTCTATCGCAGCAATGAAGACGGCACGTGAGTATACTTTACCTACCCCTTCTTCAGATCCTCTCCCCCATTCAATTCCATCCATCAGTCCCGCAATCTGATGGAAATTAGATTCCATTGAATTCCTTTAGGTAAACAACCTTACATCTCTTTGCGTGTGTGTGCGTGCGCGCGTTACAGCCTACTGGGTCTTCTCTCTCATCAACACAGGTCAGATAAGCAGGTCTACTCAATCAATCAATCAAATGTATTTATAAAGCCCTTCTTACATCAGCTGATGTCATAAAGTGCTGTACAAAAACGCAGCCTAAAACCCCAAAAGGCAAGCAATGCAGGTGTAGAAGCACGGTGGCTAGGAAAAACTCCTTAGAAAGGCCAGAACATAGGAAGAAACCTAGAGAGAAACCAGGCTATGAGGGGTGGCCGGTCCTCTTCTGGCTGTGCCGGGTGGAGATTATAACAGAACATGGCCAAGATGTTCAAACGTTCATAGATGACCAGCAGAGTCAAATAATAATAATCACAGTGGTTGTCGAGGGTGCAACAGGTCAGGAGTAAATGTCAGTTGGCTTTTCATAGCTCTCTAGAGAGTTGAAAACAGCAGGTCGGGGACATGTAGCACGTCCGGTGAACAGGTCAGGGTTCCATAGCTGCAGGCAGAACAGTTGAAACTGGAGCAGCAGCACGGGCAGGTGGACTGGGGACAGCAAAGGAGTCATCAGGTCAGGTAGTCCTGAGGCATGATCCTAGGGCTCAGGTCCTCCGAGAGAGAGAAAAAGAGAGAATTAGAGAGAGCATACTTAAATTCACACAGGAGACCGGATAAGACAAGAGAAATACTCCAGATATAACAGACTGACCCTAGCCCACCCGACACGTAAACTACTGCAGCATAAATACTGGAGGCTGAGGCTTTATCACACACACACACACACACACACACACACACACACACACACACACACACACCTACCTATGTTGAAGCCGGCAGAGCAGAGAGGAGATGACCTAGAGGGAGCAGTGGTTGGAGGGAAAGCTCCCTATTGCCCCCCTGACCTCTCTGTACAGGGGTCAATCTCTCTCTCTCGCTCTCTCTCTCACTCACACTCACACTCACTCTCTCTCTCTCACTCTCACTATCAGTTAATGGAAGGTGAAGCTCTCTGAACTCATATTCCACACGGCACTATATTCACTTTAAAACCATTTACTTTTACAGTGAATGATGATTATACTGAGAATTACTCAGTTGATGCTAATTGCTCTTAGAACTGAAACATATATTTTTTGTGCCGGTCATCATGATGAAATTTGAAATGTTTTTTTTTATCGCTCGATATTTTGCCAAAGTATGGAAAAAAGGAATCAATGTCTTAGAGATTTGTATCACTAAATGAGTGCAATTTATCTTCTTGGGGGGGAAGAAAGATCTGAGGGAGCTGAGAGTCAAAGAGAGACGTTTAAACTTGAGAAAAATCTTGAGAAGATCACAGGAAGATAGTTTGTCTCGCTAACTCTGACTTTGCACAGACACTCTGAGGAAGAGAGGAAGATGTGGGGATAAAGAGGAACAGTGAAAGGAATATTGTCCAGTGATTGATTGACCCATTGATAAGTGAATGGCTTGTCTTGTCGCTGTGTTTCTTCAGGTTCACAATCTGCCATAAGACAGAGGTGGTGAAGAACACACTAAACCCAGTGTGGCAGGCCTTCAAGATACCTGTCAGAGCACTCTGCAATGGAGACTACGACAGGTCAGTGTGTGTGTGTGTCTACGTGTGTGCGTGTCTGTGTGCGTGTGTGTGTAGTGTGGCCAGCAAGATTAAACTGGCATTAACTGTTTTGCTGAAGTGTGTGAGGGCCATGTTGATAATCTTCTTTTTTAAACTTTTTTTTTTTTACAATTGGCGTGTTTTGTAAAACTTATTTGGTTGACAGGATCTAATCTGCAAGAGGGGAAAATATTTTTTAGATGCACTCCATTTTCCAAGAATCACCATGCATGCATAGAATTCCTTGGTTGCTAAATTGGTTGTGAACCTATTAAATGCATATGGAAGCTATTATAATTAACTCCAAAGGAGAAATCAATGCTTGGTCTGCTTATGAATAGCCTTCCTCTCTGCAATCATCTTTCTCCCTCAGTGGAATAGTCTATTCACATGCCTGACTGACAGACAGGTGTCATGCCCTCACTCAAATGTAATGGCCCTTAAATCCAGGGTGTAAGAAGCACTGCAATAGTTTTTCACCCCCAAGTTTGAACTCCCCCAGTGTGTGTGTGTGTGTGTGTGTAATGTAAAGGACAATGTGTGTGTGTGTGTGTCACTCTGTAATCCCATCTCAGGGATTGTGTTTGTATTCATCTCCAGTTGTCAGTGGGCTTGTTTGCCAGTGATAAGGCACAAAGCCCCAGATGGATGGTCTGAGCTAGTCAGGCTGCATTGATTGGAACAGAGCTGGGCCCTGGCTCTGTCTGAGTTGTTAGGAGGTTAGTTAGAGAGAGCTCATTGTTATCAGTGTGTGGGGATCCAAGGAAGCACACGAATGAACGCTTACACACACATATACATTGATTTACGCACACACACACACACACAGCGAGAGTGCGAGTCTCTGGGGGTCTGGGATGAGAGATAAGGGAGAGGCAGGACGAGAGCCACGAGAGAACGCTAACAATGGAGAGCTGTGTGTCCCCCTGCTGATAGTACCACCGCTGATGGGCCCTTGTTAGGGACACACACTCTCACGCACGCACACATACACACTTTCTCCCGCCACCCCGGGGACTACAGAAGGAGCAGCAAACCCATTGTCTGTCCTGCCAACTCATCGCTCCTGTCGTGTCCTCAGAGCATCTTTAGGTTGCGCTTCAATACAGTAATTGTTTTCCAATGAGGTAGTTAATAAAGTCCACTGCTGTTTGTATGAGGGGTCATCCCCCGTGCTGTCCTCCTCTACAGTAGATGTGCGTCCCAAATGGGTGCCATTTGGGTCGCAGTGCAGGACTCCCTCCCTCAGGACCCAGGGGAGGTGTTCTGGTAGATTACTGTCGGGCTGGATGGCTTTATCTTCTAAGCCTTGTATCTAGTCAGCTTAGATGGATGGTGATGGGCTCATCCTTCACTCCATTTGATAGGAGGCTGACCTGTGTGTGTGTGTGTGTGTGTCTTTGTGCTCTGACAATGCCGGATTGTGCCTCATACCCTCTTACGAACCCCTTCGGGAAACTCATTAATAACCTGTGACCTCTCACCCGGTGGTAATCTATAACTAATGATTACCTTTTCATCTAAGCATCTGTTCGTTATTTTCTTTTTTTCCTCATCTGAAAAGAGAGGTGAAATTGAGACAGGTGAAATTGGTGCTGGGTGGAAATACGCATAGCCACAGTGAACTACTCATCTCTTGGCTCTGGTGAAGGAAAATGGCCACTTGTCAGGGGAAAACGATTCTTCAGTTTGAGAGGATTGGATGATGGTAGAAGAGCACTGCTTTTCTCTCTCTAGCGTTCGGTATTTTGGAAACTAATATAGACATGATATAGATTACTATAAACGATCCTCCTTCAGAATAGTATGAATTTGAACTTAAAACTTGTTTGGTGGGAATGTACAATGCCATGATCATAGATTCTGCTGATAATTGTCCTGTTAAACGAAATAAATCTGTTTCTGATATATATATTTTTTCACCCTACTAGAACGATCAAGATAGAATGCTACGACTGGGAAAGAGATGGAAGGTAATTTAATTTAAGTCTTAATTGAAATGCACCTTCATTAGCATGATGTAATCCACTGTGTTATCTAAATTAGGATACTTGAACTAATCATGATCTATATTTCTAGAAGGTAAGGAAGCTGGAGGGGATGCTGATTCATTCAACACACATTGACATGTTGTTGTTGAAGTGGGGGAATTGGCTCATTTAAATATAGAGGCGGGGCCAAGGGCGGGGCAGCAGTAGAAGAAACACCAACTTGATTTGAGTGTCACCATTTCATATTATGGGTTTAGTGGACAAGGTTACTGCACTGGGGTGTTGCGTTACGGTATGCTCTCACTCCCTCTGTCTCGTTGCCTCTTTATACCCGTCAGCGCTGTGTCAGGTGTTACCAGATCTCTCTTTGCTTGCAGGTAGAGGGGTTACACTTTGTTTCCGAATTCATTTTATTTTAAGGAAGTGCATTGAACATACAGTGCCATGAAAATGTATTTGACCCCTTCTTTTTTTTCCTTCTCTACTTTTGCATACATTTGACACGGAATGTTACAGGATCTTCAACCAGAATCGAATATTAGACGACGGGAACCTGAGCGAACAAATAACACAACAATTACATACTTATTTCACTTATTTAATAGACACAGTTGTACAGCAGCCAATGTCCCTGGTGTGAAAAAGTAATTGCCCCCTTGCACCTGTTAGATTCTACGTTTGAGTAAATCAATCACGGACACCGAAGAAGCTTAACCACGTCTCCTCCTTATCTCTAAACATTGCATCATTATTGCTGAGCAGGGAGCTAAGTGATATGATCCTTCAATGGGGTCCCCCCCCGTATCAGTACTGCCACATGCGATCGTGTTCCCTGCACTCCGCCCCTCCCAAGCTTCATTATGGCACCCCTCATGTCCCTTTTGTAACTAATGTTCCTATTCTTCTGAGTATAACAATGTTCAACGTCTACCCCAGAATCCAACACACTTAATAACTGGTTGTGTCACCTTTCAGCTGCTTGTTGATCAGTCGTCGTGGAGGATTTTGTCATCCAGAAAAGTTACTTTTGAATCATTTGTCCGTAGAACATTCTTCCAAGAGTCTTGCTGATCCTCCAGGTGCTTTTTGGCAAACTTGAGTCAACTTTTTGGACGACACGGATCCCGTTATGCCTGGCGAAAACCAAACGCTGCATTTCACTGTAAGAACCTCTTACCAACGGTCTAGCGTGGTGGTGGTAGTGTGATGGTTTGGGGATGCTTTGCTGCCTCAGGACCTGGACGACTTGCCTTAATAGAAGGAACCATGTATTCTGCTCTGTATCAGAGAATTCTACAGGAGAATGTCGGTCCATCTGTCTGTGAGCTGAAGCGCAGCTGGGACATGCAGCAAGACAATGATTCAAAACACACAATCAAGTCTACATGAAAATGGCTAAAAAAACAACCCATTTTGAAGTTTTGGAATGTCATAGTCCAGGCCTAATCCCAATTGAGATGTTGTGACAGGACTTGAAACGAGCAGTTCACGCTTGAAAACCCACATATGTCGCGGAGTTAAATTTGTTCTGCATGCAAGAGTGGGCCAAACTTCCTCCACAGCAATGTGAGAAACTGATCACCAACTACAGGAAGCATTTGGTTGCAATCACTGCATCTAAAGGTGGCACAATCAGTTATTGAGTGTAAAGGGGCAATTACTCTTTCACACAGGGGAATTGAGTGTTGCGTAGCTTTGTTTATTGTAAACTCAGGTTCCCTTTATCTAATATAAGGTTTTCGTTGAAGATCTGATAATATTCAGTATCTGTAACAGTTCTCTTGTGGTGAAGGAGAGTCGGACCAAAATGCAGCGTGTAGATTGCGATCCATGTTTAATAAACAAACGTAAAACACGAATCAATTACAAACACTACAAAACAAAGAACGTAACGAAAACCGAAACAGCCTATACTTGTGTAAACTAACACAGAGACAGGAACAAGGACACTAAGGACAATCACCCACGAAACCCTCAAAGAATATGGCTGCCTAAATATGGTTCCCAATCAGAGACAACGATACACACCTGCCTCTGATTGAGAACCACTCCAGACAGCCATAGACTTTGTTAGATAACCCCACTAAGCCACACACCCAACACCCCACAAAACCCCAAGACAAAACACACCACAATAAACCCATGTCACACCCTGGCCTGACCAAATAAATGAAGAAACACAAAATACTTCGACCAGGGCGTGACAGTATCGAAAATAGAGAGAATCAGAAAGGGGGCAACTACTTTTTCCCACCCTCAAGTGGCTGCATGAAAAACACAAGTGAAATCTCTCCTTAATCACTCTCAAATAATGATTAAATGTCTATCTATCTCACTCTTTCTTGCTTTAACATTTCATGAATAATAACTTATCTCAACTGATCTCATTCCATCCACTAGACTATTATAATACTTTGCAATACACTTAGGCACGTCGATCAGGCTTCTGCAACTAACAGTGGTGCTTTGTGGGTGTGTATTTGAAATCCTATGATTTTACTAATGATTGTTTTGTGCGTTGTGTCCTTAGCCATGACTTCATAGGAGAGTTCACTACCAGCTACAGAGAGCTATCCAGAGGCCAGTCCCAGTTCAATGTGTATGAGGTAAGTGTGTGTGTGTTTACATGTGTGCATGCGTCATGTTTACGTATGTATGTGTACTTGGTGGAAGCAATATTATGTATCTGTATACTTTTAATGTCACTCACCCACACAGAAGCACATTTAGTAAATCTCCTCTGGAGCGATTCTTCATGGCATTTCTCCTGAATTTTAGTTCACGGAGTTTGACGTAAAGTGAGGGAGTTTTGATGGATGGCCAGCCTCCACACTCCGTCTCTTAAGATAGAACTGAACAGTTGTTCATTAAAAACAATATTCTGAGTGGGAAGCACACAGGGGGACCCTTATTTTAAGCAGCTGGTGTTTGTCTAGTGAGAGAAAGAAGACACACAGCCACACCGTGATTGTGTGCTGTCATCCAAGATTCTGGCACTGGGACATGACAATCTATCATCATTTCCCAAGTCACAGCTCTTGGCTTCCACCCATATTCTCTGGTTCGTTTTTTTCCTCCACAGTAAATTGTACTATTTAGGAGAGGAGGTTCTACATCACTACTGTGTGTGTGTGTGTGTGTGTGTGTGTGTGTGTGTGTGTGTGTGTGTGTGTGTGTGTGTGCCTTCCCTTAACCATCCGTCCATTTGTTAACAGTAAGCACCCAATGCCCAGCATCAAATGTATTTGTCACATACAAATTATTAGCAGTTAATGCGAGTGTAGCGAAATGCTTGTGCTTCTAGGTCCGACCATGCAGTAATATCTAACAAGTAATCTAACCGAACAATTTCACAACAACTACCTTATATACACAAGTGTACGAATATGTACATAAAAATATATGAATGAATGATACCCGAATGGCATTGGCGGTATAGAGTACAGTATATAGATGTGAGATGAGTAATGTAGGGTATGAAAACATTATATAAAGTGGCATTGTTAAAAGTGGCTAGTGATACATTTAATTACATCAAGATGCAGTAGATGGTATAGTGTACAGTATATACATATGAGATGAGTAATGTAGGGTATGTAAGCATTATATAAAGTGGCTAGTGATAAATTGATTACATCAATTTTTCCATTATTAAAGTGGCTAGAGTTGAGTCCCCGCCCTGTGCAACTGGGTACTCGACTTCCCGATGGGCCGCCCCCAGGTGGTGAGGGTAGGTAACAACATCTCCACCCCGCTGATCCTCAACACTAGGGCCCCACAAGGGTGCGTTCTGAGCCCTCTCCTGTACTCCCTGTTAACCCACGACTGCGTGTTGCTCATGCACGCCTCCAACTCAATCATCAAGTTTGCGGACGAGACTACAGTGGTAGGCTTGATTACCAACAACGAAGAGACGGCCTACAGGGAGGAGGTGAGGGCCCTCGGAGTGTGGTGTCAGGAAAATAACCTCACACTCAACGTCAACAAAACAAAGGAGATGATTGTGGACTTCAGGAAACAGCAGAGGGAGCACCCCCCTATCCACATCGATGGGACAGTAGTGGAGAAGGTAGTATGTTTTAAGTTCCTCGGCGTACACATCACGGACAAACTGAATTGGTCCACCCACACAGACAGCGTGGTGAAGAAGGCGCAGCAGCGCCTCTTCAACCTCAGGAGGCTGAAGAAATTCGGCTTGTCACCAAAAGCACTCACAAACTTCTACAGATGCACAATCGAGAGCATCCTGTCAGGCTGTATCACCGCCTGGTACGGCAACTGCTCCGCCCACAACCGTAAGGCCTCTGGAGAGGGTAGTGAGGTCTGCACAACGCATCACCGGGGGCAAACTACCTGCCCTCCAGGACACCTACACCACCCGATGTCACAGGAAGGCCATAAAGATCAGCAAGGACAACAACCACCCACGCCACTGCCTGTTCACCCCGCTATCATCCAGAAGGCGAGGTCAGTACAGGTGCATCAAAGCTGGGACCGAGAGACTGAAAAACAGCTTCTATCTCAAGGCCATCAGACTGTTAAATGTTTTACTTACGTTGGCTACAGTGAAGGAGAGCCTGCAGGTTTTGGTATCGGGCCGTGTCAGTGACACTGTATTGTCCTCAAAGCAAGAAAAAAAGTTGTTTAGTCTGTCTGGGAGCAAGACATCGTGGTCCGCGACGGGGCTGGTTTTTCTTTTGTAGTCCGTGATTGACTGTAGACCCTGCCACATACCTCTTGTGTCTGAGCCGTTGAATTGCGACTCCACTTTGTCTCTATACTGACGCCTAGCTTGTTTGATTGAATAGCTACACTGTTTGTATTCGGTCATGTTTCCGGTCACCTTGCCTTGATTAAAAGCAGTGGTTCGCGCTTTCAGTTTTGTGTGAATACTGCCGTCAATCCACGGTTTCTGGTTGGGGAATGTTTTAATAGACGCTGTGTGTACAACATCACCGATGCACTTGCTAATAAACTCACTTACCGAATCAGCGTATTCGTCAATGTTGTTGTTCGCCGCAATGCGGAACATATCCCCGTCCACGTGATCAAAGCAATCTTGGAGCATGGAATCCGATTGGTCGGACCAGCGTTGAACAGACCTGAGCGCGGGAGCTTCATTTTTTTAGTTTCTGTCTATAGGTTGGGAGCAACAAAATGGAGTCGTGGTCAGCTTTTCCAAAGGGAGTGGGGGGGGCCTTATATGCGTCGAGGAAGTTAGAATAACAATGGTCTAGGGTTTTGCCAGGCCTAGTAGCACAATCGATATGCTGATAGAATTTGGGGTGCCTTGTTTTCAGATTAGCCTGTTTAAAATCCCCAGCTACAATAAATGCAGCCTCAGGATATGTGGTTTCCAGTTTACATAGTCAAATGAAGTTCTTTCAGGGCCGTCGATGTGTCTGCTTGGGGGCGAATATAAACGACTGTGATTATGATCGAAGAGAATTCTCTTTGTAGATAATGCGGTCGGCATTTGATTGTGAGATATTCTAAGTCAGGTGAACAAAAGGACTCGAGTTCCTGTATGTTGTTATGATCACACCACGTCTCGTTAATCACAAGGAATACACCCCCGCCTTTTTTCTTGCCAGAGAGATGCTTGTTTCTGTCTGGGCGATCCGTGAAGAAAACAGGTGGCTGTACCGATTCCGATAGCGTGTCTCGAGTGAGCCATGTTTCCGTGAAACAAAGAACGTTACAGTCTCTGATGTCTCTCTGGAATGCTACCCTTGCATGGGGTCCGATCTCTGTTGTACACATTACCCCTTCACACAAACAAACACAAACACTGCTTATGGTTGTCCACCGTGCCCGATGATCACCATCTTCTCTTTTACTTGTGAAATACGCCGCTTGTGAGCAGCTCCCGTCTCCCTGGTCTTCTCTGTCTATCTGTTGACTTGATGTGACATCTATTCTTGCCAGAGCAGTTACTGAACACAACACAAGGGAAACCAACTGCTACTGTGTCTGTGTTATGTGTGCGTGCGTGCTAGTGTGTGCATGTATTTTTTATTTAAAAAGAAATGTATGTATATATATTACTTTATTCCCTTACTTATTCCCTCCAATCTCCACCAAGGATGCAGAGGGTTAGAAATCCAGTGTAAATTGGGCTGCTTCCCAAATAACACCCTCTTCCCTTATAGTGCACACTATGGGCCCAGGTCAAAAGTAGTGCGCTACTAAGGCCACGGTTTAATTTAACACCTTAAAGCTCAGATTGAGAGAGAGAGAGAGAGAGAGAGAGAGAGAGAGAGAGAGAGAGAGAGAGAGAGAGAGAGAGAGAGAGAGAGAGAGAGAGAGAGAGAGAGAGAGAGAGAGAGAGAGAGAGAGAGAGAGAGAGAGAGAGAGAGAGAGAGAGAGAGAGAGAGAGAGAGAGAGAGAGAGAGAGAGAGAGAGAGAGAGAGAGAGAGAGAGAGAGAGAGAGAGAGAGAGAGAGAGAGAGAGAGAGAGAGAGAGAGAGAGAGAGAGAGAGAGAGAGAGAGAGAGAGAGAGAGAGAGAGAGAGAGAGAGAGACCCCTGTACAGAGAGGTCAGGGGGGCAATAGGGAGCTTTCCCTCCAACCACTGCTCCCTCTAGGTCATCTCCTCTCTGCTCTGCTGGCTGCAACATAGGTGTGTGTGTGAGAGAGAATCAGACTCCATGTTTGAATGAGGCTGCTGTTCTCTCCACAGGTTATGAATCCGAAGAAGAAAGGAAAAAAGAAAAAATACCTAAACTCTGGAACGGTAAGCCACAACGGCCACTGTCCATCCGTTCTTTTTATCTTGTTTATGTTGATTTGAGCTTGGTTTAGTCATTGTCTTTATTGTAAAGCCTGTTCCATCCTGCCATCCTTGTATCCATATTGTCTCCAGGTAACTCTGCTCTCATTCCTGGTGGATATAGAAGTCACCTTCCTCGACTACATCAAAGGAGGGTGAGTGACACTGCATTCTCTCTCTACAGTGTGAATGCAGAGACGGAGTGAAAGAACCTCTCACTCCTGCATTCCCTCGTTTATTCATATAGAAAAGAAAAAGAAAGACAGAGAAGTCGAGAGAAAAGGGAGAGATTGACAGGTATGCAGATGTGAAGTCCGGTGGAGGGGGACGTGAGGAGAGTGAACTGTATTGTGTGTTCATTCCGGCCCTCTAGTCCATGGCTGAATGGGTGATGGTGGCTGAGTGTGTGCAGTGGTGCGTAGCAGAACGCTCGCCCACACACACTTTCTGACTTTCATAAGACTCGCAGGGAAGGCTAGTCAGGCTTGCACTCCAGAGCATGGGTCGAACGGTTAAACAAGGAAGAGAGGGAAAGGTTTAGAGAGACCGAGATGGAGAGAGTCAGAAAATCAGAGAGACAGAAAGAGAGGGAGAGAACGTGAGAGAGGTCTGTGGCGAAATGACACAGACACAGAATGGCCATTTTGAAAGCAGCACTCCAGTCCTCTTATGGCCTGTTCTTGACAACACTTCTCATCTAAAGGTCATGGATCATGTGTAGAATTGTACAACAAGGATATGTAGGGTAGCAGACTAACATGTGGTGCATTGACCCTTACACTGTCAGAGCTCTCTCAGTATTTCGATGAGCATTTACATTGTCAATGGCAGTCAGAGGAGGAGCGGGGAGCTTTTTTCAATCAAGCACAACATCTCATTGATATGGAGCTTTTTCCTCTCGGCATGTAGTCAGTCCTATACAGTCTGACATGTAGGAAGTTGGTCCTGTTTTGAGCTGTCGCCTGAGGGTGAGCTGAGGGGTAATCATCACTGACACTGACCCTCCTGTGTAGTTCAGGAAGTGTAGTCATGTGCTGTATGTGAATCTACCCTCAGGTTACTGTTGTGAATGTGTTCTCAGTCAACATCAATTTTAAAATACATGTTAATGAATATATAAATAACTAGGGCCGGGACAATACCAGTGTCGCGATACTTGTTAGTGTGGTGGCAAGGAAGCAAAATATGAAGGAAATTTGACTTCTTTAGGAAAAACGGACCTAATGTTGGAAACAAACATCATTATGTTGTCATCCCGAGTCACATTTATTTATTTTCCAACCTTTAGCACACAATATTTGGCACACATGAGGTTTTTAAAGGACCAAAGAGTTTGGTCTGCTTCGTGTAAAAAATGTTGTCATGGAAAAAGTATTGCAATACTGGTAAATTGTCCCGGGCCTATAAATAACAGTGAACGTCTTCACAGCCCCAGTCAATGAGACAGCTGATGTATCTACATGTTTATAGAGGTGGATGTCTCTCCTCCCATCATATATGGGTAATACAGGACAAGCCAGAGGCTGAGGTCACTGACCGTTCCATGTGAGATCTACATTTACTTCCTCTACCAATCAATAAGGTATCGGCAGAATACCAAAGAATATGTGGATAATAGATGGATATACTGAACAAAAATATAAATGCAACATGAAACAATTTCAAAGATTTTTCTGAGTTACAGTTCATATAAGGAAACCAACCAATTGAAGTAAATTCATTAAGCCCTAATCTATGGATTTCACATGACTGGGCCTGGGAGGGTATAGATCCACCCACTTGACAGCCAGGCCCACACACACACACACACACACACACACACACACACACTGGGATGTGAAGCCAGTTGGACGTACTGCCAAATTCTCTAAAACAACGTTGGAGGTGGCTTATGGTAGAGATTTCAGCTTCAGATTTTGAGCACTTTACATGTTGTATTTATATTTTTGTTCAGTGTAAGTGACTGATTTGGTCTTATGTAGCAAAATTTGAAATGGTGTTTTTTACATTCAATAAAAGTAGAGACTCAGAGCTAGAAAATGATATACCATGCACTACAATGGAGTGATTTGAAAGTTGATAAACCCCACTTCTAATTTGAAAGTTGATAAACGCCAATTTTGAGGAAATGTCCCTTTTCATTGTCTACACCCATTTAGCATAATTCACATCTTCTTAAGCCTTAGCCCCACCCATCTCTTTAAGGATTCACATGTGAGACCATGTGCTAAACGGAGATGGTAAGTTAGTGTAGTAAACAACCAAAGTGGTGAAAGTAGTAGCCTGCAATAAGGAAAAATTCCAGGTAAAAATACACTTTATCTAGTCCTTGACCTTTATCCTAATCTGACTTTGGTACAGGTCGTGTTGTTCGTCACATTACCATCTGTGGTAAACACACACTATATAAAATACAAGTTTGTCACATGCACATGATACAGAAGGTGTAAACGGTACATCTACAATGCATTTGGAAAGTATTCAGACCCCTTGACCTTTTCCACATGTTGTTACTTTACTTACAGCCTTATTCTAAAATATATATTTTTTAAACTATTTCCTTCATCAATCTACACGCAATACCCCATAATGACAAAGCAAAAATTAGAAATGTTTGCAAATGATTACAACATTTTTTAAAATCACATTTACATAAGTATTCAGACCCTTTACTCAGTACTTTGTTGAAGCACCTTTGGCAGCGATTACAGCCTTGAGTCTTCCTGGGTATGTTGCTACAAGCTTGGCACACCTGTATTTGGGGAGTTTCGCCCATTCTCTTTGCAGATCCTCTCAAGCGCTGTCAGGTTCAGTGGCGATTTTAGCATGTAAATCTTAGTGGGGCAAACTCCCCAATTTTTTTTAGATGCATGCCAGCAAAGCCACTACACAACACTAAACAATACATTACTTGCACTATAATGACGACACGCGGTGCCCACAAGCTGTTAGGGCCTACATAAAGCTGTCCCAACAGCAGAGCTTTCTTTTCAGCACAATGGGGTGAATCCTTACCACCGCTACACCTGGCTATCAGCGGAGCCTTGTCTGGCAGTTCTATCAGCCTTGTTTACTGCCTTTTTAAAAACATAGCTGATTTGGCTGACTCGCTTAAACAAATGTGGTTTCTACTGTCAATTGAGATGTAGACACTATGGCATAAGGGAATGATGTGCGGATAAGAGCCATTCTGTAATTTCGATATTAATGAGTGAGCTAAGGCGGACATAGTCAATATTACTGTGTTCAGCACTTTTGAAATGTACAGCGACAGAATGCAGAACATGGGCTGCTCTTACAGTATTTTCCATGTACACCAAGTCATAACCGTAGGATAAATAAAAGGGGAATATAAGCAGACAATGAAACATCTTACAATATTATATGATGTTTCTCAAAAACAGGTTATAGGCTACACATGCACCACCATGTCAGAACAGTAACGTAGGCGAAATTAAGAGGTGAAAATAGACCAAATTATTTGGATGAGGCACATGGGCTACTAACAGCTTACCACACAAAATACAGTTGAAGTCAGAAGTTTACATACACTTAGGTTGGAGTCATTAACTTGTTTTTTTCAACCACTCCACAAATTTCTTCTTTAACCAACTGTACTTTTTGCATGTTGGTTAGGACATCCAACAATTGTTTACAGACAGATTATTTCACTTATAATTCACTGTATCACAATTCCAGTGGTTCAGAAGTTTACATACACTAAGTTGACTGTGCCTTTAAACAGCTTGGAAAATTCCAGAAAATTATGTCATGGTTTTAGAAGCTTCCGGTAGGCTAATTGACATCACTTGAGTCAATTGGAGGTGTACCTGTGGATGTATTTCAAGGCCTACCTTCAAACTCAGTGCCTCTTTGCTTGACATCATTGGAAAATCAGGGGGAAAAAGGGTAGACCTCCACAAGTCTGGTTCATCCTTGGGAGCAATTTCCAAAGAATGAAGGTACCATGTTCATCTGTACAAACAATATTATGCAAGTAGAAACACCATGGGACCATGCAGCCGTCATACCGCTCAGGAAGGAGGCGCGTTCTGTCTCCTAGAGATGAACGTACTTTGGTGGGAAAAGTGCAACTCAATCCCAGAACAACAGCAAAGGACCTTGTGAAGATGCTGGAGGAAACGGGTACAAAAGTATCTATATCCACAGTAAAACGAGTCCTATATCGACGTAACCTGAAGGGCCACTCAGCAAGGAAGAAGCCACTTCTCCAAAACCGCCATAAAAAAGCCAGACTACGGTTTGTAACTGTGCATGGCAACAAAGATCGTACTTTTTGGAGAAATGTCCTCTGGTCTGATGAAACGAATTATAGAACTGTTTGGCCATAATGACCATCGTTATGTTTGGAGGAAAAAGGGGAAGGCTTGCAAGCCGAAGAACACCATCCCAACCATGAAGCACGGGGGTGGCAGCATCATGTTGTGGGGGTGCTTTGCTGCGGGAGGGAATGGTGCACTTCACAAAATGGATAGCATCATGAGGATGGAACATTGTGTGGGATATATTGAAGCAACATCTCAAAACATCAGTCAGGAAGTTGAAGCTTGGTCGCAAATGTGTCTTCCAAATGGACAATGACCCCAAGCATACTTCCAAAGTTGTGGCAAAATGGCTTAAGGACAACAAAGTCAAGGTATTGGTGTGGGCAGAACTGAAAAAAAACATTTGTGGGCAGAACTGAAAAAGCATGTGCGAGCAAGAAGGACTATGGGCCAAGATTCACCCAACTTATTGTGGAAGGCCACCGAAAGCGTTTCACCCTTGTTCAACAATTTAAAGGCAATGCTACCAAATACTAATTGAGTGTATGTAAACTTCTGACCCACTGGGAATGTGATGAAAGAAATAAAAGCTGAAATAAATCATTCTCTCTACTATTATTCTGACATTTCACATTCTTAACTTCTTGCGACTCCAAACCCGTATCCGGGAGCGTAATCATAGCCTCAAGCTCATTACCATAACGCAACGTTTCCTATTCATGAAAATCGCAAATTAAATTAAATAAATATATTGAAACACAAGCTTAGCCTTTTGTTAACAACACTGTCATCTCAGATTTTCAAAATATGCTTTTCAACCAAAGCTACACAAGCATTTGTGTAAGAGTATTGATAGCCTAGCATAGCATTAAGCCTAGCATTCAGCAGGCAACATTTTCACAAAAACAAGAAAAGCATTCAAATAAAATAATTTACCTTTGAAGAACTTCGGATGTTTTCAATGACGAGACTCTCAGTTAGATAGCAAATGTTCATTTTTTCCAAAAAGATTATTTGTGTAAGAGAAATAGCTCTGTTTTGTTCATCACGTTTGGCTAAGAAAAAAAAACGAAAATGCAGTCACTTACAACGACAAACTTTTTTCCAAATTAGCTCCATAATATCGACAGAAACATGGCAAATGTTGTTTAGAATCAATCCTCAAGGTGTTTTTCACAATTCTATTCGATGAAAAATCATTCCTGGCAGTCGGTTTCTCATCAGAGGCAAACGGAAAAATACTGCAGCTGGAGATTACGCAATAATTGCGACGGAGGACACCAAGCGACCACCTGGTAGATATAGTCTCTTATGGTCAATCTTTTTACTGACCTTCCCGTCTCCTTCAGTTAAAGGTGCTTCCTCTGCATTGGAATGTCAGGAAGATGTACGTAATATATCTGTGGTAATATATCTGTAGTAATAGTGGAATGATAGTTTCATAATGTTGCTTAACCCGGCGGCGTTGTGGATTGGCTGATTTTCGCCTGTTGATTTCTCCTGGCCATTTCCCGGTTGCTAAAATTCAAATATTTTGGTTAACTTTGGTTTTATGTGATAAAATAATCAGTCATTGTGTAGAGAATCATTGTTCCGTCTAAAACTGCTGTTAAATGTCTTTTCAATCATAAAATATTGTCTTTTCAGTTATTTGAAGCTGGTGCACAAAAAAACTTAACAGGAAGTATAGAAATAGCGACATAGATCATATCTACCTCTTCTTAGACTTGCTTTCACTGAGAATGACAGATCTATAACGCCCATTTCTATGTGAATCTGGTCTGGTCGCCCAAAAAGCTACACACCGTTTGCAGCTTCTTCTTTTTCAAAACGCAGCCCGTCTGGTGTTCAACCTTCCCAAGTTCTCTCACGTCACCCCGCTCCTCCGCTCTCTCCACTGGCTTCCAGTTGAAGCTCGCATCCGCTACAAGACCATGGTGCTTGCCTACGGAGCTGTGAGGGGAACGGCACCTCAGTACCTCCAGGCTCTGATCAGGCCCTACACCCAAACAAGGGCACTGCGTTCATCCACCTCTGGCCTGCTCGCCTCCCTACCACTGAGGAAGTACAGTTCCCGCGCAGCCCAGTCAAAACTGTTCGCTGCTCTGGCCCCCCAATGGTGGAACAAACTCCCTCACGACGCCAGGACAGCGGAGTCAATCACCACCTTCCGGAGACACCTGAAACCCCACCTCTTTAAGGAATACCTAGGATAGGATAAAGTAATCCCTCTCACCCCCCTTAAAAGATTTAGATGCACTATTGTAAAGTGGCTGTTCCACTGGATGTCATAAGGTGAACGCACCAATTTGTAAGTCGCTCTGGATAAGAGCGTCTGCTAAATGACTTAAATGTTATGTTAAATGTTAAATCTTCCAATGATATGCCTACAAATACGTCACAATGCTGCAAACACCTTGGGGAAAACGTGGAAAACGTAAGCTGACTCCTAGCTCCTCCACAGCCATATAAGGAGTCATTGCCATGAGGCGGTTTTAAAAAATGCGGCACTTCCTGATTGGATTTTTATCTGGGTTTTTTCTGTAACATCAGTTCTGTGGCACTCACAGACAATATCTTTGCAGTTTTGGAAACGTCAGAGTGTCTTCTTTCCAAAGCTGTCAATTATATGCATAGTCGAGCATCTTTTCGTGACAAAATATCTTGTTTAAAACGAGAACGTTTTTCATCCAAAAATTAAAATAGCGCCCCCTAGTTATAAAAGGTTAAAATAAATGGTGATCCTAACTGACCTAAAATAGGGTATTTTTACATGGATTAAATGTCAGGAATTGTGAAAAACTGAGTTTAATTGTATTTGGCTAAGGTGTATGTAAACTTCAGACTTCAACTGTACGTGTCTTTACTATAAAACCCATTACAAAAACACACAGGAGGTCCCATAATAAAAAAAAGTGACTCCTTGAATGTTACAGTATAATTCGCACTCTGTAGGGCACTTTCAAGTGAATTTACTGCTGTATGCTAATATATGTTCTGGACACGCCACTGCAAAGCACCTCCTGGAGTTTGATAAACGGCATTGGTGCTATCACGAAATCTATTTCTCCGAGAAATTGTATTACTATAAAATAATAACCCTATATTTTTTTTTGCATAGAATTGATTTTATACAGTATTTTTTGCTCATCTTTATCAAGGGTGCCAGTAATTATGCACCTGATTTGTATGTAACACAATGGCCATTGTCCACAGTGATATGGAGGTGTGACCATCTCTGAATTGATCCTGTGGATGCATGTAATATGTGCTGTACACTGAGTGTACAAAACGTTAAGAACACCTGCTCTTTCCAGGATGTAGACTGACCAGGTGAATCCAGGTGTGATCCCCTATTGATGTCACTTGTTATATCCACTTCAGTCAGTGTACTGTAGATGAAGGGGAGGAAATAGGTTAAAGAAGGATGATTAAACCTTGAGACAATTAAAACATGGATTATGTATGTGTGGCATTCAGAGGGTGAATGGGCAAGACAAAATATTGAAGTGACTTTCAACTGAGTATGGTAGTAGGTGCCAGGCGCACTGGTTTGTTTCAAGAACTGCAACGCTGCTGGGGTTTTCACACTCAACGGTTTACCGTGTGTACCAAGAATGGTCCACCTCCCAAAGGACATCCAGCCATCTTGACACAACTGTGGGAAGTTCCTGTGGAACGCTTCCGACATCTTGTAGTCTATGGGGGAGGGGGGCAACTCAATATTAAGAAGGTGTTGTTCATGTTTGTACACTCTGTGTATATTGATGTGGTTTAATGTGTATGAGTGTGATGGAGGTTAACAGTGTAACTGGAGACAAGTGTGTAGGAGACAGGACAGCAGTTTACTCTTTTACTCAGCTTATGTAAAATGCATACACAAAACTAGGTCCTTCTGAATGTTGTAGAATAAAAAGCACTTTCCTAACTCCCAACATTGTATGTGTTTTTGACAGAGTGGGCCAAGGAGGGTAAGTGGTGTACCCTGACATTTGTGTGACTAAATGAAGTGGAAAGCGATGTTTTTGCTGTTTGAAGCCTAAATGGATGATAATGGACTATAGTGCTCATGTTTCATAATAACTGCTTCATGCTGAGCTCTTCTCACACAGCCTTCTCATACCCCTTGTGTCTCTTCATCTGTGTGGCTTGTTTGATAAGAAATAGCATGTTACTTTAATAGGTATAATCTACACTGAACAAAAATATAAATGCAACATGTAAAGTGTTGGTCCCATGTTTCATGAGCTGAAATAAAGATCCCAGAAATGTTCCAAATCCCTGTTAGTGAGCATTTCTCCTTTGCCAAGATACTCATCGTTTGCTGATGTCAACATTGTGAACAGAGTGCCCCATGGTGGTGGGGGGGGGTTATGGTATGGGCAGGCATAAGCTACGGGAAAATGAACATAATCGCTCTAGTGACTCCTTGTGGCGATCTGGGTGTCTGCGGGCTGACTCCGGTCACCAGTTGAACGGTGTTTCCTCCGATACATTGGTGCGGCTGGGTTCCGGGTTAAGCTGGCAGTTGTTAAGGAGTGCGGTGAGGTGGGTCATGTTTCAGAGAACGTTTGATTCCACCTTCGCCTCTCCCGAGCCTGTTAGTTAGTTGCAGTGATGAGACAAGATTGAAAAAAGGGGGTAAAATTCAAATTTCTGGAAGCTGAAAATGTCCCAGTTCTTCCATGGCCTGAATACTCACCAGATATGTCACCCATTGAGCATGTGTGGGATGCTCTGGATCGCCGTGAATGACAGCGTGTTCCAGTTCCCGCCAATATCCAGCAACTTTGCACAGCCATTGAAGAGGCGTGGGACAACATTCAACTCTATGCAAAGGAGATGTGTCGTGCTGCTTTAGGCAAATAGTGGTCACACCAGATACTGACTGGTTTTCTGACCGATGCCCTCACCTTTTTTTTAAGGCATTTGCCACCAACAGATGCATATCTGGATTCCTAGTCATGTGAAATCTATAGATTAGGCTGTTAATAAATTTATTTCAATTGACTGATTTCCTTATATGACCTGTAACTAAGTAAAATCTTTGAAATTGTAGCATTTATATGTTTTTTCAGTATATAATCCCTTTTTATTTTCTTCTCTTCTATTCTTTGTTGTTTCTCCTCTCCACAGCATTTAGATTTTGATTGACACCTGTATGGAGATTCACTTCATTAGCCAAGAGCGCATTGAAGCCCTCATCCTGACAGGTTCTGAGTGAGAGCAGCCATTGTTAGTGACTCACTCCAATCTGCTAATTTTCATTAGCTCAAAAGTGAATGGGAAAGCACCACAACTATTAGCATTGGAATTAGCATAGAGAATGGATGGGTAGTGTGTTGTAAATCCCCTATCTCTTATCTGGCAGCACACAGCTGTTATGTGTGTGCATGTGTGCGTGGGATTGGGACCCTCATTCAGTGTTAATGTATCAACACCAGTTATTGTATTCAAAGGGATGAACACGGTCCATTTGAAACAGAATTAATCCAACCTTCTGTTCTGCTTGTGCGGCTTTCAAGTTGTATTAAGCGCGCATCAATGTACCCTTAGTGGTTGCTGGTGTTACCTTATGTGGGCAGCATGTAAACAATCAGTCTTCTTCTCCTCCTTCTATCCTCCTTTCCTTCTTCTCTAAACTTTCACAGTGTCCTCACCACTGCACAGTACCATGGTTTGTCATACATTGTCAGAGCCTTGTCCAGTTGAAGCACCCAGGGCTTTAACAATAACACTAGGAATGGATCGCTCTCCGAGTCCCAGCTGTTCAATAGGCATTTCCCATCATATATCTCCCCTCCTTTCTCATTAACCCAGCCCACCTCTCTCTCTCTCTCTCTCTCTCTCTCTCTCTCTCACCCCATCTCTCCACTCCAGGAACAAAAGGAGGATGCTTCTCTGCTCACCCTAATCTTCTCTACTTACACTGCCATTGTTTTCATTAGCTCATCTTTCCTCATCTCTCCAGACGAGTTTCTTTCTTTCCCAGATGTTTTTATTTTTCTGTGAATTGGTCATCAGCTGGCTTTGTGACAGACAGACGGGGGGGGGGGGTTCTTCCTGCACGGAGGCAAATAAAAGGAGCGCTGTAGAGAAAGGTGCTGCACTGATCGCCCCTGGGTGATACTATCATATAGGAGACATAAGCATGAGTCGGGGTGTGTGCGCACCTCATCCCCCTGCACTCTGATAGCTTCAATATGGCTCACACTCCTCCACTCTTTCTATTTTCTAACCTTTATTTAACCAGGGAAGACATTGGGATTGACATGATTTTTTCAAGTGAGCCCATGTAGTCTCTCTATAGACTGCCTCGTCACTTACGCTTGGGGAGATGGAGTCCTAATTTATGCATGAAACTATCGAGTGGGGTCAGATGAGGATTTTAATTAGCCACAGGACCAATACAAATTACTCCTACAGGGTTTCCCATGTCCGCTGGCAGGGGCAGATGGATGCCACTAATACAATAACACTCCTTTAGTAGTGCTATTTACTTATTATGAATCACTACTCATAGACAAGGCTGGAAGGGACAGTATGTTAGTCATAGTATGTTAGATGTTTGTTTAGCATGAGAAAATCCCCCCCCTCTCTCTCTTCCCCTTTCCGCCCCCTACCTCCTCCCACTCCTCATCTCCTCTCTTCCACTCTCCTCTCCTCTCTCTGCTTCTCCTCTCCTCTCTGCTTCTCCTCTCCTCTCTCTGCTTCTCCTCTCCTCTCTCTGATAATGATCCAGCTAATAACACAGGCAGACATGAAATGGTTTGCTATGAAGTCCTCATAGTCACTTCCTTAGGGATTTCCTGCTTTACCGTCACTTGAGAAGAGCTGAATTTCTATCCGTTACTTTAATGTTCTTTTAGATAACGTTTCAAGGCAAGCTTAGCTAAAAATTCTCTCTCTCTCCGTATCTGTTTGAGCTGGGTTAAAGCGGCGGTAAGCAGTAGAAGCAATAACAAAGCGCAATCCCTGCCCCTATTTCGGTAAAAAGCTGAGGGATGGGGCTGGAGAAAGGTTAACTGTCTCAAATTCATAGACAGATATATGGATGCAAGGCCTGACCATCCATGATATCAGCTTTATTGTTTTAACTATGTTTTGAGGCTATACAGTGTTTGTTTGCATTTACTTTGTTTACCAACATTGGTTTACAAACAAGCGTATATTTTGGGTACTGATGAGGGTACAAGCGTATATTTTGGGTACTGATGAGGGTACAACAGTTGAACTAAGCTCATGAGTTATTTATAAGTGATATTCTTTAAGAACAAATGGGTACATATCATTAATTTATTAGTGAAAAAATTGATGTCGCAACTGCTGATTGCCCCTTTAAGGTCAGAACGGGCTGGCTAGTTTTCCTGGAACATGCATCGCCAGGGGCAACACCTGGAGCCAATGGGGTGATGTTTCACTCTTACCTCACTGTGCACACTCATCGGTGATTGGTGCAGAAGCTTCAGCTGACCTTTAGCGAGAGTCCTCTGCATTGTAATGGGAATAATTAGATTGTATCTCCACTGATTTACAGTCTCTGAGTTATATGGAAATGACTGAGTAATATTTCATTTCAGACTAGGATACATTTCTCTACTCTACTTTTTTTTCTCTCTTTATCCATCTCCTTCCCCTGTTTCTGGCTGTTCTCACACTCTGAGCGAGGTGGAAACTCTCAGTGTGTGGGTGTGTGTGTGTTTGAGGAGAGATCCATAATTCAGGCTGGTGGGCCAGTCTGTCTGTCTCCCTCTTGGCACAGAGAGCTAGACCAGATATGACTCCAATACACCACTGTCTCACCTCCTTTTCTCCTTGAATACTTGACTCCCTGTTCCTTTCTCTGAATATTAAACTGTCTCCTCTCCACTGACTTCTGCAGCGTACCAATGCTCTTAAATATTGAGTGGTACATCTTGGCACTGAATTATACTGAGGGAAAAAATAGTTAAAACATGATATGATATGTTTGATGCAGGATAGCCCAGTATAATGTGCACATTGACTTACACTAGCAGATGTAACTTTTTACCCCTACACAAATATTCTTTAAGAAATGTGCTCAATGGCTTCTGGGTTAAGCGAGCAATGTGTTGAGAAGCAGTGCGGCATGGTGGGGGTCGTGTTTCAGAGGACGCATGGCTCTCAACATTTGCCTCTCCTGAGTCCGTATGAGAGTTGCAACAATGGGACAAGACTGTAACTACCAATTGGATATCACGAAATTGGGTTGAAAATAATATATATAATAAGAAATGGGCTCAAACACATTCTTAGCATGCATGCAAAACGAAGCGTAAATGAGTGATTTAACACTACATTTGTGATTTAACTCGGGGGGAATGATGCAAGCATCCCTCTGCTCCTTCCTTATTCCTCCCTCCTCTCATCCTCCCTCTCCCCTCCTCCCCTCCCAGACTCTATCTGCCCTAACATGAGGCGACAGTGCCGTACTTCAGGCATCACTGTGTCTGTGTGTACTAGACAGTAGCGCAAAGCCCGACCAGGGCCCTATCCATCCATACCCGCCTCATGGCTCCTAGCCTGACCTGAACCACAGCCAACGCAGGCAGAGTGGCTCAGAGCTGGGGAGAGGAGAGTACAGAACCCCTGGTCTGGTTCTCCCCCTCCCTCACAATGAGTAAACAAGCTTCTTCAGGTCTGCTGCACTAACATGTGTCTGCGGGCTGTGCAGTGCACTCCACATTGCGTCACAGGGTGACAAGTCCAATGGTTCCTTACAGTACCTGATCTATTCAAATACAGGAGGTGGTGGAGAGGGCAAGAGGATGTGTGAGCTATAGCGCACGGCACGCACAGCACACATCAGCACTGTGTGCGCTCATCTGTTGAACCTGTTTTTTGTCTTGACTTGGGATTAGAAAGTTATCTCTATTTAAATTAGATTTTGTTTCTTCAGGCACCAAGGGCAAGGAGTGCTTTCAACTTGCCTGTTTGCTTGAGCTATGATAATCAGAATATTATTGTGTTTACTAAAGTTCATTAAGCCAATGGTGTGTGTGTGTGTGTGTGTGTGTGTGTGTGTGTGTGTGTGTGTGTGTGTGTGTGTGTGTGTGTGTGTGTGTGTGTCTATGCTAGCATGTGGTAAATGTAATAATTACTCTCCTCTTGCTTTTACCTTCCAGGACCCAGATTAATTTCACAGTGGCAATTGATTTCACCGCTTCAAACGGTGAGCAACACACACACACTCAACACTTCTCGTAATGCTCAACCAGGGCTGTTTAAATGTATGCATATGGGGTGATCTGTAATAGCCCTACTCCATTATTGCAGGGCAGGCTAAAATCTAATGCTGTAAAAGAGATGATAGCTTAGTGGTGATAACAGGAATGAATGTGCCTCTCTTGTATATTTTAATGTGTACCTGTTATAGCAAGGCTGGAAGGAAATGACCCGTCTCTTAGACGTTATAGTGAGGTTGCCTGGGACTACCATATCTCTTAGATAACAGCAGATGGTTCAATTCAAACTTAGACCCCACTGATAACTCATGAGCGTAGGGTTATTGCTTCCTTGTTTTTATTTGACGAGGTCCAATATATGATGTGCTGGAGCTGATGTTATGGATGTGTGTCCAATAGGGCCGTTAAAAGATCTAAAGTTCATGTCACTATACTCATAACCACTACAGCCAGTGTGCTGTAAAGTGAAATGATTCTCCTGCTCATGTTGGTCATGTAGTTATGCATGTCACTCATACTGTACCCACTACCCAGAGTCTTATATAGAGGGAAAGGCAGGGAAAGAGATCTAACACGGTCTAAGGTGAAATGGTGTATTATGCTATCTAAAAATATCAGCCTTTTGGTTGAACACTCAACTACCTTTCTGGGCAAAATTCAGATAACACTGTTCCACATATAATGCACCACTTTCTACCATAAACAGCATGCGCTAGCAGTGCACTAAGTGGGGAATGGAGTTAGATTTGAGACACAGCCGTTCCTTTCTATATCTGGCTCTGTTGTTCCATTATTGTACCTTGTTATTACTGTCCCATTATTTACCATTACTGTACCTGTTTCCCAGGCAACCCAGCCCAGCCCACCTCCCTCCACTACATGAGTCCCTACCAGATGAATGCCTACGCCATGGCCCTGAAGGCTGTAGGGGAGATCATCCAGGACTACGACAGTGATAAGATGTTCCCTGCTTTGGGCTTCGGAGCCAAGCTGCCCCCCGACGGACGGGTCTCACATGAGTTCGCCCTGGTGAGTGACCTCTAACCCCTGACCTCTAACCCCCTAAACCCTGATAAGATAATCCCTGCTCTTGGCTTCAGAGAGGTTGGACGGGTACCCCAACACCAGAGTTGTTCAGTCCTGGCTCGGTTGGTTAAATTGTGGGTTTGCTCCCTGCATGGAGCACATGTACTTAATGCGTTTGCCGTGGTTACGGGCGTGTTTTATTTATACCTGGTTAAAAGCTGCAGATGCACCAATCGAAATGTAAGCAATTAGACAAGTGAAAGAGCGGCAAAACCCTAAGCAAACTCCACCTATCTGGCACTCCAGGCAGGCTCAAAGTTTCAATGTCTACTTAGTGGCTGTATTGTCGAGGCTTAAGATGCCAAGTCCTAAAAAAAAAATACTACCACTGAGCTCTATGACTGCCAAGGAGAACAGTAACTGTCCTCTCTGTAAAGAAAAACATTGATCACAGACAGCCCTCCCTCCCATGCCCTCCCTCCCCCTCGCTCTCTTTCCGTCTTCAGCTCTACAGAGTACTGTAAACAGTAGGATACCACTCAGACAGGAACATGCCTCCAGCATGCTCAGCAGGGATTTTCCATATCTCTGACTGGGCCTAAAGTTGTATTGATGAAAGCTGTGTATTTATCCTCCTCTCCGTCTCTTCTTTCCTAGTTCTCCTACTTCATTCCCCTGCTTCAGAATTTAATTAGAAATATCTTACATTTTTCTTTTTAGATTCTTCTCTTTTTTAAAAAATGTTATTCTCCTGCTTGACTGGGATTGATGAAAGATGTTTAACTACCCTCCTTCTCTTTTTGTGTCTTCCAGAATGGCAACCCCCAAAACCCATACTGTGCAGGTATAGATGGAGTGATGGAGGCATATTACCAGAGCCTGAAGTCTGTCTGCCTCTACGGCCCAACCAACTTTTCTCCTGTCATCAACCATGTGGCCAGGTAAGGGGGCTATGAGGAACACAGCTGGACTTGAAACAGCTTTAAGGTCACTTCAGTTTTCGATTAATTTTCCGTGAATCTGTGAACCAAATTGAAATTCAATTTGTCATTTGAAAATGATATTACCCGCGGTTTTCTATTGTGGAGTCTTTAGATTCACTCCCTGAACTGACTGGATACACATAGCAGGGTGATAAAAACAGAGGGCGACATCTACAGGTCTTCCTTCATTACATTTCAGATCACATTCCTACCAATGCACACCTAAATCTCCCAGGCATGAGAGAGCCATATGTCTATATAGAGCCATATGTCATGATTCCTGAGTCCTGAGTAGATCAATACTAACTAAGATGGCCTGAACGTGTGTATCGATTCACTGTCCTCTGCGTTCCAATGAGCCATTCGCGACGCAGGCTGTGTGTTGCGATTGAGTCGTTTCCCTGGGAGCAGAAAGGACGACAGAGGAAGTCTGCTGACTAACAGAGAGTTAACTGAGATGGATCAACTTTTATAAGTGCAAGTAGATGTTTCGGTACATAACTCAGAGTATTATGCTGAGTATAAGTTGGTGACAGTGTTACGGTCAGACTAACGGACACTTAACCAAGATTTTTCAATTCTTAAGTGTGACTATGCTACTCAGCTCACAAGCACAGAGACAATCTCACAAATAATCAGTGTGACAGCATTCCACTGTAGAACTTTAACGTTAATTGAGTCTCATAAAAGGTGCTTCTGAGCTGTTACATAAAACAGTATTTTATTTTATTTTTACTTTTGTCACGTTCTGTTCTTTAGTTAACCTGTAAACATGTTGTTTGTGTGAGTGAACAGTGAACAATGACTACACAGTCCTTCCCACACACATACATGTGTGGGCGCGCGCACACACACACACACACACACACAGTCCTTAAGCCTTAATGAGTTTTGCTTAATGAAGTAAAGGTGCTGTCAGAAGACTTGATTAACAGATTTGTGTGTGTGTGTGTGTGTGTGTGTGTGTGTGTGTGTGTGTGTGTGTGTGTGTGTGTGTGTGTGTGTGTGTGTGTGTATCCATGTGCATGTGTGTGTGCCTATTTGTTGTTGCTCGGAAGCCAAGGTAGAAATATTGAGTTGAGGGGTGACAACCCAGTGCAAAATTTGTGTGTGGCTTTCAGAATCCACAATCATTAGTGCCATCCTAGAACACTACCTTACCCCTCCCTCCTTTCCTCTCATCTACTCTGTCTCATCTCCTCGTTTCGCCGTGTGCCACTCGCCCCCACGTTTTAATAATAACCACTCCGTTCCTTCTCTGCCTTGCCTCACGCTCCTCGCAGTTTAATAACTGTTCAATTGACTTCTCTGTCTTCGTCTCTGTATCCGACGCTGCAAGCATCTGATGTTCTGTCTCTCCTCACACCTTACGTGTGTTTGAGAAGCACAGGAAGCAGTCAGAGGCCAGGGCCCATGTTGTGTAAAGTAGGTGCCGGAAATAATATCACTACCCAGCCAGTTCATGCCGGGTTTGAAAGGTTACATCTGTAGGAAATAAAGACAATTGTATAATGTAGGGTTTTATGGATAATATAAACACTTGTGTGGCTCACCTATGTACTCTGTGTTTATCTCTCCTGTCTGTAGGTATGCTGCGTCAGTGAATGACGGCTCTCAGTACTTCGTCCTTCTCATCATCACAGATGGAGTCATCTCAGATATGGCCCAGACCAAGGAGTCCATCGTCAACGTAAGAACAACAACAACTGCTAAGCATTGTTCCCACTTTGGCGAAGACCACATTCACGGTAAACCCTGCATATGTCGGCTCAATCGGAATGACCTTTAAATGGACAATTTTCCAAATCTGATCTGAATTTTCCACGATCTGATTGAATCCCGGCCCTAGTCACTAGATATATATATAGGGAGAGGTAAAGGCTGACTTGGGATCAGTTCCTAGATAAACAAGACATTCTGAAAAACTCATCATTCTACAGCCCTGGGGTAACACCTCAGTCAAACTAACTCATCATTCTACAGCCCTGGGGTAACACCTCAGTCAAACTAACTCATCATTCTACCGCCCTGGGGTAACACCTCAGTCAAACTAACTCATCATTCTACAGCCCTGGGGTAACACCTAAGTCAAACTAACTCATCATTCTACAGCCCTGGGGTAACACCTCAGTCAAACTAACTCATCATTCTACAGCCCTGGGGTAACACCTCAGTCAAACTAACTCATCATTCTACCGCCCTGGGGTAACACCTCAGTCAAACTAACTCATCATTCTACAGCCCTGGGGTAACACCTAAGTCAAACTAACTCATCATTCTACCGCCCTGGGGTAACACCTAAGTCAAACTAACTCATCATTCTACCGCCCTGGGGTAACACCTAAGTCAAACTAACTCATCATTCTACCGCCCTGGGGTAACACCTCAGTCAAACTAACTCATCATTCTACAGCCCT
The DNA here is from genome assembly GCF_034236695.1 of Oncorhynchus nerka. Classification (NCBI taxonomy): domain Eukaryota; kingdom Metazoa; phylum Chordata; class Actinopteri; order Salmoniformes; family Salmonidae; genus Oncorhynchus; species Oncorhynchus nerka. The sequence goes on from NC_088403.1 coordinate 36,666,020, forward strand.
GGGGTAACACCTAAGTCAAACTAACTCATCATTCTACCGCCCTGGGGTAACACCTCAGTCAAACTAACTCATCATTCTACCGCCCTGGGGTAACACCTCAGTCAAACTAACTCATCATTCTACCGCCCTGGGGTAACACCTCAGTCAAACTAACTCATCATTCTACCGCCCTGGGGTAACACCTCAGTCAAACTAACTCATCATTCTACCGCCCTGGGGTAACACCTAAGTCAAACTAACTCATCATTCTACCGCCCTGGGGTAACACCTCAGTCAAACTAACTCATCATTCTACAGCCCTGGGGTAACACCTCAGTCAAACTAACTCATCATTCTACCGCCCTGGGGTAACACCTCAGTCAAACTAACTCATCATTCTACAGCCCTGGGGTAACACCTAAGTCAAACTAACTCATCATTCTACCGCCCTGGGGTAACACCTAAGTCAAACTAACTCATCATTCTACCGCCCTGGGGTAACACCTAAGTCAAACTAACTCATCATTCTACCGCCCTGGGGTAACACCTAAGTCAAACTAACTCATCATTCTACCGCCCTGGGGTAACACCTCAGTCAAACTAACTCATCATTCTACAGCCCTGGGGTAACACCTAAGTCAAACTAACTCATCATTCTACCGCCCTGGGGTAACACCTCAGTCAAACTAACTCATCATTCTACCGCCCTGGGGTAACACCTCAGTCAAACTAACTCATCATTCTACAGCCCTGGGGTAACACCTCAGTCAAACTAACTCATCATTCTACAGCCCTGGGGTAACACCTCAGTCAAACTAACTCATCATTCTACAGCCCTGGGGTAACACCTCAGTCAAACTAACTCATCATTCTTGTGGGGCGGCAGGGTAGCCTAGTGGTTAGAGCGTTGGACTAGTAACCGAAAGGTTGCAAGTTCGAATCCCCGAGCTGACAAGGTACAAATCTGTCGTTCTGCCCTGAACAGGCAGTTAACCCACTGTTCCTAGGCCGTCATTGAAAATAAGAATTTGTTCTTAACTGACTTGCCTAGTAAAATAAAGGTAAAATAAAAAAAATAAAAAAATAGAAAACAATTCTACAGCCCTGGGGTAACACCTCAGTCAAACTAACTCATCACTCATAAAGATGGAGAGAGCAGTGGCGGGGTTATGGCACAAACACACACACACACACACCAAGACACACATACACACACACAAGTGTTGGGGGAGTGTGAGTTGAGGGACTTTTATTTATTTATATTCTCATCCCCAACTTCCGAGAGGTGTTCCTGTCCCACGCAGCCCTCAGGAAGATGCTACATCTCACAGACACACGCCATGAATATTTACACACACACACAGACACAGCTTGGGGTGAATCAACTTTATTGTATAGGCTGTAGGCTGTATAGGTTCTCAGTCAACATCACTCATAAAACTCATTTCTCAGACTGTCTGACAGAATCCTATGAATATTTATACTGTGTGACAGACTCAACGTTATGTCACAGACACAATGCGGAGAATATGGGACTCAACTTTGTTTCCTCGTGTCCTATCCAGGCATCGTGTCTTCCCATGTCGATTATCATCGTAGGGGTGGGACCAGCAGAATTTGATGGTAAGAAACAACACAAACACACACACAGATGCACAAATGCACGTACCTGCGTATGCGCACACGCATCACATACACACACACACACACACACACTCCACTGAGCAGAGGATAACTACAGTATCATGTTTCTCCTCAGCGATGATCGAGTTGGACGGGGATGAAGTGAGGATCTCGTCGAGAGGAAGATATGCGGAGAGGGACATTGTTCAGGTACGCCGTGTTCCTTCTGTAGGTTCCACTGCTCGGCTGCCAGATGCATGGAGTCAAATAGGTAGGGTTTTGGGAGCATTAGAATACGCCTCACAAACAAAGAAACTGTCTGCATCCATCTGGCCCCACTTTGTGACAACTGCTATTGTACAAAGGGCTTTATAAAAATACACTATTTTGCATAGCATAGCACAGAACAGTCAGGGCTACGGACAGAGGCTACAACATACTGTTTATATGCACATAATGATGATCAATGGTAGTAGAATCTAGAAACTAGAAGTACTAGAAAACAAATTGGGAAGGAAATCCGAACGGGGGAATCAACAGAATCGTACATAAAAAGCACAAAAAAGACCTTTACACAGATAGTAGTGCTTGTACATTAGAGTTAACATCTGTGTCGTTAGACAGACAGACATCTGGTCTGAGTTCAGATCCTTCCCACCTGCTCTGCTCTCCTTCATCAGGCCAGATGGACAGAAACCCCGCAGAGGGTTTTCCTAATCTCTGTTAACCAAGAGGTCAAATCTTGCATAATTTCGTCAGCTGCTTGATTAACTTCTGTGATCATACGTGTTAGAAATTGAGAGTTTCGGCATAATCGAAGTCTCCACCCTCGCAAAAGGAAATTCTCAGCCAAAGCCCCCCCCTTCCTATCCGTGTGGGCACATGCACGAAGCACTCGAGGCGAAGAAGTTTAAGCACAGCCTTCGCCCAAATCCTGATACATCCAAATAACCTGTGACGCATCCCATTCAGTCCTGTCCACACACAGAATCTGCCCACAGGACATTACCCCAGCCCTGATGTGGCTTGCCTCCATTCTACATTAGCCCTGATGTGGCTTGCCTCCATTCTACATTAGCCCTGATGTGGCTTGCCTCCATTCTACATTAGCCCTGATGTGGCTAGCCTCCAGGCTACATTAGCCCTGATGTGGCTAGCCTCCATGCTATGCTATTGTGCCAAATGGCTAGCCTCCATGCTATTCCAAATGGTTAGCCACCATTATATGATAATAGCCTATTAGGCACCGTTTCCTATCAGGTCTTCCCCTGCTCTGTTGGACAACAGAAGGGGCTCCTCTCTTCCTCCCTCTTTACTTCCCTCCCTCCTCCTCTTCCTCCTCCTCCTTCTCAACCTCCTCTTTCCCTCTTCCCTCACCTCCCTCCCTCTGTGTGGATGATATGATAGAGGGCTAGATCATTACGCTCCCCCTGCTCATTAGTGAGCCTTGTTAACACAGAGAGAACATCAAGGCTGCTCTGCTGTGGACCTGGCTAGGAGGTCTACACACACACACACACACACACACACACACACACACACACACACACAGGGTGTGAGTGGGCTAGAAAGAGGTCCGTTCTGCTCTTTCTAGCCCACTCACACCCTCACAATCTGTCAGTCTGGATAGTTAGCTGCCTCTACACACAGACAGGCAGGACCCCTATGAAAGACACTTCTGTGATAAAACTGTCTCTGCCCCCAGCCTCATTAGTTCAGATATGAAAGCGACTGAGCGTTCGCTAGCAATGCACTGTACATAGCAACAAGAGATGAGGGAAACTAAAGGCTTTTTTTGATAGCTGATTAGCTAGGCCTCTTTCACCTCGCTCTGAATTTGCCAACTGTTATGAATAAATTAATGTTTTACTTGTACTGTGGGTCCAAAAAGTCTGAACATAGGTTTTTCAAAGGTCTTTGGAAGTAATTTGCAGAATTCACACATAATGGCCTAACACCTACTATATATTGCCGATACTTTTATTTTTGTAAATTTTTTGTATATATTAGAGTATATTTCTCCAGCTCCATTTCTTCTCTCTGTCGGTTTTCCAGTTAGGATTCAGCATTTAGTAGCTAAACAAACCTATATATTAACTGTACTGTCACTAATTCCAGCCCTGTCTTTGTCTTTCTCTTGTCGTCCAGTTTGTCCCGTTCAGAGACTACATCGACCGGACAGGGAACCACATCCTGAGTATGGCCCGTCTAGCCAAGGATGTCCTGGCTGAGATCCCTGACCAGTTCCTCTCCTACATGAGGACCAGAGGCATCAAGCCCTTGCCCACACCCCCCCCCTACACACCCCCAGGGTACCCTGTCCAGAGCCCCGATGGACACCCATTAAATACCCCCCCAGGACACCCCCTGCAGACGCAGATCTGAAGGGTGCGGAGATGCCCCATGGTCTCAAACAACACCTCTTCAAATATTTCTTTGTCTCTCTCCTCTCTGCATCACTCAGTGATAGGAGAGGCCTTCTTGGCTTTCTCGCGCTCTCTCTCATTGCACTAATGGAGATTGACTGACTGGCAGAATGTTTTTACTGAGCGGTTCTACTTTGGAACGGGTAGATGGAGTCAATAAGGGCATGTTTACTTTCATTGTCAAGCGTTCCTCTGTCTGGACTTTCTGTATATCGGCAAATGGAGACACTCTCTGGGACACAGATAGACAGAGTCTGGTCTTCCCAGCTCACCTGGCATGGATTAGCAGAGTTAAGGAAAGGATGAATGGTGGAAGGAAGAATGAAAGGAGGATAGGAAGGAATTTCCTGGGGACTGGCCTTTTCAGGAGCAGAGTGGCGAAAAGGTTCTATTGTCTCTGGATGTGGAATCACTTGACTGTTGTACTGGAAATGTATTTCCTTCTCTCTCCCTCTATTTCTGGTCTCTTTCTATCTCTCTCTACTCTATCTCTGGTCTCTTTCTATCTCTCTCCCTCTATCTCTGGTCTCTTTCTATCTCTCTCCCTCTATCTCTGGTCTCTTTCTATCTCTCTCCCTCTATCTCTGGTCTCTTTCTATCTCTCCCTCTATCTCTGGTCTCTTTCTATCTCTCCCTCTATCTCTGGTCTCTTTCTATCTCTCCCTCTATCTCTGGTCTCTTTCTATCTCTCTCTACTCTATCTCTGGTCTCTTTCTATCTCTCCCTCTATCTCTGGTCTCTTTCTATCTCTCTCTACTATATCTCTGGTCTCTTTCTATCTCTCCCTCTATCTCTGGTCTCTTTCTAGCTCTCTCTACTATATCTCTGGTCTCTTTCTATCTCTCTCCCTCTATCTCTGGTCTCTTTCTATCTCTCTCTACTCTGTCTCTCTATTCTTCCAACTCTCACTCAATGTTTACAGTACATGTTAATGATAATGATTTTTTACCATTGGACACTTTTATATAATATTCGTACTTCTTTCAGTATGAAACTTTGGAATATCAACTGATATTCTCTCTATCTCGCAGCGTGTTGTCTTTGCCACGGGAGTCAGGTTGAGGTTGCAACAGGTCCAAGTAGCCACTGTTATTGTACTGTACTATACTATGTGTCCGTTTGCATGAGTGTATCGTCAGAGCATGCATTGTGGTCCTACACTTCCCTGCCTGTCACTGCTCTCAGGCTTTGGGGTTCCATGTTTTTAACTTTTAACTCTGTTGTTGAAGCGCATTCTGCTCCTTTCTAAACTGCCTTGGCGATAGGGTGCCCATGCCAGCCACGCTGCGAGTGCCCACGGGTTTTCTCACTGTGTCGAGAACAACAGTGACTCAACCAACAGCATATTCCCTTCCAATCCATTTAAATAACAACACCTGCTCTCAGATCCAGTTTGAGACAACAGCAGAAGCCCAGTGGTCAAAAACAGTAACACAAATGCTTTCCGTTTCTTTGGTTCTTGTTCTTTTGTGTTATTATTACATTTACATTTGAGTCATTTATCAGACGCTCTTATCCAGAGCGACTTACAGGAGCAATTAGGGTTAAGTGCCTTGCTCAAGGGCATGTCGACAGATTTTTCACCGAGTCGGCTCAGAGATTCGAACCAGCGACCTTTCGGTTACTGACCCAATGCTCTTAACCGCTTGTTTGCCTTGGAAGCTGATATTCTTAAGTATATTGTTTTAAGTTGCCTTGTTAAGGTAATTTTATTGTTTTGAGTTGTGCCAATAAATATGTAATATTATTTAATTGTTATAATGTTAAGCCCTGAATGTGTTGGCCCTAGATGATGGTGTCTGGTGGTTGTCATGACAACATGTTCTTCCTAAATATTGTAAATCTCATCCCATAATACCAATTAACAAATACCCACTGAGGGCTAGGAGTTTTTCCTCACAGAGGAAAAACTCCTGGCCCATAACCATTATACACAGTCAACCCTCTCTTACTTCTTACAGCCAGGGTATCCTCTTCAATCTGCTGTCTTAATGGGCTTAGAGTTTATATCATCTGCCTTTTAATTATTAATAATACTAATAATTATTATCATAATATAACTATTAGCTAGTGCTTGTATGGAGGTGGTTTGTAATTGATAACTTGATTGGTTGCATATCAATCAATATTCCTTATCAAATTAACAGACATTGCAACACCACATTTATGTGTTTCGCAGTTGTTGCCATTTTCATGTGTGTGCCGCTGTCGGTCTGTTACCTGTCTGTCTGTTGCCATATCATTACTGATAGACCGATGCCCTTTGCCACACTTCAACCACATAAGCAACACCTCTGTTTCTCTCTCTGTGTAATTCCTCCTCCTGCCTCACTGCAGCTCTGTGGACGCTGCCTCACAGAGTGCAATAGACTGTGTTTCAATGCTTAAATAGGATTGACTCCAAGCCAATAATATTTGGCATGGCAGGAGGAGAGGGGGATGAAAGAGGGGGATACAGCCCAGTGGGTTATGTCATTGGAGGGTCGTTCCATGTCATTTCATCATTCTATGTCAATGTTAAAGGAATAGTTCACCCAAATTACAAAATTACATATTGGTTTCCGTACCCTGTAGGCAGTCTATGGACAAAGTACGACAGCATCCCATTCTTTGGTTTTGTTCACCTGGCCACTGTTTTGAATTCTAACTTTTTAGCATTTGTCGCACAAATCCAATGCAAGTCAATAGTACCTATATTAGCATTTCCGCGCTTCATATCCAAATCATCTTTGATAACGTAATTGATTTGAACACGACGTGTAAAAATGCCAATATATATCCTCTTTCTTGTGTGTTTTGAGGTGGAACGACCCTGGACAGAAGTAGACAAACAGGTCAACCCTCTGATGTAGTCAGAAGAGTACGGGCATTAGTGCTACATGCCTGAGTCAACACAGTGCCAAACCTATACAGAGAGATGTTGGCTAGCCTAGAAAGAGAATAACCTCACTCGGTATATTCAACATGACAGTCTGTCATTTTAACCCATACATTTTACACAACATATTTGATAAGAAACCTCTGCCTTGTTTAAAAAAAGACATACAGTAGACACACACTGTATTTTTATTTTCTCACGACTTTCACTGATGTCTTCTTTTGTCGTGTTTTTCTCACAAATTTGAAAGCCTTCCATAATTGGCGCTCTGCATCTGTAGTTGTAGCCTAGCCTTGAGTCTGTGTATCATATGAAACCCTAGCGAAATCCATATAGTGCACCACGTGGCTCTTGTCAAAATAAATGCATTATGTGGGGAACAGCTAGTGTGTTATTTGAAACCCAGCTTGTCTGAGTCTGTGCTGCAGTCTCCCACTGGGCTTGTAGCAGAGCAGAGCAGGAGGTATCATTAGGACTTTGGGTCACAGTCTAGAGATCGTTATAGGCTCCTATTAACCACCCACAGGCTACTGACACAGTGTGGATACACACGTGTGCGCGTGCATATACACAGGCACACGCACACCGCTCACACACAGACACACATACCGCTGAGACCATGGTCACCATCGTGGACTACTGACATTGTCATTTATTAGTGCTTTCTCAGTTCAAACTACTATGGAAAGGATCATTCTTTTCTTTCACTGCTTTGCTAGTGCCACAACTCTTGCCATCTGCTTGCCGTGTGTGTGTGTGTGTGTGTGTGTGTGTGTGTGTGTGTGTGTGTGTGTGTACTTGCCGCCAGAGTTTAACAGACCATGTGAGTTGACACACGTGATCTTTGTTTACTAAAGATATACAAATAATATATTGTATGCTCATCATATCTACTTATAACGTGCACTATGTTTGCATGTACAGTTTTACATGAGATGCACCAGTTCTTTTTGTTATAATTGGGTGTTTTGGAAAAAGAAAATCTATGAAAATAACTGTACAAAATTGCCTTAAAAACGTTCACTGATTTCTTGGAATTTGTGCGATGCCTTCAGATATTGACTTGTTCTCTATTTTGTGTCAGTGTACAATATTTGCTTTTCTAGTGTATATTTTCTTTGCATAACTTCATTTATGGGGAAAAAATATATTGTATTTTTGGAATCGGTGGTAAATCAGATAAAAGCCTGACTGAAGTTCTGATTGTCTGGTAATCCATATTATAGATGACTATTTCTGTATTAAACTACTGATTTTTAAATAAATATTCTTACTAAACACTAACTTTCTGCTGAAGTGCTTTTCTTTGCATGCATTACTTTCTCAATAGATCACTCCAGCCTTCTCTTCTCCTCCTGGCTTCCAACAGTCTGGCTTCCAATGTCTGTTTTGTGTGTTGGTGTGACGTTCTAATTGCAGAAGGAGAATATGGTTTGTTGGCCGACTGGCAAATAATTATTACCCTTGGCAGAGGATTTGGGAGGCTGAGGTCCTGAACAGGGACAAAGGATCACAGAGAGTTTGGACACAAAGATAAAATAAATAAATAACTCAGAAAACCTTCTGTGTGGGTGGCAAGTATCATGAATAAAATTATAAACATAACATCTTAAGTGTTGGTCCCATGTTTCATGAGCTAAAATGTTGTCCACAAATTTGTTTACATCCCTGTTAGTCAGCATTTCTCCTTTGCCAGGACAATCCATCCACCTGACAGGTGTGGCATATCAAGAAGCGGCTTAAACAGCATGATCATTACACAGTTGCACATTGTGCTGGGGACAATAAAAGGCCACTCTAAAATGTGCAGTTTTGTCACACAGCACAGTTTTGAGGGAGCATGCAATTGTCAGGAATGTCCACCAGAGCTGTTGCCAGATCATTTCATTTTAATTTCTCTACCATAAGCCGCTATCGTTTTAGAGAATTTGGAAGTACGTCCAGCTGGCCTACAACCGCAGATCATGTGTAACCACGCCAGCCCAGGAACTCCACATCCGGCTTCTTCACCTGTGGCATCGGCTGAGACCAGCATCCCGGACATCTGATGAAACTGTGTGTTTGTGCAACCGAAGAATTTCTACAGAAATCGTCTCAGGGAAGCTCATCTGCGGGCTGCTGAAGGTCTACCAATTCAAATGCACCTACCGCCAACAGCTCAGAACGAATGTTAAAAAATAGAAACGCAAGGCTTTATCGTTGTTGTTTTTTACAGAAATGTTTGGTGAGCGACTAGGAATGGCTTGGAGATCGACCAGTTGGTGACCACTGGTCTAGATGCTTAAATGCGACAGGTATGCATTCACAAGTCGGAGCAAAATTGTTATCTTAAATAAAGAACCATCTTGTTGAAAACCTTTTAATTATGTTTTCAATGCCACTCACTACTAATTAGCTATATACCTTGAAACTTCCACTCATTATAATCTTTCAATCTGTTCACATGGACACATAGCGTGTCTCCACCAACATGTTTTTGGTCCGTCCTAAATATTCTCGTTTGAAGTAGCGTACGCACATCCAGTAACATGCAGGTGCAGAGTAGAGTGAACTGTTGATGGGCAGATAGGTACATGTATCTACACACTGTTGATTGCTTCCGTAGTTTTATTGTGCAACATTTTTGACCCGAAGATCTTCGCCCATTCTAAATATTCACCTTTGACCTCAAATCCAAAGTGTTTACACAGGCAGCCCAATTCAGATTTATTCCATGTAACGGTTTTCGTAGGTGGAAGAAGGTGTGGACCAAAGCGCAGCGTGGTACGTGTTCATGATTTTAATAATGGAACACTGAAATACAAAACAACAACATGAATAAACGAAAAAACCAAACAGTCCTGTAAGGTGACGAAAAACACTAAACAGAAAATAATCACCCATAAAACACAGGTGGGAAAAGGCTACCTAAGTATGTTTCTCAATCGGAGACAACGAACGACACCTGCCTCTGATTGAGAACCATACCAGGCCAAACACATAAACACAACATACAAAAAAGAACATAGACTACCCACCCCAACTCACGCCCTGACCAAACTAAAACAAAGGCATAACAAAGGATCTAAGGTCAGAACGTGACATTCCACTAATTGTTTTTTTGACCAGCTGATCTGATTGGTCAAAATACCATTTAATGGTAAAAAATCTGAATTGGGCTGCCTGTGTAAATGCAACCACACACACACACACACACACACACACACACACACACACACACACACACACACACACACACACACACACACACACACACACACACACACACACACACACACACACACACACACACACACACACACACACACACACACACACACACACACACACAGACAGACAGACAGACAGACAGACAGACAGACAGAGAGAGAGACATACACACAAACACACAGCGCTTTAGCCAATTAGCGCTAACAGAGAGTATGTTATTGTCACACACAGCATGTATCTGTAATATTGTTTTTGAGTAGTTGAACAGTAAAGCGTCAGCATGGAGTATCTTATCGTTAATTAGAGGACTCAACAGATTCCAGCATGTTAATTAACTTATGATGAAAAGCGGTATGTTTAATGAAGTCAACAGCTAGAAAATATATTCTCATTATAGGATACCCTGCGAGCTGCGTTCATTATTTACAGGATGCTGCTATTCCCTGTCATGAAGATGGAATTGTACTTGAACATGTTCATGTGAAGTTTCTTTTCACAGTGTTTGTGATTTAACTCAACTAGCTCAACTAATTTGTTGAGTACTATACCTACATATTCAATAAATCACTTCCTGTGATAGTAACTACTCTGGTGTAAACTTATTTACAGCCAGGAGTGAGTAGATTAAGTAATTTAATGGAGGTTGGCTGTGGGAGATTCATAGTAATTACTCAGCATAAAAAACATCCAAGTTGTCAAGTAACAACTATCACCTCGGTTGCAGTGTGTGTAAGGGCTGGGTCTGAGTGAGCAATGTCTGGACAGAGTCAGGGTTGAGCTGCTGGTGTAGCAAAACAAACCACACCCCCTGTCAGTGATTAAGGTTGTTTGTACTTCCTGATGTCAGAGGTCAGGTTTGTCCTACCAGTGTAGCGGTAGAAACCACACACCATGTCAAGCAGGGATGGGCTTTCTACTTCCTTATAAGTCAGAGGGTAACTCAGGTCAGGGTTGGGGTCGCTCTGTATGCTGTTATGGTCTGTGCTCAGATACCTTTAGCAGTGAAATAAAACACTAACCAAATAAAACCCAAAACGACCAGCTCCACTCCGTCTTTTCACCTCATAAGGACTAATGCAGCCCGTGGCTGAATCAAGTTGCCTACACCTGGACTAGAGGGTGTCAGGCAGGGAGGCACAGTGTCACAGTGTGGCAGTCAACTAATGAGACAGAAGCTACAGGCCTTTCTCACAGGTCACTGTCTCTACCAAAGGTGATCTATTATATTGAGAAGACAGTCAAGTGACCGCTCTAACAATGGAAATACATGTCCTCAAAGATGGGAGGCAGGCGGGTGGAGGCGAGATCAGGTGGGACCATTATAGCCAATGAGATAGTTGTGTGAACAACAGGCACAAATAAGTTGTTTTAATCAAAGTTGCTAGAATGGCACATGCATATCAGTACATTTGTAACAGCCTAAACATTATCAAACTTCAATTCGATCAAATAAGGTTCACATAATTTGAAACACTCTCATAGACCTCCATACAAAGAAATCACCACTTATCTCACGTGAACAGATTTGGGGTGGAGTAAATGTTCTCGCTTCGTCTGTCTGTCTGTGTCTCTCTCTCTCTCTCTCTCTCTCTCTCTCTCTCGCAGAAGAGATTAATGGAAACCTTAACTGAATGAGAGGAGAAGCAGGAAGTGGTTTGACTTCGGCTAGCAGATCTCATAAAGCCAGGATGTTCCAAAAGTCAATAGAACTGGATATTCATGTTTTTTAAAATTGATTTATGATGAGGAAACGTGCTAGTCTCATCATGATAGAGCTGTCTGTCTGGTAAATGTATGGCATACATACATGCATAGGTGCAAGAGTGCTTGAACACACGTGTTTGCGCACACACAGGGCTATAACTATGACAGATGGCACAATTGAATTGTCCACAAATCTTGTTCGGGTGTCAGTTAGATGACAGTATATCAATCTGTTTTGACACCATTTGTAACGCTCAATGAATGACTGGGTGTGGAGTCAGGCGCAGAGAGCAAAGGATGCGGGAAAAAACACGCTTTAATGTCCAAAATAGTATACCCAAACAGGCGTAACTATACAAAACAATATAGTACTCTTAGGTAAAAAATACCAGGACAGCAAGAACACCCAACAAACACTAACACCTCTCACAAATACAGAAGAACAAGCCTGCACAAACAGAAGCGGGCTAAACGAACTTAAATAACCCCACCCTAACAACCAAACAATGAACAGGTGAAACCAATTAGACAAAACCAAACGAACACGGAACAAAGGATTGGTGGCAGCTAGTAGACCAGCGACGACGACCGCCGAGCGCCACCCGAACAAAAAGGGGAGCCACCTTCGGTAATATTCGTGACACCATTGGGAAATATAAAGTTTTACAATAAATTAGGCTTATTAAATAAAATAAATACATTGTATTTACAGCAGAAATGATCCCAAAACAAATTCATAGAAAATACGCCAGTAACATCTGATCCTGGGTGTTCATTTAAAAATACTTAATAAATGTACTATCAATCCACATTTAAAAGACACGTCAAAAAAATATTGGTTGGAGTGAATATTGTGAAATATATATATGTTTTGTTTACATATATATTTATTAGTTCCAAATAGGACAATCAACAATTACAGAAATAACCAATGACCAAGTGAGGGGGAACTGACACACTTCCAATGGAGAGCAATTGAACGTCTAGCTTGAAATAGACAGAGGTCAACCAGCAAAGCATTTGTGTTCAGTGAGTCCGCCAGATCAGACGCAGTAGGGATGAGCAGGGATGTTCTCTTGATGTGTGTGAATTGGACCATTTTCCTGTCAAACTGTAACGAGTACTTTTGGGTGTCAGAGAAAATGTATGAAAAAAAGTACATTGTTTTCTTTAGGAATGTAGTGAAGTAAAAGTAAAAGTTGCCAAAAATATAAGTAGTAAAATACAGATACCCCAAAAAACGACTTAAGTAGTACATTAATACAAGTATTTTTTACGTAAGATTAAGTAGTATCCTTCTTTAGTTTCTTAAATGAAGCAGAGTACAAATATCCATCCAAAGTTAACCCTTTTGTGGACAGCATTTCAGTCTGCACCTAGGGTAAGTAATTGCTTCCTGGAGAACCAAAACATTGTAGCCCTAAGTTGTGGAGCCCAGTAATACCACTGTAGATTTGGAAGTTACAACCCCCCTCTGTCATAGGGCAAATAAAGTAGAGAAAGTCTAAGCCTTGGATTTCTGTTACTCCAGATACAATTTGAGAGTATCTTTTTGATCTGTGGGGAAAAATAAAATTATTTGGTGGAGCCAGAGCAATTTATTGAAATAAATATAGAAATTTGGCCAGAATATTAATCTTTGTCTCGTATACTCCCTCTCCGGCCTCTAGGTCATCAGGCTGCTGATTATCCCGCACACCTGTCACCATCGTCTCCCGCACCTGCGCCTCATGACACTCACCTTGACTCCATCACTTCCTTGATTATCTTCCCTATTGCTGTCACTCCCCTTGGTTCTTTCCTCGGGTGTTATTGACTCTGTTTCATGTCAGTGCGTTGTTTGTATTTCGTGTTTATTGTTTTGTTTATTTACTAAAACACTCAATCCCTGTACTTGCTTCCTGACTCTCAGCGTACTCGTTACAATCTTAATGATATTTATTCTACCAATAATAGACAGAGGAGATTATGAAAAATGGCACTGGACGGGGAAGGCTGCCGTTTTACGGGTTCCTAAACAATTGTGCTATTTTGTGTGTTTTTTCACATTGTGTGTAACTTATTTTGTACTGTACATAATATTGATACTATTGTCTCTTATGACCGAAAACAGCTTCTGGAAATTAGAACAGCGATTACTTACCTCGAACTGGACAAAGAGTTTTTCTTTAATGAGTCTAACGCGAAGGATATAATGTTGCCCCGGACAAGGACCAAATCCCTTTCATTCGCATGAAGAAAATAAGGAAATACAGGGGGCGCAGATCAGGTTGCCTTATGAGAATTTGACGGTGAGTGGGTAACCCGCCTTTACCATTCGTTCTACTGGCCAACGTGCAATCACTGGAAAATAAACTGGATGAGCTCCGTTCGAGACTCTCCTACCAATGGGACATTAAAAACTATAATATCTTATATTTCACCGAGTCGTGGCTTAATGACAACACGGATCATTGCATCGGCAGAACAGAACATCTACTTCTGGTAAGACGAGGGGTGGGGGTGTGTATCTATTTCACAATATGAATAATATTAAGGTAGTCTCAAGGTAGCGAACCACTGCTTTTAATCAGGGCAAGGTGTCTGGTAATATGTCCGAATATAAACAATGCAGCTATTCCCTCCGCAAGGCTATTAAACAAGCTAAGCGTCAGTACAGAGACAAAGTGGAATCTCAATTCAATGGCTCAGACACAAGAGGCATGTGGCAGGGTCTACAGTCAATCACGGACTACAAGAAGAAACCCAGCCCAGTCACGGACCAGGATGTCTTGCTCCCAGGCAGACTAAATAACTTTTTTGCCCGCTTTGAGGACAATACATTGCCACTGACACGGCCTGCAACGAAAACATGCGGTCTCTCCTTCACTGCAGCCGAGGTGAGTAAGACATTTAAACGTGTTAACCCTCGCAAGGCTGCAGGCCCAGACGGCATCCCCAGCCGCGCCCTCAGAGCATGCGCAGACCAGCTGGCCGGTGTGTTTACGGACATATTCAATCAATCCCTATACCAGTCTGCTGTTCCCACATGCTTCAAGAGGGCCACCATTGTTCCTGTTCCCAAGAAAGCTAAGGTAACTGAGCTAAACGACTACCGCCCGTAGCACTCACTTCCGTCATCATGAAGTGCTTTGAGAGACTAGTCAAGGACCATATCACCTCCACCCTACCTGACACCCTAGACCCACTCCAATTTGCTTACCGCCCAAATAGGTCCACAGACGATGCAATCTCAACCACACTGCACACTGCCCTAACCCACCTGGACAAGAGGAATACCTATGTGAGAATGCTGTTCATCGACTACAGCTCGGCATTCAACACCATAGTACCCTCCAAGCTCGTCATCAAGCTCGAGACCCTGGGTCTCGACCCCGCCCTGTGCAACTGGGTTCTGGACTTCCTGACGGGCCGCCCCAGGTGGTGAGGGTAGGCAACAACATCTCCTCCCCGCTGATCCTCAACACGGGGGCCCCACAAGGGGTGCGTTCTGAGCCCTCTCCTGTACTCCCTGTTCACCCACGACTGCGTGGCCATGCACGCCTCCAACTCAATCATCAAGTTTGCGGACGACACAACAGTGGTAGGCTTGATTACCAACAACGACGAGACGGCCTACAGGGAGGAGGTGAGGGCCCTCGGAGTGTGGTGTCAGGAAAATAACCTCACACTCAACGTCAACAAAACTAAGGAGATGATTGTGGACTTCAGGAAACAGCAGAGGGAACACCCCCTATCCACATCGATGGATCAGTAGTGGAGAGGGTAGCAAGTTTTAAGTTCCTCGGCATACACATCACAGACAAACTGAATTGGTCCACTCACACTGACAGCGTGAAGAAGGCGCAGCAGCGCCTCTTCAACCTCAGGAGGCTGAAGAAATTCGGCTTGTCACCAAAAGCACTCACAAACTTCTACAGATGCACAATCGAGAGCATCCTGGCGGGCTGTATCACCGCCTGGTACGGCAACTGCTCCGCCTCAACCGTAAGGCTCTCCAGAGGGTAGTGAGGTCTGCACAACGCATCACCGGGGCAAACTACCTGCCCTCCAGGACACCTACACCACCCGATGTTACAGGAAGGCCATAAAGATCATCAAGGACATCAACCACCCGAACCACTGCCTGTTCACCCCGCTATCATCCAGAAGGCGAGGTCAGTACAGGTGCATCAAAGCTGGGACCGAGAGACTGAAAAACAGCTTCTATCTCAAGGCCATCAGACTGTTAAACAGCAATCACTAACATTGAGTGGCTGCTGCCAACACACTGTCATTGACACTGACCCAACTCCAGCCACTTTAATAATGGGAATTGATGGGAAATGATGTAAATATATCACTAGCAACTTTAAACAATGCTACCTTATATAATGTTACTTACCCTACACTATTCATCTCATATGCATATGTATATACTGTACTCTAGATCATCGACTGCATTCTTATGTCACTAGCCACTTTAACTATGCCACTTTGTTTACTTTGTCTACATACTCATCTCATATGTATATACTGTACTCGATACCATCTACTGTATGCTGCTCTGTACCATCACTCATTCATATATCCTTATGTACATATTCCTTATCCCCTTACACTGTGTATAAGACAGTAGTTTTGGAATTGTTAGTTAGATTACTTGTTGGTTATCACTGCATTGTCGGAACTAGAAGCACAAGCATTTCGCTACACTCGCATTAACATCTGCTAACCATGTGTATGTGACAAATAAAATTTGATTTGATTTGATTTGATTTGAGGTATTGCTCATCTGAGATAGAGTACCTCATGATAAGCTGTAGACCACACAAAAACACATATTTTTCATCTATTTTTCATCTACTGTTCTAGCCGTTTGTTACTATTTAGATCCTGTTATCATGTTGTGCCTGTTTTCCCGAGCTTCCCAGTCCCCTCGTCTGAGTCTGCTCTTAGGTTTCCCTGTTCCTCTCCGTGTAACACTCCCTCGCCCTCCATTTGGCAAATCTGACCATAATTCTATCCTCCTGGTTCCTGCATACAAGAAAAAACTAAAGCAGGAAGTACCAGTGACTCAATCAACACGGAAGTGGTCAGGTGGAGTGTATGCTAAACTACAGGACTGTTTTGCTAGCACAGACTGGAATATTTTCCGGGATTCATCCAATGGCATTGAGGGGTATATCACCTCAGTCACCGGCAACATCAATAAGTGCATCGACAAAGTCGTTCCCACAGTACTGTGCATACATATCCTAACCAGAAGCCATGCAACATCAGCACCGAGCAAAAGGCTATAGCTGCCATTTTCAAGGAGCGGGACACTAATCTGGACACTAAGAAGAAATCCCACTATGCCCCCAGACGAACCATCAAACAGGCAAAGCGGCAATACAGCACTAAGATTGAAACCTACTACACTGGCTCTGACGCTTGTCGGATGTGGCAGGGCTTGCAAACTATTATGGACTACAAAGGGAAACCCAGCCGCAAGCTGCCCAGTGACGCGAGCCTACCAGACAGGCTAAATGCCTTTTATGCTCGCTTCGAGGCAAGCAACACTAAAGCATGCATGAGACCACCAGCTGTTCCGGACGACTGTGTGATCACACTCTGTAGCAATGTAAGAACAAAGCCATTCTGATCTTCGTGTATTAGATATGGGAACACTATATCAAATCTCCTGGCTAAGGCTTTAGCAATATTTATTGAGTTTGAGTTCAGAAGAGAAATCGGTCTATATCATTCACATTGGGGATTTGGGGATTTATCAGGCTTCAGAATAAGAATGATTAAAGCACTCCTTAGAGAGGGGGGGAAACAACCTTGCTGAAAGGAATCAGCATGTATGCTGAATAGCATGTAGCTGAATAGCAATAACACATGACATTTCACATGTGAAAAAATAAAATCACATGTGAAGTGTTCCAAAAACACGTTTTCAAATATGAAATGCTACATGTGAAGAGTTCCATGATTTTACATGTGAAATGTCACATTGGAAGTGTTAAAAACACGTTTTTACATGTGACATGTCACATGTGAAGTGTTCCAAAAACACATTTCACATGATTTCACATGTGAAATGTCACGTAAAGTGTTCCAAAAATACATTTTCACATGTGAATTTCATATTTTACATGTGAAATCTTGTGGTTCAACATGTCATAACATGAAACTATACTGTTGGACATTGCTGTTAATTTTGTGGTGAATTATTGTCATTTTACGATAAATTTCTGCAGTAATAGGATACTTCCTGCATTAATGTTTTGCTATATACACTGCTCAAAAAAATAAAGGGAACACTTAAACAACTAAATGTAACTCCAAGTCAATCACACTTCTGTGAAATCAAACTGTCCATTTAGGAAGCAACACTGATTGACAATACATTTCTGTTGTGCAAATGGATAGACAACAGGTGGAAATTATAGGCAATTAGCAAGACACCCCCAATAAAGGAGTGGTTCTGCAGGTGGTAACCACAGACCACTTATCAGTTCCTATGCTTCCTGGCTGATGTTTTGGTCACTTTTGAATGCTGGCGGTGCTTTCACTCTAGTGGTAGCATGAGACGGAGTCTACAACCCACACAAGTGACTCAGGTAGTGCAGCTCATCCAAGATGGCACATCAATGCGAGCTGTGGCAAGAAGGTTTGCTGTGTCTGTCAGCGTAGTGTCCAGAGCATGGAGGCGCTACCAGGAGACAGGCCAGTACATCAGGAGACGTGGAGGAGGCCTTAGGAGGGCAACAACCCAGCAGCAGAACCGCTACCTCTGACTTTGTGCAAGGAGGAGCAGGGGAGCACTGCCAGAGCCCTGCAAAATGACCTCCAGCAGGCCACAAATGTGCATGTGTCTGCTCAAACGGTCAGAAACAGACTCTATGAGGGTGGTATGAGGGCCCGACGTCCACAGGTGGGGGTTGTGCAGAGAACACCAAGATTGGCAAATTCGCTACTGGCGCCCTGTGCTCTTCACAGATGAAAGCAGGTTCACACTGAGCACATGTGACAGACTTGACAGAGTCTGGAGACGCCGTGGAGAACGTTCTGCTGCCTGCAACATCCTCCAGCATATACGGTTTGGCAGTGGGTCAGTCATGGTGTAGGGTGGCATTTCTTTGGGGGGCCGCACAGCCCTCTATGTGCTCGCCAGAGGTAGCCTGACTGCCATTAGATACCGAGATGAGATCCTCAGACCCCTTGTGAGACCCTATGCTGGTGCGGTTGGCCCTGGGTTCCTCCTAATGCAAGACAATGCTAGCCCTCATGTGGCTGGAGTGTGTCAGTAGTTCCTGCAAGAGGAAGGCATTGATGCTATGGACTGGCCCGTCCATTCCCCAGACCTGAATCCAATTGAGCACATCTGGGACATCATGTCTCGCTCCATCCACCAACGCCACGTTGCACCACAGACTGTCCAGGAGTTGGCGGATGCTTTAGTCCAGGTCTGGGAGGAGAACCCTCAGGAGACCATCGGCCACCTCATCAGGAGCATGCCCAGGCGTTGTGGGAAGGTCATACAGGCACGTGGAGGCCACACACACTACTGAGCCTCATTTTGACTTGTTTTAAGGACATTACATCAAAGTTGGATCAGCATGTAGTGTGGTTTTCCACTTTAATTTTGAGTGTGACTCCAAATCCAGACCTCCATGGGTTGATAAATTTGATTTCCATTGATCATTTTTGTGTGATTTTGTTGTCAACACATTCAACTATGTAAAGAAAAAAGTATTTAATAAGAATATTTCATTCATTCAGATCTAGGATGTGTTATTTTAGTGTTCCCTTTACTTTTTTGAGCAGTGTATTTACCGTCAATCGCAATGCACTTGAGTAGGCTACGCTTTGGCCCGTTCCACAAATTAACTTGGAATGCCTCACTTGCAATTGCATATCAACTTATAGATACTTTAGATGTGCTTATTATTTTATAGCAAGTTACCGGCTAATCAGTTGGGGTGAAAATAGTAAACACAACTTTTTATGTTGTTTTTTTTTTACAGCTAAACTGTATTTTGTCAGTAAATACACAGCAACAAACTGTATTCAGGAAGAACACACTGATTCTGATTCCAATTATTTTCAATGCTTTTCAATACCTGAAAATTAAGAAGTGGAATTTGGTTTACTTTCTGAATTGAAGGGAACTTAAATGGAATCAACCGCAACATGGTTTGCATCACTCCCAGGATCTGAACTCACACCCTCTTAGATGTCAGCAATCTGCATTTCCTGCTTTGCCATCAGGTCTGTGGCAATGACAGAGATCGACCACAGATTTATTGGCACGAATACAGTTCTGCACTTTGCTAAAAGTTGCCCAGAATCGGGCCTCCCGGGTGGCGCAGTGACTAAGGGTGCTGCACGGCAGCGCCAGCTGTGCCACCAGACTATGGGTTCGCGCCCAGGCTCTGACGCAAAATTGGCCTAGCGTCGTCTGGGTTAGGGAGGGTTTGGCCGGTAGGGATATCCTTGTCTCATCCCGCACCAGCAACCCCTGTGGCGGGCCGGGCGCCGGCTGGCTTCCGGGTTGGTTGCGCGCTGTGTTAAGAAGCAGTGTGTCTTGGTTGGGTTGTTTATCGGAGGACGCATGACTTTCAACCTTCATCTCTCCCGAGCCCGTATGGGAGTCGTAGCAATGTGACAAGATAGTAGCTACTAACAATTGAATACCACGAAATTGGGGAGAAAAAGGGGGTAAAAATCACCCCCCCCAAAAAAAGTTGCCCGGAATCAAGTCAATAATTGAGCAATTATCTGACAACACCAATGAAAAAGTAGTTGATATGTTGACAAATGGCTCCGACTCTCCCTGTAATGTAGAGGTAGCAGATTTTAATACAGCCATGGCGGTGCTGAAAGAAACACGCGAGCATTCTACCAGTTCGGCAGAAATATGGGAAAAATTTAGCAAATGAGATAAAATTGGACAACATTTTCCTGCTAACGGTGAATTAAAATTAGAATAAAGAGTTCAGGGAGGCAATTACGACTTGGCACAAAAACATAAAACCAGAATCAAAAGCTCAATATACCAGCGTCTTGATGTCAGCATTCTATCAACATAATACATCACGATAAATCCAGAATGAGTACTGGTATGCTACCAGAGAAAGACTGCGAACAGGAGTGCATTGTTGGAATATGCACTTCTGCTTTGATGGCAGGTTTGAACCCTGTGATCAAAACGGTAATTGCGGGGATAGTAGATTTAATTCAAGACGGTGTTTTAAGAATGGAATAATGCTCCGCCCACCTCTCAGATGTGCGAGGGGTTAATAGGTCCATAGAGAAAAGCACTAACTATAGTTTCAATGGCCAAGATAAGACAAAGAAACGTAGCAGAAAAACATCAAAGCGTAAGGAGACACATCTAAAACAAGGAGCTATCGGGCATTGGACGAATGAGTGTACGGTGATACTGGAACCTACTGCATTCAAAGGAAATGCCGCTATAGAAGAGTTTGCATCTCTTTCAAAAGAGCAACAACGAATCGTTTTGAGATTAGCAAGATTAGCAAGAATGGATCTTTCACCTTTTCTAATATTTTTTTTATTTGACCTTTATTTAACCAGGTAGGCTAGTTGAGAACAAGTTCTCATTTGCAACTGCGACCTGGCCAAGATAAAGCAAAGCAGTGTGACACAGACAACAACACAGAGTTACACATGGAGTAAACAATAAACAAGCCAATAACACAATAAACAAATAAATGACACAGCATAAAAAAGAAAGTCTATATACAGTGTGTGCAAAAGGCATATGAGGAGGTAGGCATACACCTAGGGGTGTATATATGTTTTATCGATTAGTGGTTCATAGAGATTACAGTTTATATATGAAGGAAGACGTATGAGATCACGCTTTACCTAACTTTTTAGTAGAGGCCAGGGATTAATTATTGCGGATTCCTTGCAATGAGAAATTGGCCAAATCTGCCACAGGAAAACGTATTTTGGATGGAAGAATCTAGGCGAAAAACCAGGGGAATGGAATCTAAAGGTAACACATTTAAATGATATAGCCAAACACTTCTTACAATCTCAGACAGCCTTATTGGTCACGAGGAATTGGTACAGGGGTTACCAAACCTAAAATTAACTTCACATTATTTTATGTGGTGCGGTGGTTATGAAGAATCTTGGGGGAAAGGAAACCAGTGAATCGTTAGACTCGTTGGAGAGATAATGTAGCCGTGTCTAAGGGTAGTACGTGCTAAATAAAGGATGGGGTGGATTAAAACAAACATTTAATGATTGGAGATTTACAAATAACAGGTTTGGTTTATAATGAATACTTTTGGATTGCTGATTAAAATGTTGCATAGTGAATGCTAACGAAATGTACACTCTCTTTTCCGAAAGAGGTGGTTTCATTATTTTGCGTTGGAAGGTCCCCGGAGATTGTGGGGGGTGAGCATTTAGTGATATTCGGCAGTTTGAGGTATTAACGTATCTGGATTAGGCCATAAACGAGTTCCAAATCATAAGTGATGCCTGTTCATGTGTGTTCTGGACCTACGGTTCAGCAACAAGCACACACCATTTACTGGTTACGAATATGCATTAGTGGTGTGTTGATACTGTGGGATTTATTGGATGGGGTCTTTTCAATTCCGTTAAATTGGGTATGCAGAAGGATGGAAATGTTTTAAATGTATTTAAATCGTTTCTGAAGGACAGGGAAAGAAAGGCAGAGGAAACATTTTAATGGTGTCAAATGCCCTGTATACTAAAATGTCTCGTGAGGAATGATAAACCTCACTAGAAATTAACGAAACAGGGGGGATTTAATTATAAAATGAATGAGAAACTTCAAATTGTGCCATTACGTTAGGAGATTATTATTTCCATAGGGAGTTAGAAAGAGTTGTGATTCTAAATGTATTAGTTATTCGAATTAGTTTATTTTTGATTTAACATGTTTTTGAATCACGTGTTTGAAAGGGGTAAATGACCAGTTCCCTGAGGTCCTGGTCTTTGAGGTACTTATACAGTGGTTCTGTGTTCAGGCTGCATATAGAAAGGGAAATATATGTTGATAAGGGGAGACAGTTACTTCAAATGGATTGTGATATATGTATTGCTGATTTCATTTTGTGTTTTTGTTTCGATACAAATTTCACCAGATTGGGGAATTCTGCGAGGGGTTAGGGTGCTAACTTCATACTCTGGTAACTCTTCTGAGAGATCGCCAGTAGAACAAGGGAATATGGACTTATTTCGAAAATGGTTTTAGCAGTAACATTATGTTATGCTTTTCTGACATTTGTCGCAGAGATAATGTTATTAAGAAATGGTTAATGTCATAATTCGTCATAAAGTCAATGTTTGTTAGGTTTCCTGAAACATAAATTAAATTGGCTAAACTGTTGTTTTTTTGAGGTTATCATGGAAGGTGACGTCAGATCTTGTCTTCATGCATGGTAGGAATAACTTGACCACAGACAGTGTGTGTAAACCTCAAAACCCTCCCTAACCGGCTGAAGAAAGAGCAACAAAGGTGTGCAATGAGAGACAGTGTTTTTACCACTCTTATCTGAGT
The DNA here is from genome assembly GCF_034236695.1 of Oncorhynchus nerka. Classification (NCBI taxonomy): domain Eukaryota; kingdom Metazoa; phylum Chordata; class Actinopteri; order Salmoniformes; family Salmonidae; genus Oncorhynchus; species Oncorhynchus nerka. The sequence continues at coordinate 36,689,379 of NC_088403.1, forward strand.
CCGAGTCATAAACCGGGGCCAGTGTGCTGAGAGCGCGTGTGGAGTGAGCGTGTAGAGAAAGAACAGCCCAGGTGAGAGACTCGTGTACGTGGGAGAAACGGAAGTATCTACTTGGATATTAAAATAGGACTGTAAACGATATCTGAAGAAGACATGCTAGAATGATAAGTGCCGGGCGAAGAAAAGGGGGGTATATGTCCTGCTAACTATTTAGACTAAGAATGCATTGAGATACTGATATTTCATTACCAGGCCACTCATGACAGGAAAACAGGGACAAAGGGGAGCTGTCATGAGAAGAGTTATGACCGGCAACAAAAGGTTGTTTATAAATGTATGTTCTAACAAGGATGATGTGTGCTAAATTGAGAAGCTGGAATTCGAGTCCTAGACTCAAAATAAGCACCTAGGACTGTCATTCTAAATTTGGGTTGGATAATTTATAAAATGTTTTCTTTGTGATTGGGATGCAAAGTGAGGGAATTGAACGATGAGGGGTGGGGGCGCTGCTAACCGAGAGAGTCTCCAGAAACCTTATCTCGAGGTGTCATCCTGAGGTGGTTTGTTAGGGGAATCACTGGATGATAGCTTGGGACAACCATGAACGTTTTTTGTTCTCTTTTGTTTGACCCTGTATTCAGAATTGTTATGTTACATCGCATCAATGGGTGGTGCTAGGTTACTAAACATGTACTTTGTTTCTCTTTCCTTTTAAAGTCGATATGTTTTTTGGTTTCGTGGAACATGAGGGTGTTCAATGTTCCAGAGGAGGGAATGATGTATATTGACTAACGGATTTGAGAATGTGTTAGTATGTTTATAACTGTAGAAAATGCATTAGGAGTAGTGATTAGTGTGTTCTGGGTTAGATGTAATGATAGAGGAGTATCGTGTGTTATGGGTTAGATGTAATGATAGAGGAGTATCGTGTGTTATGGGTTAGATGTAATGATAGAAGAGTATCGTGTGTTATGGGTTAGATGTAATGATAGAGGGGTATAGTGGGTTATGGGTTAGATGTAATGATAGAGGAGCATCATTCCCAGAGACTGTATATTGTTACGGGAGATAGCTCATAGGTGAGGGAGGACAGCCAACTGTACACAATATGGGGGTTTAGTTGAACATTACAACATACCTAGATCATGCTGCGAGTAGAAGAGGTAGTGGTGGTATTTCAGACACTATGGTAAACTTTCAGGACACCTGTGACCCAGAGTTTTGTTAGGTTGGATATTATTCCCAGCTCATTCATTTTTCTCCAATTTCTAACAGCCGGCGAACATTTGACAGATTACATGCAGGAGGTATTCTCATGGCAGTCGCTGTAATGACAGTAACTGAAGGAGCAGTACTAGTAGCGTAGAATGCTATATTGACAGCATGGAATTGGAGTACTGTGCAAATGAGGGGTATTGTGAGACTATAGTCATGGGCCATGTTTGTAGTAGCAGGGGTTACTTTAGTAGCATTGTTGGGATACCAGTTTAAGATGACTCATGCCACATGGATTGGTTACTGGTAACTGGGAGACCGATGGGAGTACAGGGGATGCGGTTATTTACAGTGGGGCAAAAAAGCAACAGCCCCAAAACATCACTGCTCTAGAGGAGATCTGCATGGAGGAATGGGCCAAAATACCAGCAACAGTGTGTGAAAACCTTGTGAAGACAGAAAAAGCTTGACCTCTGTCATTGCCAACAAAGGGTATACAGCAGAGGGAACACCCCCCTATCCACATCGATGGAACAGTAGTGGAGAGGGTAGCAAGTTTTAAGTTCCTCGGTATACACATCACAGACAAACTGAATTGGTCCACTCACACAGACAGCATCGTGAAGAAGGCGCAGCATCGCCTCTTCAACCTCAGGAGGCTGAAGAAATTTGGCTTGTCACCAAAAGCACTCACAAACTTCTACAGATGCACAATCGAGAGCATCCTGGCGGGCTGTATCACCGCCTGGTACGGCAACTGCTCCGCCCTCAACCGCAAGGCTCTCCAGAGGGTAGTGAGGTCTGCACAACGCATCACCGGGGGCAAAATACCTGCCCTCCAGGACACCTACACCACCCAATGTTACAGGAAGGCCATAAAGATCATCAAGGACATCAACCACCCGAGCCACTGCCTGTTCACCCCGCTATCATCCAGAAGGCAAGGTCAGTACAGGTGCATCAAAGCTGGGACCGAGAGACTGAAAAACAGCTTCTATCTCAAGGCCATCAGACTGTTAAACAGCCACCACTAACATTGAGTGGCTGCTGCCAACACACTGACACTGACACTGACTCAACTCCAGCCACTTTAATAATGGGAATTGATGGGAAATTATGTAAATATATCACTAGCCACTTTAAACAATGCTACCTTATATAATGTTACTTACCCTACATTATTCATCTCATATGCATACGTATATACTGTACTCTATATCATCGACTGCATCCTTATGTAATACATGTATCACTAGCCACTTTAAATATGCCACTTTGTTTACATACTCATCTCATATGTATATACTGTACTCGATACCATCTACTGTATCTTGCCTATGCTGCTCTGTACCATCACTCATTCATATATAAGACAGTAGTTTTGGAATTGTTAGTTAGATTACTTGTTGGTTATTACTGCATTGTCGGAACTAGAAGCACAAGCATTTCACTACACTCGCATTAACATCTGCTAACCATGTGTATGTGACAAATAAAATTTGATTTGATTTGATTTGTATATAACAAAGTATTGAGATAAACTTTTGTTATTGACCAAATACTTATTTTCCACCATAATTTGCAAATAAATTCATAAAAAATCCTACAATGTGATTTTCTGGATTTCTTTTCTCATTTTGTCTGTCATAGTTGAAGTGTACCTATGATGAAAATTACAGGCCTCTCTCATCTTTTTAAGTGGGAGAACTTGCACAATTGGTGGCTGACTAAATACTTTTTTGCCCCACTGTAAATGTCAAAAATTAGTGATCTTGTCATAGGAGGAGAGTTCATGTAGTCAGGAAATGACCCATGTGTTGCAGTGTGTATATCCTCAGGTGAAAGCAGAGATAACCAAGGGCACGGGCTGAATTCTGGAGATTGAGTGTACATCAAGAGACACCAGGCGGGGGTGTTGGGACAGCGTTGGTTTGGGCTACACACACACTACTCCGTACCATACCTGCAGCGATAAATATTGTCATGACTCTCCTTGGAGGGTGCATAGTTCTCACGTGAAGTGAGGTTCAGCTGCATAATGGGTGAGTGAAGACACCATGACAGAGGAAGCGACGCGAGAGAGAGAGACTAGATTCCACTGTAAGACATAGAGATGGGTTGGGTCTGGGAGTTACTTCTGCCTTAATGCAAGAATAGAAGGCATTTAGCTCCTCTGGTAGGCTCGAGTTACTGGGTTTCCCTTTGTAATCTCTGATAGTTTGCAAGCACTGCCACATCCATCGAGTGTCAGAGCCGGGCATAGTAGGATTCGATTTTTGTTTGCTTTTAGCTCAGTGCGGATGTTGCCTGTAATGCATTGCTTCTGTTTGGGGTATGTATGTATGGTCACTGTGGGGAAGACGTTGTGGATGCACTTATTAATGAAGCCCGTGACTGACGTGATAAACTTACAGTCCTGTAGCTTAACATCCGCTTCATCGTACCACTTCCTTATTGAGCGGAAGTGGTTTATGCTTGTAAGCAGGAAGCAGGAGGATGGAGTTGTGGTCTGATTTGCCAAAGCGAGGGTGGCCCTTGTACGCATTTCTATGTGTGGAATAAAGGTCCTTTAGAGATTTCCACCTCTAGTTGCACAGGTGACAAACGGATCACCGGCCACTAGAAACGCCACCTATGAATGTGCATTTTCTTGTCTGCATATGGCTCGTTGAGTGCGGTCTTAGTGCCAGCATCAGTTTGTGGTGGTAAGTAGACAGCTGCAAAAAATAAAGATAAAAACTCTCTTGGTAAATAGTATGGTCTGCAGCTTACTATGAGATGTTCTAACTCAGGCGAGCAAAAACTTGAGACTTCCTTAACATTAGAAATCAACATGGGAAACTGATTGGATTTGAAAAAATGTATCACCCAACTCTTAACCTAAATCTAATTACATGGTGATATGACAACTCATCCAAATGTAAATAAAAACTAGATGTTGGATTGACGTCAGTGGGTCTCCTCTGGAGTAAAGGCTTTATTTACTATAAAGCTTGTTAGCCTGTAATTTCCCTCAGGTTGCTAGAGGCCAACTGACACCATATTGCTGGTCAATCCCTCTTTGTGATGGCTAACAATATATAATAGCTAGGCCAAGGTGTCAAGTTGGTGTATTCCTTACTGCATTGCCTGTAAATAGGGATTTTGTTATATGGTAATTGATGCAACATATATTTTTTATCTCGATTATTTCAAAGATACTGTAATGTATAGGCTGCTTCTAAAACAATAGTACAAGACACCAGAACCAAACTATACCAGAAAACCCATGAGTGATTTCAGCTAGAAAAAAAGCAGAGGAGCCATGTGTGACTTTATTGGAGGTTGGCTAGAGAGACTCACCAGGTGTGAACAGCTCTCCTCTCCATCCAGCTCTCCTCTCCACACATCTGTGTGTGTGTGTGTGTGTGTGTGTGTGTGTGTGTGCGTGCGTGCGTGCGTGCGTGCGTGCGTGCGTGCGTGCGTGCGCGTGTGTGTGCATGCCTGTCTGCTTGCCTGAGTTCCTGTGCACGTGTGAGTGTAAGTCCATCAGTGTGTGTGTGTAGTTGTGCTCTGTCTTGTTGCAGGCATGCATGCTCTGCACAGTCCGCTGCACCAGAGAGAGAGAGGGGTATAGGCTATAAATACATTTACTAGTTATCTCCCGGCTGTATGACAAAGGGCTCTATTCAATCAGATCCACTTTAGCCGACATCCGCATAGCGGAGGTGGAACTGCATTAGAGCTGTCAAATCCACAAGTGGCTCCCATCATTACACCTAAAGCAGACATTGGCTGCACAGAGTCACATTAAGAGGAATCCCATGCAGCCTTGTTTACAAGTTGAACACTGGAATGTGAGATGTAATCTACACCTCGATTAGGATAGTAGAAACCCTGATTATTTTGATGAATGTTTTAAAAATTTGAGCGGAATTATTTCTATATACAATGCCTTCGGAAAGTATTCAGACCCCTTGACTTTTTCCACATTTTGATTCGTTACAGCCTAATTCTAAAATTGATTTAAATAAATAATTTTCCTGACCAATGTACACACAATAATCCATAATGACAAAGCGAAAACAAAAAATAAATAACAGAAATACCTTATTTACATAAGTATTCGAAAATGAGACTCTAAAATCAGCTCAGGTGCATCCTGTTTCCATTGATCATCATTGAGATGATTCTACAACCTGATTGGAGTCCACATGTGGTAAATTAAATTGATTGGACATTATTTTGAAAGGCACACATCTGTCTATATAAGGTCCCACAGTTGACAGTGCATTGTCAGAGAAAAAACCAAGCCACGAGGTCGAAGGAATTGTCCAAGCATCATGTCTGGAGGAACCCTGGCACCATACCTATGGTAAAGCAGGATCATGCTGTGGGGATTTTTTTCAGCGGCAGGGACTGGGAGACCAGTCAGGATCGAAGCAAAGATGAGCGGAGCAATGTACAGAGAGATCCTTGATGAAAACCTGTTCAGGACCTCAGACTGGGGTGAAGGTTCACCTTCCAACAGGACAACGACCCTAAGCACACAGCCAATAAAATGTAGGAGTGGCTTCGGGACAAGTCTCTGAATGTCCTTGAGTGACCCAGCCACAGCCCGGACTTGAATCTGATCGAACAACTGGAGAGACCTGAAAATAGCTGTGCAGCAACGCTCCACATCCAACCTGACAGAGCTTGAGAGGATCTGCAAAGAAGAATGGAAGAAACTCCCCAAATATAGGTGTGCCAAGCTTGTAGCAACATACCCAACAAGACTCTGCCGTAATCACTGCCAAAGGTGCTTCAACAAAGTACTGAGTAAAGGGTCTGAATATTTATGTAAATGTGATATTTCAGTTTTATATTTGGAATAAATTAGCAAAAATGTTTTTGCTTTGTCCTTATGTGGTAGATTGATGAGGGGGAAAAACAATTTAGTCAATTTTAGACTAAGGCTGTGACGTAAGAAAATGTGGAAAAGTCAAGGGGTCTGAGTACTTTCCGAAGGCACTGTAGCCTACACTTTCTTGCTCTGACCTTCTAACTCGACTTGGGGGGTATGGCTTACCGACAACGATGCAAGAGCAACGGCTCACCGATGTGACGGCTCCAACACAGTTCCACCTCTAACACCGCCAAAACATCCGCTGTGCTGCTATCGCCAGCTAATGATTGATCTGATTGAATCAAGGCCCGGTTTCTGCTCCAGAGACACAAATCAGACAGACACACACACAGGGGCCCTGATCAACGAATGAATATTAAATGTCCAGGAGGCTATTTATAGCCAACGTGCTTCTACATCTGCATTGCCTGCTATTTGGAGCTAAAGGCAGGGTTTCTGTATAAGCACATTGTGACATCTGCTGATGTGAAAAGGGATTTATAAATACATTTGATTAAATTGGATTGAGGGAGAGTCCTCAAGTGAGCTTTTACTATCCATATGAGACTGTGTCATGTGTCTTTGAAAGGGTAAGGAGTTAAGTTAACTCTCTGTATATGGCAGAATTTTCCTTCCCTGAGAACTAGTGCTGAAAATAATTTGTTGCAATAGTATGAATGTGAGTTAGAGCCTGTGTGTGTGTGCGTCTGTCTGTTCCATATATAGCTGGTCAGTGCTCTCTTTATCTTCCAATTGTCTGCATGTCCAAAACCCACCACAGGCACATTCTCACATGGGGCTTATTGTACGGCTCAAAGTTGAATTAAATTAAAATCTGTGTCTCGAGGGTGCTATCTATCGCTGGGTCTCTCTTTCTCTCTCTCTCTCCCTTTATCTCTTTCCCTGTCGCTCGCTCTCTCGCACCCTGTGTATGTTTATCTGCGTGTGTGTTCTTGTGTGTGTGTGTCTCTACGGTGCTATCTCTCGCTACATGGGTCTCATCTGGGAGTAAAACCAGCTGCCTACGGCCTGGCCTCTGCCCCCCCCCTGGCCCAGTGTGCTTGAGCCTGGGTCAATGTTCTGTAGACTGCCTGGGTCCTAAGAGTGGAGGCGGGGTACTGGAGGGACTGTGGAGGGTGGGGACTCTGGGGTTTGCAGAGACCTTATGGGGACTGAGGAGTAGCCCACTGGGGGCACACTAGTTGAATCAACATTGTTTCAATGTAGTTTGTCAACATATTGTGACATGGAATCTATGTGGAAAACTGTTGTTAAAGGGTGAAATTTCAACCACAGGATTGTCATCATGGTAACCAATTTTCAAACATAGACAAACATTGTATAAAATATGTTGAATTTGTACCTTTGAAACAACATCAGATCTTCAATGTTATATCCACTACCAGAAAAAAATATCAATAGGCTGGGCAGCACCTCCTACCAGAGAGTTAATCTGTCTACAGCTATCCATTTGGTCTCCCAACCAGTGTTTTGACAAACACCAGCCCTGCTTAGCATTGATCTTTGTCACTGAATACTACCTGTGTGCTATCATGAGAATAATTATTGAGAGATCTAAATAGATTCACTGTTGCTATCAGTCGTTCCAAAGGATTGGTTTAACAGAGCAAATGAAATGTAACCATACTTGAAAGTAATATATCATCAATGGTACTATTTAGTCCTATATAGCATTTGTGAAGTCATCATGCTATTGTTTAAAATTCAACCCAAGGTTCAACTAAAATTAACCAATACATTTAGGTCTAGGGTTTCAAGCAGTTTTTATTTCAAATGTAATCTTCAAGTTAATATTTAATATGGTGGATTCACGTTTCCATCTCAACCAACACTCTAAGTTAAAATGCGCTTTATTAAATCAAGGTTGACATGATTTAGTCCTATTCTTTAACTTAGATTGTTGGTTGAGATGGAAATGTGAATCCACCATATTAATTATTAACTTGAAGATTACATTTGAAATAATGTTATTTGTAGACAAATTTGAATGAAAGTCTGACTAAAATCAGTGGCACAAAAGATGCATCTCCTTCTATTTGGGAGCGTTGACAACCAAACAAAATTCAATATCACTTTTGCAATACAGTAAATAGCCTATTAACAACAAGTTAAATGTTGGATTCATGTCTTCAACTAAACCAAAAATTAAAATTAAAGAATAGGCTCAGATGAAACTCTCCATTAGATCTGTATAAAATGTTGATGTTTGGTTGCGTTGTCAACCAAACACAATTCAATATCCCTTTTTTAATACAATACATAGCAAAAAGTTAAGGCTATCTCATAAACTAATTTAACAGTAGTTTTTCATATATTTATATTTAAAAAAACACTACCTGACCAAAAGTATGTGGACAACTGCACGTCGCACATCTCATTCTAAAATCATGGGCATCAATATGGAGTTGGTCCCCCCCTTTGCTAATATAACAGCCTCCACTCTTCTGGGAAGACTTTCCACTAGATGATGGAACATTGCTGCGGAGACTTGCTTCCATTAAGACACAAGAGCATTAGCGAAGTCGGGCACTGATGTTGGGAGATTAGGCCTGGCTCGCAGTCATACACTTTAGCCAAATACATTTTTCACAATTCCTGACATTTAATCCTAGTAAAAAGTCCCTGTCTTAGGTCAGTTAGGATCACCACTTTATTTTAAGAATGTGAAATGTCAGAATAATAGTAGAGAATGATTTATTTTAGCTTTCATTTATTTCATCACATTCCCAGGGGGTCAGAAGTTTACATACACTCAATTAGTATTTGGCAGCGTTGCCTTTAAATTGTTTGATTTGGGTCAAACGTTTTGTGTAGCCTTCCACAAGCTTCCCACAATAAGTTGGGTGATTTTTGGCCCATTCCTCCTGACAGAGCTGGTGTAACTGAATCAGGTTGTAGGACTCCTTGCTTGCACACACTTCTTCAGTTCTGTCCACAAATGTTCTATAGGATTGAGGTCAGGGCTTTGTGATGGCCACTCCAATACCTTGACTTTGTTGTCCTTAAGCCATTTTGCCACAACTTTGGAAGTATGCTTGGGGTTATTGTCCATTTGGAAGACCCATTTGCGTCCAAGCTTCAGCTTCCGGACTGATGTCTTGAGATGTTGCTTCAATATATCCACATAATTTTCCATCCTCATGATGCCATCTATTTTGTAAAGTGCACCAGTCCCTCATGTAGCAAAGCACCCCCAAAACATGATGCTGCCACCACCGTGCTTCACGGTTGGGATGGTGTTCTTCGGCTCACAAGCCTCCCCCTTTTTCCTCCAAACATAACGATGGTCATTATGGTCAAACAGTTCTATTTTTGTTTCATCAGAGGACATTTCTCCAAAAAGTACCATCTTTGTCCACATGTGCATTTGCAAATCATAGTCTGGCTTTTTTATGGCGGTTCTGGAGCAGTGGCTTCTTCCTTGCTGAGCAGCCTTTCAGGTTATGTCGATACAGGACTCGTTTTACTGTTTCCTCCAGCATCTTCACAAGGTCCTTTGCTGTTGTTCTGGGATTGATTTGCAATTTTCGCACCAAAGTACATTCATCTCTAGAAGACAGAATGGGTCTCCTTCCTGAGCGGTATGACGGTTGCATGATCCCATGGTGTTTATATTTGCATACTATTTTTTGTACAGATGAACGTGGTACCTTCAGGCATTTGGAAATTGCTCCCAAGGTTGAACCGGAGGTCTACAATTTTTTTCTGAGGACTTGGCTGATTTCTTTTGATTTTCCCATGATGTCAAGCGAAAAGGCACTGCGTTTGAAGATAGGCCTTGAAATACATCCACAGGTACACCTCCAATTGACCCAAATGATGTCAATTAGTCATCAGAAGTTACTAAAGCCATGACATAATTTTCTGGAATTTTCCAAGCTGTTGAAAGGCACAGTCAACTTCTGACCCACTGCAATTGTGATACAGTGAAATATAAGTGAAATAATCTGTCTGTAAACAATTGTTGGAAAATTACTTGTGTCATGCACAAAGTAGATGTCCTAACCGATTTGCCAAAACTATAGTTTGCTAACAAGACATTTGTGGAGTGGTTGAAAAACGAGTTTTAATGACTCCGACCTAAGTGTATGTAAACTTCCGACTTCAACTGTACGTACCCATTTAAGGGTTTTTCTTTATTTGACTATTTTCTACATTGTAGAATAATAGTGAAGACATCAACTCTATGAAATAACACATATGGAATCATGTAGTAAGCATGTAGTAAGTAAAATCATGTAAAAAAGCATGTAGTAAGCAAAATATGTTTTACATTTTTGATTTTTCAAAGTAGCCACCCTTTGCCTTGATGACAGCTTTGCATTCTCTAAACCAGCTTCATGAGGTAGTCACCTGGAATGCTCATCACAAATGATCTCAATTGGGTTGTGGTCGGGTGATTGTGGAGGCCAGGTCATCTTATGTTGCACTCCATCACTCTCCTTCTTGGTCAAATAGCCCTTAAACAGCCTAGAGGTGTTTTTTTGTAGCAACAAAAATGAAGGCGTATTGCTGCAGATTGCTGTGGTAGCCATGCTGGTTAAGTGTGCCTTGAATTCTAAAGAAATCACAGACAGCGTCACCAACAAAGCACCCCCACACCATCACACCTCCTCCATGTTTCACAATGGGAACCACACATGCAGAGATCATCTGTTCACCTACTCTGCGTCTCACAAAGATATGAGGGTTGGGAGCAAAAATCTCAAATTTGGACTCATCAGACCAAAGGGCACATTTCCACCGGTCTAATGTCCATTGCTTGTGTTTCTTGGCCCAAACACGTCTCTTCTTCTTATTGGTGTCATTTATTTTATTTGAACTGAACACTGAAATAACAAAGAGAATGAATGAAACAGAAACAGAAACTACCCACAAAACACAGGTGGGAAAAGGCTACCTAAGTATGGTTCTCAATCAGAGACAACGATAGACAGCTGCCTCTGATTTGAGATCCACACCCGGCCAAACACACAGAAATAGAAAACATACCCTCACAGCGGGCCCCTCGGGACTCTCGCCGCCGACCCCGGACTGGGGACCCTCGCAGTGGGCCCCGGACAGGAGGGTGACTCTGGCAGCTCCGGACAGGAGGGCGACTCTGGCAGCTCCGGACAGGGCACAGGCACAGGACTCACCAGGCTGGGGAGACCTACTGGAGGCCTGGTCCGTGGAGGAGGCAAAGGATAGACTGGGCTGTGGGGGAGCACTGGAGATCTGGTGCGTAGCCTTGGCAGCACTATCCCAGGCTGAATGCCCAGTCTAGCCCGGCACGCTGATATCCTGGCCCGAGGAGACACACTGGAGGTCTGGAGAGCAGGGCTGGCACAATCCGTCCTGGCTGGATCCTCACCCTAGCCCGGCAGATGCGGGGATCTGGGATGTAGCGCACCGGGCTAAGAACGCGTACTGGAGACACCATGCGCTCCACCACATAACACGGTGCCTGACTAGTACGACACCCGCCACGGTAAGCACAGGGAGTTGGCTCAGGTCTCCAACCTGACTCTGCCACACTCCCCGTGTGCCCCCCCCCAAAATTTGGTTTGGGGCTGCCTCTCGGGCTTCCTTGTCAGCCTTGTTCCCTCGTAATGTTGCCGCTCAGCCTTAGCTGCCTCCAGTTCCTTTGGTGGTGGGTAGTTCTATAATGGTATTGGAAGGAGAGGACCAAAGTGCAGCGTGGTACGTGTTCATACTTTTATTTGAACTGAACACTGAAATAACAAAAATAACAAAGAGAACGAGCGAAACCGAAACAGTTCTGTCTGGTGCAGACACAAAAACAGAAAACAACTACCCACAACAACAACACAGAGTTACACATAAACAAACGTACAGCCAATAACACAAAAGAAAAGAAAACAGAAAAATCTATGTACAGTTTGTGCAAATGTAGAAGAGTAGGGAGGTAGGTAATAAATAGGCCCTAGAGGCAAAAATAATTATATTTTAGCATTAATACTGGAGTGATAGATGTGCAGATGATGATGTGCAAGTAGAGATACTGGGGTGCAAAAGAGCAAGAGGGTAAGTAATAATATGGGAATGATTGGCTGTGTTCAGGTACAGTGATCGGTAAGCTGCTCTGACAGCTGATGCTTAAAGTTACAGAGGGAGATATAAGACTACAGCTTCAGAGACTTTTGCAATTCGTTCCAGTCATTGGCAGCAGAGAACTGGAAGGAAAGGCGGCCAAAGGAAGTGTTGGCTTTGGGGATGACCAGTGAAATATACCAAAATTTGCACAGGTTCGAAATAAAATAAATAATCAAATATGAATAAGCACCTTTTTATTTGTTGAATATAATTCAAAATGAAATAGGTCTTTACATGTGGTCATTTTATATAAACTATTTATTAATTGAATTTACAGAAAATGTGCAATATCGTGATATGTATCGTTATCGGGATATGAAATGAACTATATTGGTATATGAGATTTTCACTATATCGCCCAGCCCTACTGTGCTGTAATGTGGACAAAAATAGCACCTGGCATCTGAAATAAATGACAGCACTGTACATTCTTCTGAATACTAAGAGCACAGAAGTAATTACAATATGTGGCTTATTCAATTTGCGCTGTATAAGTGTCAATACAATTAACTGTATTCCATATACCAGAGCCATTCTTTAATTCACATCTGTGCATATTCATATCTCCCTTTTACAAAAGCAAGTTTATTCAAAAACATGAGTCCTGCTGCGTGTACTTAGAAGCACACAGAGACATCACACAATAAAATACATATTCTACCCAAGATTATTTCTCGTAATGGTAATTATACATTCCTTGCACAGTGGATGGGAAATAATGCATGAATTAATTAAATCATTATTGTAATAATTTGATTTGTTCAACAATGACGGGGAAAGGTCAGATGGGGATTAAATTTTTTTAATAGATTTATCAAATCAACATTTCTGCTGTTTGGGATGCCCATGTCTTTGTCTGGAATGGCAACCTATTCCCCAGGGCCCTACTGAGGTAATAGGGTGCTATTTCAGACATATGTAAACCTGGGTGGCCATAACCTTCTCATGTCATTGATTCTTGTCAGACCTGGTAGCATATCAGAAGGTTATGGCTAGGGTTAGGGATATGGGTATGGCTAGGAGTAGGGTCGAGCCAAGGTATGGGTTAGGGCTGTGGTTGAGGGTTAAGGTTTAACCGGGATGTGGACATGAGCTAGTGTTAGGGTTGTGGCTAAGATCAGGGTTGGACATATATCCAAGATGGCGTAGCGGTTGGACGTGTGTTTGTCTTGTCCCGTATAAATAGTCTGTAATAGTCTGTTTTCGTTTTTTCTGATATATTTTAATCTCACTTTCCATCTACAAACTAAATATACTTTCCTGCAACCCGCCTCACCCAATGTGGTATAGATCTGCTTTTTTTATACTTTATAACTGGAACCTCCATCAGGAGCTAGCTAGATAACTAGCTACTAGCTAGTAGTCATTGTTAGCCACTGCTAGCAGTCTTCACCTTTAGCTCGGACACCAGCCAGCTTTAGCTCGGTCAATACCTGCCAGGCTGCACAGTGCGATATCAACCCAGAGTATATCAGACTGCTTTTCTCTACCACATCACCAGATTCCTGCTGCAAGCTCTGGACCATTACACTGGATCATCGCAGCTAGTTAGCTGCAACCGAGTGGCTATTGTTGGCTAACACCTCTGTCCCAAACAAGCACCAGTTAGCCTTGAACTAGCCTCGAGCTAGGCCCATCTCCCGGCTAGCCGACAAAGTATATCAGCTAATTTTTGGGCTACAATACCTCTTTTCCAATTGGCCTGGACCCTTTTTTTGTCGACACGGAGCTCCGCCAATCCATCACGACTGGTCTGCCGACGTAATCGTCCGATGTGGTTTCAACAGGATTTTCTATTGCGATGTCGCCGAAGCCCATCTGCTAGCCCCGACCCGCTACATTTCTGAATGCCGTGTCTCCCGCTCGCCTAGCGTAGTAGCGACTACCGAGCGGCTCCCTGACTCACCTATTGCTGCTCAATGGACCCGATGATCACTCGGCTACACAGCTGATGCCTGCTGGACTTGTTCACTAATACGGTACCTCATTTTTGTTTACCTGTCGGTCCCAGCCTCGAACTCAGGTCCTGTGCTTACCTAACTGACCCTCTCTGCCCATTGATCGCCATTGACCCGTTGTTGTCTTAGCTCTCCCGATCAGCACCTATGATTGTTTATGCCACTCTATTGTCAATATGCCTTGTCTACTGCTGTTTCGGTTAGTTTTTATTGTTTTATTTCACTGTAGAGCCCCCGGTCCCGCTCAACATGCCTAGAAAGCTCTTTTGTCCCACCCCCCACACATGCAGAGACCTCACCTGGCTTAACTGGTGCCTCCAGAGATGCAACCTCTCTCATCGTCACTCAATGCCTACGTTTACCTCCACTGTACTCACATCTTCACATGCCTTGTCTGTACATTATGCCCTGAATCTATTCTACCACGCCCAGAAATGTGCTCCTTTTATTCTTTGTTCCCAACGCACTAGAGGACCAGTTCTTCTAGCCTTTAGCTGTACCCTTATCCTACTCCTCCTCTGTTCCTCTGCTGATGTAGAGGTTAACCCAGGCCCTGTAGCCCCCAGTACTACACCTATTCCCCAGGCGCTCTCATTTGTTGACTTCTGTAACTGTAAAAGCCTTGGTTTATGAATGTTAACATCAGAAGCCTCCTCCCTAAGTTTGTTTTATTCACTGCTTTAGCACGCTTTGCCAACCCTGATGTCCTAGCCATGTCTGAATCCTGACTTAGGAAGGCCACCAAAAATTCTGAAATGTCCATCCCGAACTACAACATTTTCCGTCAAGATAGAACTGCCAAAGGGGGCGGATTTGCACTCTAAGGCTCTCACTGTCGCCGCTTGTTATAGAGCCCCCTCAGCCCCCAGCTGTGCCCTGGACATCATATGTGAATTGATTGCCTGCCATCTATCTTCAGAGTTTGTATTGTTAGGTGACCTAAACTGGGATATGCTTAACAACCAGGCCATCCTACAATCTAAAATAGATGCCCTCAATCTCACACAAATGATCAAGGAACCCACCAGGTACAACCCGAAATCCGTAAACATGGGCACCCTCATAGATATCATCCTGACCAACTTGCCCTCTAAATACACCTCTGCTGTCTTTAACCAGAATCTCAGCGATCACTGCCTCATTGCCTGCGTCCGCAATGGGTCCGCTGTCAAACAACCATCCCTCATCACTGTCAAACGCTCCCTAAAACACTTCAGCAAGCAGGTCTTTCTAATCGACCTGGCCCGGGTATCCTGGAAGAATATTGACCTCATCCTGTCAGTAGAGGGTGCCTGGTTGTTCTTTAGAAGTGCTTTCCTCACCGTCTTAAATAAGCATGCCCCATTCTTAAAAATTAGAAATAAGGACAGATATAGCCCTTGGGTCACTCCAGACCTGACTGCCCTTGACCAGCAGAAAAACATCCTGTGGCGTACTGCATTAGCATCGAATAGCCCCCATGATATGCAACTTTTCAGGGAAGTCAGGAACCAATATAAAGAGGCAGTTACGAAAGCAAAGGCTAGCTTTTCCAAACAGAAATTTGCATTTTGTAGCACTAATTCCAAAAGGTTTTGGGACACTGTAAAGTCCATGGAGAATAAGAGCACCTCCTCCCAGCTGCCCACTGCACTGAGGCTAGGAAACACTGTCACCACCGATAAATCTACTATAATCGAGAATTTTTAAGCATTTTTCTACGGCTGGCCATGCTTTCCACCTGGCTACCCCTACCCCAGCCAACAGCTCTGCACCCCGCGCAGAAACTTGCCCAAGCCCCCAGCTTCTCCTTCACCCAAATCCAGATAGCTGATGTTCTGAAGAACTGCAAAATCTGGACCCCTACAAATCAGCGGGGCTAAACAATCTGGATCCTCTCTTTCTAAAATTATCAGCTGAAAATGTTGCAACCCCTATTACTAGCCTGTTCAACCTCTCTTTCATATCGTCTGAGATCCCTAAAGATTGGAAAGCTGCCCCGGTCATCCTCCTCTTCAAAGGGGGAGACACTCCAGGCCCAAACTGTTACAGACCTATATCCATCCTACCCTTCTTTTCTAAAGTCTTCAAAAGCCAAGCTAACAAACAGATCACCGACCATTTTGAATCTCACCGTACCTTCTCCACTATGCAATCTGGTTTCAGAGCTGATCAAGGGTGCACCTCAGCCACGCTCAAGGTCCTAAATGATATCATAAACGCCATCGATAAAAGACAGTACTGTGCAGCCGTCTTCATCGACCTGGCCAAGGCTTTCGACTCGGTCAATCACCGCATTCTTATTGGCAGACTCAACAGCCTTGGTTTCTCAAATGACTGCCTCGCCTGAGTCACCAACTACTTCTCAGATAGAGTTCAGTGTGTCAAATCGGAGGGCCTGTTGTCCGGACCTCTTGCAGTCTCTATTCTCAGGCCAACTCTTTTCTCTGTATATCAATGATGTCACTCTTGCTGCTGGTGATTCTCTGATCCACCACTACGCAGATGATTCCATTCTGTACACATCTGGCCCTTCTTTGGACACTGTGTTAACTAACCTCCAAACGACCTTCAATGCCATACAACACTCCTTCCGTGGCCTCCAACTGCTCTTAAATGCTAGTAAAACTAAATGCATGCTTTTCAACCAATTGCTGCCCACACCAGCCCGCCCGACTAGCATCACTACTCTGGATGGTTCTGACTTAGAATATGTGGACAACTACAAATACCTAGGTGTCTGGTTAGACTGTAAACTCTCCTTTCAGACTCACATTAAGGTTCTCCAATCCAAAATTAAATCTAGAATCTGCTTCGTATTTCGCAACAAAGCCTCCTTCACTCATGCTGCCAAACATACCCTCGTAAAACTGACTATCCTACCGATCCTTGACTTCGGTCGATGTCATTTACAAACTAGCCTCCAAAACTATACTCAGCAAACTGGATGTAGTCTGTCACAGTGCCATGGCTCTGCTGCCAATGACTGGAACAAATTGCAAAAATCTCTGAAGCTGGAGACTTCTGTCTCCCTCACTAACATTAAGCATCAGCTGTCAGAGCAGCTTACCGATCACTGCACCAGTACACAGCCCATCTGTAAATAGCCAACCCAACTACCTCATCCCCATATTGTTATTTCTTTTTTTTGCTCTTTTGCACCCCAGTATCTCTACTTGCACATCATCTGCACATCTATCACTCCAGTGCCACTTTGGCCTATTTATTGCCTTACCTCTCTACTTTTACTACATTTGCACACACTGTACATAGATTTTTCTATTGTGTTATTGACTGTACGTTTGTTTATCCCATGTGTAACTCTGTGTTGTTGGTTTTGTCCCATTGCTTTGCTACTTTATCTTGGCCAGGTTGCAGTTGTAAATGAGAACTTGTTCTCAACTGGCCTCCCTGGTTAAATGAAGGTGAAATAAAAAAATTAAAAAGTGTTGAATCGGGATGTGGACATAAAGCTACACTGTAAAAAAACAAGTTTAGTGATTCAACGTACAATTGTATGGCAACCAGCTGTAATAGGATTGTGAGTTTGATCGCTAAAATAGCATTGAAATTGATTCAAAGTACAATTATAAGGCAACCAGCTGCAATAGGATTGTGTTTTTGCTCAACATTTGGGCATATAAATGAACCAACATACATTCTCAAGTTGAATTGTATGTTCACTCAACTTAGATTTTTAGGTTGAGTGAACATACAATTGAACTTGAGAATTTATTGTACCTTATTTGCATATTTCCCAGTGTGCCATTCGAGTGAATTGTAGTTACCACCCATGACTGTATTTGTTAGTGACAGAGACATGGTTGTTGTATTCATTGTCTTTCAGCCCTACAGCCATCACCAAGTGAGTGTCTTAGTGACTGATTCAGACTTAGGAAAGCTATTTGTTTTTTACACATTTTGATTTAGGCACTTCTCAGTAGTTGGTATCCAGGCTTACTATATGCAAGTGTATAATGGACAGGTATGGCTCCCTAAATGTAAATGTAATTCAGTTGCTGAAAACCCTCCCACTTGCTGGGTTTTCATTCAATATGGTTTACAATACATTTATCTAAAGCCATTCCTTTAAATAGTGTACCTTTAAAGCTGCAATATGTAGCTTGTTGGGAAACCTGACCAAATTCACATAGAAATTTGAGTTCGCATTGAGAGCAAGTCTAAGAAGTGGTATATCTGTTCTATGTGCACTATTTCTATGCTTCCCATTCTCAAGTTTTGTTTTTGCTTCTATTACTTTCAGGTTTTGTACACAAGCTTCAAACAGCTGAAAATACAATATTTTTGGTTATCGAAAAGATATTTAACAGCTGTTTAGATGATACAATGATTCTCGAGACTTTACTTGCTTGTTTTGTCACATATACTGAAATTAAGCAAACTATTAGAATTTGAGCAACCAGGAAATGCCCGAGTGATTTTGGCATGATGCATCTTTAATTAGATTTATTTCGACAAATTTACTAGAATATCGAGAAAATGTGTTCAGAGTAGGGAACATTGAAAAAAAACAATTTGATTAATCATGAAAGTTGTTCAATCCATTATATATTTTAAGGTGAGAGAAGTGTACGTTAGGGGTTGAACAATAGTCCTGTAAATCTACCCTAATCCTCACAGCAGAGAGACGGCCAAATGATGTTACATCCCCTGGACCAGGAGTGAGTATTCCATCTAGTGCCCTTCTTCCTGTTAGACTCTTTTTAGTACCCATCACTCTGGCTGAATGTCCCTCATGCCCTGTGTCTACAGATTTAGTGGACTCTGGCGCCGGAAGGAACTTTATGGATCAGACCCTTGTCTCCTCTCTCAATATTACTACCTGCTCTCCTTTCCTTTTCCGGTTCAAGGTCTCGACTGTCGGGCCCACTAAAATTGTATCCTTGTGCTTTCTTCTCCAAGAAACTGTCCCCCACAGAGAGGAATTACGACGTCGGCGATCGGGAGCTCTTGGGGTTGAAGTTAGAGGAGTGGAGACACTGGCTGGAGGGTGCCAAGGAACCATTTGTCATCCTCACCGACCATCGGTACCTTGAGTACAAACGGACAGAGAGGAGACTGAATCTGCGCCCACTTCTTCACCAGGTTCGACTTCACGCTGACCTATTAGGTTCTAAAACCATCAAGGCCGATGCCCTGTCCCTTATCTACAATTCGGGAGAGGCTTCTGTCCAGTGGGCACCCATAATCCCATCCTCCCGAGTCGTGGTTCCAGTGGTTTGGGACGCAGATGTGGATATCTGTCAGGCTATTGAGAGGGAGCCCGCACCCCGGAATTGTCCTCACGCGTGCATCTATGTTCCCACGGGGATAAGGGATCGGCTGCTGCCCTGGTCACACACAGCTTTCGTCGCCAGACATCCAGGTATTTCTCGCAACATCCATTCCATCACTGAGAAATACTGGTGGCCCACCTTGGTGCAGGATGTTACGCAGCATGTCAACTCCTGTTCCGTGTGTGCTCAAACCAAGTCCCCCCGGAATTCTCCAGCAGGGAAGCTCCTGCCGCTTCCCGTGCCTCAGCAACCTTGGTCTCATCTATCCATTGACTTTGTGATTGATTTTCCCCATTCTGTTGGTTTCACCACCATTCTGGTGGTAATGGATAGATTCAATTAATCCCTTTTCCTGGTCTTCCCAATGCTCTCTAGGTCGCTGAGGCACCCTTGCAGCATTATGGCCTTCCGGAGGACATCTTCTCGGACCGTGGCCCCCAATTCACATCCAGAGTAAGGAGGGCCGCCTTGGAGAAGCTCGGGGTCACGGTTAGCCTCACATCCGGGTATCGGCCCGGATTTAGCCCATTGTGACACAGGGAGTGAATACTATTTTGAATGACAAGAACCTGCCACAATTTTGAAATCCGTGGGTGGCAAGCCAATCCAATGAATGCTCTTTTAAAGGCTCTCTGACATTTAATCGGTAAATATTTTCACAGCTATTGTCTTTCCTATATTGCCCTTAAATTACTGCTCAAATTTATATTTTCTACAAACCTTCCAAAGAGACCATGGGTATTGGCAAATCTTGTTATAAGCAACTTCTTGGTGACTGGGAAGCAGTATTGAGTAGCTTCGATGAATAAGGTGCCCAGAGTAAACTGCCTGCTACTCAGCCATAAAAGCTAGAATATGCATGTAATTTGTATATTCAGATGGAAAACACTCTGAAATTTCTAAAACTGTTTGAATGATGTCTGTGACCCTGTTAGGGATGCTGCGAATTTTCACAGCTTTTTGTTAAAAATCGCGCAACATTTCAACGTCCTGCTACTCATGCCAGGAATATAGTATATGCATATGATTAGTATGTGTGGATAGAAAACACTCTGAATTCTCTAAAACTGGTTAAATCATGTCTGTGGCTATTCAGAACGTGTTTAGGAGTAAAAATCCCAAGGAAAACTTCACAAAAAACACACAAAAAATATCCATCCGCCAGTCTATGTATTGTTTACGGCAAGGCAAAATAGATAGAGTCCCGTTTACAATGCCTACATCTCCCACACGATGTCGCCAGTACTGGCATTTCATTGGTAGTTTATCCTTGGTGTGATGACGAATAGGCACTTCCTGTCTTGGGGTACACCGAAGGAAGTTATGAAAGGGAAAATATGGACGATGATTTCAAGACTTGCTGCTATCGAATACAGATCGCCCCGTGATCAATTTTATCGATTATTAACGTTTATTCATTCCTAGAGTTGGTTTACAAAAGTAGTTTGAAGTGTTTTGTAAAAGTTATAGGCAACTTTTTTAATTAAAAAAAATGACGTTGCGTTTTGGAAAGGCGCTTTTTCCTGGATCAGACGGGCTTCATAAATGGACATTTTGGGTATACAATGACGGATTAAATCGGGAATAAGACCCAATTATGATGTTTATGGGACATATAGGAGTGCCAACAAAGAAGCTCGTCAAAGGTAATGAATGTTTTATATTTTATTTCTGCGTTTTGTGTAGTGCCGGCTACGCTAATTCTTTTGTTTATGTCTCGTTCAGGTATTTCGGGGGGGTGCATGCTATCAGATAATAACTTCTCATGCTTTCGCCGAAAAGCATTTTACAAATCTGACATGTTGGCTAGATTCACAACGAGTGTAGCTTTAATTGAGTACCCTGCATGTGTGTTTTAATGAAAGTTTGAGTTTTATCGAGTACTACAGTTGGCTCTCTGAAATTTCCGCTGATTTTTGTCCCTGTACAGGGACCGCAGCCGTAAAAGGATAACAGAACTCATATGGAAAAAATCCAACCAGGAACTGAGAAATCTGAGGTTGGTTGTTTTTCAACTCATTACTTATTGAAGATACAGTGGAATATTGGTCATGTTGCACTTCCTAAGGCTTCCACTAGATGTCAACAGTCTTTAGAAACTTGTTTGAGGCTTCTACTGTAAAGGAGGGGCTCATAAGGGCTCTTTGAGTCAGTGGTCTGGCAGACTGCCACAGGCTTGTGACGCGCGGTCATGAGAGAGTTCCATTGCTTTTCTACAGACAAAGGAATTCTCTGGTTGGAACATTATTGAAGATTTATGTTAAAAACATCCTAAAGATTGATTTTATACATCGTTTGACATGTTGTTGTTTTTTTGTGTGTTTTTTTTCTTAAAGGGGTGGATCAGCTTAACTTCTTGCGTCGAGCAATCCCGTATCCGGGAGCGTAATCATAGCCTCAAGCTCATTACCATAACGCAACGTTAACTATTCATGAAAATCGCAAATGAAATGAAATAAATATATTGGCTCACAAGCTTAGCCTTTTGTTAACAACACTGTCATCTCAGATTTTCAAAATATGCTTTTCAACCATAGCAACACAAGCATTTGTGTAAGCGTATTGATAGCTAGCATAGCATTAAGCCTAGTATTCAGCAGGCAACATTTTCACAAAAACAAGAAAAGCATTAAAATAAAATCATTTACCTTTGAAGAACGTTTTTGCACGCCCAATTTTTCAGTTTTTGATTTGTTAAAAAAGTTTGAAATATCCAATAAATGTCGTTCCACTTCATGATTGTGTCCCACTTGTTGTTGATTCTTCACAAAAAAATACAGTTTTATATCTTTATGTTTGAAGCCTGAAATGTGGCAAAAGGTCGCAAAGTTCAAGGGGGCCCGAATACTTTCGCAAGGCACTGTATCTATATTTCTGCTTTTTGTGACTCCTCTCTTTGGCTGAAAAAATGGCTGTGTTTTTCTGTGACTTGGTGGTGACCTAACATAATCATTTGTGGTTCTTTCGCTGTAAAGCCTTTTTGAAATGGCTGGATTAACGAGAATTTTATCTTTAAAATGGTGTAAAATTATTGTATGATTGAGGATTTTTAATTATGTTATTTTTGTTGTTCTGAATTTGGCAACCTGCACTTTCACTGGCTGTTGGCGAGGTGGGACGCTACCGTCACGAATATCCAAGAGAGGTTAAAAGCCCATTGCAGTCAAAATAGTTTTGTATCATATTATACAACAGTGGAAGAAACTAAAACTTTAAAAGTGTGAAAAAATCATAATACGAAGTGTAATATTTGCTGCTTGAAAATACAATCTACTCAGTCAGAATCTTCTAATCAGTAAGTTTTGCATGGGTGGAGTTTTAGCTTGCCAGGTGACATCACCAGGTGGTTTAAGTTAATAGACCAATAACACAAATAGTTTGAAACCTCTGTGCCTAATAACAGCTACTTTGCAGGTTATACTGTATATCCCTCCCATTAGGCCCCTTTGCTCTGGTTGATTGATCTACATTGTGGTTAATGCACTGCTTTAGAGTCCTTCCCCTCCCCATTCAGACCACTCCCAGACAGTCCTAGCTATTTTTTTTTATTGTAGACCATTTTAATGGAAAACTATTACAGTAAGGTACTTAATTGTTACCCAGAAATAATTTGATATTGAGATTTTTTTTAAACAGCTGCATTGGGCCATTTTAAAATGCAGGAAAGGCAGAGCCACTTTAGCTCTGCATTAAAGTTTCAGATAGTTAGCATAGGAAAGGAATTTGTGATACATAATTAAAACATGCTTTTCTCTGCCTACCCACCAAACACCTACTGTATAATTATAAATAGCGCATATTCTCATGTACTGTAATTGTTTTTATAGTAGAGTTGCTAAGCAGAGCAGAAGTGAGGCCACAGTAAATGCCCGGCCTGTTAGTCTGGGTTGTCATCCTGGTAGGTTGTGTACTATAAATACAATAGCAACACATATTTTTAAATTATTTATATAGAAAGGTTCAACAGCTTGCAATGACTCATTTTGCCAATAAAAGTACATTACAATACCAGGAAATTTTAGGTGTTTCTAAGGCAATGCGTCTTGTCGCTCTCTCTCACACACACACACACACACACACACACACACACACACACACACACACACACACACACACACACAAACTCTCACACACACACACACACACACACACAATCTCTCTGTCTCTCTTTCTCTTGCTCTCTCTCTCTCACACAGACACTGATGCTGCTCTCCTCACAGGCTTCAGAAACATGTCTGCACTCTGCAGACCGTGACACAGTAGTGAGTTACTCACACACACAAGTATAGACACACACACACATGCTCACATATTTCATGCAATCAATTACAAAGAAAAAGAAGACAAGAGGAAATACATTTACAGATGAGGTTAGAAATGCAATTTATGGGACTGGAACTCTCCTGTAATCCAGTCTGCTGTATAAAACATGATAGGAGAAGTAACAGTTCTCTACAGACATGCCTGTCTGTCCTCTGTGGTGATTTCACCCTATTTAAGCCTAAGAAGGCCAATGTATTATGCAGGGATGCAGTAAGCAGATGTACTGTACGTAGCGCCCAGAGCAAAGCTGGATCTACAGGGAATGGAAAAATGGGGAACTGAGTAAGTAGTAGTGTGCACGTGTGCTCCTTTCTGTGTGCATGTTTTTGTGTGAGTGTGTGTGTTTCGGGGTGTGCACGTGCAGATGTGAAATATGTGTGTGTATTTGAGTGTGTGTGTGTGTCTGTTTTCAGGGCTGATTGATTAACAGTGACAGCGTCTTGAGGAGAGTGGGCAGGGAGACCATAGGATCCTCTCTCCCAGTCTCTAACACAATGACATCACTGCTACTCACCGGCAAACTGCCCTTTATTACCACTGCAATGTAGCTCTGCATCCCACCTGAGACACAGAATCCCCTGTGTGTGTTTGTGTGTGCCCATGTTCATGCATGAGCATGTGTGCTTACATGTGGGTGCATAAAGTGCATTCAGAAAGTATTCAGACGGGGGCTTCTGGTGACGCAACTTAGGAAATGGTTGCCTCGTTTTTCGTACTGCACATCGGTTGGGTATTTTCCCCGCTAGGTCGCGGAGCTACAGCAACAGCCTGTAACAAGACAGCAGAAGAAATAAACGTCGATGAACCCGAAATGGCTAATGCTAGCGCAAATAAGATAGCAGCAGCAAAAAGACCCTCATTTCGTGAGGTGATGAAGGAGGAATTGCGCGAGGCGCTCACAGGCTTACGAGAGGAACTTCGAGAAGATGTAAGAAAATAACTAAATGAGTTCAAGAAGGACATTAACAAGAAACTGGAAGACAACAAATTCGAACATCACAGCATATCTACAAGAATGGGGGACTCAGAACAGCGCATTGGGGAAACGGACAGATGGAACTCCGCAGTAAAGGAAATACTTGAACAGTCACTGAAAAGCCAACACGCAGGCAAAAGTGACAGAACTCGAAGGTTTCTCACGTCGAAACATTAGACTTTATAACATAGTAGAGGGCGCAGAAAAATACTCTGTGCCCAACTTCGTGGAGGGTCTATTCAAGGGCATACTTGAAGATGACACTGACCTGGGAATCGAGAGAGCACACCGAGCTCTGGCCTCAAAACCCCCCAGCGGCGCCCCACCAAGATCCATAGTAGTACGGTTCCTAAAAGTCTCAGTCAAAGAGAAAGTCTTACATGCAACCTAGAAAAAGCCTGTTAACTTCCAAGGCCAACGAGTGTTCTTTGATCATGACTACGCGGGAGAGATACTGAAAAGAAGGAAAGAATACACCACCATTAAGAAAGCACTTAAAGAGAAGGGTATTTGCTTCCAAACACCATACCCGGCAAAAATGCGGGTATTTCTGGAAAATGGCCCGGTTACATACGAGCATGCAGACGAGGCGGCTGAGGACCTGAAGTCAAGGGGCTTCCCAGTGGAGTATACCGCCAGGAGAAATGCGACATCACCAGCGGAAAGACTCGAGCAAGCTCTCCCATGGATCATTGTTGACAAGCAGGATCATGGAGAAAGAGGGAAACCATCTCGGCGAGAGGACGTTCGCATCCGAGAGTGACTCGGGCATTTCTAACGGGAAGATGTAAGACACTGAATCGGATTTAACAGAATTAATAGTTACCGTGAGCTGTTAAGACTTTGGGTTGTTACGGTTGACATTACAATAGGTAAAATATATCCCCTATTTTCCCCCAATGCTGAACAAGGGTGAGTAGCCAAAAGCATGTGTTCTTTACGAACACACTAAGTAGCGTCACGTTAATAATATATATATTAGCTAAGGAGTAATGACACATTGGCAACGGGGCGACAGAAGGGCACATCAAGGGGAGGATTCATGATATGCAAGCATGACCAATATACTTTTCACTTGTAATTAACCAATGTGTATAAGCGACGAAATTAGGTGCCCTTATTATTTTCGGTTCCACCAGGTCTTGTTTGTGTCTACGTCACGCATTTTCATATCTGAGCGAGGGGCCCATCCTGTGGACAGGCTCATCCCCTCATACCCCAGAGGCAAGAGACAGTCCTCTGACATGGGAGTCCAAATACCAAAGTATTTTCCCACTTTGGTTGACTTTATTATCGTTCTTGATTTTTCGTTCATTTTTAGGTTCATGATAAGCAGGCAGATATGGTGCCCAGGTTTTTTTTATTTATATCGATGCATCATGGGAAATTTAAGGTCATAAGTCTCAATGTAAACGGACTGAGGAGTGACATTGTCACGCCCTGGTCTAAGTATTTTGTGTTTATCTTTATGTATTGGGTCAGGCCAGGGTGTGGCATGGAGTTTTTGTATTGTGGTGTGTTTTGTCTGGGGGTTTTGGTGTGTATGTTAGTGGGATTGTAGCTTAGTAGGGTGTTCTAGGAAAGTCTATGGCTGTCTGGAGTGGTTCTCAATCAGAGGCAGGTGGTTATCGTTGTCTCTGATTGGGAACCATATTTAGGCAGCCATATTCTTTGGTTGTATTGTGGGTGATTGTCCTTAGTGTCCTCGTTGTTAGTTTGCACCAGTTTAGGCTGTTTCGGTTTTCTCATTACGTTTATTGTTTTTTTTGTAAAGTTCGTGTTTCTTTATTATTAAATAAACATGGATTGCAATAGCCACGCTGCATTTTGGTCCGATCCTTGCTACACCTCCTCTTCCGAGGAGGAGATAGAAGAAAACCGTTACAGACATCAAGAGAAGTAAGGTAATAGCAATGATGAAACGGGAGAGAGTTGACATACTATTCTGTCAGGAAACTCACTTATCCACACCTGAACACGAGAAACTCAAGAAAATGGGATATAGGAACTCTTTTTTTTTCTTCTTACAAAATGGGTAGAAGGGGAGTTGCAATCTTGATCCCAAATTCAGTTAATTTTGAGTTTATGTCAGAAATAAAAGACAACGGGGGTAGATTTATACTTGTTAAATGTAAACTGGATAACAAGGAAGTTACATTATTTAATGTATACGCACCCCCAGGGAGTGACATGGTCTTCTACAGGAAGGTGTTTGATTTAATTGCCACAGAAACCACTGG
Organism: Oncorhynchus nerka; assembly: GCF_034236695.1. Taxonomy (NCBI): domain Eukaryota; kingdom Metazoa; phylum Chordata; class Actinopteri; order Salmoniformes; family Salmonidae; genus Oncorhynchus; species Oncorhynchus nerka. Next base: position 36,716,351 of record NC_088403.1, read on the forward strand.
CACTCTGATCTGTGGAGGGGACTTTAACACAATTCTAAACTCAAAATTTGACAGCACAATCCAAAATAGGAAAATGAGCCTAGTTGCCAAAAAGGTAAATAGGATACTGCAGGATCTAGGACTGCTCAATGTATGACACCCACAAGACCGATAAGGAATATACTTTTTACTCAGCCCGCCACACTGAATACTCCAGGTTAGACTACTTTTTAATGTACAGTGCAGATAGACACAGGCTTAAGGATTGTATGATCGGGCACAGCGACTTATGAGATCAGATCATAATGGAGTTTACCTAACTCTACACCTTGATAGCAAACCAAGAAGTACTATATGGAGACTTAATTCAAGCATGCTGAATGATCCAGCATTCAAGGAATCAATAAAGACAGAATTTAACATCTATCTGGAGAAGAATGATAATGGGGAAGTATCTCCTGCTATATTGTGGGATGCAGCTAAGGCGGTTATTAGAGGGAAGATCATAGCCACATCATCTCTCTCAAGAAAAAGATTAGCACAGAAACTGCTGAAATTACAGGAAACCCTAAGAAACTTAGAACGATCTCATAGTCAATACAGATACCCTTTTATATTATGAGAGATTCAAAAGGTAAAACAGGAAATTGACCAGATTTATAGAGAAGAAGTAGAGAAAAAGCTTAGGTTCCTGAAACAATGATATTATGAAGCAGGCTCAAAGACAACCAAATTACTAGCATGGAGACTCAGGAAACAACAAGCACAGAATACCATTTTCAAAATAAAAGACCCCAAAACAAAAAAGATCACATGCAAATTAGATGAAACACAGAATGCATTTGAATCATATTACACAAATCTGTACAAGCAACCAGAGAAGGTAGATGCACAGACAATAGAGCACTTTTTGAACTCACTTGATCTCCCCTCAATTGGGACAGAGCAAAATTATAGACTAACTTTAGAAATATCCACAGAAGAAATTAATAAAGCAATATCTCAACAAAAAGTCAACAAGTCTCCAGGTACTGATGGCTTCCCTTCAGAATGGTTCAAGACCTTCAGAGAACAATTAGCACCTCTACTTAAGGCCTGTTTTAACTGGACTCTGAGGGAGGGGGGTCTCCCGCTGTCATGGAGAGAGGCCATCATATCAGTAATCCCAAAAGAGGGTAAAGATAAGAAAGAATGCAGTTGTCCTGACCTTAGTTCCTTTTTTTATGTCTCTATTTTAGGTTGGTCAGGGCGTGAGTTGGGGTGGGCATTCTATGTTTTGTTCTATGTTTGTATTTCTATGTGTTTGGCCTGGTATGGTTCCCAATCAGAGGCAGCTGTCAATCGTTGTCTCTGATTGAGAACCATACTTAGCCTGGTTTCGCCCTTGAGTTGTGGGTAGTTGTTTTCTGTTTCGTATCTGTACCAGACAGAACTGCTTCGGTTTTGTTCGTTCACATTGTTGTTTTTGTATTTTTCAGTGTTCTATTAAAATAATTATGAACACGTGCCACGCTGCACCTTGGTCCTCACCTTCCACCTACGACGACCGTTACAGCAGTTCATATAGACCTATCGCAATTCTTAACACAGATTATAAACTATATGCATCAATAATAGCCAAAAGAATAGAGAACATAATCCCAGAATTGATTGACGGAGATCAAACTGGTTTCATACAAAATAGGCAGATACAGGACAATACAAGGAGAACACTACATGTCATGGACCACATTACTCAGAATAAGACAAGTGCAATATTAATTAGCCTAGATGCAGAAAAAAAGCATTTGATTCAGTGGGATGGGATTACCTATTCCAAGTTATGGAAAGATTTGGTTTCAACAAAGAAGTGATACAGTGCATCAAAACACTGTATTCATGTCCGACCGCTAGAATAAAGATAAATGGACATTTGACACGAACGATAAAATTAGAGTGAGGGGCAAGACAAGGATGTAATCTTTCACCCGCACTCTTCTCCTTGTCCCTTGAACCATTTGCACAGGCAATAAGACAGGACCCAACCTTAGAGGGAATAACAATAAGAGGCAGGGAACATAAGATATGCATGTATGCTGATGACGTTCTGTTATTCCTTAAAGACCCAGGCTCAAGTGTACCTAGATTGATGGATGATTTACAAACATTTGGAACATATTCAGGGTATGTGCTTAACGTACACAAGACCCAAGCCCTAGTATATAATTATACCCCACAGGAAGAGCTGAAGAGCAGGTATATCTTCACCTGGACCTCTTCATCCATTAAATATCTGGGAGTAAATTTACCAAAAGATACACCCAAACTTTATTGCATGAATTACGATCACATTAACAAGAAAATATATGATGACCTAGACAGGTGGAATTCATTTCCCTTAGATCTTAGTAGTAGAATTGAAACAATCAAAATGAACTTCCTGCCAAGGTTACTGTATTTGTTCCAATCACTGCCCATAGAAATACTGCCGCCTAAACAGTTTAGGGAATGGGATAAACGGATATCAAGGTTTATCAGGAACAGTAAGAGACCAAGAACTAGATATACAACATTACAGTTACCAAAAAACTGTGGGGGTATGGCCTTACCAAACCTAAAAGATTATTATGTGTCAGCCCAATTGAGACCTCTGGTGTGTTGGTGTAATTCAGAATACGAATCCAAATGGAAAGACATCAAGACTACTTTGACAGAGATAACCATACAGTCAGTTTTGGGAAATAATGACATGGTAAAATAAATATACAATAGACAAAATCAGTGGATTAATTTCTCTCTGAAGAGATGGTTTAGGGTAGTTAAGCAAAATAATTTAGACAGGTGAGTTGGTCTGCATATGACCCCAGCTTCATCCCTGCAACTCAGGACAGCAGGGTTAAACAATGGACGCAGAAAGGCATCACATCATTCAGTACAATTATAAGGAATGGGAACCTAGATAACTTCCAGGAACTAAGTTTAAAAAAACATGGCTTGGATAAACAAGATTTTTACAGATACCTACAAGTTCGACACTATTTCTTAAGGGAGATAAAAGTGACTGACCCTCGAGCACCTCCAAAATTAATCCAAGTATTCACTAACGCATGCAACTTGGGGAGTAACAAAAAAACGATTTAAAATCTCTACTTGGGTATTCAATCCTCAAAGAAACATTCTACAAACTAAATAAAAAATAAATGGGAGGAGGAACTTAACATTGAAATAACTGATGAAACATGGTTGAACATATTAGAGACTCAACAAAGCTCCACCAACTCAAGGTCATGGAGAGAATTCTGTTGGAAGAATGTTATATGTTTCTTCATTAACACCTAAACTGAAATCAAAACAGACTGGCTCACTACACCCTTGTTGGAGAGAATGCGGTCTATTGAGGGTGGACCACTCTCATATCCTTTGGACTTGCCCTGCAATCGAAACTTACTGGGGAGAAATAAGATCTAACATTGGAAAAATAATGGGATTTGACATAGAACAAACATTCATTTCTTTGTACATGGGTGAAATACCTGATAACTTACACAATAGAGAAAAGTACCTCTTGAAGGTCCTACTGGCAGCCGGTAAAAATGCTATCACTAGGAAATGGCTACAAAAAGACCCTCCCACAGTGACACAATGGATAGACATTGTAGAAGAAATACACCACATGGCGCGTATGACCTTTGCTTTAAGAACTCAACAGGAGAGAGGTCAAGAATACTGGGAAAATGGGTTTCGTACTTGGAAAAGGTCTAATTCAAAGATGTCAATGTAACTAATATGATGATAAAGGTATGAAGTGCACTGTAACTGCCAGATCTTTTAAAAAATCTTTTATTTGACTTTATTTTTCTTTCTTTGTGTTCCTACAATAAAAACAAAGTATAAAAATTTTAAAAAAGTATTCAGACCCCTTCCCTTTTTCCACATTTTGTTACGTTACAGCCTTAATCTAAAATGGATTAAGTATTTCGTTTTTCTCACCAATCTACACACAATACCCAAAAATTAGAAAACGGAAAAAGTTTTTTTTAGAAATGTTTGGATATTAATTACAAATAAAAAACAGAAATACCTTATTTACATACAGTACCAGTCAAAGGTTTGGACACACCTACTCATTCAAGGATTTCTCTTCATTTTTACTATTTTCTACATTGTAGAATAATAGTGAAGACCTCGCCTCCCGAGTGGTGCAGTGGTCTAAGGTACTGCAACGCAGTGCTAGCTGTGCCAGTAGAGATTCTGGATTCAAGTCCAGGCTCTGTCGCAGCCGGCCACGACCGGGAGACCCATGGGGCGGTGCACAAATGGCCCAGCGTTGTCCGGGTTAGGGGAGGGTTTGGCCTGCAGGGATGTCCTTGTCCCATTGCAAACTAGTGACTCCTGTGGCGGGCTGGGCACAGTGCACGCTGACACAGTCACCAGGTGTACTGTGTTTCCTTTGACACATTGGTGCGGCTGGCTTCCGGGTTAAGTGGGCATTGTGTCAAGAAGCAGTGTGAATTGGTTGGGTTGTGTTTTGGAGGACGCACGGCTCTCGACCTTCGCCTCTCCCGAGTCTGTACGGGAGTTGCAGCGATGAGACAAGACTGTAACTACCAATTGGATACCATGAAATTGGGGAGAAAAAAGGGTAAAAACATTGTTATAAAATAACCAACTAATAAATTCTAAAAAAACTATGAAATAAACACATATGGAATTGTGTAGTAACCAAAAAAATTGTTCAACAAATCTAAATATATTTTAGATTCTTACAGACAGATTATTTAACTTATAATTAAATATCACAATTCCAGTGGGTCAGAAGATTACATACACTAAGTTGCCTGTGCCTTTAAACCGCTTGGAAAATTCCAGAAAATTATGTCATGGCTTTAGAAGCTTCTGATAGACTAATTGACATCATTTGAGTCAATTGGAGGTGTACCTGTGGATGTATTTCAAGGCCTACCTTCAAACTCAGTGCCTCTTTGCTTGACATCATGGGAAAATCTATAGAAATCAGACAAGACGTCAGAAATAAAATTGTAGACCTCCTCGTTCATCCTTGGGAGCAATTTCCAAATGACTGAAGGTACCACGTTCATCTGTACAAACAATAGTATGCAAGTGTAAAGACCATGGGATCACGCAGCCGTCATACCGCTCAGGAAGGAGACGTGTTCTGTCGCCTAGAAATGAACGTACTTTGGTGAGAAAAGTGCAAATCATTCCCAGAACAACAGCAAAGGACCTTGTGAAGATGCTGGAGGAAACAGGTACAAAATTATCTATATTCACAGTAAACTGCCATAAAAAAGCCAGACTACAGTTTGCAACTGCACATGGGGACAAATATCATACTTTTAAACTAAAATAGAACTGTTTGGCCATAATGACCATCGTTATGTTTGGAGGAAAAAGGGGGAGGCTTGCCAGCCGAAGAATTACTATCCCATCCGTGAAGCACGGGGGTGGCAGCATCATGTTGTGGGGGTGCTTTGCTGCAGGAGGGACTGGTGCACTTCACAAAATAGGAAGGAAAATTATGTGGATATATTGAAGCAACATCTCAAGACATCAGTCAGGAAGTTACAGCTTGGTCGCAAATGGGTCTTCCAAATGGACAAGCATACTTCCAACGTTGTGGCAAAATGGCTTAAGGACAACAAAGTCAAGGTATTGGAGTGGACATCACAAAGCCCTGACCTCAATCCCATAGAAAATGCGTGGGCAGAACTGAAAAAGTGTGTGCGAGCAAGGAGGCCGACAAACCTGACTCAATTACACCAGCTCTGTCAGGAGGAATGGGCCGAAATTCACTCAACTTATTGTGGGAAGCTTGTGGAAGGCTACCCAAAACATTTGACCCAAGTTAAACAATTTAAAGGCAATGCTACCAAATACTAATTGAGTGTATGTAAACTTCTGACCCACTAGGAATGTGATGAAAGAAATAAAAGATGAAATAAATAATTCTCTCTACTATTATTCTGACATTTCACATTCTTAAAATAAATTGGTGATCCTAACTGACCTAAGACAGGGAATTTTTACTAGGATTAAATGTCAGGAATTGTGAAGAACTGAGTTTAAATATATTTGGTGTAAGGTGTATGTAAACTTCTGACTTCAACTGTATGTAAATGTGATATTCCAGTTTAATATTTTTTACACATTTGCCAAAAACCTTTTTTTGCTTTGTCATTAAGCGGTATTGTGTGTAGATTGATGAGGATTTAAAAAAATCAATTTTAGAATAAGGCTGTAACGTAACAAAATGTGGAAAAAGTCAGGAGGTCTGAAAACTCTCCGAATGCATTGTATGTGTGTGGGTAACCTCCATACCAAAAATCTGAAACAAAAGCGATGAACCAAGCAGAATGAGTTATTCACCCCAGCTTTGCTCTTTAAGATGACTCCCACACATCTGAACTGCTGCCAATTTTATATGAGCCTATTGAAGATCCCAACAATATCCCCTCACACAGAGACAGTATTGTTCCCTGCACCATCTACACTCACAAAGCAAGAAGCGACTCAGATCCAATATCACAACGACGTTCGGTACATCAATAGCGTAGGAGGAAACTGGAACGGTCTCATTTCGTAAATACACTGGAGGGTGGTAATAATAATAATCAAAAATGACATTGGTTTAGCCAGCAAGCACTTCACATAGTGTTATTGGCTGGTACAGATATAGCTTTGCATCATGGGGCCCACCGGTCTCCTTACATTAACAGAATTTACCCACTATTATTGCCTGTGAGAGATTACACCAGATATTTCAATAATCTATCCACCTTGTTCCATTCTAGACCCCTTTTCAGTCTCCACTCTATCCCACTATCCCATAGAGAGATATGATTTGATCTCCGGCATGCAGTATTCTTTATGTCAGCACAGGTAATTGTCTTGTTCATTAGTGGCATCTGTGTGCAGTCTTTATTAGAGGTTGACTGATTATGATTTTTCAATGCCGATACCGATACCAATTATTGGAGGACAAAAAAAGCCGATACCGATTAATTGGCCGATTTTTGAAATGTATTTGTAATAATGACAATTACAACAATACTGAATGAACACTTATTTTAATATAATGCATCAATAAAATCAATTTAGCCTCAAATAAACAATGAAACATGTTCAATTTGGTTTAAATAATGCAAAAACAAAGTGTTGGTGCAATATGTGCCGTGTATGAAAGCTAACGTTCCTTGCTCAGAACATGAGAACATATGAAAGCTGGTGGTTCCTTTTAACATGAGTCTTCAATGTTCCCAGGTAAGAAGTTTTAGGTTGTAGTTATATGAATTATAGGACTATTTCTCTCTATACGATTTGTTTTCATATACCTTTGACTATTGGATGTTCTTATAGGCACTTTAGTATTGCCAGTGTAATAGTATAGCTTCCGTACCTCTCCTCGCTCCTTCCTGGGCTCGAACCAGGAACACAACGACAACAGCCACCCTCGAAGCAGCGTTACCCATGCAGAGCAAGGGGAAAAACTACTCCAAGTCTCAGAGCGAGTGACGTTTGAAACGCTATTAGCGTGCACCCCGCTAACTAGCTAGGCATTTCACATCACATCGTTACACCAGCCTAATCTCGGGAGTTGATAGGCTTGAAGTCATAAACAGCAGAGCTGCTGGCAAAACGCACGGAAGTGCTGTTTGAATGAATGCTTATGAGCCTGCTGGTGCCTACCATCGCTCAGTCAGACTGCTCTATCAAATCATAGACATAATTATAACATAATAACACACAGAAATGCGAGCCTTAGGTCATTAACCTGTTACGGCTGTTGCGAATTTTTGCAGCTTTTTGTTAAAAATCGCGCAACATTTCAGCGCCCTGCTATTCATGCCAGGAATATAGTATATGCATATGATTAGTATGTGTGGATAGAAAACACCCAGACGTTTCTAAAACGGTTTAAATCACGGCTGTGACTATAACAGAACGGGCGTTTCATCGAAAAGTGCAGGGAAATCTGATCACTGAAAATGGAAAAATATATCCGTCCGCGACTTCAAGGAATTGTTCAAAGTGAACCGAATTAAATAGAGCCGAGTTTACAGTGCCTACAGCTTCCACACGATGTCTAGAGTCATGTCATTTGATTCAGCTTTGATTCTTGGTCGAGCCGAATCAAGGGAACTCATTCTCTCCGGTCTCCGACCGGATGTTTGTTCGACCTCTCTTCAGACATGTTTTTCTACACGGACAGCTAAAGATTTTACATCGCCTCCTGATGAATTTTATCGCTTATTAACGTGTACTAATACCTAAAGTTGCATTACAAAAGTATTTCGAAGTGTTTTGTGAAAGTTTATCGTCGACTTTTTGATTTTTAAAAAATGGCGTTACGTTATGAAACGCTATTTTTTTCCGTTTATCACACAGTATTCTTAGATCGATATCTAGGCTATATATGGACCGATTTAATCGAAAAAAGACCCTAAATGATGTTTATGGGACATCTAGGAGTGCCAAGAAAGAAGCTCGTCAAAGGTAATGAATGTTTTATATTTTATTTCAGCGTTTTGGTTTGCGACGGCTAACGCTAAATCTGTCGTGTTAGGTGATGTTGCAGTATTTTGAGGGTGCATGGTATCAGATAATAGCTTCTCATGCTTTCGCCGAAAAGCATTTTACAAATCTGACTCGGTGGATAGATTCACAACGAGTGTAGCTTTAATTCAGTATATTGTATGTCAATTTTAATGAAAGTTTGAGGTTTATCAACCTCTATGGGTGGCGCTCTTGAACATTTCCGCTGATTGTGGTTCCCACCTCGGTACCACGTCCATGGTCGAATCCGGAAACTATCATCTTGAAAACAAGACGTTTATTCTTTCAGTGAAACGGGTGGCATCCATCAGTCTAAATATTCCTGTTACATTGCACAACCTTCAATGTTATCTCATAATTACATAAAATTCTGGCAAATTAGTTCGCAATGAGCCAGGCGGCCCAAACTGTTGCATATACCCTGGCTCTGAATGCAATGAACGCAAGAGAAGTGACACAATTTCACCTGGTTAATATTGCCTGCTAACCTGGATTTCTTTTAGCTAAATATGCAGGTTTAAAAATATATACTTCTGTGTATTGATTTTAAGAAAGGCATTGGTGTTTATGGTTAGGTACACGTTGGAGCAACGACAGTCCTTTTTCGCGAATGCGCACTGCATCGATTATATGCAACGCAGGACACGCTAGATAAACTAGTAATATCATCAACCATGTGTAGTTATAACTAGTGATTATGATTGATTAAGTTTAATGCTAGCTAGCAAGTTACCTTGGCTTCTTACTGCATTCGCGTAACAGGCAGGCTCCTCGTGAGCAGGTGGTTAGAGCGTTGGACTCGTTAACTGTAAGGTTGTATGATTGAATCCCTGAGCTGACAAGGTAAAAATCTGTCGTTCCGCCCCTGAACAAGGCAGTTAACCCACCGTTCCTAGGCCGTCATTGAAAATAAGAATGTGTTCTTAACTGACTTGCCTAGTTAAATCAAGATTAAATAAAGGTGTAAAAAATATATAAATAAAAATAGACAAAAATCGGATTCCAAAATTACCGAATTCCGATTGTTATGAAAACTTGAAATCGGCCCTAATTAATCAGCCATTCCGATTAATCGGTCGACCACTAGTCTTTATGAGCTTCCTATTCAATGATGTACTGTGAAGAGATAGACATTTGGTCCTCCTGTCTCTTCTCAGCAGGGCTTGGGATATAGCCTCAGGCACCTAGGTTCTAGGAGTGTACTGTTTAGTATACAGTACACTCCTAGAAAAAAAGGGTTCTATCGCTTGATTCATATATGGAACCCCTAAAAGCGTTGCCGCCTGCTATAGACCACCCTCTGCCCCCAGCTGTGCTCTGGACACCATATGTGAACTGATTGCCCCCCATCTATCTTCAGAGCTCGTGCTGCTAGGCGACCTAAACTGGAACATGCTTAACACCCCAGCCATCCTACAATCTAAACTTGATGCCCTCAATCTCACACAAATTATCAATGAACCTACCAGGTACCCCCCCAAAGCCTTAAACACGGGCACCCTCATAGATATCATCCTAACCAACTTCCCCTCTAAATACACCTCTGCTGTCTTCAACCAAGATCTCAGCGATCACTGCCTCATTGCCTGCATCCGTAATGGGTCAGCGGTCAAACGACCTCCACTCATCACTGTAAAATGCTCCCTGAAACACTTCAGCGAGCAGGCCTTTCTAATCGACCTGGCCGGGTGTCCTGGAAGGATATTGATCTCATCCCGTCAGTAGAGGATGCCTGGATATTTTTTTAAATGCCTTCCTAACAATCTTAAATAAACATGCCCCATTCAAGAAAATTAGAACCAGGAACAGATATAGCCCTTGGTTCTCCCCAGACCTGACTGCCCTTAACCAACACAAAAACATCCTATGGCGTTCTGCATTAGCATCGAACAGCCCCGTGATATGCAGATGTTCAGGGAAGCTAGAAACCGTTATACACAGGCAGTTAGAAAAGCCAAGGCTAGCTTTTTCAAGCAGAAATTTGCTTCCTGCAACACTAACTCTAAAAAGTTCTGGGACACTGTAAAGTCCATGGAGAATAAGAACACCTCCTCCCAGCTGCCCACTGCACTGAAGATAGGAAACACTGTCACCACTGATAAATCCACCATAATTGAGAATTTCAATAAGCATTTTTCTACGGCTGGCCATGCTTTCCACCTGGCAACTCCTACCCCGGTCAACAGCACTGCACCCCCAACAGCAACTCGCCCAAGCCTTCCCCATTTCTCCTTCTCCCAAATCCATTCAGCTGAAGTTCTGAAAGAGCTGAAAAATCTGGACCCCTACAAATCAGCCGGGCTAGACAATCTGGACCCTTTCTTTCTAAAATTATCTGCCGAAATTGTTGCCACCCCTATTACTAGCCTGTTCAACCTCTCTTTCGTGTCATCTGAGATTCCCAAAGATTGGAAAGCAGCTGCGGTCATCCCCCTCTTCAAAGGGGGGGACACTCTTGACCCAAACTGCTACAGACCTATATCTATCCTACCATGCCTTTCTAAGGTCTTCGAAAGCCAAGTCAACAAACAGATTACCGACCATTTCGAATCTCACCATACCTTCTCTGCTATGCAATCTGGTTTCAGAGCTGGTCATGGGTGCACCTCAGCCACGCTCAAGGTCCTAAACGATATCTTAACCGCCATCGATAAGAAACATTACTGTGTTCTGGAACTGCCGATCTGCGGCCAACAAGGCAGAGTTCATCTCAGCCTATGCCTCCCTCCAGTCCCTCGACTTCTTGGCACTGACGGAAACATGGATCACCACAGATAACACTGCTACTCCTTCTGCTCTCTCTTCGTCCGCCCACGTGTTCTCGCACACCCCGAGAGCTTCTGGTCAGCGGGGTGGTGGCACCGGGATCCTCATCTCTCCCAAGTGGTCATTCTCTCTTTCTCCCTTACCCATCTGTCTATCGCCTCCTTTGAATTCCATGCTGTCACAGTTACCAGCCCTTTCAAGCTTAACATCCTTATCATTTATCGCCCTCCAGGTTCCCTCGGAGAGTTCATCAATGAGCTTGATGCCTTGATAAGCTCCTTTCCTGAGGACGGCTCACCTCTCACAGTTCTGGGCGACTTTAACCTCCCCACGTCTACCTTTGACTCATTCCTCTCTGCCTCCTTCTTTCCACTCCTCTCCTCTTTTGACCTCACCCTCTCACCTTCCCCACCTACTCACAAGGCAGGCAATACGCCGACCTCATCTTTACTAGATGCTGTTCTTCCACTAACCTCACTGCAACTCCCTCCAAGTCTCCGACCACTACCTTGTATCCTTTTCCCCTCTTGCTCTCATCCAACACTTCCCACACTGCCCCTACTGGATGGTATCGCGCCGTCCCAATCTTCGCTCTCTCCCCCCGCTACTCTCTCCTCTTCCATCCTATCATCTCTTCCCTCTGCTCAAACCTTCTCCAACCTATCTCCTGATTCTGCCTCCTCAACCCTCCTCTCCTCCCTTTCTGCATCCCTTGATTCTCTATGTCCCCTATCCTCCAGGCCGGCTCGGTCCTTCCCTCCTGCTCCATGGCTCGACGACTCATTGCGAGCTCACAGAACAGGGCTCGGGCAGCCGAGCGGAAATGGAGGAAAACTCGCCTCCCTGCGGACCTGGCATCCTTTCACTCCCTCCTCTCTACATTTTCCTCTTCTGTCTCTGCTGCTAAAGCCACTTTCTACAACTCTAAAGTCCAAACATCTGCCTCTAACCCTAGGAAGCTCTTTGCCACCTTCTCCTCCCTCCTGAATCCTCCTCCGCCCCCCTCCTCCCTCTCTGCAGATGACTTCGTCAACCATTTTGAAAAGAAGGTCGACGACATCCGATCCTCGTTTGCTAAGTCAAACGACACCGCTGGTTCTGCTCACACTGCCCTACCCTGTGCTCTGACCTCTTTCTCCCCTCTCTCTCCAGATGAAATCTCGCGTCTTGTGACGGCCGGCCGCCCAACAACCTGCCCGCTTGACCCTATTCCCTCCTCTCTTCTCCAGACCATTTCCGAGACCTTCTCCCTTACCTCACCTCGCTCATCAACTCATCCCTGACCGCTGGCTACGTCCCTTCTGTCTTCAAGAGAGCGAGAGTTGCACCCCTTCTGAAAAACCTACACTCGATCCCTCCGATGTCAACAACTACAGACCAGTATCCCTTCTTTCTTTTCTCTCCAAAACTCTTGAACGTGCCGTCCTTGGCCAGCTCTCCCGCTATCTCTCTCAGAATGACCTTCTTGATCCAAATCAGTCAGGTTTCAAGACTAGTCATTCAACTGAGACTGCTCTTCTCTGTATCACGGAGGCCCTCCGCACTGCTAAAGCTAACTCTCTCTCCTCTGCTCTCATCCTTCTAGACCTATCGGCTGCCTTCGATACTGTGAACCATCAGATCCTCCTCTCCACCCTCTCCGAGTTGGGCATCTCCGGCGCGGCCCACGCTTGATTGCGTCCTACCTGACAGGTCGCTCCTACCAGGTGGCGTGGCGAGAATCTGTCTCCTCACCACGCGCTCTCACCACTGGCGTCCCCCAGGGCTCTGTTCTAGGCCCTCTCCTATTCTCGCTATACACCAAGTCACTTGGCTCTGTCATAACCTCACATGGTCTCTCCTATCATTGCTATGCAGACGACACAATTAATCTTCTCCTTTCCCCCTTCTGATGACCAGGTGGCGAATCGCATCTCTGCATGTCTGGCAGACATATCAGTGTGGATGACGGATCACCACCTCAAGCTGAACCTCGGCAAGACGGAGCTGCTCTTCCTCCCGGGGAAGGACTGCCCGTTCCATGATCTCGCCATCACGGTTGACAACTCCATTGTGTCCTCCTCCCAGAGCGCTAAGAACCTTGGCGTGATCCTGGACAACACCCTGTCGTTCTCAACTAACATCAAGGCGGTGGCCCGTTCCTGTAGGTTCATGCTCTACAACATCCGCAGAGTACGACCCTGCCTCACACAGGAAGCGGCGCAGGTCCTAATCCAGGCACTTGTCATCTCCCGTCTGGATTACTGCAACTCGCTGTTGGCTGGGCTCCCTGCCTGTGCCATTAAACCCCTACAACTCATCCAGAACGCCGCAGCCCGTCTGGTGTTCAACCTTCCCAAGTTCTCTCACGTCACCCCGCTCCTCCGCTCTCTCCACTGGCTTCCAGTTGAAGCTCGCATCCGCTACAAGACCATGGTGCTTGCCTACGGAGCTGTGAGGGGAACGGCACCTCAGTACCTCCAGGCTCTGATCAGGCCCTACACCCAAACAAGGGCACTGCGTTCATCCACCTCTGGCCTGCTCGCCTCCCTACCACTGAGGAAGTACAGTTCCCGCGCAGCCCAGTCAAAACTGTTCGCTGCTCTGGCCCCCCAATGGTGGAACAAACTCCCTCACGACGCCAGGACAGCGGAGTCAATCACCACCTTCCGGAGACACCTGAAACCCCACCTCTTTCAGGAATACCTAGGATAGGATAAAGTAATCCTTCTCACCCCCCTTAAAAGATTTAGATGCACTATTGTAAAGTGGCTGTTCCACTGGATGTCTTAAGGTGAACACACCAATTTGTAAGTCGCTCTGGATAAGAGCGTCTGCTAAATGACTTAAATGTAAATGTAAATGTGCAGCCGTATTCATTGATCTGGCCAAGGCTTTCGACTCTGTCCACCACCACATCCTCATCGGCAGACTCGACAGCCTTGGTTTCTCAAATGATTGCCTCGCCTGGTTCACCAACTACTTCTCTGATAGAGTTCAGTGTGTCAAATCGGAGGGTCTGCTGTCCGGACCTCTGGCAGTCTCTATGGGGGTGCCACAGGGTTCAATTCTTGGACCGACTCTCTTCTCTGTATACATCAATGAGGTCGCTCTTGCTGCTGGTGAGTCTCTGATCCACCTCTACGCAGACGACACCATTCTGTATACTTCCGGCCCTTCTTTGGACACTGTGTTAACAACCCTCCAGGCAAGCTTCAATGCCATACAACTCTCCTTCCGTGGCCTCCAATTGCTCTTAAATACAAGTAAAACTAAATGCATGCTCTTCAACCGATCGCTACCTGCACCTACCCGCCTGTCCAACATCACTACTCTGGACGGCTCTGACTTAGAATACGTGGACAACTACAAATACTTAGGTGTCTGGTTAGACTGTAAACTCTCCTTCCAGACCCATATCAAACATCTCCAATCCAAAGTTAAATCTAGAATTGGCTTCCTATTTCGCAACAATGCATCCTTCACTCATGCTGCCAAACATACCCTTGTAAAATTGACCATCCTACCAATCCTCGACTTTGGCGATGTCATTTACAAAATAGCCTCCAATACCCTACTCAACAAATTGGATGCAGTCTATCACAGTGCAATCCGTTTTGTCACCAAAGCCCCATATACTACCCACCATTGCGACCTGTACGCTCTCGTTGGCTGGCCTCGCTTCATACTCGTCGCCAAACCCACTGGCTCCATGTCATCTACAAGACCCTGCTAGGTAAAGTCCCCCTTATCTCAGCTCGCTGGTCACCATAGCATCTCCCACCTGTAGCACACGCTCCAGCAGGTATATCTCTCTAGTCACCCCCAAAACCAATTCTTTCTTTGGCCGCCTCTCCTTCCAGTTCTCTGCTGCCAATGACTGGAACGAACTACAAAAATCTCTTAAATTGGAAACACTTATCTCCCTCACTAGCTTTAAGCACCAACTGTCAGAGCATCTTACAGATTACTGCACCTGTACATAGCCCACCTATAATTTAGCCCAAACAACTACCTCTTTCCCAACTGTATTTAATTAATTTATTTATTTTGCTCCTTTGCACCCCATTATTTTTATTTCTACTTTGCACATTCTTCCATTGCAAAACTACCATTCCAGTGTTTTACTTGCTATATTGTATTTACTTTGCCACCATGGCCTTTTTTGCCTTTACCTCCCTTCTCACCTAATTTGCTCACATTGTATATAGACTTGTTTTTTTACTGTATTATTGACTGTATGTTTGTTTTACTCCATGTGTAACTCTGTGTCGTTGTATGTGTCGAACTGCTTTGCTTTATCTTGGCCAGGTCGCAATTGTAAATGAGAACTTGTTCTCAACTTGCTTACCTGGTTAAATAAAGGTGAAATAAAAAAATAAATAAAAAAAAGTTCTATATAGTACTCGCTTATAGGGTTCTTTGATTAGAACCCTAGAAGTTCTTCTTCACTGAACCAAAATGGTTCCATGTAGAAACCTGCATGGTGTCATTTATGATGGCTACTGCTATTAAATATACTGAACAAAAATATAAACGTAACATGCAACAATTTCAATGATTTCATTGAGTTACAGTTCATATAAGGAAATCAGTCAATTGAAATAAAATCATTAGGCCCTAATCTATGGATTTCACATGACTGGGCAGCGACGCAGCCATGGATGGGCCTGGGAGGGCATAGGTCCACCCACTTTGGAGCCAGGCCCACCCACTAGGAGCCAGGCCCAGCCAATCAGAATGAGTTTTCCCCACAAAAGTTGTTTATGACAGACAGAAATACTCCTCAGATTAATCAGCTGTCCGGGTGACGGGTCTATGAGTATAGAACATTTCTGGGATATTTTATTTAGCTCATGAAACATGGGGCCAACACTTTACATGTTGCGTTTATATTTTTGTTCAGTATAGTAATATTTTTTTGCTAAGAATATACTGTAATTTTATAAACAATTAAATATTAAATATTATATACAATTAAATATTGGACTAAAGAATACCAGCACAGCATAGGCATCTCTTTGTTTGAATGATGGCCCATGTCAACTCTGGCTGACCTCTTTACAATACAATAGAACTTTATCCATAGAACACAGCGAACAAAGAAAATGTGACTTCTGCTCAGTTCCCAACCCCCCCGAACAGCAGACCTCACACATACAGTTGCAGCGCCCCTGGATGGAGAGCATGTTGTGGGGTTAAGGGCCTTGCTCAAGTGCCCAACGGTTGGGTAATGTTAAGAGAATGTGAACCCAACAGCCCTCCAATTATCAGATCAATCCTGCCCGCTTTTCCAGCGTCCGGACCAGTATTCAAACCAGCCACCTTTCAGCCACAGGTCCAACTCCTTAGCCGCTGGGCTACCTACCATAAGTACAGTACATAAGTACATAAGTTGCTGGTTCCAGAGAAAAAATAAATAATGAGTAAAAACACAAGTTAATCTTTAGAAATAAGCATGAGTTAATCTGCCAAAACGAAATCAAAATGCTATGCAAACATACACGTATAATTACTATAATGTTGAGGAACATCTTACTGATATGCAGTGGTCAGCAGCAGCCGAAAGACAAATGATAGTTCTGGGGTTACTGCCAGATTGAGCAAAACATAGAGTAACGTAATCATTAACTAGGCTATTCTCAGTCAGCAACAGTCTTCTACTGGCTTCATGAAACATAGTCCCCTCAATTGACTCCACACTGAAATAAAAGTAACCATTAGCTAATTTCCAATGTCAAGCTGGGTCTCTAGCTCTATTTGGCATATCCTATAATAAAAAGTATGTTTATTTGAAAGAGTTGGCTGGCTAGCTTGTAAAGAGGCAAATTAAAGTAGCCTAGCTAACATTAGCTAGCTAACAAACAAACAAACAAGCTAAAATTTTAATAAAATATACTTTCTTTTTCTAGCCTGTAGTTTATTATATGACTTTGGCTTCATATATTTCAATTAAATTATCAACTTTGCTTTCCTTAATATGTTGAGCAATAATCCAGCCAATTTGCCACACCTGTGGGAAGCATTGGAGTTAACATGGGCCAGCATCCCTGTGGAATGCTTTTAACACCTTGTATAGTTCATGTCCCAACGAATTGAGGCTGTTCTGATGGCAAAGGGGGTGCAACTCAATATTTTGTTCCTAATATTTTGAATACTCAGTGGTAGAACCCCTTTTTTTAAATCTATGATTTTATTGAACACATTATTTCCTCTTGCTTTTAGCTAGCACTTTGTTTTAAACAGCACAGGTTTGTATCAGTGGAGTACCATGCTAAGTGAATTTTATAAAAATAGTGAAACATTTAAAAAGCTATCCTTCATAGCTAAAACTATACTAAATATATTCCTGTCACCAAATAATTGATTAAAACACACTGTTTTTCAATGAAGGTCTACAATAGCCTGAACAGCACTCTGTAGGGTAGCACCATGGTGTAGCTAGAGGAAGCTAGCTTCCATTGACTTCAATACAAAACCTAGGAGGCTCATCGTTCTCACCCACTTACATAGACTTACAGTAATTATGACAACTCCTGGAGGACATCCTCCAACCTATCAGAGCTCTTGCAGCATGAACTGATATGTTGTCCACCCAATCAAATGATCAGATAATAAATATAGTACTGAAAGAATAAGCTACAGCTAGCCCTTCAGTGCATCAAATGTGGTAAGTAGTTGACTCAAAAAGAAAGACAATAGTTGAACAGTTTTGAACAAATGTATTTCTTCAAATATGAAGGAGCGAGCAGGAGCTATATTTACGTTCTACTTTCACTTTAATTTACTTAGGTAGCTAATGCAGTTAGCTAGATTAGCCTACTCAAACAGAAAGGGATGCTATTTTAGTTAGCTGGCTATGGCTATCCAACACTGGAACTCTTCCAAGTCAAGGTAAGCTTTTGATTTGACTAATTTATTGCAAACGGGGCCCACTGGCGTGACTGCTAATTGCTTACTGACTGTACTGCATGATTGTAGCGGGTTTACTATATTAGCTATGTTGACTATGACATTACTTTAGATAATATGGTGACAAAGATGTAGTTGTTAAGAAATTAAAGTTTGGCTTGGAAGGGTTTTTATTTGACTGTTCACAGACAGCTGATGTGTTGTGCATTGAAGTCCATAAGCGAAGGGAACAGGTGAGAGGAGGAGAGCGTGTAGCTGCGAGTTGGAAAACCATGAGCTGTTTGTATCTGGCTATGAAAGTGAGCTGTTTACGTGAAATCAGGGATGTATTCATTCTGTTGATTCTGTTGAAAAACGTATAGGGAAAATTTAAGTATCATGTACTTGCCTAAATCTATCGATGTTGCATTGAACTGCGTGAATGCTCATTAAAAAAATTGCACCGACCGCCAATAGTTTGTATGAACCTTGCTGTTTGTCACTCAGACCTGGCAACAATGTTGCAAAATATGACATGATCTTCTCCCTGCCTTAGAGAGATAAATGGCTAGTTTGACAGTTTTATGACCAGGTGAAATATGGATATAAATGTCAATGTAAAATAGCTGAAACAAAATTAAAAGGTTTCATAGAGTTTTATGTGACTGGGTTAGCTTTAGCTGTTTTCTTAAATCCCCATTACACTCTGGGGTTGGGATTAGGGCTGTGGCAGTCGTGACATTTTGTCAGCCGTGACTGTCATTCCAATAACTGCTGGTCTCACATTAATTGACTTAATAAACATTACATTTACATTACATTTAAGTCATTTAGCAGACGCTCTTATCCAGAGCGACTTACAAATTGGTGCATTCACCTTATGACATCCAGTGGAACAGCCACTTTACAATAGTGCATCTAAATCTTTTAAGGGGGGTGAGAAGGATTACTTTATCCTATCCTAGGTATTCCTTAAAGAGGTGGGGTTTCAGGTGTCTCCGGAAGGTGGTGATTGACTCCGCTGTCCTGGCGTCGTGAGGGAGTTTGTTCCACCATTGGGGGGCCAGAGCAGCGAACAGTTTTGACTGGGCTGAGCGGGAACTGTACTTCCTCAGTGGTAGGGAGGCGAGCAGGCCAGAGGTGGATGAACGCAGTGCCCTTGTTTGGGTGTAGGGCCTGATCAGAGCCTGGAGGTACTGAGGTGCCGTTCCCCTCACAGCTCCGTAGGCAAGCACCATGGTCTTGTAGCGGATGCGAGCTTCAACTGGAAGCCAGTGGAGAGAGCGGAGGAGCGGGGTGACGTGAGAGAACTTGGGAAGGTTGAACACCAGACGGGCTGCGGCGTTCTGGATGAGTTGTAGGGGTTTAATGGCACAGGCAGGGAGCCCAGCCAACAGCGAGTTGCAGTAATCCAGACGGGAGATGACAAGTGCCTGGATTAGGACCTGCGCCGCTTCCTGTGTGAGGCAGGGTCGTACTCTGCGGATGTTGTAGAGCATGAACCTACAGGAACGGGCCACCGCCTTGATGTTAGTTGAGAACGACAGGGCGTTGTCCAGGATCACGCCAAGGTTCTTAGCGCTCTGGGAGGAGGACACAATGGAGTTGTCAACCGTGATGGCGAGATCATGGAACGGGCAGTCCTTCCCCGGGAGGAAGAGCAGCTCCGTCTTGCCGAGGTTCAGCTTGAGGTGGTGATCCGTCATCCACACTGATATGTCTGCCAGACATGCAGAGATGCGATTCGCCACCTGGTCATCAGAAGGGGGAAAGGAGAAGATTAATTGTGTGTCGTCTGCATAGCAATGATAGGAGAGACCATGTGAGGTTATGACAGAGCCAAGTGACTTGGTGTATAGCGAGAATAGGAGAGGGCCTAGAACAGAGCCCTGGGGGACACCAGTGGTGAGAGCGCGTGGTGAGGAGACAGATTCTCGCCACGCCACCTGGTAGGAGCGACCTGTCAGGTAGGACGCAATCCAAGCGTGGGCCGCGCCGGAGATGCCCAACTCGGAGAGGGTGGAGAGGAGGATCTGATGGTTCACAGTATCGAAGGCAGCCGATAGGTCTAGAAGGATGAGAGCAGAGGAGAGAGAGTTAGCTTTAGCAGTGCGGAGCGCCTCCGTGATACAGAGAAGAGCAGTCTCAGTTGAATGACTAGTCTTGAAACCTGACTGATTTGGATCAAGAAGGTCATTCTGAGAGAGATAGCAGGAGAGCTGGCCAAGGACGGCACGTTCAAGAGTTTTGGAGAGAAAAGAAAGAAGGGATACTGGTCTGTAGTTGTTGACATCGGAGGGATCGAGTGTAGGTTTTTTCAGAAGGGGTGCAACTCTCGCTCTCTTGAAGATGGAAGGGACGTAGCCAGCGGTCAGGGATGAGTTGATGAGCGAGGTGAGGTAAGGGAGAAGCTCTCCGGAAATGGTCTGGAGAAGAGAGGAGGGGATAGGGTCAAGCGGGCATAAACACATTTAGCATCTCTGGCTTCCAAACACAGCCTACAAGCCACATTTGAAAAGCGTAATAAATCACAATAAATCCATTAGTTTAGGCAGGTTTGAAGAAACATTATGATATGATGAAATGGAGCCTATTTCATGGAGTCCTTATGTTAGGCACTGATCTAGCCATGCCATATGGCTGTGGCATACAATAGTTCATTCAGCAGACAAGATTTGCTTCCAATTCCCATGGCATTATTTCATAGACTATTGTTTTACAGTAAGAAGAATACAATTGAAGATAGTTGAATAAAATAGACAGGATATTTCTCCCCAAACGATTTTCGAATGAGAGCATGTGTTTCGAGGGAGAGTGCTCATGCGGCTATTGTGTTGAGGGTTTAACAAACAGGTCCTCCTATATGCCTAATTTAGAGTTATTTATGCAACTTTAGTTGCGATACAAAAGTTAGGCTATATGTTTTGATTTCTAATACATTCTAAGGCTGCATGATGCAACGAATGGTGATTGGAAAAGTCGCATGAAAGGGAAGTGCTCTTTATTTCTTTCTTGCACAGGCTGCAGACACTTCATCAATCTCTCACTCACAATTTGACAAGCACTTAATAATATTCTCACGCAGTATTCTCAATTTAATCTAGTCTTTACATAGGCTATATTAATAGGCTATAGGCCTATGTGTGGAATGATTTTTGATTTAGAATGCCCCACAAAAAAAGGAATCCATAGCCTGCACTCCAATAGCGAATGGAGGTTATGTGCAGTTACGTTTTTAATAAGCCACTTACTTTTACTTTTGATACTTAAGTAGAATTTGACTGGGTGACTTTTACTTGAGTCATTTTCTATTTCTTCTTTCTATTTCGTTTCTTTTACTCAAGTATGACAAATGGGTACTTTTTCCACCATTGGTCAAATCTCTGTTTTCACATGTGATTGCGCAATGACTGTGCTTATAAGAACACATTTCACTAGGCTCTAGTCTATGGGCTCTCCAACCATGTTCCAGCAGTCTTGGACCTATAGGCTACATTTGGAGTTATTTGGCCACTTCAGTTGTGATTAGCGATGTACCGATATGACATTTTTGGCCGACATCAGGCCTTCATGGTCAAATTGTTGCAAAGAAACTTCTACTGAAGGACACAGATAAGATGAGACATGTTTGGGTCAAGAAACAAGAGCAATGGACATTAGACCGGTGGATATCTGTCCTTTGATCTGATGAGTTCAAATTTGAGATTTTTGGTTCCAACCACTGTGTCTTTGTGAGACGCAGAGTAGGTGAACTGATGAACATCACATGTGTGGTTCCCAACGTGAAACATGGAGGTGGTGTGGGGGTGATTTGCTGGTGACACTGTCAGTGATTTATTTAGAATTCAAGGCATACTTAACCAGCATTGCTACCAGAGCATTCTGCAGCGATACGCCATCCTGTCTGGTTTGCTTTAGTGGGACTTTCATTTGTTTTTCAACAGGACAATGACCCAAAACACACCTCCAGGCTGAAATGGTTTAGGATGAGTTGGACCGCAGAGTGAAGGAAAAGCAGCCAATAAGTGCTCAGTATATGTGGGATCTCCTTCAAGACGGTTGGAAAAGCATTCCTCATGAAGCTGGTTGAGAGAATGCCAAGAGTGTGCCAAGCTGTCAAGGCTACTTGGAAGATTCTAAAATATTTTTTTGATTTAAGACTTTTACATGTTAAATGATTCCATATGTGCTATTTCATAGTTTTGATGTCTTCACTGTTTGTCTACAAAGTAGAAAATATAAAAAGTAAAGAAAAACCCTTGAATGAGTAGGTGGTCAAACTTTTGACTGGTGTCAAATATATATGTATATATATCTCCCTTTTTCAGGATCCTATCTTTCAAAGATAATTCGGAAAAATCCCAATAACTTCACAGATCTTCGTTGTAAAGGGTTTAAACACTGTTTCCCATGCTTGTTCAATGAACCATAAACAATTAATGAACATGCACCTATGGAACGGTCATTAAGACACTAACAGCTTACAGACGGTAGGCAATTAAGGTCACAGTTATGCAACTTTAGGACACTGAAGGGGCCCTTCTACTGACTCTGAAAAAAAACACAAAAAGAAAGATGCACAGGGTCCCTGCTCATCTTTGTGAACGTTTCTTAGGCATGCTGCAAGGATGCGTGATGGCTGCAAGGAGGCATGAGGACTGCAGATGTGGCCAGGGCAATAAATTGCAATGTCCGTACTGTAAGATGCTTAAGACAGCACTACAAGGAGACAAGACGGATAGCTGATCATCCTCGCAGTGGCAGACCACGTGTAACAACTCCTGCACAGGATCGGTACATCTGAACATCACACCTCCGGACAGGTACAGGATGGCAACAACAACTGCCTGAGTTACACCAGGAATGCACAATCCCTCCATCAGTTCTCAGACTGTCCACAACAGGCTGAGAGAGGCTGGACTGAGGGCTTGTAGGCCTGTTGTAAGGCAGGTCCTCACCAGACATCACCGGCAACAACGTCGCCTATGGGCACAAACCCATCATCGCTGGACCAGACAGGACTGGAAAAAAGTGCTTTTCACTGACGAGTCACATATTTGTCTCACCAGGGTGATGGTCGGATTCGCGTTTGTCGTCGAAGGAATGAGCGTTACACCGAGGCCTGTACTCTGGAGCGGGATCGATTTGGAGGTGGAGGGTCCATCATGGTCTGGGGTGGTGTGTCACAGCATCATCGGATTGAGCTTGTTGTCATTGCAGGAAATCTCAACACTGTGCGTTACAGGGAAGACATCCTCCTCCCTCATGTGGTATCCTTCCTGCAGGCTCATCCTGACATGACCCTCCAGCATGACAATGCCATCAGCCATACTGCTCGTTCTTTGCGTGATTTCCTGCAAGACACGAATGTTAGTGTTCTGCCATGGCCAGCGAAGAGTCCCATCGAGCATGTGTGGGACATGTTGGATCAGAGGGTGAGGACTAGGGCTATTCCCCCCAGAAATGTCTGGGTACTTGCAGGTGCCTTGGTGGAAGAGTGGGGTAACATCTCACAGCAAGAACTGGCAAATCTGGTGCAGCCCATGAGGAGGAGATGCACTGCAGTACTTAATGCAGCTGGTGGCCACACCAGATACTGACTGTTACTTTTGATTTTGACCCCCTTTGTTCAGGGACACATTATTCCATTTCTGTTAGTCACATGTCTGTGGAACTTGTTCAGTTTGTTATGTTCGTGCAAATATTTACACATGTTAAGTTTGCTGAAAATGAACGCAGTTGACAGTGAGTTGATGTTTCATTTTTTTCTGAGTTTTATACAGTTGAAGTCGGAAGTTTACATACCCTTATGTTGGAGTCATTAACTCGTGTTTCAATGCCTCCACAAATGTCTTGTTAACAAACTGTAGTTTTGGCAAGTTGGTTAGGACATCTACTTTGCGCATGACACAAGTAATTTTTCCAACAATTGTTTACAGACCAATTATTTCACTTATAATTCACTGTATCACAATTCCAGTGGGTCAGAAGTTTACATACACTAAGTTTGACTGTGCTTTTAAACCACTTGGAAAATTCCAGAAAACTATGTCATGTCTTTAGAAGCTTCTGATAGGGTAATTTACATAATTTGAGTCAATTGGATGTGTACCTGTGGATGTATTTCAAGGCCTACCTTCAAACTCAGTGCCTCTTTGCTTGACATCTAAAGAAATCAGCCAAGACCTCAGAAAAACAATTTGATACCAAACGCCTGAAGGTACCATGTTCATCTGTACAAACAATAGTACACAAGTATAAATACCATGGGACCACACAGCCGTCATACCGCTCAGGAAGGAGACGCGTTCTGTCTCCTAGAGATTAACGCACTTTGGTGCGAAAAGTTCAAATCAATCCCAGAACAACAGCAAAGGACCTTGTGAAGATGCTGGAGGAAACGGGTACAAAAGTATCTATAACCACAGTAAAACAAGTCCTATATCGACATCTGAAAGGCCGCTCAGCAAGGAAGAAGCCATTGTACCAAAACCGCCATTAAAAATGCCAGACTACGGTTTGCAACTGTACATGGGGACAAAGATTGTACTTTTTGGAGATATGTCCTCTTGTCTGATGAAACAAAAATATAACTTTTTTTGTTTGGAGGAACAAGTGGGAGGCTTGCAAGCCGAAGAACACATGTTGTGGGGGTGCTTTGCTACAGGAGGTACTGGTGCACTTCACAAAATAGACAGCATCATGAGGGAGGAAAATTATGTGGATATATTGAAGCAACATCTCAAGACATCAGTCAGGAAGTTGAAGCCTGGTCGCAAATGGGTCTTCCAAATGGACACTGACCCCAAGCAAAATGGCTTAGTATTGTCAAGGTATTGGAGTGGCCATCCCAAAGCCCTGACCTCAATCCTATAGAAAATGTGTTGGCAGAACTGAAAAAGTGTGTGCGAGCAAGGAGGCCTACAAACTTAACTCGGTTAAACCAGCTCTGTCAGGAGGAATGGGCCAAAGTTCACCCAATTTTTATTGTGGGAAGCTTGTGGAAGGCTACCCGAAACGTTTGACCCAAGTTAAACAATTTAAAGGCATTGCTTCGAAATACTAATTTAAGGAATGTAAACTTCTGACCCACTGGGAATGTGATGAAATAAATAAAATCTGAAATAAATCAATCTCTCTGCTATTATTCTGACATTTTTAAATGTATTTGGCTAAGGTGTATGTAAACTTCTGACTTCAACTGTATGTATGTATGTATGTATGTATGTATGTATGTATGTATGTATGTATGTATGTATGTATGTATGTATGTATGTATGTATGTATGTATGTATGTATGTATGTATGTATGTATGTATGTATGTATGTATGTATTTAATCATGACAATTACAAACAATACTCAATGAACACTTTAATTAACCTAATATAATACATAAATACAATCTACTTAGTCTCAAATAAATAAGGAAACATGCTTTTTTTGGAGGAGAAAGTAAAAGTGCAGTATGTGCCATTTAAAAACGTTTAAGTTCCTTGCTCAGAACATGAGAACATATGAAAGCTGGTGGTTCAATATTCCCAGTTCTTCTATATTCCCAGTTAAGAAGTTTTTGTTTGTAGTTATTATGGGAATTATGACTCATCAACTATTTCTCTCTATACAATTTGTATTTCAAATACCTTTACCTATTGGATGTTCTAACAGGCAGTTTAGTATTGCCAGCCTAATCTCAGGAGTTGAGTTGATAGGCATGAAGTCATAAACAGCTCTGTGAAGCAAGCATTGCTAAGAGCTGCTGGCAAACGTAAAGTTTGAATGAATGCTTACGAGCCTGCTGGCGCCTACCACCACTCAGTCAGACTGCTGTATCAAATATCAAATCATAGACTTAATTATAATATAATAAACACAGAACAAACGAGCGTTTGGTCATTAATATGGTGAAATCCAGAAACGATCATTTCGAAAACAAAATGTTTATTCTTTCAGTGAAATACGGAACCGTTATGTATTTTATTGAACGGGCGGCAAAGTCTAAATGTTGCTATTACATTGCACAACCTTCAATGTTATGTCATAATTATGTAAAATTCTGGCAAATTAGTTCGCAACAAGCCAGCCGGCCCAAACTGTTGCATATACCCTGACTCTGCGTGCAATGAACGCAAGAGAAGTGACACAATTTCCCTGGTTAATATTGCCTGCTAACATGAATTTCTTTTAACTAAATATGTAGATTTTAAAAAAAATATTTCCGTGTATTGATTTTAAGAAAGGCATTGATGTTTATGGTTAGGTACATTCGTGCAACGATTGTGCTTTTTTTGCGAATGCGCTTCTTAAATCATCACCCATTTGGCGAAGTAGGCTGTGATTCGATGATAAATTAACAGGCATAGCATTGATTATATGCAACGCAGGACATGCTAGTTAACCTAGTAATGTCATCAACCATGTGTAGTTATAAAATTTTATTTGTCACATACACATGGTTAGCAGATGTTAATGCAAGTGTAGCGAAATGCTTGTGCTTCTCGTTCCGACAATGCAGTAATAACCAACGAGTAATCTTACCTAACAATTCCACAACTACTACCTTATACACACAAGTGTAAAGGGATAAAACATATGTACATAAAGATATATGAATGGGTGATGGTACAGAGCGGCATAGGCAAGATGCAGTAGATGGTATAGAGTACAGTATATACATATACATTTGAGATGAGTAATGTAGGGTATGTAAACACTATATTAAGTGGCAGTTAACTAGTGATTATGTGAAGATTGATTGTTTTTTATAAGATAAGTTTAATGCTAGCTAGCAACTTAACTTGGCTCCTTGCTGCACTCGCATAACTGCCACGCAGTTTCCTCATGGAATGCAATGTAATCGGCATCCATAAATGCAGATTTCCAATTGTTATGACAACTTGAAATCAACCCTAATTAATCGGCCATGCCCATTAATCGGTCGACCTCTAGTGTGTGTATATGTGTACCAAAAATATAAACAAAACATGCAACAATTGTAAGTTTAAGTCAGATTCTTGATATGCCACACCTGTCAGGTAGATTGATTATTTTGGCAAAGGAGAAATGCTCATTAACAGGGATTTAAGCAATTTTTTTGAGAAATAAGCTTTTTGTGTGTATGGAACATTTCTGGTATCTTTTATTTCAGTTCATGAAACATGAGACCAACACTATACGTGTTGCGTTTCTATTTTTGTTCAGTGTTTTATATAAACTTTTTTAGTAAAGGGTTCTTTAATCTCATCCAAAGAACCAAAAGGTCCTGTATAGAACTCCAACGAACTTTTTTTGTGTGTGTAGTACCTTTATTCTACATGACAGTTAAATTGAATGGGGGGGAGAGCTCTTAAATGTTTGTTTTTCCTTCAGGTTGGCTGAAGTGACAATTACTCTCGCACAGCAGGTGTCAATCTAGAGACAGTATCTGGGGCAGAGATAAAGTTGATAATGATGTGAAAATGGTCTTCTATCTTTTTTCTGCTTTCACAGCAAAATCTTACAGCTTCAGTGAACAATTCAAGCGCAGAGCCGGATTACATTATGAAGTTCATTAAAGTCCCAAAATCAGTAACAATGTTTGTCTGCTTGTCCTTTAGGCAATTGATGCCTATTTTTTTTCTTTCTGCTAAAAGTTAATTAATTTCACAGATCCAGTAACACAAGTGTTTTAGTGCCTGGAAGAAATGATAAGACATCCTAATCATCTTTATGTGCAGTACATGATTACCAAGTGTCCAGAATAATGAGAGTTGAGAAATATTTGCTAGGGTTCTTTATAAAAGAAACCACCAGAACTTTTTATTCGCTGACTTTTTATCCATCAGTGTTATTCCATTTCCATAACAATAAATAATAAGAAGATTTCATTTGTAGAGTGCAGTTCCCACTCTCAATGCGCACAACTTTTGAAAACCAACTGAGCAAGCAGTGTAATGCCCAACACAGGAGATGAGAAGCAGGTACAGGGAGTGAACCATTTTAATATAGACAGACATGCAACCGGAAACGAACAGCGTCTGGACATAAACACGACAAACAATGCTACTACAGGCAACAACACAGAGGAGCAGACATACATGCAGGGGCAATCAACAAAGTGAGGGAGTCCAGGTGAGTTCAATGAGTGCAGATGCGCATAATGATGGGTAGCCTGGCACCCTTTAGCGCCAGGGAGGGGGAGCGGGAGCAGGCGTGACAGTACCTGAGGCATAGGAACCCTGACGAGCCGGCTGAAGCATGACGTGGGATGGGAACCTGCTGAGCCACCTGGGGCAAAGTAACCTATCGAGCCAGCTAGGGCATGACAGCCCGACGAGCCAGCTTAGGTACCCCCGGTTCCATTGGTGGCAGCCCCCTGGTCTGACGTCACCAACAAAACAAAACCACAACTCCCTGATGCTTCTTGTAATGGTAGTAGCATTCTGTAAGGCCCAACGCAGGGTTTATGTTGTGTTTATGTCCAGACGCTGTTCTTGTTCCGTTGCATATCGGTCTATATTAAATGATCATTCGCTGACTTTTTATCCATCAGTGTCATTCCATTTCCATAACAGTGAATAATAAATGATAATATTTGTAGAGTGCATTTCCCACGCTCACTGCGCACAACTTTTGAAAACCAACTGAGCAAGCAGTGTAACGCCCAATGCAGGAGATGAGAAGCAGGTACAGGGAGTGAACCATTTTAATATAGACAGACATGCAACAGAACAAGAACAGCGTCTGGACATAAACCAGACACGACGAACAATGCTACTACAGGGAACAACACATTGGGGCAGGGGGCAGACATACAGTTGAAGTCGGAAGTTTACATACACGATAGTCAATTACATTTAAACTCAGTTTTTCACAATTCCTGATATTTAATCCTAGTAAAAAGTCCCTGTCTTAGGTCAGTCACCACTTTATTTTAGAATGTGTAATATCAGAATAATAGAGAAAATGATTTCTTTCAGCTTTTATTTCTTTCATCACATTCCCAGTTGGTCAGAAGTTTACATACACTCAATTAGTATTTGGGAACATTGCCTTTAAATTGTTTAACTTGGGTCAAACATTTTGGGTAGCCTTCCACAAGCTTCCCACAATAAGTTAGGTGAATTTTGGCCCATACCTCCTGACAGAGCTGGTGTAACTGAGTCAGGTTTGTAGGCCTCCTTGCTCGCACACGCTTTTTCAGTTCTGCCCACACATTTTCTGTAAGATTGAGGTCAAGGCTTTGTGATGGCCACTCCAATAGCGCCCCTACAACATGATGCTGCCACCCCCAAGCTTCACGGTTGGGATGGTGTTCTTCGCTTGCAAGCCTCCCCCTTTTTCCTCCAAACATAACGATGGTCATTATGGTAAAACAGTTCTATTTATGTTTAATCAGACCAGAGGACATTTCTCCAAAAAGTACGATCTTTGTCCCCATGTGCAGTTGCAAACCGTAGTCTGGCTTTATTATGG
Organism: Oncorhynchus nerka; assembly: GCF_034236695.1. Lineage (NCBI taxonomy): Eukaryota > Metazoa > Chordata > Actinopteri > Salmoniformes > Salmonidae > Oncorhynchus > Oncorhynchus nerka. The sequence goes on from NC_088403.1 coordinate 36,745,972, forward strand.
CGGTTTTGGAGCAGTGGCTTCTTCCTTTCTGAGTGGCCTTTCAGGTTATGTCGATATAGGACTCGTTTTACTGTGGATATAGATAATTTTGTACCTGTTTCCTCCAGCATCTTCACTTTGCTGTTGTTCTGGGATTAATTTGCACCTTTCGCACCAAAGTACATTCATCTCGAGGAGACAGAACGCGTCTCCTTCCTGAGCGGTATGACGGCTGCCTGGTCCCATGGTGTTTATACTTGCGTACTATTGGTTGTACAGATGAAATTGGTACATATAGGCATTTGGAAATTGCTCCCAAGGATGAACCAGACTTGTGGAAGTCTACAATTTTTTTTGAGGTCTTGGCTGATTTCTATAGATTTTCCCATGATGTCAAGCAAAGAGGCATGAGTTTGAAGTCCTTGAAATACATCCACAGGTACACCTCCTATTGACTCAAATTATATCTATGTGTCAGGGGAGAAGCTCCAGGTGGTATCTGATTTTAAGTACCTTGGCTTCATACTTGATTCCAACCTCTCTTTTAAAAAGCGCGAGAAAAGGGTAATTCAGTAATTCAACCTAGCTAATTTCCGATTTATACCAAATTGTTTGACTTCAGAGGTAGCAAAACTGTACTTCAAATCTATGATACTCCCCCACTTAACATACTGCTGGACTAGTTGGGCCCAAGCTTGCTGTACAACATTAAAACCTATTCAGTCCGTCTACAAACAGGCTCTCAAAGTGCTTGATAGGAAGCCCAATAGCCATCATCACTGTTACATCCTCAGAAAGCATGAGCTCCTGAGTTGGAAAAATCTTGTGCAAAACACCGACGCATGTCTTGTATTCAAGATCCTAAATGGCCTGGCTCTCCCTCCACTCAGTATTTTTGTTAAACAGAAAAACCCAAACATATGGCAGCAGATCCACAAGGTCTGCCATGAGAGGTGACTGTATAGTTCCCTTAAGGAAAAGCACCTTTAGTAAATCTGCTTTCTCTGTGAGAGATTCCCATGTCTGGAATACACTGCCATCAGACACACATAACTGCACCACATATGACACTTTCACAAAATGCATGAAGACATGGCTAAAGGTCAATCAGATTTGTGAACATAATCCCTAGCTGTGTGTTGCCGCTTTCCATGTCTGTTGTCTGTAGCTTGTGAGGTGTGGAAACACTTTGTTGCTTTTATGAATTTTGTCTTGCTGCTTTTTGTTCTATGTTGCTCTGTCTGTATGCTACGTTTTGCTTGTCCTATGTTGCTCTGTCTGTATGCTATGTCTTGCTTGTCCTATGTTGCTCTGTGTGTGCTCACTGCTCAATGATTGTCTATACTGTAATTGTTTTTAATAACCTGCCCAGGGACTGCGGTTGAAAATTAGCCGGCTGGCTAAAACCGGCACTTTTACTGAAACGTTGATTAATGTGCTCTGTCCCTGTAAAAAATAAAATAAACTCAAATTAGACTATCAGAAGCTTCTAAAGCCATGTCATCATTTTCTAGAATTTTCCAAGCTGTTTAAAGGCAAAGTCAAATAAATGTATGTATGAAAAACGAGTTTTAATGACTCGAACCTAAGTGTATGTAAACTTCCGACTTCAACTGTATATGCAGGCGCAATCAACAAAGTGAGGGAGTCCAGGTGAGTCCAATGAGAGCAGCTGCGCATATTGATGGTAACCGGTGCGTATAATGATGGGAAGCCTGGCACCCTCGAGCATCGGGGAGCGGGAGCAGGAGTGACAAGCAGAGCACATATGGTCCAGCTGATATGTGAAATAATTGTTCTATTTTATGACACAGGTATCAAACTTGGTACACTAATACTAGATAACTTAAGTAACATTTTAAGATTGCCGGCAGTCTGGGAACCCTGTCAGTCAACCTTTCTGATTTCCTGATAGAAGAAAATATGTGGAAAATAGGAAACACACTTACTCTTGGCTTGACATGATTTAAAGGTGTGAATGAAGCAATCAGGCCTGTCCTGATAATTTGTGGTGTGTGTGTGTGTGTGTGTGTGTGTGTGTGTGTGTGTGTGTGTGTGTGTGTGTGTGTGTGTGTGTGTGTGTGTGTGTGTGTGTGTGTGTGTGTGTGTGTGTCATTGAGAGAGAGAGTCAACAGGTGGCATCAACTTGGTTAGCAGCATACTACTTCATCTTAGTAGTATGCTGCTCCTCTGAGAGCCTTTGTACAGCTGCCAACCAGCTGTAGGTGGCCGTATTGGTCACAATTCACATGGACATATCTCCATACATATTTGGTACATACAGCCCAATGATGGCTTAAAATGTTTGAGGATGTCTGGAAAACACAATAAAATGGCACAAAGATGCCATATGCAGTGCCTTTGGAAAGTTTTCAGACTCCTTGACTTTTCCCACAGGTGACAGTGCATGTCAGAGCAAAAACCAAGCCATGAGGTCGAGGGAATTGTCCGTAGTGCTTTGAGACAGGATTGTGCCGAGGCACAGATCTGGGGAATGGTAGCAGCATTGAAGGTCCCCAAGAACACAATGGCCTCCATCATTCTTAAATAGAAGAAGCTTGGAACTACCACGACCCTAACTAGAGCTGGCCACCCGGCCATCGGGGGAGAAGGGCCCTGGTCAGGAAGGTGGCCAAGAACCTGATGGTTACTCCGACAGAGTTCTAGAGTTCTTCTTTGATCTCTGCAGCACTCCACCAGGCCTTTATGGTATAGTGGCCAGACGAAAGCCACTCCTCAGTAAAAGGCTCATGACAGCCCGCTTGGAGTTTGCCAAAAGGCACCTAAAGACTCTGATGATGAGAAACAAGATTCTCTGGTCTGATGAAACCAAGTTAGTACACTTTGGCCAGAATGCCAAGTGTTGAGTCCAGAGAAAATCTAAAGCATGGTGGTGGCAGGAATACCTATGTAAAAATGCTGTTCATTGACTATAACTAAGCATTCGAATCAAATCAAATCAAATTTGTTACATACGCCGAATACAACAGGTGTAGCCCTTCCAGTGAAATCCTTACTTACAAGCCCTTTAACCAACCATGCAGTTTTGAGAAAAATGACTGTTAAGTTAAAATTAGATAAAAAGTAACAAATAATTAAAGAGCAGCAGAAAAATAACAATAGTGAGGCTATATACAGGGGGTACCGGTACAGAGTCAATGTGCGGGTGCACTGGTTAGTCGAGGTAATTGAGGTAATATGTACGGTACATGTAGGTATAGTTATTAAAATGACTGTGCATAGATAATAAGAGAGAGTAGCAGCAGTGTAGAAGGGGGGCAATGCTTGGGGGTAGAAGCTGTTAAAAAGCCTTTTGAACCTAGACTTGGCCCCCCCTGGGAATCGCTTGTCGTGCGGTAGCAGAGACGACAGTGTATGACTCGGGTGGCTGGAGTCTTTGACAATTTTTAGGGCCTTCCTCTGACACCGCGTGGTGTAGATGTCCTGGATGGCAGGAAACTTGGCCCCAGTGACGTACTGGTCCGTATGCACTACCCTCTGTAGTGCCTTGGGGTTGGAGGCCGAGCAGTTGCCATACCAGCCAGTGATGCAACCAGTCAGGATGCTCTCGATGGTGCAACTGTAGAACTTTTGGGGGACATGAGGACCCATACCAACTCTTTTCAGTCTCTTGAGGGGGAATAGGCTTTGTCGTGCCCTGTTCACGACTGTCTTGGTGTGTTTGGACCATGATAGTTTGTTGGTGATGTGGACACCAAGGAAATTAACCTCTTCAACCTATGGGGGCGCTATGTCATTATTGGATAAAAAAACGTGCCCGTTTTAAGCGCAATATTTTGTCACGAAAAGATGCTCGACTATGCATATAATTGGCAGCTTTGGAAAGAAAACACTCTGATGTTTTCAAAACTGCAAAGATATTATCTGTGAGTGCCCCAGAAATGATGCTACTGGCGAAACCAAGATGTAACCTCAAATGGGAAATGAGCTGAATTTTTGAAGCTCTGTTTTACTATCGTCTCCTTATATGGCTGTGAATGTGTTGTGAACGAGCTTATGCTCTCTGCCGTTCGTCCAAGATGTCTGCAGCATTGTGACGTATTTGTAGGCATATCATTGGAAGATTGGCCATAAGAGACTACATTTGCCAGGTGTCAGCCCGGTGTCCTTTGTCTAAATTGGTGCGCAATTGTCAGTGGCACTCATTTTACCATGCGATACAGAGGGAGAAGCACACTTCCAGGAACGATACATCATTGAAGAGATATGTAGAAAAACACCTTGAGGATTGATTCTAAACAACGTTTGCCATGTTTCAGTCGATATTAATGGAGTTATTTTGGAAAAAGTTTGGCGTTTTTATAACTGAATTTTCATTTTGTTTTGGTAGCCAAACATGACGCAGAAAACGGACCGATTTCTCCTGCACAAATAATCTTTCAGGAAAACTGAACATTTGCTATCTAACTGAGAGTCTCCTCATTGAAAACATCCGAAGTTCTTCAAAGGTAAATGATTTATTGAATGTTTTTGCTGGTTTTTGTGAAAATGTTGCCTGGTGATGCTAACGCTAAATGCTAATGCTAACGCTAAATGCTAAATGCTAGTTTTGCTATGGTAGAGAAGCATATTTTTGAAAATCTGAGATGGCAGTGTTGTTAACAAAAGGCTAAGCATGAGAGCTAGCATATTGATTTCATTTCATTTGCGATTTTCATGAATAGTTGACGTTGCGTTATGGTAATGGGCTTGAGGCTGTAGTCATGATCCCGGATCCGGGTTGGCTCGACGCAAGAAGTTAAAGCTCTCAACCTGCTCCACTACAGCCCCGTCGATGAGAATGGGGGCGTGCTCGGTCTTCCTTTTCCTGTAGTCCACAATCATCTCCTTTGTCTTGATCACGTTGAGGGAGAGGTTGTTGTCCTGGCACCACACGGCCAGATCTCTGACCTCCCTATAGGCTGTCTCATCATTGTCGGTGATCAGGCCTACCACTGTTGTGTCATCGGCAAATTTAATGATGGTGTTGGAGTCGTGCCTGGCCATGCAGTCATAAATGAACAGAGAGTACAGGAGTGGACTGAGCACGCACCCCTGAGGGGCTCCCGTGTTGAGGATCAGCGTGGCGTATGTGTTGTTACCTACCGTTACCACCTGGGGGCGGCCCGCCAGGAAGTCCAGGATCCAGTTGCAGAGGGACGTGTTTAGTCCTAGGGTCCTTAGCTTAGTGATAAGCTTTGAGGGCACCATGGTGTTGAATGCTGAGCTGTAGTTAATGAATAGCATTCTCACATGGGTATTCCTTTTGTGGGAAAGGTGGGAAAGGGCAGTGTGGAGTGCAATAGAGATTGCATCATCTGTGACTCTGTTAGGGCGGTATGCAAATTGGAGTGGGTTTAGGGTTTCTGGGATAATGGTCTTGATGTGAGCCATGACCAGCCTTTCAAGGATTTCATGACTACAGATGTGAGTGCTACAGGTCGGTAGTCATTTAGGCACGTTGCCTTAGTCTCTGTGCCCAAGAACACTGTGGTGGTCTGCTTGAAACATGTTGGTATCACAGACTGTCAGGGACAGGTTGAAAATGTCAGTGAAGACACTTGCCAGTTGGTCAGCACATGTCCTGGTAATCCATCTGGCCCTGCGGGGTTGTGAATGTTGACCTGTTTAAAGCTCTTACTCACTTCGGCTACGGAAAGCGTCATCACACAGTCGTCCGGAACAGCTGATGCTCTCATGCATGTTTCAGTGTCACTTGCCTAGAAGCATGCAGGGAAGTAATTTAGCTCTTCTGGTAGGCTCGTGACACTGGGCAGCTCGCGGCTGTGCTTTCCTTTGTAGTCTGTAATAGATTGCAAGCCCTGCCACATCCAACGAGCGTCTGAGCCGGTGTAGTACATTCAACACCGCAGTAGCCTCCAAGCTCATCATTAAGTTTGAACCCAGGGTCTGAACCCCGCCCTGTGCAACTGGGTCCTGTACTTCCAGATGGGTTGCCCCCGGGTGGTGAAGGTAGGAAACAACTAGTTATGCAACTAGTTATGCAAATGATATTGTTGGCCGATACCGATATCCAATATTTTCCTTGCCAAGAACAAAACGATACCGATAACCAATATAAAAATTGCGTCCTTTTAAGCATTCTAGTACAGTTAAATAGTTAACACACACACACATGGACACAGTGTTCTAAGGAACTGCATTGCAGTGCAAGAGGCGTCACTCCAGTTCCTGGTTCGAATCCAGGCTGTATCACATCCGGCCGTGATTGGGAGTCCTGTAGGGCGGATCACAATTGGCCAAGCGCCGTCCGGGCCATCATTGTTAATAAGAATTTGTTCTTAACTGACTTGTCTAGTTAAATAAAGGTTACACACATCAAACTGACCAAAAAGTTATTTTGTTGGCATTTACGTCTGTCCCCATTACCAGTAAAACATCATCAAAACCCATTTCTTTCACTTGCTGTGCTGTTCGTTGTTCATTTGTTCAGTCGTTTCATTCTCAACCACGATTTCTATGGAATGCCGTTTGGGTCTTTGCGTGTCAAAAAAGTGTCAAATAACACATCTGTTTCAGTAGCTGTGGTTAGCTAGCTAACTCTATTGGTAGGTGTCATCTAAAACAACCCTAATTTATAAGAGTTCTTATTTGATTAATGGTGGTCGGACCCATCTATGTGAAGCTAGCCACAATAAGGATTAGCCACAATAGTGGACTTTGCGTTTAGCCTTCAAAATAAAAGTATGACATAATTCTACTATTTGTATTCCTTTGCATCACTGTCAATGGCATACTTTTATTTCAAAGACAAACTGCAAATTCCACTATTGTGCCTAATCCGTACTTACTGTGGCTAGCTTCACAACACAACCAAATCAAATCAAATGTATTTATATAGCCCTTCGTACATCAGCTGATATCTCAAAGTGCTGTACAGAAACCCAGCCTAAAACCTAGGAAGAAAACTCCCTAGAAAGGCCAAAACCTAGGAAGAAACCTAGAGAGGAACCAGGCTATGTGGGGTGGCCAGTCCTCTTCTGGCTGTGCAGGGTGGAGATTATAACAGAACATGGCCAAGATGTTCAAATGTTCATAAATGTCCAGCATGGTCAAATAATAATAAGGCAGAACAGTTGAAACTAGAGCAGCTGCACGGCCAGGTGGACTGGGACAGCAAGGAGTCATCGTGTCAGGTAGTCCTGAGGCATGGTCCTAGGGCTCAGGTCCTCCGAGAGAGAGAAAGAGAGAGAGAAAGAGAGAATTAGAGACACTTAAATTCACACAGGACACCGAATAGGACAGGATAAGTACTCCAGATACAACAAACTGACCCTAGCCCCCCGACACAAACTACTGCAGCATAAATACTGGAGGCTGAGACAGGAGGGGTCAGGAGACACTGTGGCCCCATCCGAGGACACCCCCGGACAGGGCCAAACAGGAAGGATATAACCCCACCCACTTTGCCAAAGCACAGCCCCCACACCACTACAGGGATATCTTCAACCACCAATTTACCATCCTGAGACAAGGCCGAGTATAGCCCACAAAGATCTCCGCCACGGAGTCCAGTCGAGCGTCTATTTCCAGATGAAGCTAAACTCAGCAAAAAACGAAACATCCTCTCACTGTCAAATGCGTTCATTTTCAGCAAACTTAACATTGGTAAATATTTGTATGAACATAACAACAACTGAGACATAAACATAACCTGCACAATTTCCACAGACATGTGACTAACGGAAATGGATTTTTTATTTTTTATTTCACCTTTATTTAACCAGGTAGGCTAGTTGAGAACAAGTTCTCATTTGCAACTGCGACCTGGCCAAGATAAAGCATAGCAGTGTGAACAGACAACACAGAGTTACACATGGAGTAAACAATTAACAAGTCAATAACACAGTAGAAAAAAAAAATGGGCAGTCTATATACAATGTGTGCAAAAGGCATGAGGAGGTAGGCGAATAATACAATTTTGCAGATTAACACTGGGGTGATAAATGATCAGATGGTCATGTACAGGTAGAGATATTGGTGTGCAAAAGAGCAGAAAAGTAAATAAATAAATAAAAAAAACAGTATAAAAACAGTATGGGAATGAGGTAGGTGAAAATGGGTGGGCTATTTACCAATAGACTATGTACAGCTGCAGCGATCGGTTAGCTGCTCGGATAGCTGATGTTTGAAGTTGGTGAGGGAGATAAAAGTCTCCAACTTCAGCGATTTTTGCAGTTCGTTCCAGTCACAGGCAGCAGAGTACTGGAACGAAAGGCGGCCAAATGAGGTGTTGGCTTTAGGGATGATCAGTGAGATACACCTGCTGGAGCGTGTGCTACGGATGGGTGTTGCCATCGTGACCAGTGAACTGAGATAAGGCGGAGCTTTACCTAGCATGGACTTGTAGATGACCTAGAGCCAGTGGGTCTGGCGACGAATATGTAGCGAGGGCCAGCCGACTAGAGCATACAAGTCGCAGTGGTGGGTGGTATAAGGTGCTTTGGTGACAAAACGGATGGCACTATGATAGACTGCATCCAGTTTGCTGAGTAGAGTGTTGGAAGCCATTTTGTAGATGACATCGCCGAAATCGAGGATCGGTAGGATAGTCAGTTTTACTAGGGTAAGCTTGGCGGCGTGAGTGAAGGAGGCTTTGTTGCGGAATAGAAAGCCGACTCTTGATTTGATTTTCGATTGGAGATGTTTGATGTGAGTCTGGAAGGAGAGTTTGCAGTCTAGCCAGACACCTAGGTACTTATAGATGTCCACATATTCAAGGTCGGAACCATCCAGGGTGGTGATGCTAGTCGGGCATGCGGGTGCAGGCAGCGATCGGTTGAAAAGCATGCATTTGGTTTTACTCGCGTTTAAGAGCAGTTGGAGGCCACGGAAGGAGTGCTGTATGGCATTGAAGCTCGTTTGGAGGTTAGATAGCACAGTGTCCAATGACGGGCCGAAAGTATATAGAATGGTGTCGTCTGCGTAGAGGTGGATCAGGGAATCGCCCGCAGCAAGAGCAACATCATTGATATATACAGAGAAAAGAGTCGGCCCGAGAATTGAACCCTGTGGCACCCCCATAGAGACTGCCAGAGGACCGGACAGCATGCCCTCCGATTTGACACACTGAACTCTGTCTGCAAAGTAATTGGTGAACCAGGCAAGGCAGTCATCCGAGAAACCGAGGCTATTGAGTCTGCCGATAAGAATATGGTGATTGACAGAGTCGAAAGCCTTGGCGAGGTCGATGAAGACGGCTGCACAGTACTGTCTTTTATCGATGACGGTTATGATATCGTTTAGTACCTTGAGCGTGGCTGAGGTGCACCCGTGACCGGCTCGGAAACCAGATTGCACAGCGGAGAAGGTACGGTGGGATTCGAGATGGTCAGTGACCTGTTTGTTGACTTGGCTTTCGAAGACCTTAGATAGGCAGGGCAGGATGGATATAGGTCTATAGCAGTTTGGGTCCAGGGTGTCTCCCCCTCTGAAGAGGGGGATGACTGCGGCAGCTTTCCAATCCTTGGGGATCTCAGACGATATGAAAGAGAGGTTGAACAGGCTGGTAATAGGGGTTGCGACAATGGCGGCAGATAGTTTCAGAAATAGAGGGTCCAGATTGTCAAGCCCAGCTGATTTGTACGGGTCTAGGTTTTGCAGCTCTTTCAGAACATCTGCTATCTGGATTTGGGTAAAGGAGAACCTGGAGAGGCTTGGGCGAGGAGCTGCGGGGGGGGGGCGGAGCTGTTGGTCGAGGTTGGAGTAGCCAGGCGGAAGGCATGGCCAGCCGTTGAGAAGTGCTTATTGAAGCTTTCGATAATCGTGGATTTATCGGTGGAGACCGTGTTACCTAGCCTCAGTGCAGTGGGCAGCTGGGAGGAGGTGCTCTTGTTCTCCATGGACTTCACAGTGTCCCAGAACTTTTTGGAGTTGGAGCTACAGGATGCAAACTTCTGCCTGAAGAAGCTGGCCTTAGCTTTCCTGACTGACTGCGTGTATTGGTTCCTGACTTCCCTGAACAGTTGCATATCACTAATAATGTGAATAATGTGTCCCTGAACAAAGGCGGGGTCAAAATCAAAAGTAACAGTCAGTATCTGGTGTGGCCACCAGCTGCATTAAGTACTGCAGTGCATCTCCTCCTCATGGACTGCACCAGATTTGCCAGTTCTTGCTGTGCGATGTTACCCCACTCTTCCACCAGGGCACCTGCAAGTTCCCGGACATTTCTGGGGGGGAATGGCCCTAGCCCTCACCCTCCGATCCAACAGGTCCCAGACATGCTCAATGGGATTGAGATCCGGGCTCTTTGCTCTGGCCATGTCAGAACACTAACATTCCTGTCTTGCAGGAAATCACGCACAGAACGAGCAGTATGGCTGGTGGCATTGTCATGCTGGAGGGTCATGTCAGGATGAGCCTGCAGGAAGGGTACCACATGAGGGAGGAGAATGTCTTCGCTGTAGTGCACAGTGTTGAGATTGCCTGCAATGACAACAAGCTCCGTCCAATGATGCTGTGACACACCTCCCCAGACCATGACGGACCCTCTACCTCCAAATCGATCCAGCTCCAGAGTACAGGCCTCGGTGTAACGCTCATTCCTTCGACGATAAACACTAATCGTCACCCCTGGTGAGGCAAAACCGCGACTCATCAGAAAAGTGCACATTTTGCCAGTCCTGTCTGGTCCAGTGATGATGGACTTGTGCCCATAGGTGACTTTGTTGCCGGTGATGTCTGGTGAGGACCTGCCTTACAACAGGCCTACAAGCCCTCAGTCCAGCCTCTCTCAGCCTATTGCGGACAGTCTGAGCACTGATGGAGGGATTGTGCTTTCCTGGTGTAACTCGGGCAGTTGTTGTTGCCATCCTGTACCTGTCCCACAGGTGTAATGTTCGGATGTACCGATCCTGTGCAGGTGTTGTTACACGTGGTCTGCCACTGCAGGATGACATACAAATCATTAAAATCCAGACAGAAAATATTTACACAAGAAGCAAACTAATATCACACAGTCAAAACTCTCCGTCGTTTAGTTGAGTTCACCATTCTGCGATTCTCACTGTTAATAAACATCAGGCGTTTCAACACAACGGCTCCCTGTATTGCCGTCTTAGGCGTCTCACAGTACAGACATTGCAATTTATTTCCCTGGCCACATCTGCAATCATCATTCCTCTTTGCAGCATGCCTAAGGCACATTCACGCAGATGAGCAGGGACCCTGGTGTTTTTCAGAGTCAGTAGAAATTCCTCTTTAGTGTCCTAAGTTTTCATAACTGTGAACTTAATTGCCTACCGTCTGTAAGCTGTTAGTGTCTTAACGGCCGCTCCACGGGTGCATGTTCATTAATTGTATATGGTTCATTAATTGTATATGGTTCATTGAACAAGCATGAGAAACAGTGTTTAAACCCTTTACAATGAAGCTGTTTGAAGTTATTTAGATTTTTGCAAATTACCTTTGAAAGACGGTTCTGAAAAAGGGATGTTTCTTTTTTTGCTGAGTTTAGATGGCTGCTTTATAACGTTCAATTTCAATAGGAGAACAACAAGTGGCAACCTAGCTAATACTTACTCACAAGGATTTCTAAATCATTGCTAAGAATAATGAAAATGGCTGCAGTAGAACACTGGTCGTTGTTTTCAGGCTAGTTGTATTGGTGCTAGCTACTTACCAAGCTAAAGCTAGCTACCCCAGAAGTGTCGGTCGAATAAATTATGCTTTATTACCAACTCGGTATTGTAAACATATCGTTTGTGGCCGTTGTTTGCTTGTTTGCAGACTTTTTTGTACAGCCAAGACAGTGCTACTGTATCTTTTTTGACATCCAAAGACAGTGTTCCATAGTATGTATGTCGTGAAGATCATAGCAGTGATGCTATTACTGTTTAACTCCGGTAGGGAAGCATTGGAAAAATAGCGCACTTGGTAGTGCTAACCGGTGCTCGACCAGTCGGTGAACGCCAACATCACCCACGACCGAGAACGGTTTATTGTCAAGGGCAATGAATTCCATTATCTTGGCTTTATTGGATTTTGTCTTTGAGTTGTCTTGCTGAAATTTGTACTTGTTGGCTGCTCGATCCACACAGAAGAGATTGTGGGCTAGTGTAGGAATGCTGTGTGGCACGTATAGCGCAACATTTTACGTGGCGTCATTACGTCATGCACCTTTGTTATATAGGTATGCACATCAGCTTTGACATTGGTTAAACTAGACATCGGCTGTTACCGATGTTGGCATTTTTAGCTAATATTGGCCAATTCCGATATGTTCACCGATATATTGTGCATCCCTAGAAACATCTCCACTTCGCTGATCCTCAACACTGGGGCCCCACAACGGTGCGTGCTCAGCCCCCTCCCACGACTGTGTGGCCATGCAAATCTCCAACTCAATCATTAAGTTTGCAGATGACACAACAGTGGTAGGCCTGATTACCAACAATGACAAGAAAGCCTACAGGGACGAGGTGAGGGCCCTGATTGACCTGATCGTGGACTTCAGGAGACAGCAGAGGGAGCACACCCCCATCCACATTGACAGGGCCGCAGTGAAGAAGGTGAAAAGCTTCAAGATCCTCGGTGTACACATCACTGACCATCTGAAATGGTCCACCCACACAGACAGTGTGGTGAAGAAGGCGCAGCCAGAAGAGGACTGGCCTGGTTCCTCTCTAGGTTTCTTTCTAGTTTCTGACCTTTCTTGGGAGTTTTTCCTAGCCACCGTGCTTCTACACCTGCATTGCTTGCTGTTTGCGGTTTTATGCTGGGTTTCTGTATAGCACTTTGAGATATCAGCTGATGTAAGAAGGACTTTATAAATACATTTGATTTGAACAGCACCTCTTCAGTGTCAGGAGGCTGAAGAAATTTAGCTGGGCCACTAAGACCCTCACAAACGTTTAGAAATGCACCATTGAGAGCATCCTGTCAGGCTGTATCACTGCCTGGTACGGCAACTGCACCTTCCGTAACCACAGGGCTCTCCAGAGGGTGGTGCAGTCTGCCCAACACATCACCGAGGGCACATTGCCTGCCTTCCAGGACATCTACAGCACCCGGTGTCACAAGGAGGCCAAGAAGATCATCAAGAACCTCAGCCACCAGAGCCACGGCCTGATTACCCCATTACCATCCAGAAAGCGAGGTCAGTACAGGTGCATCAAAGCTGGGGCTGAGAGACTGAAAAAAGCTTCTATTTCAAGGCCATCAGACTGTTAAATAGTCACCACTAACCGGCCACGCCCGGTTACTCTACCATGCACCTTAGAGGCTGCTGCCCTATGTACATAGTCATTGAACACTGGTCACTTTAATAATGTTTACATACTGTTTTACCTACTTCATGTGTATATACTGTATTCTAAGTCCTATCCTATTTAACTATTGCTGTACATACAGTATACTATTCTTTAGATATACTACATATTCTATCCATATACTGTCAGTACATCCCATCGCATATTTATACTCCTGACTCTGACAATTCTTGTCCTAATATTTCTATATTTTTTCTATATTCCATTCTTTTACTTTTTTAGATGTATGTTTATTGTTGTGTATTGTTATATATTGCTGCATGTTTTGAGCTAGGAATACAAGCATTTTGCTACACCTGCAATAACAAATGCTAAATATGTGTACACATCCAATAAAATTTGATAATGATTTTTATATTGTGTTTTGTGCCAACTTAAGGAAACATGCCCTGTAAAATCCCATGTGAATGCATTATGTCCAGCAGAGAGACAAGTCCACCAATATAATGAGACCTTTCAATCTTTGCACAAAGTGAGTAAAGTACTACATAAAGATGTCTAGCTATAGTACCACTGCATATTTTAAAAGACTAGTTTTCCGAAATGACTGCCAACCAGCCAAATTGGTTCTAATTGGACTGGATTCACATGGCCATATTTCCATAAATAATTGGTACATACAGCCCAGTGATGGCATAAAATGTTTGAGATGGTGTGGAGAACTGCTTCTTCAAAGTAGCCACCCTTTGCCTTGAGAGAATGCCAAGAGTGTGCAAAGCTGGCATCAAGGCAAAGGGTGCCTACTTTGAAGAATCTAAAACATAAAATATATTTTGATTTGTTTAACACTTTTTTTCCGTTACTTCATGATTCCATATTTGTGTTATTTCATAGTATTTATATCTTCATTATTATTTTACATTGTACAAATAAAGACAAATCCATGAATTAGTATTTGTGTCCAAACTTTTGACTGGTACTCTAGGTAGGTGCTACCGAATGTCATTTTTGGTTATTTATAAGTGAATGTGAATGAGAGATATTGTGCAAATGAACAAAGGTTTGTTGCATGCTTGTCTGAATGAAGAACAGTACTGGCTCTAGAGCAGCATGTGTACACACTGTGTCTGAAGGCGCTAGGGCAACGGGCCTGTCTGCTCCGCTCAGAGGAAAGGGGTGAGGAGAAGACAGACCAAGAATGGAGAGAATATCAAGATAGTGGTAGCTGTACAAATAACTAATTCAAATTGCTTTGACTTCTCAAACCGAGAAGAAAGCTAAAACAATATGATGCCATGTCACTTTATTAATTCTGCCACTTACTTAGATAACTAGCAAGTTAAACTTAGGGGTCGTGTGACCACAGAATTCTGAATTTTTCACGAAGGGAAAAAATATAAAACGCATTAGATATATCTTGCTGCATTTTGTAAATGCTGACACACCCTGATCTGTTTCACCTGTCTTGTCTCCACCCCCCACCAGGTGTCTCATATTCTTCCCCATTATCCCCTGTGTATTTATATATACCTGCGTTTTCTGTTTGTCTGTTGCCAGTTCGTCTTGTTTTATCAGGTCTTACCAGCATGTTTCCAGTTTCTCCAGTTCTCTAGTTCTTGTTTTCTAGTCTTCCCGGTTTCGACCTTGCTCCCTGCGGTTCTGTCCCTGATTTGACTCGGCCTTGGATGATGAACCTCTGCCTGCCCTCTGCCTGCCCCCTTTTGTTATAATAAATATTCTGAGAACCAAACTGTTCGCCTCCTGTGTCTGCATCTGGGTCATATCCTGAGTCGTGATACATTTCTGCTCGGCATCAGACAAATGTTGTGCTTCAGTTGCACTTCACCATTCAGATGGGAATTCATGAACGGGCATTCTATAAGCAGACATGGCTCTGACTGATGTGTAGCTACTTTTCTCTGATACATTTCTTGGTGTAGCCAGCCCACTTTTCTCCGGTTAAAATGCAAGATAAGAGAAAGTTTAAGCAAAACATAAGGAAATGTAGCTGGCTACATTCTTTCTATGATAAACATCAGAAATGTGATGGCCATGCATTATTTTTGCAAAAAAAGACCTTGCTTTATCATTGTAAGCTCATTTACTTGTGTGGCTGCCAGCCAAATAGGCTGGCACTTCTGTTGTCATCTGATGTAAATGAATCGATTTTCTGCCAAATGTGTTGCACTAATGTATTTTATGTGAAGGAAAACTATAGTTGCACGTCCCTGATAACTCTATTGAAGCAACAACAAAAAACATTGACTTTCAATGTACAGGAAAGATTTCTTGTCACATTTATTGAAATTGACAAAATAGAGAATATCATATTTTATGTCTTTAGGGAACAGCCATTTGACAGTTTTAAGTATTTAAATGTAAAATACTGAAAATGAGGCTGAAAGTATGTTCAAGATTCAGTAATTTTGGTAGATTCTTGTGCACTTTTTCACCACTTCTTCAAAATACTTAAAGGATGCATATACAGTATATGGCAGACAAATCAATGTCTCCAGACAAATCAATGTCTCGCAAGATCACTGAATGAATGATTAATTATTATTATGCATTTGTGTGGTATTAAAGATTCTCTATTATGTTGAATTGTATGACATTTTTTTTTATATAAGGGCAATTTTTCTCAGACCTGCAAAAATGATGATCGATTCATTCAATGCTTCTACTATAAAGGAGATCTTTCCACCCCGACTCTTGTCAATGGTGGTCAGGTAACCCACAACCTTCTGGCCAGCAGCCCAGTTTCTAAAACTGCATATGTAAGGCTCTGGTCTGTTCAAGGACTAAGAGTAAACGGTCAACATGTTTTCTGCTATCCACTTTTGTTTTATAGGGAAGGGGCCATCCATTTTCATTTCAGAGAAGTCCAATCCCTCCCTAATAGAATATCCTCAGTGAGAGTGTGATCAAAAGGTTATTGTTGGCATTCAGATGCAGCTTGGACATTTCACCCATAAAACGAGACTAATTATCTTTCACGATTGGCCAAATGCTCTCATCATAATAGTATTTTGTTAAAATGGGTTACACATCTCTCTGCTGGACATAATCCATTCCTAGGGGATTTTACCTAAAGTGACGTCTACAGGACAGATTTCCTGTACGTTTTCTTAAAATTGACACACAACAGAATATCATATCATTGCAATCAGTAGACTTCAGGGAATACCATATACATTTTTTTTGTATTTACGTGGAAACTATTGGAACAAACCATGAAAACATTAACAAAAAACATACATTTGGCACGCTTTTTCATCACTTTTCTACTAAAAGTTTAAACGAAACGTATTTGTGGCCCATTTACTGTGTTTTCCAAACACCTTGAAACATTTTAAGCCATCATTGAGCTGTATGTACCAATTATTTATGGAGATATGGCCAAGTGAATATCGTCCAATATGGCCACATGTAGCTGGTTGGTAGACATGTGGAAATGGTCGCCAGGGGGTTAATGGACAAAACCTTCTTTAGACATGCCCCAGCTGTGTGAAATTTGGTGGCTCTATCGCAAAGTCCACAATTCTCTCCCGTAGCCACTGGACTATGGTCAAAATGACCTCAATTTGACCCCCATGAAGGTCTTCAGAGTATTTTGAGTCAGAATTGTTGTCTATATTATCTGTGGGGTTTATTTAATGGGTAGATAACATTACAAAGTCATTTTGATATTATTTGTAATGATGTTACCCTATTTTATTCTAACAGGAAACCCGAATTGCTGCCATTTTATTAAAATGGCTGCCTTGGTTGACTGACATGCTTACCAGACTGCCTCCAATCTTTAAAATGTTCCTGAAGGTGGTATTTAGCATTAGTGTACCAAGTTTGATACTTGTATCATAAAGTGGAACAATCTCTGGTATATTTGGTTCTTATCTGCTGGACTAATAAAAAAATACTGTGTGTATTCTGTGGGCACAAAGGGAATGCTCAGAATTGGGAACAATTTGTGTGTGTGTGAGAGTAAAGATAAAACCTCTACAGACACCTCTACCAGCCACACACCTAAAATTTTATACTTGCAACAATAACAAACCTTAACTGGTTTTCCTTATTAAAAATAATACATTGTTATTACACAGAGCTTTCTCTGCCCTTCCAAGCCTTAATATTAAAACAGCATATAACATTGTGCATTCATATGAGGAGCTGATCATTGCAATAACAACAAGATGCTAATTGGTCGTTAACCAGGCAACTTTTGGCTCAATAGTGTAATCAACACTGGAAGATTATTCCAGTTACATCCTGTCTGTCTCATTATAAAACACTTATGTAAACAGCAGAGAACTCATGTTGAGAACAGTGTGATTATACTCTAGTAGGGCCATCGGTTGCGTAGGTAGAGAGTAGGGATGTGCATTGTTCCCTTTTAAGACGATTTGATACGTATCTAGATACAGTGCCTTGCGAAAGTATTCGGCCCCCTTGAACTTTGCGACCTTTTGCCACATTTCAGGCTTCAAACATAAAGATATAAAACTGTATTTTTTTGGGAAGAATCAACAACAAGTGGGACACAATCATGAAGTGGAACGACATTTATTGGATATTTCAAACCTTTTTAACAAATCAAAAACTGAAAAATTGGGCGTGCAAAATTATTCAGCCCCCTTAAGTTAATACTTTGTAGCGCCACCTTTTGCTGCGATTACAGCTGTAAGTCGCTTGGGGTAATGTCTATCAGTTTTGCACATCGAGAGACTGAAATTTTTTCCCATTCCTCCTTGCAAAACAGCTCGAGCTCAGTGAGGTTGGATGGAGAGCATTTGTGAACAGCAGTTTTCAGTTCTTTCCACAGATTCTCGATTGGATTCAGGTCTGGACTTTGACTTGGATAAGTTTATTTTTGAACCATTCCATTGTAGATTTTGCTTTATGTTTTGGATCATTGTCTTGTTGGAAGACAAATCTCCGTCCCAGTCTCAGGTCTTTTGCAGACTCCATCAGGTTTTCTTCCAGAATGGTCCTGTATTTGGCTCCATCCATCTTCCCATCAATTTTAACCATCTTCCCTGTCCCTGCTGAAGAAAAGCAGACCCAAACCATGATGCTGCCACCACCATGTTTGTCAGTGGGGATGGTGTGTTCAGGGTGATGAGCTGTGTTGCTTTTAAGCCAAACATAACGTTTTGCATTGTTGCCAAAAAGTTCAATTTTGGTTTCATCTGACCAGAGCACCTTCTTCCACATGTTTGGTGTGTCTCCCAGGTGGCTTGTGGCAAACTTTAAACAACACTTTTTATGGATATCTTTAAGAAATGGCTTTCTTATTGCCACTCTTCCATAAAGGCCAGATTTGTGCAATATACGACTGATTGTTGTCCTATGGACAGAGTCTCCCACCTCAGCTGTAGATCTCTGCAGTTTATCCAGAGTGATCATGGGCCTCTTGGCTGCATCTCTGATCAGTCTTCTCCTTGTATGAGCTGAAAGTTTAGAGGGACGGCCAACTGGCGGCCTGTGGGACAAATTTGGTTTATATGGCCCGCCAAGTTTTCTGATAAAAAATAATCATTTTTTTTTCTCCCCTTGCTGGACTGTAAAAACACCAGCAAATCAGTTCCAAATTCAAGAAATCTGTTCCCAAGTATAATATTCAAATATTATCGTATTCAAATAGCTTGAAATGAAATATGTTTGGAGTTTGGACCTTTATTTAACTAGGCAAGTCAGTTAAGAAAACATTCTTATTATCAATGACGACCTAGGAACAGTGGGTTTAACTGCCTGTCTGGGAAGAACAACAGTTTTGTACCTAGTCGTCTCGGGGATTTGAACTTGCAACCTTCAGGTTAATAGTTCAACGCTCTAACCACTAGGCTACCCCGCCGCCCCAAGTTGAGCAATAAAGGAGGCTCAACAGCGCACAAATAACAATAACCTAGAAAACGACATCGGTTCACTCAACTAATAAAGCCTAATATCACGAAGGCCATTTTAGCATTTGAATGCTGAAGGTGTAAGATTGGGAAAAGGCCAGTTTGACTAGGCTACTGATAATATTGCCTGGGGTTGTGTGGAATGCAAAATTACTTGTAAATCAATGACTGTCAACACAGTAACATGCAATTCGAAACTGAAGGAGAGGACGCATCTATTGACTTAAAAGATGAGGTATTTGGTTGAAAGAATGTAATATGAGCAAAACACTTTAGTGAACCGGCGATTCATAATGTTTTAATCGATCTTCTGACGGATGCGTGCTACCTACATTTGTTTCGGGTTGTGGTCTGCTGATCGATGCACTTAAAATTTTGAATCGGGGACCGGCGAATCATTACATCCCTAGTAGAGAGCATACTTGATTACTCTATTGACAGTGTGGGTAGGAAGAGCACTTCACAACACTATAGCTACAAGGCAATCAATACCTAATTTACAGTAAGCATGTTCATTCTTGTTTCTTTGTCTACCCTTTGTTTCTTTACAAGGAGTCACAAATTCTGATATACATTTCCATTTACACACTTAAAAAGGTTTGACAATTATATTATGTTCTATCAAATCAATGTTTCCCAATCAAGCTAAATCGTGCACAATTCAAGATTGAGTTTACATGTATATTTACAAAATATTAGAGCACCACCTTGTGGTAAAATGGGTGTATTGAAGCATCAGGCAGTGGCTCAAATTCACTCAACAATATTAGTATTACATGAATAATTTTGTTGCATCTTCATTTGCATCTTCATTCATTTGATAATTTCAGCCCAGGGACAGCCATACAAGGACAAGAAAGATCAGTAGCAGACAGATAAAGATGCAGGTAGGAAATACAGGTAAAAGTAACCGAATGTTGACCAAAGAAACATTTCTGAAGCCAATGTACACACTACGTTTGAAGAATCTACATACAATACCAGTCAAAAGTTGACACACCTACTCATTCCAGAGTTTTTCTTTATTTTACTATTGTCTACATTGTAGAATATAGTGAGAACATCAAAACTATTAAATAACACAATCATGTAGTAACCCAAAAAAGTGTTAAAGAAATCAAAATATGTTTTATATTTGAGATTCTTCAAAGTAGCCACCCTTTGCCTTGTACCCTCTTGGCATTTTCTCAACAAACTTCATGAGGTTCATGACCTGGAATGCATTTCAATTAACAGGTGTGCCTTGTTAAAAGTTCATTTGTGGAATTTCTTTCCTTCCGTTGTGTTGTGACAAGTCCATATTATGGCAAAAACAGTTTAAATAAGCAAAGAGAAATTACAGTCCATCATTACTTTAAGACATGAAGGTCAGTCAATCCGGAAAATGTCAAGAACTTTGAACGTTTCTTCATCTGCAGTTGCAAAAATCATCCAGCGCTATGATGAAACTGGCTCTTGTGGTGGAATATTCTAATCAGGTGAGAGACTTTGTCATTTCTTCAAACAATCATCTTTATTCAATATTGATTCATTAGTAGCGCCACTGTAAAGGAAGACCCAGAGTTACTCTGATGCAGAGGATAAGTTCATTAGAGTTACCAGCCTCAGAAATTGCAGCCCAAATAAATTCTTCACGGAGTTCAAGTTACAGACACATCTCAACATCAACTATTCGGAGGAGACTGCATGAATCAGGCCTTCATGCTATAAAGAAACCACAAATAAAGGACACCAATAATAAGAAGAGACTTGCTTGGGTCAAGAAACATGACAAATGGACATTAGACCGGTGGATATCTGTCCTTTGACCTTATGAGTCCAAATTTGAGATTTTTGGTTGCAACAACAGTGTCATTGTGAGATGCAGAGCAGGTGAACGGATGAGCTCCACATGTGTGGTCCCCACCGTGAAGCATGGAGGAGGTGGTGTGATGGTGCATTGCTGGTGACACTGTCAGTGATTTATTTGACCAAGAAGGAGAGTGATGGAGTGCTGCATCAGATGACTTGGCCTCTACAATAACCCAACCTCAACACAATTGAGATGGTTTGGGATGAGTTGGACCGCAGAGTGAAGGAAAAGCAGCGAACAAGTGCTCAGCGTATGTGGGAACTCCTTCAAGACTGTTGGAAAAGCATTCCAGTTGAAGCTGGTTGAGAGAATGCCAAGAGTGTGCAAAGCTGTCAAGGCAAAGGGTGGCTACTTTGAAGAATCTCAAATATAAAATATATTTTGATTTAACACTTTTGGTTTCTACATGATTCCATGTGTTATTTCATAGTTGATGTTTTCACTATTATTCTTCAATAAAGAAAATAGTATAAAAAAAAAATATATAAAAAAACTTGAATGAGTAGGTGTGTCCAAACTTGACTGGTACTGTACGTTAAAGACTATTTAAGCTACTGGATGATATCTTAGGCCTAAAGAACAGAGAATGGTTCTGGAATTTTAGGGTAACAAACCACACAAGAAAAACAAAGGAGTTCAGGAACATTATTCAAGGGAATGCATTTGAAGGCAGGATTTAGATAATCTAAAATACAGCACAAAGAAAGAAAGATGATTATAACCCATTGTATATCACAACTTTACTCTTCAGAATATTGCAGCAGAATGTAAACACAGATGTGTGTTTACATGGTTTATTGATTCTATTCCCGATATAGAATAGGGCATAACAGACTAATGTCTTTGAATACAGTCAAGGATGTTGTATGTTTACAAAGAGAGCCACATCATTTAGTCTCTGTCAACCTTTAACCATCTGTTTGAATTAAATATAGAAATAAAGACAAATAACACGTAACTCTACCACAGAGTTAAATTAAGATAAGTCATGAATGTTCTTCAAATCAACTAACATTTCTTTAAACCATACAGTATAAAACACAGATTCTTGCTTTACAATATGGCTTTCACATTTTTCAGTCTCTTCCTCCAACCAAATTACATCATTCAATGTACAATTCACAGTTCAAATGTACATAATAAAACAACTTGTACTCTTCAAAGCTTTCTTCACATGAAATGCATTTTCTCACATTTCGGGCCAGGGATGTTTCCTGAGCATGATCTCATCACAACAGGAAAAACTCCTGGCCTTACTCATTTTAAATAGAAAAAGTATAACCTATAGGTTAATAACTGGGTTCCTCCTGTTCAGTTCAGGCTACCACATAAACCTCTGTACAGCTGGACTATTTGGCCATTGAAAAGTCTTGTTGATGAAGATGTACAGCGTGGCTGCGTTGACGGCTGTATAGAACAGGAACTCCAGCACCAGTCTGGTGAGGGAGGGCAGGGGCATGTGGAGGCGGTAGAGCAGGTACGGAACAATAAAGTACCTGAACTCTAGCAGCTTCTGAGGCACTGTGGCCACCACCAGACACACCAGGAACGCCAGGCTCCAGAACAGTGACCGGGACTTCAGAGTGTCCATGAAGTTCCACGCTGCAAACACGTATGCCGGGATGAGGGCAAAACGCACCACCTCATGCTTCTGGAAGATCCTCTTCCACACGTAGAAGGCGAAGTGTCTGTTGTCGGCCAGGAGGTACTTGTGTATGAAGGTGAACTTCCACACTAGGAGAAGGCAGAGTCCCGTGATCAGTAAGTAGAGCAGTGGCTGCTTCTTGAGGTTCTGGATGAAGCGGAGAGCTCGGTGGTAGCACAGCGATGTGGGGCTGGAGAAGAAGAGGGCAAAGGAGAAGAAGTAGAAGAGCTGAGGGAAGTTGAGACAGGCCTCGTGACTGGATCTGTCTCCGACTACAATCCCATCATTCAACACAATGAATGCAATAAAACCCACAGCAACGAGAATGTACGGCCACGCCACTAACATCACAGCCTTCACATGATTGGCTGTGGTCAGGAATTCCAACAGGAAACGCATCACTCTCTTCACCCCGCTTACGGAGAAAGGTATCTGACAGGGCCTTTTTTTTATCGTCCTTTTTCTTCGACTGTTCCGTCCTCCAAGTTTCGTCCATCTTGTTGGCCACAAACGTGCTGGCGCAGAACGCCACCCAGATGATGTTGGTCTGGCGGAAGAATATGGCGAAGACGCTGATGAGTGCCGAGGCTTTGTGACAGCCGTACAGGGTCATGAGGTACGTGAAGAGAATGAAGAAAGTAGATCCGGCATCTGTGTAGTAGAGGAAGTTGAAGAAGTAGAGCACGGGGAAGGTGGACAGGGACAGGGCTGAGAGAACTCTGCGGGAGGCAGTCTTAGTCTGAAAGAGAAACCATGGTTGTTATGACTAACAAAAGGAATGCAATTGAAGCTTTAAGGACATTCAATAATTTTTTAAAGGTCTTTTAATTTATACCAAACTTATTTGAGTAAGGTGAGTAAAAGTTGGACTGGAGCAAAAGCCTGCACAGTGCACACACTGCAGCTTGCCACACGAGCTGGCCACCCTTGAGGATGTTATAAATGTAATAACATGTAAAGACATTATTACCTTCTCTTTAAGGTGGAGCTTGCAGATGATGAGATACAGCAGGTAGAGGATACCACAGTTGAAGAGGAGGTTGATGAAGCGCAGCATCGCCGTAGAACACACTACCTTCCCTGTGAGGTCCACTAGCCACACCACTGGCTTGATCACACCCACTGACGCCAGGTACAGGCCAGGAGGCGTGGTGATCATTGGGTCCCACTGGAACAACAAAGAGAAAGGAAAAAGATCCCGTTAAAGAGCCTCTACTACATCATTAAACATAAAAGGGTTCATGTTTTTCAAGTTAGAGAGATGCCAAATGGTTTAGTTACATATAGGGATATATACCACTGCAGAATTACAATACTTTTCAGAATTCAGGCATATTATCCACAATAATGACCAGCGATAGTCTGATCTGTCTATGTTCATCGTCACAGATGGTTTAGTTAAGGGTTAAAAAGTCAATCTAGCAATCTGTCACAATATTCCAAGGACAAGCGTTGCGTTAATCCGACAAGCAACAATATAACAAAATCAAGGAAATTACATTGACATAGCAAAACAATACCTCGTTAAACTTCCCGTAGCAGTATTTCTGAGTTTGGCGGACGTGACATATTTCGACCATGTAGGGCTCCCTTTGCTCCAGAGTTATTTTGGAGAACAGGAGACAAGAAAACAAAAAATTGGTGCTGCAGAGAGCAGTGAAAATGTACCTTTCGAATTTCTCCATCTTCACCTACGAATTCTGAACTAACGCAGAAATAATTCTAAAATTAGCTAGATACGTATATATGGTGTACACTACATACGTTTAATTTCAAGTTAAGTAAGCATGAAATTGAAATAAGATTACAAAAATATATACAGATCTTTCCATCTAGCTAAAACGGAAAAGTTTCAATTTTTTGACAGCTTGGTGGTCCGTCAGTGAAAGGTAGTCCGTACGGAAGCTGTTTTAGAATTCTGATGTCCCTATCAGTATCATTTCACAAATAATGTAATTGCTTCGCTGTTGTACACACGTTTAAAAATGCGAGCATATATGTATTATATTTTATTTCATAATATGTATTAACAATTTACAAGTTCAGCATACAGATTTGTTTTCGAGTAAAACCGGAACCTTTTAGATTAATTGTGCTACTTTGTTTTTGTTCCCTCTATTTATTTTTTTAACCACGTGAGATGGTCTAACATATGTTCGGCTCTTGTTTCATCCACAAATTCGTTTTTCTTCCGTTATGTATTCAACTCAAGAATTGGAACTCTTTCCTGATCGTACTGTAACTCAGTTGCTATTCAAAGATGTCAGAAACGTCGCAGAATTGAGGAAAAATGTCATGGAAGGATAAACCCGTCTATGGTGAGACAATGTAACTAGCTGGCTAGACATTTTGGTTTGATGTAATGTATGAATGCTTGACTGAAGTTGATGCAATGATCCACACATTTATTTTTGCAGATAGTGAACCCCTTCCAAGTTGCTAGTGGCAGCAAACAAGGCAGTCCATGTACATAGCACGAGGAGACAAGGAGTTTATATTCCGAAATCATCTACAACCTTTCACCCACTAATAATATTCTGCCCTTGAGTTGCGTTCCCATGCAAAACTACAAAAATAGTGAAAAAACATCATCACAGCGGGCTCAAGCACAAGAATAACTGCACACGGTGGTTATGTTTCTACGTTCATCAGCCAACAAAGCCTCTTATCCTAGGGAAGACCAGCAGTCTACGATGCAACAACCAGAGCCAGGTGTTCAACAGAGAGAGATGGAAGAGCCTCTTCAGCACATTGGGACCAAGTCTCAATCTACAAGATCAAGGTCATCAAAACAGTCAAGCAGATCCTCAACGGCGAGTTCTGCAGCCGTCAAAGCACGCGCCAAGGCGGACGCAGCACGCGCACAAGTCTCTTATGCTGAGAAGGAAGCTTCTGTGATGAAACAAAAGGCAGAAATAGAGGCCAGCTTGTTGAAGCAAAAAGCTGACCTTGAGGCAAGTTTATATGTTCTCCAAGTTGAGAGAACAGCTGCTGCTGCGTTGGCTGAAGCTGCAGCCTTTGAAGAAGTTGTAGGATCAGAACGCAGAGAGCTTCGCAAAGAACTAGACACCGGGACACAGCCCTTAAGTCCAGTCCAACGTACATGTGAGTATGTGCAACAACATGCTAGGCCCTACTTTGCTGAACTTCCATTTGAAGTGGAGAAACAAGAGCTTAGTGTTGACCCAGCTACATGCCATAATCCAGAAAGTAGCAAACAACAGAACATGAGCAGAGACTCTCCGTTCAAAAGAAATTAACAGCAGCATGGTGGAAATGGAAAGCAAGCCCACTTCCAGTCACACACACACAACTTCCCTGAGTCACAAGTGGCACCAGACCTCATCAAGTACCTCCTACGACGTGAGATGGTGAGTTCAGGACTCCTGAAGTTTGATGATCGCCCTGAAAATTATTGGGCATGGAAAGCATCCTTTCTCAATGCGATCAGAGACTTGAATTTATCAGCCAGGGAAGAGTTAGATCTAATTACCAAGTGGCTAGGGGCAGAGTCGTCTGAGCAAGCAAACAGAATTAGATCTGTCCATATTTTCAACGCAACAGCAGGGCTTAACATGGTCTGGCAACGACTAGAAGAGTGCTATGGTACACCCGAAGTGATCGAGAATGCACTGTTGAAGAAAATGGATGATTTTCCAAAACTGGCTAACAAAGACAATCACAAACTAAGAGAACTAGGTGACATTCTTCTCGAACTGGAGTGTGCTAAAGTAGAAGGGTACCTTCCAGGCCTCGCTTATCTGGACACATCTCGGGGGGTAAACCCTATTGTAGAGAAACTTCCATTCAGTTTACAAGAAAAATGGATAGCACAGGGATCCAAATATAAGGAGGACTATCGGGTAGCATTCCCACCATTCTCGTTCTTCTCGAGATTCATCAGGAACCAGGCGAAAATTAGAAATGACCCCAGCTTCACCCTCTACACCTCAACTAACCAGGTGTCCATGAAAAGTGAGAAACCTGCCAGGTACAGCAGCAAGACACCTGTGACTGTATACAAGACAGATGTGTCATCTGAGGCCTCAGACCACCAAACCAAACCCAGTAAGACAAAGGTTGAAAACCCTGACCGTCACTGCCCAATACATAACAAGCCTCATCCTCTTAAAAGTGTTGTGGGTTTAGATACAAAACTCTAGATGAGCGCAAATCATATCTCAAAGACAATGGCATTTGTTTCCGATGTTGTGGGTCAACTCAGCACAGAGCTAAAGACTGTAAGGTTTCAATCAAGTGCTCTGAGTGCGACAGCGACAGGCATCTTGCTGCTCTGCATCCAGGCCCAGCCCCTACAAATACATACACCGCTACAGCAGAGACAGATAATGGCGGGGAGCAAGGTGACGATGCTCTTCTATCTGTCACCTCAAAGTGTACAGAGATCTGTGGTGAGGCAGTCAATCCAAGATCATGTTCAAAAATATGCTTAGTCAAAGCTTATCCGGCTGGGAAAAGAGAGAAAGCTGTCAAAATGTATGTAGTGCTTGATGAACAGAGTAACAAATCTCTGGCCAAGACAGAGTATTTCAGTCTCTTCAACATCAATGACAACTCTGCTCCATACACCATGAAGACGTGTTCTGGGGTAACAGAGACTTCAGGCAGGAGAGCCGTCAACTTCATGGTGGAGTCTATAGATGGACACATGCAGCTCACTCTCCCTACTCTGATAGAGTGTGATACGCATTATCTTCCAAGAGAATTCTCTTCGATTATAATCACAGCCGTATATATCCCCCCCCAAGCAGACACATCGATGGCTCTGAACGAACTTTATTTAACTCTTTGCAAACTGGAAACCATTTATCCGGAGGCTGCATTCATTGTAGCTGGGGATTTTAACAAAGCTAATCTGAAAACAAGACTCCCTAAATTTTATCAGCATATCGATTGCGCAACCAGGGGTGGTAAAACCTTGGATCATTGTTACTCTAACTTCCGCGACGCATATAAGGCCCTGCCCCGCCCCCCTTTCGGAAAAGCTGACCACGACTCCATTTTGTTGATCCCTGCCTACAGGCAGAAACTTAAACAAGAGGCTCCCACGCTGAGGTCTGTCCAACGCTGGTCAGACCAAGCTGACTCCACACTCCAAGACTGCTTCCATCACGTGGACTGGGACATGTTTCGACAAGGTCAGATGAAAATATTGACGAATACGCTGATTCGGTGTGCGAGTTCATTAGAACGTGCGTCGAAGATGTCGTTCCCATAGCAACGATAAAAACATTCCCAAACCAGAAACCGTGGATTGATGGCAGCATTCGCGTGAAACTGAAAGCGCGAACCACTGCTTTTAATCAGGGCAAGGTGTCTGGTAACATGTCCGAATATAAACAATGCAGCTATTCCCTCCGCAAGGCTATTAAACAAGCTAAGCGTCAGTACAGGGACAAAGTGGAATCTCAATTCAATGGCTCAGACACAAGAGGCATGTGGCAGGGTCTACAGTCAATCACGGACTACAAGAAGAAACCCAGCCCAGTCACGGACCAGGATGTCTTGCTCCCAGGCAGACTAAATAACTTTTTGCCCGCTTTGAGGACAATACAGTGCCACTGACACGGCCTGCAACGAAAACATGCGGTCTCTCCTTCACTGCAGCCGAGGTGAGTAAGACATTTAAACGTGTTAACCCTCGCAAGGCTGCAGGCCCAGACGGCATCCCCAGCCGCGCCCTCAGAGCATGCGCAGACCAGCTGGCCGGTGTGTTTACGGACATATTCAATCAATCCCTATACCAGTCTGCTGTTCCCACATGCTTCAAGAGGGCCACCATTGTTCCTGTTCCCAAGAAAGCTAAGGTAACTGAGCTAAACGACTACCGCCCGTAGCACTCACTTCCGTCATCATGAAGTGCTTTGAGAGACTAGTCAAGGACCATATCACCTCCACCCTACCTGACACCCTAGACCCACTCCAATTTGCTTACCGCCCAAATAGGTCCACAGACGATGCAATCTCAACCACACTGCACACTGCCCTAACCCACCTGGACAAGAGGAATACCTATGTGAGAATGCTGTTCATCGACTACAGCTCGGCATTCAACACCATAGTACCCTCCAAGCTCGTCATCAAGCTCGAGACCCTGGGTCTCGACCCCGCCCTGTGCAACTGGGTACTGGACTTCCTGACGGGCCGCCCCCAGGTGGTGAGGGTAGGCAACAACATCTCCTCCCCGCTGATCCTCAACACGGGGGCCCCACAAGGGTGCGTTCTGAGCCCTCTCCTGTACTCCCTGTTCACCCACGACTGCGTGGCCACGCACGCCTCCAACTCAATCATCAAGTTTGCGGACGACACAACAGTGGTAGGCTTGATTACCAACAACGACGAGACGGCCTACAGGGAGGATGTGAGGGCCCTCGGAGTGTGGTGTCAGGAAAATAACCTCACACTCAACGTCAACAAAACTAAGGAGATGATTGTGGACTTCAGGAAACAGCAGAGGGAACACCCCCTATCCACATCGATGGAACAGTAGTGGAGAGGGTAGCAAGTTTTAAGTTCCTCGGCATACACATCACAGACAAACTGAATTGGTCCACTCACACTGACAGCGTCGTGAAGAAGGCGCAGCAGCGCCTCTTCAACCTCAGGAGGCTGAAGAAATTTGGCTTGTCACCAAAAGCACTCACGAACTTCTACAGATGCACAATCGAGAGCATCCTGGCGGGCTGTATCACCGCCTGGTACGGCAACTGCTCCGCCCTCAACCGTAAGGCTCTCCAGAGGGTAGTGAGGTCTGCACAACGCATCACCGGGGCAAACTACCTGCCCTCCAGGACACCTACACCACCCGATGTTACAGGAAGGCCATAAAGATCATCAAGGACATCAACCACCCGAACCACTGCCTGTTCACCCCGCTATCATCCAGAAGGCGAGGTCAGTACAGGTGCATCAAAGCTGGGACTGAGAGACTGAAAAACAGCTTCTATCTCAAGGCTATCAGACTGTTAAACAGCCACCATTGAGTGGCTGCTGCCAACACACTGTCATTGACACTGACCCAACTCCAGCCACTTTAATAATGGGAATTGATGGGAAATGATGTAAATATATCACTAGCCACTTTAAACAATGCTACCTTATATAATGTTACTTACCCTACATTATTCATCTCATATGCATACGTATATACTGTACTCTACATCATCGACTGCATCCTTATGTAATACATGTATCACTAGCCACTTTAACTATGCCACTTTGTTTACTTTGTCTACATACTCATCTCATATGTATATACTGTACTCGATACCATCTACTGTATGCTGCTCTGTACCATCACTCACTCATATATCCTTATGTACATATTCTTTATCCCCTTACACTGTGTATAAGACAGTAGTTTTAGAATTGTTAGTTAGATTACTTGTTGGTTATCACTGCATTGTCGGAACTAGAAGCACAAGCATTTCGCTACACTCGCATTAACATCTGCTAACCATGTGTATGTGACAAATAAAATTTGATTTGATTTGATGATGCCAGACGATAGGATGGAGATTCCCTCCCCCGACATTGCGTTTCATTCTCCCCATCTGCAACCAGTTATGGACAGAATTCCAGCTGTGGACCCAGACGCTCCCATCCTCCTGCTCTTAGGACGAGACATCTTAAGGGTACACAAGGTACGAGAGCAAATCAATGGGCCCCACGACACTCCTTATGCACAGCGACTCGACCTCGGGTGGGTCATTGTGGGTGAGGTCTGTCTGGGAACGGCTCACCGACCAGCCAATGTTAACGTGTTCAGGACAAACATACTTCAAAATGGTCGCACATCCTATCTGAGCCCTTGCCCTGACATCATCCAGGTAAAAGAGAACTACAACAGCGTAGCTCAGAAACACATCTCTCCCTCTACAGTGCACTCGAGAGATCCAATCACAACTGTGAACACAGACAGCCTGGGATGTTCCGTGTTCGACAAAACACAAGACGATGATAAACCAGCACCATCAGTGGAGGACAAAGCCTTCTTGGACATTATGGACAAACAGGTTTTCCAGGATGATGGAAACAACTGGGTGGCTCCACTACCCTTTCGCCCCAATAGACGTCGCCTTCCTAATAACAGGGAGCAGGCCATGAACCGTCTCACATCACTTCGCAGGACTTTAGACAAAAAGCCTGACATGAAGCGTCATTTTATTGACTTCATGCAAAAGATGCTGGATAACGACCAAGCCGAACCTTCACAGCCACTAGAGGGAGACAAAGAACGTTGGTATCTGCCCATATTTGGTGTTTACCATCCACAAAAGCCTGAACAAATACGAGTAGTATTTGACTCCAGTGCTAAGTGTCAATGCGTGTCACTTAACGATGTTCTGCTCAGTGGTCCAGACTTAAACAACACACTCTTGGGTGTCCTAATGCGTTTCCGCAAGGATTGCATTGCACTAACAGCAGATGTGCAACAAATGTTTTACTGTTTTGGTGTACGTGAGGATCACAGAGATTACTTAAGGTTTCTCTGGTATGAAGACAACAACCCAGATAGAAACATAACTGAGTACAGGATGAAAGTCCATGTATTTGGGAACAGCCCTTCACCAGCCGTAGCCATCTACTGCATGAGACGAGCAGCACTACAGGGTGAGAAGGAACACGGGTCAGAACCCAAGCAATATGTAGTGAGGAACTTCTACGTCGATGATGGTCTGACATCAGTAGCTACTACAGAAGAAGCTGTCAACATTCTAAGAAAAACACAAGCAATGTTGGCGGAGTCCAACATGAAACTACACAAGATTGCATCCAATAGCAAAACAGTTATGGAAGCCTTCCCTATGGAGGACCGTGCGAAAGACTTAAAAGATCTGGACCTAGGAGTGGATCCTCTCCCCTTTCAACGGAGTCTGGGACTTTCTTGGAACCTGGAAACAGACAGCTTCTCATTCCAGGTGTCCCACAATGAGAAGCCTTTTACGCGGAGAGGCATCCTGTCCACAGTGAATAGTCTTTATGACCCCCTTGGGTTCGTGGCTCCAATAACAATGCAAGGTAAAGCCTTAATCAGAGAACTCTCTTCTGATCAGAGTGAGTGGGATGCCCCTCTTCCCACAGGAAAAGAAGAGGAATGGAAAATGTGGAAGGAATCTTTGATGGAGTTGGAACATATGAATATACAGCGGACCTACATCCCAGTCTCCTTGTCTACCACTCAAAGAAGAGAGCTACACATCTTCTCGGATGCTTCTACAGTAGCCATAGGAGCGGTAGCCTACCTGAGAGTTATTGACTCGGAAGGTCAATGCCATGTTGGATTTGTCATGGGGAAATCAAAATTGGCCCCTCGTCCGGACCACACTATCCCACGCCTAGAACTGTGTGCGGCTTTGCTAGCTGTTGAGATGTATGAACTGATCAAAGACGAAATTGACATTGATATACATGCAGCCAAGTTCTACACAGACAGTAAGATAGTTCTCGGTTACATCCACAATGTCACCAAAATATTCTATGTTTATGTTGCCAATAGGATAACTCGCATCAGGAAGTCTACCCATCCAGATCAGTGGTGCTATATAAACACTGGCAGCAATCCAGCAGACCATGCAACCAGGCCCATACTTGCTGCGCTCTTAAAACACACTAGTTGGTTCTCAGGTCCACCGTTCCTGACCCAAACAAACTCGAGTAAGCCTGAGAACATCAATTTTGACCTTGTAGAGCCTCACACAGATGCAGAGATTCGACCAGACGTCACTGTCTTTGCCTCTAAAGTTTCTGGAGCTCAACTCGGCTCTCATCGCTTTGAGAGGTTCTCAAGCTGGAAAACTCTCAATCGAGCCACAGCACGACTCATTCATGTTGCAAGATCCTTCCATGAAGGTGCAGACAACACCAGCTGCAGAGGCTGGCATGACTGTAATAAACCATGCGGTACAAGTGAGTTGTCACAAGCCAAAACAGCAATCATTCACTGTGTGCAACATGAAGCCTTCAGAGAGGAATTCAAATGCATTGAAAAAGGAAAAGAGTTCCCAAAGCAAAGTACACTCAAAAAGCTGAACCCAGTGATTGATGAGGATGGGTTGCTGAGGGTGGGAGGCCGCTTATCCTCCGCCGACATGTTATTAGACGAAAAACATCCTCTCATCATCCCACGGACACATCATGTTGCCACTCTGCTGGTAAGACATTATCACGAGCAAGTGGCTCACCAAGGCCGTCATTTTTCAGATGGAGCTATTCGAGCAGCAGGCTTCTGGATTATTGGGAGCAAACGTCTGGTCTCTGGTGTCATTCACAAGTGTGTCACCTGCCGCAAGGTTAGAGGGAGGCTAGTTGACCAAAAAATGGCTGACTTGCCTGCAGACAGACTCACATCTGAACCACCATTCACCAGCGTTGGACTTGATGTGTTTGGACCATGGAATGTCATAACTCGTCGCACTAGAGGTGGTAGTGCAGACTCCAAGCGCTGGGCGGTGCTCTTTACATGTATGTCTACTAGAGCAGTCCATATCGAGCTTATCGAATCCATGTCCAGCTTCATCAACGCGCTGAGGCGTTTTTTCGCTATCCGTGGTCCAGCAAAAGTGCTAAGGTCTGATCGAGGTACAAACTTTATAGGTGCCTGCAGGGAACTGGGTATCGACACAAATGACTCAGAACTGACTAAATACCTCTCAGATAAGGGATGTACTTGGATATTTAATCCTCCACACTCGTCTCATATGGGTGGTTCTTGGGAGAGACTCATTGCCCAGACGTATTCTTGATGCTATGCTGTTTCAGACGGGCGTCTCACTCCACTCGTCTCACACATGAGGTCTTGAGCACTCTTATGTCTGAAGTTATGGCAATAATCAATGCGAGACCCTTAGTGTCAGTATCAACCGACCCTGACATGCCTACCATTCTCACACCCTCAATGTTACTTACACAAAAGACCAGCGCTACCTCAGCCCTTTCCGGATACTTCAGCATGAACGACCTTCATGGAAAACAGTGGAAGCAAGTCCAGTGTCTCGCTGACACCTTTTGGAAAAGGTGGAGACAGGAGTACCTGACAACGCTGCAGAGACGCAGAAAATGGACAGCAGAAAAGCCAAATGTAAAAGTGGGAGATGTTGTCTTATTGAAAGACAGTCAGGCACACAGAAATGACTGGCCAGTCGGGCTTGTGGTAAAAACCTTTCCCAGTACTGACAAAAAGGTTAGGAAAGTAGAACTAAAAATTGTCAAGCAAGGAGCTGCTAAGGTGTTTCTGAGACAAATCTCAGAGATTGTTGTTCTTCTTTCTGAAGCATCCTAGAGACAAAAGATAAAAATAGAAAGGACATTATTTGTTTCTTGATATGTTTTATTTAATAGTGGCACAATTTCATTATACCAGGCGGGGAGTGTGCTGCCATCCTGTTAGAAGGTAACAGATTATTTTATTACAATGGTTAAATTGGATTTTCATTGTGTTCAATGGTGTTATTTGCCCCCTAGTGGCGCTTTCTGGTACTTAGAAAGACAACGCAAACGGGAAGTTCAGAATTTGTTTTGCACGCATAGAAGCAGCTACAAACAACGCTACGGTGCAGGTCTTTCAATGTAGTTATTTCTTGTCACGCTTCAGCCTTGGAAAAATATTTGTTTGTAAGTTAGATTCAAGCATATAGCTAATGATGATAATCTTGTTATTGATAGAGTTTCTTACATATCAATGTTGGTTGCATTTACTCACAAATTGCAATGCCTTTAATGTATGTCGTTAGCTGTATTACTTTGCTCATGCGTCATGCAAACGAATTGTAAAATATACAATACTGTAGTTTTGTTACTGTTTCTAGTGTAATATGCTTTGTTATTCTACATAGATGGTTATACATTATTAGAGTAATGAAAGGAGCAATTACCAAATGGTTAACAATTAGCTATATGGTTTGGCATCATTGCCAGATGCATGGTACCTTAGCGCGTGCTTTGTATTTATGCAACTTCAAATGTTTAATGTACAGCTACAGTATGTCGGTGTGAATTGAACACTAAAGTATATTCTTTTCTGTATTTTGCAGTTTCACAACATAAACGTTTTCAATATATTCATTCAAGAAAAGTCACGCCTTGGGAGTTTTATTGAAGACTTAGTTGTTAGCTATCTGTCTAGTTTTGCATGGGAACGCAACTCAAGGGCAGAATAAATAATGTAAGAAGCCTCTAAAAGTATCACACACACATTGACACACCTTTCTAAGTAATATCCCATCCTAATGTCTTTGACACATTTTCCTTTAGATTTCAGAGGCTTTCAAGAGGCTTGGGATATCAGACAGTGATAGTGCTCTTCTCATAGTTCTGGTCCATCCCAAAGAGGAGAAGCAGCACATGAGTGACATCATTGCCAAGGTGGACGGACAACAGATTCCAGTTGAAGATGTCTCCATGTTGACCGACCCTGCTAAGATCAAAAAGGTTGGTCTTGTTTTTCTTTGTCAGTCTTGTTTTTCCTTTGAGTGTTGGGCGCACACACACACTAATATAATATTTACAGTGCCTTCAGAAATGATTCAGATCCCATGACTTTATCCACATTTTTGTTTACTTTACAGCCTTATTCTAAAATGTATAAAAAAATATATAATTCCCAGCAATCTACACACAATACCCCATAATGACAAAGCGAAAACAGATTAATTAAAAATAAAAAAACATATTTACATAAGTATTCAGACCCTTTGCTATGACACTCGAAATTGAGCTCTGGTACATCCTGTTTCCATTGATCATCCTTGAGATGTTTCTACAACTTGATTGGAGGCCACCTGTGGTAAATGTAATTGTTTGGACAGGATTCGGAAAGGTACCACAGTTGACAGTGCACGTCAGAGCAAAAACCTTGCCATGAGGTCAAAGGAATTATCCGTAGCACTCCGAGACAGGATTGTGTCGAGGTACAGATCTGGGGAAGGGTACCAAAAATGTCTGCAGCATTGAAGGTCCCCAAGAACACAGGGGACCCATCATTCTTAAATTGAAGAAGTTTGGAACCACCAAGACTCTTCCTAGAGCTGGGCACCCGGCCAAACTGAACGATCGGGGGAGAAGGGCCTTGGTCAGGGAGGGGAGGGGACCAAGAACCAGATGATCTCTGACAGAGCAACAGAGTTCCTTTGTGGAGATGGGAGAACCTTCCAAGGACAACCATCTCTGCAGCACTCCATCAATCAGGCCTTTATGGTAGAGCTGCCAGACTGAAGCCACTCCTCAGTAAAAGGCACGTGACAGCCTGCTTGGAGTTGTCAAATGGCACCTAAATGACACGATTCTCTGGTCTGATGAAACCAAGAGTGAACTCTTTGTCCTCAATGCCAAGTATCACGTCTGGTGGAAACCTGGCACCATGGTGGTGGCAGCATCATGCTGTGGGGGTGTTTTTCAGCGGCAGGGGC
This sequence comes from Oncorhynchus nerka, assembly GCF_034236695.1. NCBI lineage: Eukaryota > Metazoa > Chordata > Actinopteri > Salmoniformes > Salmonidae > Oncorhynchus > Oncorhynchus nerka. The sequence continues at coordinate 36,782,010 of NC_088403.1, forward strand.
TGGGAGACTAATGTCCTTGCTTCAACAAAGCACTGAGTAAAGGGTCTGAATACTTAGGTAAATGTGCTTTTTTATATATATATATATATATAATACATTAATACATTTGCAAAAATTTCTGAATGCCTGTTTCTGCTTTGTTATTATTGGTAGTTAGAAGTTTTGTATTTCGTCCCCTTTTTCCTAGTGTGCAATGACTACATCACGTTAGTGACTACAAACTTGTTGGATGCATTTGCAGTTTGTTTTGGTGGTGTTATGTTTTATTTTCATATATCATTCCTTTGTAGACAAATAATATAAATAATACAAATTCGCTGTTAGCCAATGCGAGAAAAGCAACATATTTGTCTCATCAACAGATCGTGGCAGTAGGCTACAGATAGAGGAGGTAGCCAGCAGCGCGTCAAGACGTGATCTTTTTTTGCCCTAAGTGTCTGAACACGAGATGGAAAATCACCATAGAGGGATTCTGTAATTTTGTCATGATAGAATGAGCACAATGTGATGGAGATCGTGATGCATTTGTACAATTCCTTGAGGCTGTGCAAGTGCTCCAGGGGAGATGTGACATTTTATATAAATGTGAGGATGGCTCTTCTAGCTCATGAACTTGGTTATGCAGCTCTTAAAATAAGAAAATAAGCACAGTTCTAGGGATTCCTTCCTTACATCTCTGCTCATATCAGAGACATGACAGGAGAGTGAAGGTAAATAAAAAGGGAGAGAAGCCCATTATTGTCCAAGTGACTTGCTGTCTATAAATAATCATATGTATTTGCTCCAGTAACTAGAAAGTGTTATTCAAAGGGATAGATATTTAAACGTGGGAAAATATAACTAGGCTATACAATAAGACTGTCACAAAAACAGTTGAAGTCAGAAGTTTACATACACCTTAGCCAAATACATTTAAACTCAGTTTTTCACAATTCCTGACATTTAATCCTAGTAAAAATCCCCGGTTTTAGGTCAGTTAGGATCACCACTTTATTTTAAGAATGTGAAATGTCAGAATAATTGTAACGGCGTTCGTCTGTTGAAAGAAGAGAGTCGGACCGAAATGCAGCGTGTAGGTTACTCATGACTTTAATGAAAGAATCGCGGTACAAGAAATAACTGAAATTAAATACAAAAACAACAGAACAGAACGTGAAACTAATTACAGCCTATCTGGTGACTACAACACAGAGACAGGTACAATCACCCACGAATACAAAGCGAAACTAAGGCTGCCTAAATACGGTTCCCAATCCAAGACAACAAGAATCACCTGACTGATTGGGAATCACCTCAGGCAGCCAATCCTATACCACACCCCTAATCAGCCGCGATCCCAAATAATACAAACCCCAATATGACAACAACATATAAACCCATGTCACACCCTGGCCTACCCAAACATATAACGAAAACACAAAATATATAGACCAAGGCGTGACAGAACCCTCCCCCTAAGGTGCGGACTCCCGGACGAACCTCAAAACCATAGGGAGGGTCCGGGTGGGCGTCTGTCCATGGTGGCGGCTCCGGCTCGGGACGTGGACCCCACTCCATTAATGTAATAGTTCCTCCCCTTCGCGTCCTGGGGTAATCCACCCTCTCCGCCGACCATGGCCTAATAGTCCTCACCCAGATCCCCACTGGACTGAGGAGCAGCTCGGGACAGAGGGGCAGCTCGGGACAGAGGGGCAGCTCGGGACAGAGGGGCAGCTCGGGACTGAGGGGCAGCTCGGGACTGAGGGGAAACCCAGTACTGAGAGGAAACCCAGTACTGAGAGGCAGCCCAGTACTGAGAGGCAGCCCAGTACTGAGATGATGCTCAGGCAGGTAGTAGGCTCCGGTAAATCCTGGCTGGCTGGCGGAACTGGAAGATTCAGGTTGACAAGCAGAACTGGAAGATTCAGGTTGACAAGCAGAACTGGAAGATTCAGGTTGACAAGCAGAACTGGAAGATTCAGGTTGACAAGCAGAACTGGAAGATTCAGGTTGACAAGCAGATCTGGAAGATTCTGGTTGTCTGGCAGATCTGGAAGATTCTGGTTGTCTGGCAGATCTGGAAGAGACTGGTTGTCTGGCAGATCTGGAAGAGACTGGTTGTCTGGCAGATCTGGAAGAGACTGGTTGTCTGGCAGATCTGGAAGAGACTGGTTGTCTGGCAGATCTGGAAGAGACTGGTTGTCTGGCAGATCTGGAAGAGACTGGTTGTCGGGCAGATCTGGAAGAGACTGGTTGTCGGGCAGATCTGGAAGAGACTGGTTGTCGGGCAGATCTGGAAGAGACTGGTTGTCGGGCAGATCTGGAAGAGACTGGTTGTCTGGCAGATCTGGAAGATCATGGCTGACTGGCACTTCTGGCGGATCCTGGCTGACTGGCACCTCTGGAGGATCCTGGCTGACTGGCAGATCCGGAAGAGTCTGGCTGACTGGCAGATCCGGAAGAGTCTGGCTGACTGGCAGATCCGGAAGAGTCTGGCTGACTGGCAGATCCGGAAGAGTCTGGCTGACTGGCAGATCCGGAAGAGTCTGGCTGACTGGCAGATCCGGAAGAGTCTGGCTGACTGGCAGATCCGGAAGAGTCTGGTTGACTGGCAGATCCGGAAGAGTCTGGTTGACTGGCAGATCTGGAAACTCCGGCAGCGCAGGAGAAGAGAAAGGCTCCGACAGCGCTAAACAGGCGGGAGACTCCGGCAGCGCAGGAGAGGAGACAGGCTCTGGCTGCGCTAAACAGGCGGGAGACTCCGGCAGCGCAGGAGAGGAGACGGGCTCTGGCTGCGCTAAACAGGCGGGAGGCTCCGGCAGCGCAGGAGAGGAGACAGGCTCTGGCTGCGCTGAACAGGCGGGAGGCTCCGGCAGCGCAGGAGAGGAGACAGGCTCTGGCTGCGCTAAACAGGCGGGAGACTCCGGCAGCGCAGGAGGGAAGGAAGGCTCTGGCTGTGTTGAACAGGCGGGAGACTCCGACAGCGTAGGAGGGAAGGAAGGCTCTGGCTGTGTTGAACAGGCGAGGCGCACTGAAGGCCTGGTGCGTGGTGCTGGAACTGGTGCTACCGGATCGAGGACACGCACAGGAAACCTGGTGCGGGGAGCTGCTACCGGAGGACTGGTGTTTGGAGGTGGCTTTGGATAGACCGGACCGTGCAGGCGCACTGGAGCTCTTGAGCACCGAGCCTGCCCAAGCTTACCTGGCTCGATGCCCACTCTAGCCCGGCCAATATGAAGGGCTGGTATGTAGCGCACCGGGCTATGCACCCGCACTGGAAACACTGTGCGCTCCATAGCATAACACGGTACCTGCCCGGTCTCTCTAGCCCAACGGTGAGCACAGGGAGTTTGCGCAGGTCTCCTACCTGGCATAAACATACTCCCTTCTAGCCCCCCCCCCAATAATTTTTTTGGGTTGCTTTACGGGCTTCCTTGCCAACCGTGTTCCCTCGTATCGTCGGCTCCTATCTTCGGCTGCCTCTGCTCTCCTTAGTGCTTCCACCTGTTCCCATGGGAGGCGATCTCTTCCGGCCAATATCTCCTCCCAAGTGTAACAACCTTTACCATCCAACACGTCTTCCCATGTCCATTCTCCGAATAACTCATCCTCCTTTTGCTGCTCCAGCTGTCGCTGCCTGTTTATACCAGCGCCTCTCCGTTTTAGCCGGCGTGTTTTCCTTTTCGACTCCATTCGCCTGTAGCCCTCTTCGCACTGCTGAAGCGAATCCCAGGCGGGCTCCTGCACTCTCTCCGGGTCGGCCGCCCACCTGTCGATTTCCTCCCACGTCGTATACTCCATGCCTCTACCGTCCATAACGTCCTCCTTTCGCTCCTGCCAGTTTTCACGCCGCTCGGTCCGTTTGTGGTGGGTGATTCTGTAACGGCGTTCGTCTGTTGAAAGAAGAGAGTCGGACCGAAATGCAGCGTGTAGGTTACTCATGACTTTAATGAAAGAATCGCGGTACAAGAAATAACTGAAACTAAATACAAAAACAACAGAACAGAACGTGAAACTAATTACAGCCTATCTGGTGACTACAACACAGAGACAGGTACAATCACCCACGAATACAAAGCGAAACTAAGGCTGCCTAAATACGGTTCCCAATCCAAGACAACAAGAATCACCTGACTGATTGGGAATCGCCTCAGGCAGCCAATCCTATACCACACCCCTAATCAGCCGCGATCCCAAATAATACAAACCCCAATATGACAACAACATATAAACCCATGTCACACCCTGGCCTACCCAAACATATAACGAAAACACAAAATATATAGACCAAGGCGTGACAATAATAGTAGAGAGAATGGTTAATTTCAGCTTTTATTTCTTTCATCACATTCCCAGTTGGTCAGAAGTTTACATACACTTAATTAGTATTTGGTAGCATTTCCTTTAAATTGTTTAACTTGGGTCAAACGTTTTGGGTAGCCTTCCACAAGCTTCCCACAATAAATTGGGTGAATTTTGGCCTATTCCTCCTGACAGAGCTGATGTAACTGAGTCAGGTTTGTAGACCTCCTTGCTGGCACACGCAGTTCTTCCCACAAATATTCTGTAGGATTGAGGTCAGGACTTTGTGATGGCCACTACAATACCTTGACTTTGTTGTCCTTAAGCCATTTTGCCACAACTTTGGAAGTATGCTTGGGGTCATTGTCCATTTGGAAGACCCATTTGGGACCAAGCTTTAACTTCCTGACTGATGTCTTGAGATGTTGCTTCAATATATCCACATAATTTTCTTGCCTCATGATGCCATCTATTTTGTGAAGTGCACCAGTCCCTCCTGCAGCAAAGCATCCCCACAACATGATGCTGCCACCCCGGTGCTTCACAGTTGGGATGGTGTTCTTCGGCTTACAATCCTCCCGCTCTTTCCTCCAAACATAATGATGGTCATTATGGCCAAACAGTTCTATTTTTGTTTGATCAGACCAGAGGACATTTCTCCAAAAAGTATGACCTTTGTCCCCATGTGCAGTTGCAAACCGTAGTCTGGATTTTTTATGGTGGTTTTGGAGCAGTGGCTTCTTCCTTGCTGAGCGGCCTTTCAGATTATGTAGATATAGGACTCGTTTTACTGTGAATATAGATACTTTGTACCCGTTTCCTCCAGCATCTTCACAATGTCCTTTGCTGTTGTTCTGGGATTGATTTGCACTTTCGCACCAAAGTAAGTTAATCTCTAGGAGACAGAACACGTCTCCTTCCTGACCGGTATGAAGGCTGCGTGGTCCATGGTGTTTATACTTGCGTACTATTGTTTGTACAGATGAACGTGGTACCTTCAGGCGTTTGGAATTGCTCCCAAGGATGAACCAGACTTGTGGTGGTTTGCAATTTTTTTTCTGGGGTCTTGGCTGATTTCTTTTGATTTTCCCATGATGTCAAGCAAAGACGCACTGAGTTTGACGGTAGGCCTTGAAATACATCCACAGGTACACCTCCAATTGACTCAAATGATGTCAATTAGCCTATCAGAAGCTTCTAAAGCCATGACATTTTCTGGAATCTTCCAAGCTGTTTAAAGTCACAGTCAACTTAGTGTATGTAAACTTCTGACCCACTGGAATTGTGATACAGTGAAATAATCTGTCTGTAAACAATTGTTGGAAAGAAATACTTGTGTCATGCGCTAAGTAGATGTCCTAACTGACTTGCCAAAACTATAGTTTGTTAACAAGAAAGTTGTGGAGTGGTTGAAAAACAAGTTTTAATGACTCCAATCTCTGACTTCAACTGTATACATACAGAGTTGGCTACTGGGCTGTATGATTACTGAGAAATGTACTTTACGTACAGTAAAAATATGCTGATATTTTTTATTTTACTAGGCAAGTCAGTTAAAGAACAAATTCTTATTTAGAATGATGGCGTACCCTGGCCAAACCCTAACTCAGACGATGCTGGGCCAATTGTGCGCCTCCCTATTTACACAGTGTAAAGGGATCATCAACGAGGGGCTATGCGTTCTATGGAAAATAAGGAGCGACATGGAAGCAGTGTTCTACGATGCTGTAGCAGAGTGGAACTAACCTTCCACTGATTTGCATTATTTTCCAGAGAATGCATGGAACCCAGAGTTATTTTTCCCTTTTATACCATGGCTATAATGTAATACATTTGCTGCTAGAAATGTGTTTGACATCCACTAAAGTAGCTAGCAAGTTAACTAGATAGCTACAGTAGTTGCCATGGTAACCACAGACTTGCTAGTTTAGCGAACCAGGCCATCAGTCCTAGCTTGCCATTATGAAAATCTAGTTCAACAATGCCAATAACGTTTTCAATTTGACTTTTGCTTTCAAAAGCAGCTCAAACATAGAAGAAGAAGAATGAACTGTAGCCATTGAATTCTACCTTGGCGTAACAGGGAAATAGTGCATGCTCCAGAATGCCAATCCCATGAAAAGGGAAAGTGGGGTTACTGAGGAGGATTTTAGGGAATTGGAAGGAGTCACACAGATGACTGTGCCCAAAACGTCTCAGGCTCTAGCAAAGCAATGAAGCAGGAAGCAGCACAACGTATGTGGGCCAGATCAGTCAGTCGATGAGATGCTCTCAGATGGTGACAGTACTGCATACAAGGCAGTTGTCACATTAGATCCTTAACCAGGCATTAAGATATGAAAACTGGAATGCATCAATCATGCCCACAAGAGGATGGGAACAGCGCTACGGAAACTTAGTGCCTTGGGGGAGAGATGTAATAAAATATAAGAATCTAAACTTCTATTACAGGGGTGCAGTTCTTGATAACCAGGGTGATGTAGAGGGGATAAAGACTGCTGTCTGGTTTCTCCATTCTATGTCAACAGACAACCTATACTCACAGTAGATGCTCGTCATCTTGGTTCTGGCACAAAAACTATGCAGGCAATATATTATTTTGATCTAGAGGTTGCACAGAAAATGGTGCCTGTATAACATAGGATGTCAAATGACAACCTCCTCAAAAAAATGAAGCACGGAGGAACGCAGAATGGAAATGAATCTCGAAATTCCGTAATATGGTGCCCCAAAACAGTCTTTGTGGGCAAAAGCCGCATTGCTGCAGGCAAGGCAGCCAGTATGGCAGTAGCCACATTTGACAAGGGTGCCACTGCTGTATCAAATGTGATGGACAGATTGTGGCTTGACAACATTTCTGATGACACTGGATGCAATCAGAGAGGAGGGTGAGAGGCATGTTGTGAGAGCTGATGCTGTTTCAACAGTGTGTGCCAAGCGTAGTCGAAGACACAGTCCAAAATGTTAACAGGCTCCAGCAACAACTCAAGTAGTGCCTTACATTATGGGGCTGGCTGGCATAGCTAATTCATCCATGAACTTCTGCACACTTCATCAGCCTTTTATGTGAAAAATAATAACGCAATTAACCTATCTTTATCAGCCATTTTCTCAAAATGACCTGTTTCCCATGCGCCAAGTATTTTTCTCAGCCTTCAAAAGAGGTACATTTACACTATTCCACACACTGGTTCTTAGGACTTATAGACAAACTTGTCCAGAGGCTTTTTTTTTAAATATCTCGTAGAATTTTTATTTCAAGTGGCATTTTAACTGTAAATGTGTGCAAAATATCGCCTTGATCACACCGACAGAGTCATTGCATTTTGGTACACCGGAAGTACATTCATTTCCAATGGAGAGCTGCGTTTGCCTTGCAGCATTGCGTTGCAGTGTGTTCTGTGTTCAGATCTCCCGCCTCCTTGCTGTGATTTGCTGTTGATTCTCAATGGGATTCTGATTCTAAACTCCCTAACATCAGGGTCCGACCACCAATCACCCGGCTCTATTCAGAGACGAGGTACGAACAGATAGTTTCCATTGGATAACAGAGGACCCTCCCACTGAGCTGATTCAGACTAAGATGGAGTGTCTCTTCCGCTTCATCCACCAGATAACTCTCAGTGAGTCACATGACACGTTAGGGCCAGACACAGTTTGTAAGGAAGTGTCATTTAATAATACCTTTACCTCCCGTACGACTTAAACAGATTTAATGGGTTAAAAAATGTACACTTCGAAAGTGTTAGTGTCATGTTAATAAAGTGTTGGTAACTTGTTAATAACACAGCTCCTTGCACTGTGACCTTGAACATTAATGGCTCTGTGTGGATCATGCTGTCTCAGTCAATCAGAGCACTCACACCAGGACAGGTAAGCACTCTGTTGTTTCCCACACATAGACATGTAAGCCGTCTGGCTCACCCTTTTTCAGAGTTTTGGCAGTTGGTTTTGTTACTTCCTAGGGATGTTTTTTTCTTTTTTTTTGTAAAACTATGATTAAAATGTCTATAGGCCATTTTCAAATTGATTTTTTTGTCATTAGGTCAGCTTTTAGAAGTAAAGCCAACCCATGTACTGTTACAGTCGTTTTCGTTCATCTGTGTGAGCTGGTGCGTTAGTGTTAGTCCCAGTGTGTTATTCCTTAAGATCCTGATTAGCCAGCGAACAAAGGCCTATCATAGGCCCAACAAACGTAGGCAGCTGCTCCAGTGTGTCTCTGATTTCCCTGACAGGGATTACTCCAGACTCTAGTCAGGGCACAAAGAGCCTTGTCCACGCTTGGATTACCCCCTTTCTTCATGTGCTATCCCATAACCCACTGCTCTGAGAAAACAATATGGCCGAGACGCGTTTGTCTTGGAGCTCTGGGCTTGAGGCCAGAGTGCGGGTAGATGAATAGAGAAGCGATAGAGAATAGTGGTGTGTGTGCTCAAATGTGGAGGTTAGTTCAGAGGAACTAGTAGTCAATATTCAGCATCAATGTCTTCCACTAACATTAATTTTCTGTTCCTGTCTTATCTACCTTGATATTGAATGAGTAGCCTTGCTTCAAAAATTCCGTCAGTCTCTGCTCCCTACTACCCTCCCTTCTAACTTCTTATTCACTTCCCTCATCTCCCCCCAGGAGGGCCTCACAGAGCACACACTCCAACAGGGACGAGACCACATGAAGGAAGCCCCTGTGGCCAAGGAGAGGACTCCGGAACCAGCCAGCTGAGCCTGAGAAAGACTTCATAGGCCCATTATCAATATGGACCTAACCTTACCTTCCAGACTTCAGTCACACTGCTGATGGACAAGACTACTGTACTTCCACAGGCCTTATCCCATTCTCTGAACCACTACTGTAGAACAGAAGAGAACACGGATCATGCTTTTGGGCCTGTCCACTCATCAAAAAAACACACACTCAAAAACTTCCTCTGTACTGTTGCACTCAGTTGATACTTCTTCCTATTATGGTACTTGTGATGTACAGTATTATTTGATAGTGTGGACTGTGTAAAATCATATACATGGTAATTCATTCTCTTATTTATTTATTTGGACAGATTATTAGAAAATGTGAAATGCATATTTTAAAAATGATGGCTTTTGTTAAAATCCAAACAAACAGTGCCTTTTCCTTTCACCGAAACACATTTAGCATGGAACTGCATTCTTTTGAACTACTGTGTAAAATATCCAATATGTAAATAGAGAATAACTTGACTAAGTGATTAAACTTACAATTGTTTTAAATAAGTGATTTCTGTGGCCAGCAGAAAACCTCACTGAAGAAATCCAGTTGAGTCACTTTACATCTGTTTCCCGTCCTCTTCAACTCTCTCCAAAAGGGGGCGAACACGCATAAGTTATACTGAGTCTTCTAAACTTTTTCCTTATGCACTGTTTCTGGTGTTTAAAATAACAGTATTGATGTTATACCAGGTGGAATGTATAGGTAACTGCCTAAATAATGGAAACACTGGAGTAAATGATGGATACAAAGTATATTGAAAGCAGGTGCTTCCACACAGGTGTAGTTCCGGAGTTCATTAAGCAATTAACATCACATGATGCTTAGGGTGTATAAAATGCTGGGCAGCCCATTATTTTGACTGCCATGGCTATGCCCCTGTCCACAGGGCACAAGTAATCACAATGGTTTGATGAGCATGAAAATGATATAAGCCATAACTATAAGCCATGGCTGTCACCAGATCTGAACCCTTATGGGAGATTCTGGAATGGTCCCTGAGACAGCGTTTTCCACCACCATCAACAAAACACCAATTTATGGAATTTCTTGTGGAAGAATGGTGTCACATCCCTCCGATAGAGTTCCAGACACTTGTAGAATCCATGCCAAGGTGCATTGAAGCAGTTCTGACTCGTGGTGACCCAACGCCCTATTAAGACACTTTATGTTGGGGTTTTCTTTATTTTGGTAGTTACCTGTACCTGTTCAATAATTTTGCAGAGTATGCATTATTTCATTTAGTTCCATGCATACCTTCATTTTCAATGGTGATGTGATTTCCATGGGAATAAAACCTACAATTCGCCAAAAGTTGAATGAAAGCGCCATACATTACAAACAGGTGCAAGGGCCACTTTTTCATTAAATCAGGCTACATTAAGATGGATACCAACATAAATGGTAGGATGGAGGAAGCAATGGATTATAATCTAATTTCAAATGGATGATCTGGAGAGTTATGTATATTCTGAAAATAAATTCATAAACTGACCATAATAAGTGATAATCCAACTCCACAATACAAGTCCAAGCACATGGGCCAATTCTAAATCAATAAATTATTGTAAACTATTTATTCAGAATGGATATGCAAATGATGAGCTCTAAACTACTAACCATAACAATAGCGAATCGTTGACCAAATAGCTTAACTTTTTCCAAAAGGTAATTGTGTGCTAATTTTCTTGGAACCGTGGCCAGACACATCTCTAACAATGTACCATTTTCCCAGGTGACAAGCTCAATACCAAACATCAGAGAAAGTTTCAATGATACCAAACTTGTTTTATAACAAAGTTCTAGTGGCCCTCAAACACACAATGCGCGTGTTAACAAGCTCTCTGTATTGTTATAACAATGGTCCGAATGCGCAATCGTCAACAGCTCAGGACACTTCCGAATGTCAATGAGAAAGCCCCCTGCGAAAGTGTCCCGCTGAGCCGAACACAGCAGGTTTATGCTAATCAACTCTCAGAGGAGGGGAGCCGCGGAGCCATTTTGTAGTCATTTAAACTTGTCCGTGGAATAATGTGACTGCGCTCTGTGGATACTATGGATATACGTGTGTTTTCCACTTCAAAACTTCACCATGAAGGATAAAAGAAAAAGGGACAGGGATAGTTAATGTTTTTGTGGAGGTGTTTCGATGAGGTTGAATGGGATTTGTTGGAGTTTTAAACCATGGAATTACCGATGAATTGGATCTGGGTTTGTGTTCTATTCAACGTGCCCTTGCTGGGATGTTTCGAGCTACACCTTTCGGAGACGTTACAAACTGGGACCGTTTTGGCAAATTTGTCCCTGGGGCCCGGTTGGACTTACAAAATCGACAGGACTTTAACTCCTAAATACATTCAGAACTTTTTACAAGTGGAATGGCAAGAAGGAGCTCTCCGTATGTACCGAAAAGTGGATTGTGTGCGCTTATTGAGGAACCCAGTGCCTGTCTATATCAGGATAGGGTCGTTGACGTCTGAGAATTTTGTTTTGACACATTTCAATACATTTGTACACGGACAGGACTGTTTTATCAAATACAAGAGAAAGAGCACAATAGGTAAGCCCGACATTCACATCAATTACTTTTCCAAACTGGAAGCAACTTCCTGCTTATCCGCGGGTCATTTGCTTGTGAATGTAACAGAACTTTTGCCTGCGTTTTCGCGAAATACCACTTTTTCTGCCTCCTGTACTACTGTAAAAGATTTGAGGGCAGTTTTTAAACATGGCAATATATTGCTGGACGACAAATACTGTTTGGGTGAAGGAGAGCTGAGTGAGGTACATTTGTATTGTACACTGCTTGCTCTGAGTGACCCGCGCGTCCGCATCTCTGTGCGCGTGAGGTTGCGGTTGGTGACAGTGGTTGAGGGAGAAACCCATGAGGAGCACACACCATCACCATCACACACCATCCAGATTGTGCCTGGCAAATGGAACCACCGAAAACGGAGAAATGTGAACACACCTCCCCAGTTTCAGCTCCCCAACTACCAGGTGTCTGTTCCCGAGAATGAACCATCAGGGACCCGTGTCATCACACTGAAGGCCACTGATCCGGATGATGGAGAGGCCGGGAGAATAGAGTATGGAATGGAGGCCCTCTTTGACAGCAGATCCAACGACTTTTTTGTAATAAACCACCAGACAGGTGCTATTACAACAGTGCAGCCTTTAGACAGGGAGGTCAAAGACACACACGTCTTCAAAGTAATGGTAACAGACAACGGCTCCCCTCGGCGCTCAGCCACGTCTTATCTCACCGTGACGGTCAGCGACACCAACGACCACGGCCCGGTGTTCGAGCAGACTGAATACCGGGTAACCATACGGGAGAATGTAGAGGTGGGCTTTGAGGTCATGACCATAAGAGCCACAGACGGGGACGCACCCTCCAATGCCAATATGGTCTATAAAATAGTCAATGGCGGCGGAGTGAACGCTGGTTTTGAGATCGACCCACGCCACGGGCTAGTGAGGATCAGAGAGCGGCCCGACAGAGAGACCATGTCCCAGTACCAGCTGATCGTGGAAGCCAACGACCAGGGGAAAGACCCTGAACCCCGGAGCGCCACGGCCACCGTCAACATCTCTGTGGAGGACGAGAACGACAACTACCCCCAGTTCAGTGAGAAACGTTACGTGGTCCAAATCCCTGAGAACGTGGCCGTCAACTCTAAAGTCACTCAAGTCGAGGCCACGGACAAAGACGAGGGAAACAACGCTAAGGTCCATTACAGCATCATCAGTGGCAACGTGAAGGGACAGTTCTACATACACTCTCCCACTGGGGTCATCGATGTCATTAATCCCTTGGATTACGAGATGATTAGGGAGTATAATTTACGGATTAAAGCTCAGGATGGTGGCAGGCCTCCGTTTATCAACGGGACTGGGATGGTGGTGGTCCAGGTGGTTGACGTAAATGATAACGCTCCTATGTTCGTCAGCACGCCGTTCCAAGCCACTGTGCTGGAGAATGTGGCCATTGGCTACTCGGTAATCCACATCCAGGCAATAGATGCTGATTCTGGGAATAATGCACGTCTAGAGTACCGTCTCACTGACACCTCCCCTGGTTTCCCCTTCACCATCAACAATAGCACTGGGTGGATCACAGTCGCCGCAGAGCTCGACAGGGAAACCACAGAGTTCTATACCTTCGGCATGGAAGCGAGGGATTGTGGGATACCTGCGATGTCATCCTCGGCCAGCGTGAGCATCACGGTCCTAGATGTGAACGACAACATCCCGACCTTCACAGAGAAGGTGTATTCTCTGAAGATTAATGAGGATGCTGTGGTGGGGACCAGTGTGTTGACAGTGACAGCCATCGACAGGGATGTAAATAGCGTCGTAACCTATCAGATCTCTAGCGGCAACACCAGGAACCGTTTCGCCATCACCAGTCAGAGTGGAGGTGGGCTCATCACCTTGGCGTTACCCTTAGACTACAAACAGGAGCGCCAGTATGTCTTGACGGTGACTGCGTCAGACGGCACGCGTTATGACATGGCACAGGTGTTCATCAACGTCACGGATGCCAACACGCACCGTCCTGTGTTCCAGAGCGCCAACTACCAGGTGACGATTAGCGAGGACCGGCCCATTGGGTCCACCGTGGTCGTCATCAGTGCCACCGACGAAGACACGGGTGAAAACGCTCGCATCACGTACATCATGGAGGACAACGTCCCCCAGTTTAAGATCGACCCCGACACGGGCGCCATCACCACCCAGATGGAGATAGACTACGAGGACCAGGCATCGTACACATTAGCCATCATCGCCAGGGACAACGGCATTCCTCAGAAGTCCGATACGACCTATGTGGAGATAATAATCCTGGATGCCAACGACAACACACCTCAGTTCCTACGGGACATGTATCAGGGAACTGTATTCGAGGACGCACCCATTTACACCAGCGTGCTCCAGATATCTGCCTCCGACAGGGACTCCGGGTCCAACGGACGGCTGAGCTACACCTTCCAGGGTGGAGATGATGGGGAGGGGGACTTCTTCATCGAGCCCTACTCTGGCATCATCAGAACAGCCAGGAAGCTAGACAGAGAGAACGTGCCTGTGTATACCCTGAAGGCCTTCGCTGTGGATAAGGGGATTCCTCCTCTCAAAGCAGCGGTGGACATCCAGGTGTCTGTGCTGGATATCAACGACAATGCGCCTGTGTTCGAGAAGGACGAACTGTTTATCTACGTAGAGGAGAACAGTCCCGTCGGTTCCGTCTTGGCTCGGATCAGCGCCACCGATCCAGACGAGGGAACCAACGCTCAGATCATGTACCAGATCGTGGAGGGGAACATCCCTGAGGTCTTCAAATTGGACATCTTCAAAGGCGACCTCACCGCCCTCATGGACCTCGACTACGAGTCTAGAACCGAGTTTGTCATTGTGGTCCAGGCCACGTCCGCTCCGCTCGTCAGCCGTGCCACTGTCCACATCCGTTTAGTCGACATCAATGACAACGACCCGGTTCTGCAAAACTTTGAGATTATCTTCAACAACTATGTGACCAACAAGTCCAATAGTTTCCCCTCAGGGATCATAGGGAAGGTGCCTGCCCATGACCCGGACGTGTCGGATAAACTCCACTACAGCTTTGAGTCAGGGAATGAGCTGAACCTACTGGTGCTGAATGCAGACACGGGGGAACTAAAGCTCAGCAGAGACCTGGATAACAACAGACCTCTAGAGGCCCCCATGACTGTCTCTGTCTCAGGTGAGAGCACCTCAAATGTATAAATGCAAATGGGAGATCCGCTTATTACCATGTCTTATTATTATGAGCTATAATTACCTGTCTTATTACCTAAAGAAAACGCCTTGGTCATAAATCATATTCTTCTGGCCTTCTAAAATTAGGCCTAGTTTCCCGCTGGCAGAGTTGAATGAGTAAGCAAAGGAATTTATTCAAGATGGATATCTCAGTCCTTATTTGTATGGTAGAATGACCGAGAGTGGAATTAAATGAAGTGAAGAAGCATTTGAAAGTAAGCTATTTTGGTTTTCCGCTCTTTCCAGTCACCTGAAATCGTTTGCTGCTTGCGGAGTGGAATAAAGTGTAAGACGAATATGTGAGATAGGTAACAGATGTCACAGTTGTAATAACACATTTGTCGTCTGGAACTGTGTGTAATTGACTGCGTGTTCTATTGGAGCTTAGGCCCTAGCAGAAGTGCTGTCTTTGTTTAGTGAGAGGTAGTTGGAAGGTGTAAAAGGATCTGGTTTTACCACTTTATACTGTTTGTGTGCTACTGTATTGTGGGGGTTGGTGGTTGCCTGGGTTCATAAAACGTGCTATTATACCAGGTGCCCCTATTTTCTTAACCAATGTTGGGGTTTTTTCACTGCAGAACTGCAGTTTGCACATATCAACATCATGGCACGCGAGACACCTTCTTCAAAAGAACTCACCTTAGAAGTGAACAGCTTATGTTGGCCCCTTTTTCACTTAGGTTAGCAGGAATGGTTAAGTGTGATGATCAAAACTGCTGCAATGTCTGCCGCACGCATTCACTAACTGAAATAGTTCTCTGCTTTTACATAGCCTTAGTCAGCAGTTCGTGCTGGGTGATTTTGCTGCAATTTCGGTTAAAGAGAGGAGTGCCTTGTTGCTGATTGTGTTGTACAGCCCTTAGTGTAATAAATATAAGATGGGTTATCTGCATTCGTCGGTACGTCACGCAGAAATAATTTGTGTGAAAGATGTCCTCTTATACAGCAGTAGACTTCGTTCGGTTAAGTTAAAGATTACACTAATGCAAACACCCATAGCTCACACCCTCACAGAGACACTGTAGTATGGTTATTTCAACTGTAATATAGAGTGTTGGTGTTACACAGGCCTTCATATTGACTTGTTTCAGGCAGTAAGTGGGAGAGAGACATCCTATCCCAATGAGAGAATGCTGTCATAGTGACAGCTGTTTGTCTCTCTGTGAAGGCTTTTCTTTCAAATCGCGTCATGTTTCCCGATATGGCAAACTGCCTAGCACCTTAAGTGTCTCTCTCTCTCTCTCTCTCTCTCTCTCTCTCTCTCTCTCTCTCTCTCTCTCTCTCTCTCTCTCTCTCTCTCATTCCCTCCCTTTCTATTTACCAAGAATGAAACCTCTCTAAGCCGTTCCTTCTCAACTTCTCTCATAATTAGTTATCTCAATTACTTGTCTTTTTCTGTGTAACAAAAGACAGTCTGGCCAATGAGTCACTAGTGGACCTTCTAAAGGAGCACCTATTCCCTTGTGTCCTGCATTCATAGGCCCTGCTTTCGCATTCGCCTTTAACAATTGGGACTCTTGAGGTCTCCTTGACAATGCTGACCCCCGGCTGTCCCTCGAGGGGCACCCCTGCCCTCCTCCATCAGACCATCAGAATAATGCGTTTTACACACACACACACACACACACACACACACACACACACACACACACACACACACACACACACACACACACACTCTACCCTCCCCCCCCCACACACACATTCTAACCCCCAACCTACCTCCTCACTACTCTAGACATACCCTGATGTCAAATGTTAGGTAACCATTAACACTGGTGCTCTGACCTCTCAACCCCAGGCCCAGGGGAGAGGAAGGGCCCTCTAGGGACAACAGGAGACCAGACTGAGATGGACCTCAACAGCCTGCTACTGTTTCCCTTTACTAATGAAACACTAGCCCTTCTCTCTCTTTCTCTGTGAGGTAATGACTTGTCTGAAATTCATTCAGAGCTTTTTGGAAGATTAGGCCCAATATTAGGGCTTATGAGAAAGGAAACAAATGTTTGTTCCAAAAAACAGTTATATTATTAGTTAAGTCTGACCTCCTTACCTCTACCATTGGCATAGTAGTGGTGACTACGGATGTGTTAAATTGAACATTGTTTTAATTAGATAGATAGATGTCTCTTTCCATTCAAATGGATGGAAATGCTCTCGAAACCTGTTTAAATTCACCAAAAGCGGTAGGAACAGGTGTTTTATTCTACCCACAGAAAGGGATTGAAATTGTTTATCTATCCCTCCTGAAAGGCCAGAGGTACTGTCAGATATCCCCCAGATAACGTAGTTTAACATTCTAGTCACAACACCACTCTGTCTCTCCCCTTAGAACAACACCGATGAGGCATGGTAGGGGCTGAGTGTTCCCACTGTAATACAATATCTCTTATCTGTCTAGCTCAACACTCAACAAGCTTTTCCCTCCGAAATGTTGCTCTCTCGTTTTATTCACCATAGTCTTGTTAAAAGAAGAGCCATTGACTTGACTATCTAATGTATCTATCTCCTCGGGCTTCTATCTAGATACCTATAAGTCTTTCTCCGGCCCAGCATACGGAGTTCTGTCTGTGTGATATAAGCTGTCTGTCTGTGTGGCCCTCCTGGCGTAATTGAGACGAGGGATGGATAGTGTTACATTACTCCTCTGTAGGCTGACTTTGTGAGATTTACCTTAATGATTTGGAGTGATTGGTGTAAAAATCATCATTTCCACTTGGTCTCTCTCTCACTTTCTTCTTTTGGAGGGAAGGAGGGATGAAGGGATGGGGAGCTTGCAGTGTTCCGCTACACTCACACACTCCTTCGTTCCCTCCTAGGGGCCTTTAGCTAGCGTCTCCTATAGGACTGGTTTGGCCCTCGACCCCACTCTGTCGGGGCCACATAGTTGGGCTTTTGAACATTTCTCTTCCCTCCATGTCACTCTTTCTCCCTTCCAGTCTCATTTTCTCTCCCTCTCACACGCTCCTTCTCTCCCTCTCTCTCTCTTTCTCTCTCCAGTCTCATTTTCTCTTCCTCTGGCACTCTCTTTCTCTCTCTTTCTCTTCCTCCGTGTCTCTCTTTCTCTGAAGTTTATCTCCATAGCACCCAGAGGAGGTTTACCATTTCTTGTAAGTCCTATAATCAGATTTTCTGCTGGAATCTAAGAGGTTTAATTTGATTTACATGAGGTCTCTACTGCAGCAGCATGAATAAGATGATAGATATTGATGTTTTAGTACATTAGGTGCTGAATATATCTTACAAGAGGTTTGCTAAAGGAAAGGACTAAAGTAAGGAAATGTGTGTGTGTTTGTGTGGGGAAAGAGGAGAGTGTGTCCCCCTGTCCAGTTGTGCCAGTGTGTATCCCAGCCCTGCCTGTTACAATACTACCACTGCTGCCACTGACTGCACTCAACCAGCTGCAACAGAGAGGGAGAGCGAGAGGGGGTTATTGGTGCGGTGGGGCTCCTTCCTGTGTCTGACCCCTAACTTTGATGAATGTCCTAACAATGTCCAGAGAGGCTTGTAGAGATGAGTCACTACCTATACAGGGCCTGCCCAGAGGAACATTGGCCTGGTCCCAGATCTGTTTGTGCTGTATTGCCAACTCCTATGGATATTGTGACCATAAGTTTGGCTATAGAGCACAAACCGATCTTGGACCAGGCTAGCGGATCATGCCTTTAGTTTGCATGATAGATTGGCACTAGGGGTTCGGAGATTGATGGTTTTGTTGACATTTCGTGTGATGTAAGTCGTCCTCTATTCATAGAGCAGATTTAGTTTACATGTTTATGTGCATGATGTGGTGGTATATTAGTCTTGACACTGAAAGTAACTGATATTAGCAAGTAACTCCATGGTCATTCCTAAGACATTACAACCACCTCTCTCCCCTCTCTCGTCCTTCCTTCTCTCTTATCACTTTCAATAATATATCTCTGCCTGTCTCTCACGTCCCTCCCCTCCCTCTCTCTCTAAGGATTGTCCTCATTGCGAGTCATCAGTCTGTTGGTTACCAGGCTCCTGGTTTGGAGGCTATATCTGTCCTTGGTGTCTATAGAAACTGTTATTAGATTACAGAAACAGTCTGGGTCTCACATACACAGCACACACGCACATTGCTCTGAAACTCGCAGCCTTTGAACAAAACACCAGGCTATGCCCTGAATGCCACAGCAGGCAAGGGAAGAAATCATGCTCCCCATAACTCACTGGGGAGGTTTTGAAGTCGGAATCAAGCTTTGGGTATTTCAATCCTTGTATTTCATTGTTAAAATATTACATTTGATTAACTCTTAACGTAACCAAACTAGTATAATGCATTCGGAAAGTATTCAGACCCCTTTTCCCACGTTTTGTTACATTGCAACCTTGTTCTAAAATTGATTAAATTATTTTTTTCCTCATCAATCTACAGACAATACCCCATAATGACAAATAAAAAACAAGTTTTTAGAATTTTTTGCAAAATATCACATTTAACATAAGTATTCAGTACTTTGTTGAAGCACCTTTGGCAGCGATTACGGTCTCGAGTCTTCTTGGGTATGAAGCTACAAGCTTGGTATACTGTATTTGGGGAGTTTCTCCCATTCTTCTCTGCTGATCCTTTCAAGCTCTGTAAGGTTGGATGGGGAGCGTCGCTGCACACATATTTTCAGGTCTCTCCAGAGATGTTCGATCAGGTTCAAATCTGAAGGCACAGACTCTGGCTCGGTCACTCAAGGACATTCAGAGACTTGTCCCGAAGCCACTCCTATGTTGTCTTGGCTGTGTGCTTAGGTCATTGTCCTGTTGGAAGGTGAACCTTCGCCCCAGTCTGAGATCCTGAGCGCTCTGGGGCAGGTTTTCATCAAGGATCTCTCTGTACTTTGCTCTGTTCATCTTTCCCTCAATCCTGACTTGTCTCCCAGTCACTGCCGCTGAAAAACATCCCCACAACATGATGCTGCCACCACCATGCTTCACCGTAGGGATGGTGTCTATGTTTCCTCCAGACATGACACTTGGCATTCAGGCCAAAGAGTTCAATCTTGGTTTCATCAGACCAGAGAATCTTGATTCTCATGGTCTGAGAGTCCTTTAAATGCTTTTTGGCAAACTTCAAGTGGGCTGTCATGAGCCTTTTACTGAGGTGTGGCTTCAGTCTGGCCACTCAACCATAAAGGCCTGATTGGTGGAGTGCTGCAGAGATGGTTGTCCTTCTGGAAGGTTCTCCCATCTCCACAGAGTAACTCTGGAGCTCTGTTAGAGTGACCATCAGTTTCTTGGTTACCTACTTGACCACGGCCCTTCTCCCCCGATTTCTCAGTTTTGCTGGGCAGCCAGGTCTAGGAAGAGTCTTGGTGGTTCCAAACTTCTTCCATTTAAGAATGATGGAGGCCACTGTGTTCTTGGGAACCTTAAATGCTGCAGAAATGTATTGGTACCCTTCCCCAGATCTATGCCTCAACGCAATCCTGTCTCGGAGCTCTAGGACAATTCCTTCGACCTCATGGCTTGGTTTTTACTCCGACATGCACTGTCAACATTGGAACCGTGCCTTTCCAAATCATGTCCAGTCAATTGAATTTACCACAGGTGGACTCCAATCATGTTGTAGAAACATCTCAAGGATGATCAATGGAAACAGGATGCACCGGAGCTCAATTTCGAGTCTCATAGCAAAGAGTCTGAATACTTATGTAAATAAGGCATTTCTGTTTTTTATATGTAGTAAATTAGCAGAAATGTCTAAAAACTTGTTTTCACTTTGTCATTATGGGGTATTGTGTGTAGATTGATGAGATTTCTATTTATTTAATACATTTTAGAATAAGGCTGTAACATAACAAAATACTTGTTCATAACTTGCCACTTGTTGTTCTCCTATTGAAATAACTAGCTAGCCAGCTATTTAACCCTGTTGCCCAAAACTAAAGTTATAAGCTAGCTTCATCTGGCTAATACAGTTTGGCTTGACCGGACCGGGTTATGTGTTGTGAAGCTAGCCACAATAAGGATTAGCCACAATAGTTGAATTTGTGTTTCGTCTTCAAAATAAAAGCCCTCTTTGAAAGTGATGCAGAAGGTTACAATTGGTGGAATCATGCCATATTTAGACTAGATAATGTTAAACAAGGTTGGAGTGTTGGAATATGGAGCAATGAAATTGGGTATCAGTCTACTTGGTGACACCCACAGAACACAACTGTGAAGAGTTTACCTAAATATTAGCATTGTAGCTTTTATTGCGGGACTTTTGACTGGGAAATCATCTCCCCAGTCAGCCTATTGTGCGTATTGACATTCATATTGCACTGTACAGTCTTACCTAAGGATTGGGGATCAATGAAATGGGGTATCCGTCTACTCACTACCCAAGTGCTTTTTTTCCCAGTCCTCAGAGTTATCAGGTTCCAAAACATCCACGTTGTATTGTTTTTCCTCTGGAATAGTGTTCAATACAAATAGTAGGTTTATTGGTACAATTAATGTGTCTCAATTCACAGTGGTTTCAAAGTCCCGCAATAAGAGCTATGACGATAATGTTCTGTGGGTGTCACTGAGGAGACTGATACCCCATGTAATTGATCCACAATTCATAGGTAAGGCTGTACAGTGAGATAAGTATGCCCCCAATGCTATTCTAAGGTCTAATACATCAAATGACATTTTATTGGTCACATACACATAGTTAATCAGATGTTATTGCGGGTGTAGCAAAATGCTTGTACTAAAAAAATATATCTTTCCGGTTATATGTAATGACACAAAAAAATGTCTGGGCTTATAATGTAAGAAATAACACATAAAACAATATACTGCAAAGTTGCCTAGGAGCTAGAAGCACTGCCGCCCTATATGTCGGCACCATTTTTCCTCCAGTGTGATTCCAACAAATTTTTGTCAAATTAACAAATGATTGTCTTCTGTTGAATTGATATAAGAACACTCCAACCTCGTTTAGCATGATCTATTCCATTATTCCATGATTCCGCTAGTTTTATTAATTTGCATCACTTTTATTTATTCTGAAGGCCAACCGCAAACGTCACTATTGTGACTAATCCTTATTGTGGCTAGCTTCACATAATCAAATAAGAACTGTCTTATAAAGTAGGGGTATTTTAGATGATGACACCTAGCTAGATAGTTAGCTGGCTAACTATAGCAACTGAAACTGATTGTCATTTTGTTATGTTTTTGTGAAGAACATTTGTTTGCATAGTGTTATTTGACGTGTATCTTTTTTGACACGCAAAGACCCAAACGGCGTTTCATAGTAGCCTAGCTAAGTTTGTTCAATACACTTCAACACTCTAGAAAGCAAGGCCAGAAACTGTCATGGCCCAGGATAGCTAGCCTCTGATTTTCCTGTAGCAATTCCATGACTTTAGGTTTGAGCCCACCCCAGCTTTCTCTGTTCTCCAACAACAGAAGAGACAGAGGGAGAGAGAGAAGAGAGGATTGGGAATCGTGAACATCAATTAAGCTGAAATAACTGTCTGAACTGGGTAAGCCGGCCTCTCTCCCTGTTCAATGAGCGGGAAAGGAATCTGATTCATGTTTAATCTTGCACACTCACTTGGGTGGGTGGTGTGTGTGTGTGTGTGTGTGTGTGTGTGTGTGTGTGTGTGTGTGTGTGTGTGTGTCAGGGGCTGGTATGTGTGCGTGTTTCTGTCATTGGTGAGTGTCGAGGTGACTGAGATTGATGGAGGCTAGACTCAGGAACGTGTGGATGTGGTATAAGCCTGGATCTGAAGGAGGACAGGAAAGGGGGAAGGATAGGAAAAGAGAGGAGTGTCTGAGAAAGGGCTATCCAGGGACACTATAGAAACACAGATGACCTCAATCACCTCACACAGCTAGTTTTGATTAATCGATTACATTAATTTATATCCTAATCCCCTTTGATTGGTGTACAGGCTATTAGTTATAAAAATAGAAAAGGGGATTTTCTTGGCATCTTATCGTCTCTGGTATTTCAGCAATGCTCATTGGTTTCTCTGTGCGTGTCTGGCCTTTAGATGTAGCCAGCCAGAGCTAGCCGCAGGGCTGTAACAGCATTTACCAACCCTTAGGGCCCATTGGACCAGCAGAGAGGTATACCCACTGTTTTTGTGTGTGTGTGTGTGGGCTTGGAGTTGGAAATGGAACTAGTACTACCTGGGGATCAGGCTCGACCACATCTCTCCTCTGTTTCCATCGCCGCAATCTGACATCTGGGTGCCTGTTTAATGGTCTTTAAAATTTTTGTGACCGGGCTGCCATTGTGCTGAGAAAAGAATCCCAGAGTGTAGTTTTAAAGGGTCTCGACAGACGGTAAATTACAGGTCTAGGAGTATAGAGGATCTATAGTCTGATCCTGTCTGGTTAGGACATCACTAACCTCAGGGCAGGCAATGCTGGTGTGGATTACATGCAGTCTAGCTATGGACGGAGTGCTAAACAGAATATGCAGGCTAGGGATGTTTTATTACAAATACTTTTACACCTTTGACAGTGAAGTTTGAATTTGTAATCAATTAAATTAGATCTATTTATGTTCTATAGCGGATTTTGATTGGAATCCAGAGGTATGTTTGATTTCAAATCAGTTCTGAGTGGATTTGAAGGGATTGATAATCCATATGGTTATGTATTACCTGTTGTCTTAGAAACTGGACCACTACATATGGAGATTTATTCTGCCCACTTTTAATATACAGTGGGGCAAAAAAGTATTTAGTCAGCCACCAATTGTGCAAGTTCTCCCACTTAAAAAGATGAGAGAGGCCTGTCATTTTCATCATAGGTACACTTCAACTATGACAGACAAAATGAGAAAAAAAATCCAGAAAATCACATTGTAGGATTTTTAATGAATTTATTTGCATATTATGGTGGAAAATAAGTATTTGGTCACCTACACACAAGCAAGATTTCTGGCTCTCACAGACCTCCACTCGTTACCTGTATTAATGGCACCTGTTTGAACTTGTTATCAGTATAAAAGACACCTGTCCACAACCTCAAACAGTCACACTCCAAACTCCACTATGGCCAAGACCAAAGAGCTGTCAAAGGACACCACAAACATAATTGTAGACCTGCACCAGGCTGGGAAGACTGAATCTGCAATAGGTAAGTAAGCAGCTTGGTTTGAAGAAATCAACTGTGGGAGCAATTATTAGGAAATGGAAGACATACAAGACCACTGATAATCTCCCTCGAACTGGGGCTCCACGCAAGATCTCACCCCGTGGGGTCAAAATGATCACAAGAACGGTGAGCAAAAATCCCAGAACCACACGGGGGGACCTAGTGAATGACCTGCAGAGAGCTGGGACCAAAGTAACAAAGCCTACCATCAGTAACACACTACGCCGCCAGGGACTCAAACCGTGCAGTGCCAGACGTGTCCCCCTGCTTAAGCTAGTACATGTCCAGGCCCGTCTGAAGTTTGATAGAGAGCATTTGGATGATCCAGAAGAAGATTTGGAGAATGTCATATGGTCAGATGAAACCAAAATATAACTTTTTGGTAAAAACTCAACTTGTCGTGTTTGGAGGACAAAGAATGGTGAGTTGCATCCAAAGAACACCATACCTACTGTGAAGTATGGGGGTGGAAACATCATGCTTTGGGGATGTTTTTTCTGCAAAGGGACCAGGACGACTGATCTGTGTAAAGGAAAGAATGAATGGGGCCATGTATCGTGAGATTTTGAGTGAAAACCTCCTTCCATCAGCAAGGGCATTGAAGATGAAACGTGGCTGGGTCTTTCAGCATGACAATGATCCCAAACACACCACCCGGGCAACAAAGGAGTAGCTCTTAAGAAGCATTTCAAGGTCCTGGAGGGGCCTAGCCAGTCTCCAGATCTCAACCCCATAGAACATCTTTGGAGGGAGTTGAAAGTCCGTGTTGCCCAGCAACAGCCCCAAAACATCACTGCTCTAGAGGAGATCTGCATGGAGGAATGGGCCAAAATACCAGCAACAGTGTGTGAAAACCTTGTGAAGACTTACAGAAAATGTTTCACCTCTGTCATTGCCAACAAAGGGTATATAACAAAGTATTGAGATGAACTTTTGTTATTGACCAAATACTTATTTTCCACCATAATTTGAAAATAAATTCATTCAATCCTACAATGTGATTTTCTGGATTTTCCTTCTCATTTTGTCTGTCATAGTTGAAGTGTACCTATGATGAAAATTACCGGCCTCTCTCATCTTTTTAAGTGGGAGAACTTGCACAATTGGTGGCTGACTAAATACTTTTTTGCCCCACAGTATACTGTGCCTACAGAAGTATTCACACCCTTTGACTTTTTTCACATTTTGTTGTGCTACAGGCAGAATTTAAAATGGATTAAATTGAGATTTTGTGTCACTGACCTACACACAACACCCCATAATGTCAAAGTAGAGTTACGTTTTTAGAATTGTTTACAAATTAATAAAAACTTTTTTTTTAAAGTGGCTTTCTCAGTGAACCAATCCATTGCGGAGGCCTAGACTAAAAGCCAATTTATGCTTGATCGAAAATGTGGTCTGGGGCTCCATATGGAGAGTGTGACGCAATCGTAGAGCCTCCAAAGGCACGCAGGGGCCAAATCAAGCTCTTGCACCTCCCAAATTTTGTAACAATGTCGGAGGGCTCTGTATAGCTCCGCACTGACATGATTGGTTGATGGTAGGTGGGGGCGGTACATCCTGTAGAAAACAGAAACTCACTTCCTTGACTAAAGCTCTGCACTGCTCCGCCAAGCGAAAAAAGTGTGAAGGCCCTTGACAACTGCTGAAACCATATCACCGTAATGGCTGCATGTCCAATGCAGACGTCGGATTGACCATGCGCCCATTGCACAATGCACTTCTCTCTCCAGAATGCGCTCTCCCGCTAATTTGTGCACATTCATTGATTCATAACTTAATTGGGTGAATTGTTTGCGTTTGATTGTTAGTGTTTATAAATAAAATTGCGCTGGAAGAAATGGCAGCAGTTTTACAGGCGTCTAACCAATTGTGCTATTGTGTGTTTTTTTCCCGCGTTATTTGTAACTTATTTTGTACATAATGTTTCTGCCACTGTATCTTATGGCAAAAAAATAGCTTCTGGATATCAGGACAGCAATCACTCACCTCGGAATAGACAAAGATTTTTTTCTTCAACAAGCAGGGCGCACAGGATATACTACGAACACCCGATAAGGCCAACATCCCCGTTATTGGCAAGAGAAAGAGACGCAGGTACAGAGGACACAGGGCGGGGTGCCTCGTAAGGATCCGCAGAAGCCGAGTGGGAAAGCTGCCGTTACGTCAATATTACTCGCATTGGACAATCATTGGACAATAAATTATACGAGGTATGATCACAAATATCCTACCAACAGAACATCAAAAACTGGAACATCTTATGCTTCACAGAATCGTGGCTGAATGATGACATGGATATTCAGCTAGCAGGATATACACTGCACCGGCTAGATAGAACAGCACACTCCGAGCATATTTGTAAACAACAGCTGGTGCACGAAATCTAAGGAAGTCTCTAGATTTTACTCGCCTGAAGTAGAGTATCTTATGAAAGATATGAACTGTAGACCAAACTATTTGCCAAAAGAGTTTTCATCTGTACTTTTCGTGGCTGTTTATTTACCACCACAGACGGATGCTGGCACTAAGACCACACTCAGTCAGCTGTATAAAGAAATAAGCAAACAGGAAACCGCTCACCCAGAGGTGGCGCTCCTAGTGGCCAGAGACTTTAATACAGGGAAACTTAAATCAGTTTTACCTAATCTCTATCAACATGTTAAATGCGCAACCAGAGGGAAAAAATGATAGATCATCTGTACTCCACACACAGAGACACGTACAAAGCTCTCCCTCCATTTGGTAAATCTGACCACAATTCTATCCTCCTGATTCCTGCTTATAAGCAAAAATGAAAGCAGAAAGCACCAGTGACTCGGTCTATAAAAAAGTGGTCAAATGAAGCAGATGCTAAACTAGAGGACTGTTTTGCTATCACAGACTGGAACATGTTCCGGGATTCTTCCGATTGCATTGAGGAGTACGGCAGGTGGTTAGAGCGCTGGACTTGTAACCGGCAGTTTGCGAGTTCAAAACCCCCGAGCTGACAAGGTACAAATCTGTCGTTCTGCCCCTGAACAGGCAGTTAACCTACTGTTCCTAGGCCGTCATTGAAAATAAGAATTTGTTCTTAACTGACTTGCCTGGTTAAATAAAGGTAAAATAAATAAAACACAACATCAGTCATTGGCTTTATCAATAAGCGTATTGAGGACATCGTCCCCACAGGGACTGTACGTACATACCCAACCAGAAGCCATGGATTACAGGCAACATTCGCAACTGAGCTAAAGCTGCCACTTTCAAGGTGCGGGACTCTAATCCGGAAGTTTATAAGAAATCCTGCTATGCCCTTCGACAAACAGGCAAAGGCCAATACAGGGCTAAGCTTGAATTATACTACACCGGCTCCGACGCTCATCTTATGTGTTCAGGGCTTGCAAACTATTACAGACTACAAAGGGAAGCACAGCAGTGAGCTTCCCAGTGACACGAGCCTACCAGACGAGCTAAATCACTTCTATGCTTGCTTCGAGGCAAGCAACACTGAGGCATGCATAAGAGCATCAGCTGTTCTGGATGACTCTGTGTGATCACACTCTCCGTAGCCAACATGAGTAAGACCTTTTAACAGGTCAACATTCACAAGGCCACGGGGCCAGATGGATTACCAGGACGTGTGTTCTGGGCATGTGCTGACTAACTATAGTACCCTCAAAGCTCATCACTAAGCTAAGGATCCTGGGACTAAATACCTTCCTCTGCAACTGGATCCTGGACTTCCTGATGGGCCGCCCCCAGGTGGTGAGGGTAGGTAGCAACACATCTGCCATGCTGATCCTCAACACCGGAGCCCCTCAGGGGTGCATGCTCAGTCCCCTCCTGTACTCCCTGTTTACCCACGACTGCGTGGCCAGGCATGAAAAATGGCACTGTTGGTTAGGGCCTGTAAGTAAGCATTTCACTGTAAGGTCTACCTACACCTGTTGTATTTGGCGCACGTCACAAATAAACGCTGATTTGATTTGATATATGAATTCCCCCCTACATACATCACCAGTAATACATTTACCCTTAATTACTATTATTTCTCATCTACAATGTTTGTTACTTTGGATACGGTAATTTCTGTTAATGCATTCAATATTATTATTCCAGTCTTCCTGTTATCATTGTCAGAGTGGACACATTGTTTGCAAAGTGCACAACCTATGCTACACTTTATTTCTTTCCACTTAAGAGTTTTGTCAATTTAGGGAATATCTTTTGTTTGGAGCGCTCCTGTCAATGTTGAGTAAGGAAGCTTATGCATAGAAGTAGGCCTATAGGGGATAGGAGGGACGCCATGTGCGACTGAAGTGTTTTCCGATTGCTCCAGTGGTATTCTTAAAGTTTATGTGAATTTTGCAGCAGAACCGTATTTATTTTCAAATATTAATTTGGTGATCCCTTTCCGTAAAAACTAAGACTACTTTGCTTCCGAATGTCAGCATGTCGACCAAACATAAGGCCAAAAGCATGACTTTGAGAAAACCCGGCCTACAAGACCCGCTCTCATCACCGCCTTCTCCTGAGTCTGAGGGCCCGGGGACACACACTTTACCCGGGGGTGCGGCTTGGCCTGGCGGCGCTGAAATGAACATTCTCGAGGCCATCAAACTACTACGCTCTGAGATAGTTGAAATGAAAACACAGATGGTTGCTACGATTGAGGCCAGAATACAGGAGGTTTCTGGTAATTTAAAAGCAGATTTAACCATCCTGCGGAACGAGACTGTGCCAGCAATCACATCACTCAAAACAACAACTGCGTCGCACACTACAACGATTGCAGCACTGGAGACTTCCGCTACTAATGTCTCCGACTTAACTACATCCCTAGAGGCTGAAGTTAACCTGTTGAACCTATGGGGGCGCTGTGTCATTATTGGATAAAAAGACGTGCCCGTTTTAAGCGCAATATTTTGTCACGAAAAGATGCTCGACTATGCATGGAATTGACAGCCTTGGAAAGACAAAACTCTGACATCTCCAAAACTGCTAAGATATTATCTGTTTTTGCCCCAGAACTAATGCAACAGGCGAAACCAAGATGAACTCTCATACAGGAAATGCCCCAGATTCTGAAGGCGCTGTGTTCCAATGTCTCCTTATATGGCTGTGAATGCGCCAGGAATGAGCCCGCGCTTTCTGTCTATTCCCCGAGGTGTCTGCAGCATTGTGACGTGTTTGTAGGCATATCATTGGAAGATTGACCATAAGAGACTACATTTACCTGGTGTCCCGCCCGGTGTCCTGTGTGCGTAATCTGTAAGTCCATGCGCGTTCCATTTCTTCAGAAGAGAAAGTAAAAATCCATCGTGGCAGTTATCGTCGATAGATATGTGAAAAAGTTAATTTGGAAAAAAGTTCGCGTTTTAATGACTTATTATTATTATTTTTTCCTTAACCAAACGTTATGAACAAAACGGAGCGATTAGTCGACACAAATAATATTTTTTGTAAAAACGGAACATTTGCTATCTAACAGAGTCTCCTCATTGAAAACATCTGAAGTTCTTCAAAGGTAAATGATTTTATTTGAATGCTTTTATGGTTTTTGTGGAAAATGTTGCATGCTGAATGCTAACGCTAAATGGTACGTTAGCCATGAATACTGTTACACAAATGCTTGTTTTGCAATGGTTGAGAAGCATATTTTGAAAATCTGAGATGACAGTGTTGTTAACAAAAGGCTAAGCTTGAGAGCAAATAGATTAATTTCATTTCATTTGCGATTTTCATGAATAGTTAACGTTGTGTTATGCTAATGAGCTTGCGGATAGATTTACACAATCCTGGATACAGGTTTTTTTTCGTAGCTAAACGTGACGCAGAAAACGGAGCGATTTGTCCTAAACAAATAATCTTTCAGGAAAAACTGAACATTTGCTATCTGAGAGTCTCCTCATTGAAAACATCTGAAGTTCTTCAAAGGTAAATTATTTTATTTGAATGCTTTTATGGTTTTTGTGGAAAATGTTGCATGCTGAATGCTAACGCTAAATGGTACGTTAGTCATGAATACTGTTACACAAATGCTTGTTTTGCAATGGTTGAGAAGCATATTTTGAAAATCTGAGATGACAGTGTTGTTAACAAAAGGCTAAGCTTGAGAGCAAATAGATTAATTTCATTTCATTTGCGATTTTCATGAATAGTTAATGGTAATGAGCTTGAGGCTGTAGTCACGATACCGGATCCGGGATGGCTCGACGCAAGAAGTTAAACGCCTAGCTGCGGATTTGAAAAAGGGGATGGAGAGCTGTGTGAGTTTAGAGGGATTCTCTCGCCACAATAATGTGAGACTTGTAATCGGTCTCAGAGTCAGCGGAAATGCATCGCGCCACGGATTTCGTTTCAGGGCTGCTGAAGGATGTTCTTGCCTTAGATGAAAAACCCCTGATTGATCGAGCCCACCGGTCGCTGCGCCCAAAGCCCCGGGATGGGGAGAGGCCCCGCGACATAATTCTTCGAGTGCACTTGTTTCATGAAAAGATGGAGATCCTCCGACGAGTCCGCAATACCACTCTGAGCTTTCAAGGACAGAGCTTCTCCATCTACCAGGACTACTCCCCCACTGTTTCCAGGCAGCGCACAGCTTTCGGACAGGCCAAACGAGTACTTCGGGACCATCTAAGTGTGAAGTATGGACTGCGATTCCCGGCCCGTTTATGGCTATCTAATGAGGGTAAAGACTACACATTTGAATCTCCGGATGAGGCTATGGCTCACATTCAACGTCACATCAAGAAGGCTTGAACATGCTCACAGTTCAGCAACTGTTGCTTGCGAACTGTGGATAGTAAGTAACCCACCTTGTGGTACAATTATGTTTAGATATAACAGGCTAGTCTTGTATAGTTGGCGAACCCATTCAGGCTTATTTGATGTGATCTAATGTTTTGATCATCTAGTGTGCGTGCCTTACAAGCATTCAGTCATTTTAATTTCATTGTATTAAGGTTTTACTTAACTCCTGTGTTTCTAGGCTGTCTCGCTCACCTATTCCGTTTGTTTACACAGTGTCTCAGTGACTCAAAATATTTTTGGTTATTTGTTTACTGCATCCGTTTGTATTGACCCAGTAAACAGTAAATGTCTCCCGAGGCTACACGGTTTTTGGGGTCTCACTTCAATTTTAAAAGTTTTTAGCGTCATTTATGCCCAGCAAACGTTCAACGTTGCGCACACAAAGCTTTTTGGTATTGTTTGTAAGCTGTCTCAGCGTCAACTAGACTACTATTATAATTACTATTATTTTTGATTGTCTTACTACGATTTCCTTACTTCAAATTAGATTTTTGGCTGAGAGCCTTTATACATTTTACTTATTTTCTCTCTCAATGCCTGTTATAAGACTGGGAATTATATACATCTACAAGTGGTGCTTTTGTCATTCCGTTTGCACAAGGGATTCGCCTTTTTAAAATATTTGAATAAAATACATAAAAATCGTTATTTTTGCTGCTTGATCCACTAACAAAACGTGACTTTAAAGAGCGGGACTGTGGGTTTAGGTTTAAGACCGCACTCTCACAGACATACTGTGCGAAGAGAACATGTTCTATTTAGGCTTGTACCTCGTTTGGGGAGGTATTGTCTGGGATGGGGGGTGGGGGGGCAGGTTGAATTGTTCAGTTCTAATGTTGTCATTCTGTCTTTTTTTTTTTTTTCCTGTACTTTTTCCAAACATCTACCACCGTACATTATTACTCTGAGACAAGTTATTCTGGTGGTTTTGGGCGCTCATTGCTTTTCCATTCTATGCTCTAATGACAGGGTTGAATAACGGGAATGCCCTGAGGGGCCGAAATAATGCGATCGCGTACATTTCATGGAACACCCGGTGTTCATGGAACCCGGTGAAGCGTAAGAGGGTTTGAATGCAAATATTGCATTTCTACAAGAGACTCACTTGAGGACTGGTGAGCCTTTTAGGATGCGTAAGGACTGGGTTGGTCAAGTGTTCCACTCAAACTTTCATAGTAAATCAAGAGGTGCTGCTATTCTGGTTGATAAAGCTACTCCCTCTGTAGCTTCTGAGGTTATTGCTGATCCTAAGGGACGATACGTCATAGTAACCGGTGAACTGTTTTCTACCCCTCGTGTTTAGGCTCCCAATTGGGATGACACAAGTTTAATTTCTTCCTTTCTGTCTGCTATTCCCAATTTAGATTCTCATTTGTTGATTTTAGGGGGGGATTTCAACTGTAAAATGTCCCCAGTTCTTGACAAGTCCTCACCAAACAAATACAGGCCCATCTAAATGTGCCCTACTTATTCAATCCTTTCTTCAGAAATATGCTATGTTTGAGGCCTGGCGTTTCCTACATCCTACAGATAGACAGTATTCCTTTTATTCTCATGTTCATCAAACATACTCCCGGATTGATTACTTCTTTTTGGACAAAAAACTTCTGCCTAACCTTCGGCAGTGTACTTACGAGAGTATTGTTATCTCTGACCATTCACCATTAGTGCTTGAACTAGAGTTTCCCCAGCGACCTCCTATGTGTTATCAATGGCGTCTCAACCCCATTTTACTCTCAGATAAGGAGCTTGTCAATTTCATTTCTTCTGAAATCACCTTATTCCTAGAAACTAATTCAACACCAGGTATGTCCTACTCTACCATATGGGAGTCTCTCAAAGCATACCTACGTGGCCAAATTATTTCTTATACACCCAACCAAAACAGAGTTCGCTCTCAGCGACTTCGGGACCTGAGCGAGTCCATAGCCACAGTGGATGAGAAGTATGCTACGGATCCTTCCTCTGATCTGCATAAAGAGTGCCAACTTACTCCAATCTGAATTGAATGAGCTTTCTACCAGGCAAGCCGAACAGTTACTCTTGCGAGCTCGATACAAAGTCTATGAACAAGGCGACAAGGCCAGTAAACTCCTTGCGCATCAGATCCGTAAAACTGAGGCCTCTTTAATGGCTTGAATATGCCTTCAATTGATACAGACTCCCATGACTGTCTAGAAGAAGAATTTACGCTTGAGGAGATTGCAACAGCAGTGTCCGCAATGAAAAGTGGTAAATCACCAGATCCGGACGGCTTTCCAACCGAATTTTACAGGACGTTTTCTGGTCTGCTTTGCCCATTCTTGTCTCGACTAAGCTACCGCCTAGTCTTTATCAGGCTTCAATTTCATTACTATTAAAGAAAAATAAAGACCCCCTGGAATGTGGATCCTATCGCCCAATCTCGCTTTTAAACTGTGATTACAAAATCCTAGGACCCGCACCTCAGGGCGAGTGCGAGGAGCAGAAACAGGGAGTACTGGACCCTGGAGGCGCACTGGTGGCCTGGTGCGTGGTGCCGGCTCTGGTGGAACCGGGCTGCACCTCAGGGCGAGTGTGGGGAGGAGGAACCGGATGTACTGGGCTGTGGAGGCGTACTGGAGGTCTGGTGCGCGGTGTTGGCACAGGTAGTACTGGATAGACCGGACCGTGAAGACGCACTGGAAGTCTCGAGCTAATGGCCTGCACAACCCGTCCTGGCTGGATGGTGACTCTAGGCCAGCACGTGCGGGGCACAGACACAGGACGCACTGGGCTGTGCAGACATAAAGGAGACACAGTGCACAACGCCGGCGCAGGATATCCTGGCCCGAGGAGACCCACTGGCTGTCTGGAGAGCAGGGCTGGCACCATCTGCCCTGGCTGGATCCTCACCCTAGCCCGGCAGATGCGGGGATCTGGGATGTAGCGCACTGGGCTAAGCATGCGTACTGGAGACACCTTGCGTTCTACAGCATAACACGGTGCCTGACCAGTGCGACGCCCTCTCTCTCCACAGTAAGCACGGGGAGTTGGCGCAGGTCTCCTACCTGGCTTCGCCACACTCCCCGTGTGCCTCCCCCAAGACATTTTTGGGGCTGCCTCTCGGGCTTCCAGCCGCGCTGCCGTGCTGCCTCTTCATACCGCCGCCTCTCCACTTTGGCTGCCTCCAGCTCTGCCTTGGGGCAGCGATATTCCCCCGGCTGCGTTCAGGGTCCTTCTCCATCCAGTATCTCCTCCCAAGTCCAATAGTCCTGATTGCGCTGCTCCTCCTGCTGCTGCCGGGTGGTGGGTGATTCTGTAACGATTGCCTTCGGGTGAAAGAGAGGAGGACCAAGATGCAGCGTGATGATAATCCATATTTAATGGGAATACTTAATTGTACAAAAGGACCAATTGTGATGTTTATGGGACATATTGGAGTGCCAACAAAATAAGCTCGTCAAAGGTAATGCATGCTTTATATTTTATTTCAGCGTTTTGTGTAGCGCCTGCTTACTGCTGGCACCTGTTTACTGCTGGTGAGGATGGCTGCAGGCTATCAGATAGCTTCAAATGCTTTCACCGAAAAGCATTTTTTAAATCTGACATGTTGGCTGGATTCACAACGAGTGTAGCTTTAATTGAGTATCTTACATTTGTGATTTAATAAAAGTTTTAATTTTATAGCATTTTATTTGAATCTGGTGCTCTGCATTTCCCCTGGAAATTGGCCAGTTGAGACGCTAGCGTCTCCCCTATCCTCAAGAGGTTTTAAACCCCGAACAAAAACAACAGACAAAATGAACTAAGACGAAACAGTCCCGTAACGTGAACACTAAACACTGGAACAGGAACAATCACCCACAAAATACCCAAAGAATATGGCTGTCTGAATATGGTTCCCAATCAGAGACAACGATAGACAGCTGCCTCTATTTGAGAACCAATATAGGCAACCAACCAAACACCTAGAATAGAAAACACCCCCATAAACATACAAAACCCCTAGACAAGACCAAAACACATACATCACCCATGTCACAACCTGACCTAACCAAAATAACAAAGAAAACAAAGAATACTAAGGTCAGGGTGTGACAGCAGTCTCCTTGTGGAGTGCAACGAGAGAGATGCAGGTCGTTATTGCGTTGGACTAGTTAACTGTAAGGTTGCAAGATTGGATCCCCCGGACTGACAAGGTGAAAATCTGTCGTTCTGCCCCTGAACATGGCAGTTAACCCACCGTTCCTAGGCCGTAATTGAAAATAAGAATGTGTTCCTAACTGACTTGCCTAGTTAAATAAAGGTATAAAAACATTGGCAAATCGGCGCCCAAAAATACCGATTTCCGATTGTTATGTTCCACTGGTTGATAAGGACTTCTCTAATGAACACTTCACCGGTGATCTTGTATCGTTTCAGGCTTCAGACGGTAGATTGCTTCTACACCTGCATTGCTTGCTGTTTGGGGTTTTAGGCTGGGTTTCTGTGTGTGTGTGTGTGTGGGGGGTTCTGTACAGCACTTTGAGATATCAGCTGATGTACGAAGGGCTATATAAATAAATGTGACTTGATTTGATTTTATTTAGATTCTCATGACCTGTAACCAAGGAAACAAAGAAGTGAAAGTAACATGTCCTGGTTTCAAGAGAAATTGATATTTCACATAGATTTCCCTAAGTAAGCATGTCCCGATTTTTAGGAAAAAGTTAACATTTAACCTGCCCTAATAAGATGACTGCGGTGTACAACATAGGAGCTTATCAGGTTCTGATCGTCTTACCATGCTTCTTCACCCGAGATTGGCCCCTGATTGCTAATCAACCAGTTCTTTATTCTACAGGCTCCGCTTTGTTGTCAAAATGGACAACCTTGCAATTGTTTGCTAGCAAACACTCATGCTCGGAGCACAATGGTAGGCGGAGGTAGATAAAGGGGTGAGGAGGGCGAGGGTACCTGTCCTATTGATGCATAGCTTTCTGACAGGTATCCCTCCTCCTCTCTCACCCGGGGTGAGGAGGGATAAGGTGGAAGTCTGGAACCTCCTGCTCTCTCTATCACCTGAGCACTTCCCCTCTCAGACACGTCGGACACACATGCGGAAGTATACACAGACAAAACACGCACGCACGGCCACATGCGCACATATAGCCACACACGCACGCACACACACACACACACACACACACACACACACACACACACACACACACACACACACAGTCACATCCCTCTGACAGGGCCAACATGATGCAGGACACTGTTTTCATCACTCAACTCTAGCCGGACTGGAGGGGATATATTTGAGTGTAACACGACACACCTGCCACTCTCTCTTCTCTCTCCACTCTCTCTCTAACCAAACAATAGAGGTCTTTGTCCTTTACACTGAGGGGCTGGAAAAGCAACTTGTTCAGCTAACGGCACTACAGTGTGACATTACATGGGTCGGCTCTACAGTGACCAACTACTGGAATGTTAAGAGAGGGGGATGGAACTTTAAAGCTGCTGTGCTCCGTCTTAACAGGGCAATAAGTGACAGGGTCCGGAGGGGTTGTGTGTATGTGTGTGTGTGTGTGTGTGTGTGTGTGTGTGTGTGTGTGTGTGCATGCATGTGAGTGTGTGTTTGTGCGTGTGGTGTGTGTGCCACATGTGTGCATTCTTGTGTGTGTGTTTGCGTTAGGGCTGTCCACGACCAGACCGAGAGTCGTCCTGTTCTTTCAACCAATCGATTGGTCAATTTTTTTCCATATATAGACAGACACACTCTGTTTGAGTAAAACCAACTACATGTGCATTGAGCTTGTCTGATGCTTTGATTAAGCACACTGTTCGATTAAGGGACTGCGGTTGAAAATTAGACGGCTGGCTAAAACCGGCAATTTTACTGAAACGTTGATTAATGTGCATTGTCCCTGTAAAAAATAAAATAAACTCAAACTCAAATAATGAAGACACACAAATGACTCAAGAAAGAGCTTGATGATCACAATGTATTAAAAAAATGACAGCAAGTGCCTGTGTGACTGGCGCACGTTGTCTCGCTCTGTCCCCTACTTCAGCGAAAAGGCACCACAGCACAGCAAGGGTTTATTGTGCTGTCCGTGCTGAAGCTTTAACATCATGTCCGCCATTTAGTTTATTATTTGTTTCTGATTGAAAAGTTATCTCACCGAAATCCCCAACTGGTTTAGTAAAAACATTCTCTATTCCCTCAATCCTTGCTCTCTTTACATGAAACATAAAATCATCGCGTGCATGTGACCGATAGTCTATAGGTCAGGCCCTATCATAATCACATCAATACATTTGTTATAACAAACTCCGAAGACTGTAACACGTGACAGCAAACGGGATGCGGAGGACGTGAAAACGAAACTTGAAACGCTGAATGTTTACTGGTTGCTCAGGAAGGAAAGGGGAGAGAAAGGGGAAGTCAGATGTGGAAGACATTTGACTGTAGTTGTGGAAGGAGATGTTGGAGATGAAGAAAAAGGAGGGTATAGGAACAAGCGTGATTATTATGTGTGCCAAACAGTTGCTGTTAGATTAAAATATTTAAAACAATTCTGACCATTTGGAACCGTATAAACAACACGAAATAAATAAGTGTACCAGAGAGTGTTCTAACGAAGGAAATAAATAAATATATAAAATCGTTATTACAGCAGAATGAAAACAATTGAGTTTTATTTATTGTTTGGGTTAATTATTCAAAGCTCCCTTTAAAAAAAATGTAATTGTAAAATTAAAATGCTTGATTGCATTTCAAAGCATGAATGTCTCGTATGCTGTGTGATGGCATGAACGAATGAATGAATGGATTGATACAGTAGCCTATATATTCAAATATAGGCCTACAGTAAATGACGGTATTAAGACCAAGCAGGACGCGCTCTTAGGCCTACAGCTCTATGGTGGTTATACAAGGCTACTATACCATGCCTACTAATGATAACAACATGACTTAATATTATGATGATGATCATAATGATAATTGTAATAATAACAATAAGAAGGAGATCAAGGAAAAGGAAGGTATAGGAGTAAGAGCCGAGAGCTGCGTGCATGTCATGTGTGCTGTTACATTACAATATACATTTCCTGCCTGTTTAGAACAGTGTAAACAACACTAAATAAAATCTATGTAATACCAGTCTGTTCTAACGTTGAAAGAAAACGAACTTGATGACAGCATAGCCAAGATTAAAAACAGACTAATCTGTGAAATATTCGAGATTTTGCCATTGCACAAGGCTTGGTGCTCACCCAATCCGTAGGCTATTAAACAAACACTCAAACAGGCAACAGAAGCCATATCTGTCTTATTTCTGTAGATATACATTATATAAATGATTTTTTAAAGCCAGGCACATTTAACAGTTAGGCTATTGATTATAGACCTAATTAAGTTAGGGTTTCTTCTCTCCTCAGTTTTCTTATAAATTAGCCTAAGGCAAGGGCTGTTTGGTCATCTCTGCTGCTGCTGCCTCTGCCGCATTGTCCTTTATCCCAATATTCTGGTTAACTTTTCTATTATGCTCATAACAACATAGGGAAAGACGCTAATTCTACGGCGCTCTGAAGATTGTTTCAGAACCGCGGACAATGACAGTAACTAACGCAGGAGAAAGCGCATTTGTTATAATATTATATTTATTAGCGTTGCACCAATATTTTTTTTTACATAGGATAACCATATACAATTTCAGTATCACATGCATGTGTGCTTGTGTTCATTCCTGCGTGCTTGTGTGTGCCCTCTGCGGGGAAAAATCTCTCTCCAGATTTAGACTTTCATGTTTGCCTGCCTGTTGATCCTATGCAACGCAACTGAGGATGGAATGCCCAGCCCTAGCTGTAATTCTATAGCACTGTTATTATCAGCACACAATCCTCCGTGTACAATCTTTCTGTGATGTATAATGGACGAAAATTGAATTACGTGCGTGATGCATCTGGATGGTAGCATGACAGGTATGAAGAGGGACCCTTGGATAACGTCCATCTGTCTGTCTAGCTAATCCTTTAAGGTAATGGTTAGTGTTTATATAAACTTGTTGGTACATGGCCTTCGCTCAGAGAGAGAAATGAAACCCCGAAACCAGTCACTCACATCTCCAATGGTGATAATAATGGGATTATACAGTTTATAAAACACTTCCAAATGCTCCGTACCTTTTTGCTATGGAATTAACTGGTCCATGGCCTATAGAATAAATCATGTCCCTGTCACTGATCTCTGTAGCCCCCCGCCCCACCCCCCCATGACAACATGCCCCCACCCCTTAACACACAATCATCTGGGTGTTATTTTACAACCATCTGACAGATCTTCCAAATGTCAGAACAGAGCAACAACAATGTGTTACCTGGCAGAACACACACACACACACACACACACACACGTCACACCTATAGCTCCCAGCTACACCAGCTTTATCCCTTCTCTAAGCATATCAAAGGCCCTGTATAAGACATGTATTGAATGGATAGAAGTCTTATGTTTTATTAAACCCCTCTGGGCTAATGTCTAATACTGAGAGCTGAGCGGACAGGAGAACACAGATGGATTGAATTTGCCTTCTCTATTGTAAAGGTGTCAGGCTACCTCCATGTTACCTTACACAACATGATGGAGGTATTCAGTTCATGACCCCTCCCACCCTACTCTGTGTGTGTGTGTGTGTGTTATTGTCAAGTTTCACAGTTTGCCCCAAAGATCCTTCCCACCTTAACACTGCATAGTTAAAACATTCCCCTCACCTCCCAAACTTAAATTCAATTTAGTTTAAAGTAGTGCACGTGGGTGGGTGGAACCTGCTCCATGTTGGGATTAGACCTACAATGGGATCCTCTGTTGGTTTCAGATCCATGTGGTAAGTAGGGATGGGAATTGCCAGGGACCTCACAATACTAAATTATCCCGATACTTAGGTCCCGATATGATATGTGTTACGATTCTCACAATTTTATAGGTATTACGATTCGATACTGCGATTTTATGTTCCAAACATGTTGTTCACTGTATGTCTGCTACAGAGAGACACGAGAGCATGTGAAAATAAGTTTTGATCAGTGATGGAACTAAAAGTGCTGAAAGCATGTTGGCTCACTGTTTAAAAAGAAGATGGAGAAGAAGCTATAGGATGAAAATTCCTGGAGTTTTGGCACAGGTACTGTCAAATAGTGCTAGATAATGCTACCTAGCAAAAAAACATTTACATTTTTTTTAATACTCAAAGTATATATATAATATCGTCCAAAATAATATTGCGATATGTAACTGTATAGATTTTTCCTCCCTCATCATTAGTGGTAAATGATATACCTGCTGCTGCCATTCTGTCCTCTCCCTGGAACACTACTGACCCAACCTCAAACCGTTAATCTAATTCCCCTCAAGATAAACTAGTTTCAAGGGTTGGAACATGCAGCTCTGCAGTGTTGCGTGTGTGTGTGCATGTTGGGGTGTGTGTCGGTGAAGTATGAGAAATACAGAAGAAGGCTTTGGTATATCTGCATCTCTTGTTAGAGGGAGGATAGGTACTAGAGCGATAGGGAGGGAGAGTCACGGAGGAAGGGAGAGCGTTTATCAGGGTTAGTTGGAATGACCGGGCTAGCTAACGGCTGAGTGCTAGCCAGAGGACTGCCCTCAACCCTCAGTGCAACCGTGCAGGCTGCTGGCCAACTGTACTCACTCACAGAGTGATTCGCTGATAACAGGCAGACATCTAGCCTACTCCACTGATACAGCCTCTCACTGTCTCACCATAGACACTCACACTCACACCACTCATAGATTGGCTGCTGAATGACACACATCTACACTACTGAATGACAAACGTCCACTGAGATCAATTGAATGGACTCTAGTCTATTGTCACTGTTACCCTTGAAGCCTATTCATTTTCAAAGACAAACTTTTCTGTCATTATGGTGAAATGAGACAGTTGGTTGAGAAAGTGTGTATCCATCCAAGATGGCATAGCAGTCAGATGTCTTTTGTCCTC